>NC_143023.1:67231991-67858866 GCF_057628025.1 Oncorhynchus mykiss | reverse complement strand
ACATCTTTTGTAAGTCGATTTAAGCCTTGAAATTGTGGGAAAGTCATTAAAACGGGTTAAAATGCTAATCTAAAACATAACTGTCTGAATGATGATATATTACTTTAATATTTCAAAAGCTCTAATAAGGGTTTAAGTTCATAAATGAGCAATGTAAAAGTTGGGATACGCACATTATTAACATTTCCTAGGTGTGCTTTTAAATGCAATTGCATATTAAATTGGGTTCCCAAGCTCTCCTGGTACTGTATGGGAAAGGCTCGGAGTTGCGGTAGACAGCAGCAGTCTCAGATATGATGTTCTTTTTTCTCCAGCTCTTGACGGCAGATCTAAGAGGTACCACTCTCTATTCCTCCACTCCTCCTACGTGTCTTTCCTTAGACTGTCACCCGCTGACAGTGCTACGGAAAACTATATGGGCCGCTGCTACAGTCTGTGTGTGTACATACTGCCACACACACACACACATTCTCACAAACAGATGCACACACATACAGCCACGTATGTATACATGTGCACACCTACAGCCTTATCTAAAAGTAATAATTTGTTTTATTTAAATGCACTTTCTTTCCTGCACGAGACAACTTTACCCAGTTCTACACACTTACTTTGAATATGGCTACACTGAGGGTTTTGAGCTGAATCCAAACACCACCTACAGCAATGACTGACATACTGAAACTTGTTGTTTAAGCAACTTTTATAGTTGCTGCCTGTCTGTGTTTTTCACAGTGGCTAGGTCATCTCTTCAAGGGATGTGGAGGGAGGTTGGAGGAAGGTTTTTCAGATTAATCCTTAAAGTCGCTGAGACAACAGAACAGTGAGATAACGGGAGACAGCGGCCAGTCCTGTCAGCTAGCGTGCGCTTGTCCATGCAGTCAGGGGGAATAGGGGGAATAAATAGCCCGTTGTCCACTTCATTTAGGCCTGGCTTTGGGGAGACGGGCTGAGACAGGTGATGCCTGTGTCCAAATCCCACTCTTCTTTTCTGCTTGGTTGGACTGTAATTTCCTGGGCTTTGGAGAGCAGGCTACGCTGGCCTGCACACAGGAAAACAGGTCTGATGTGCTTTTACGGTGCATGTGTCGCTATGATAAGCTGCTACGGCCCCCCAACTCCACCATTACCCAACTCATCCCCAACACCACCCCCCCATCCTCTTGCTCCTACCCGCTCCTACCCCACAAGAATACCTACCTACCTCAAACATTTAGCCACAAACATGCATGACTTGGTCACTCACCAGTGCATTTGTATGAGACCTGGGAAAATGTTGTTCTACAAAATGATTAATATGTTTGTAAAGCTAGTGGTTGTAAAGGTAGAGGTAAAGATATTGGAAAAGGTATTGGTAGAGATAAAGGTATTGGTAGAGGTATTGGTAGAGGTATTGGTAGTGGTATTGGTAGTGGTATTGGTAGAGGTATTGGTAGAGGTATTGGTAGTGGTATTGGTAGTGGTAGATGTATTGGTATTGGTAGTGGTAGTGTTAGAGGTAGAGGTAGTGTTATAGGTAGAAGTAGTGTTAGAGGTAGAGGTAGTGTTAGAGGTAGTGGTATTGGTAGAGGTATTGGTAGTGGTATTGGTAGTGGTATTGGTCGTGTTAGAGGTAGAGGTAGTGTTAGAGGTAGAGGTAGTATTAGAGGTAGTGTTAGCGGTAGTGGTATTGGTAGAGGTATTGGTAGAGGTATTGGTAGATGTATTAGTACTGTTAGAGGTAGTGTTAGAGGTCGTGTTAGAGTTATTGGTAGTGGTATTGGTAGAGGTATTGGTAGACATAGTGGTAGAGGTAGTGGTATTGGTAGAGGTAGTGTTAGAGGTAGAGGTAGTGTTAGAGGTAGAGGTAGTGTTAGAGGTAGAGGTAGTGTTAGTGGTATTGGTAGAGGTATTGGTAGTGGTATTGGTAGAGGTATTGGAAGTGGTATTGGTAGTGTTAGAGGTAGTGTTAAAGGTATTGGTAGTGGTATTGGTAGTGGTAGAATTATTGGTAGACGTAGTGGTATTGGTAGAGGTAGTGGTATTGTTAGAGGTACTGGTAGTGGTAGTGGTATTGGTAGTGGTATTGGTAGAGGTAGAGGGAATGGTAGAGGTATTGGTAGAGGTAATGGTAGATGTATTGGTAGAGGTATTGGTAGAGGTAGAGGTAATGGTAGAGGTAATGGAGAGGTAATGGTAGAGGTAATGGTATAGGTAATGGTAGATGTATTGGTAGAGGTAATGTTAGATGTATTGGTAGAGGTAATGGTAGAGGTAGAGGTAATGGTAGAGGTATTGGTAGAGGTAATGGTAGAGGTATTGGTAGAGGTACTGGTATTGGTAGAGGTACTGGTAGTGGTAATGGTAGAGGTAATGGTAGAGGTAATGGTAGAGGTAATGGTAGAGGTAATGGTAGATGTATTGGTAGAGGTAATGATAGAGGTATTGGTAGAGGTACTGGTATTGGTAGAGGTACTGGTAGTGGTAGTGGTATTGGTAAAGGTATTGGTAGAGGTAGTGGTGGTATAGGTAGTGGTAGAGGTAGTGCTATAGGTGGTATAGGTAGATGTAGTGGTATTGGTATTGGTATTGACTGTGCCTTTAAACAGCTTGGAAAATTCCAGAAAATTATGTCATGGCTTTAGAAGCTTCTGATATGCTAATTGACATAATTTGAGTGAATTGGAGGTGTACCTGGGGACGTATTTCAAGGCCTACCTTCAAACTCAGTGCCTCTTTGCTTGACATCATAGTAACATGAAAAGAAATCAGCCAAGACCTCAGGAAAGAAATTTAGACCTCCACAAGTCTGGTTCATCCTTGGGAGCAATTTCCAAATGCCTGAAGGTACCACGTTCATCTGTACAAAAAATAGTATGCAAGTATAAACACCACGGGACCAGGCAGCCATCATACCGGGAAGGAAGGAGACGAGTTCTGTCTCCTAGAGATGAACGTACTTTGGTGCGAAAGTGCAAATAAATTCCAGAACAACAGCAAAGTACCTTGTGAAGATGCTGGAGGAAACAGGTACAAAAGTATCTATATCCACAGTAAGACGAGTCCTATATCGACATAACCTGAAAGGCCACTCAGCAAGGATGAAACCACTGCTCCAAAACCGCCGTAAAAAAGCCAGACTACGGTTTGCAACTGCACATGGGGACAAAGATCTTACTTTTTGAAGAAATGTCCTCTGGTCTGATGAAACAAAAATAGAACTGTTTTGCCATAATGATAATCGTTATGTTTGGAGGATAACGGGGAGGCTTGCAATCCGAAGAACACCATCTCAACCTTGAAGCACAGGGGTGGCAGCATCATCTTGTGGGGGTGCTTTGCTGCAGGAGGGACTGGTGCACTTCACAAAATAGATGGCATCATGAGGTAGATGGAATCATGAGGGAGGAAAATTACGTGGATGTATTGAAGCAACATCTCAAGACATCAGCCAGGAAGTGAAAGCTTGGTTGCAAATGGGTCTTCCAAATGGACAATGACCCCAAGCATACTTCCAAAGTTGTGGCAAAATGGCTTTAGGACAACAAAGTCAAGGTATTGGAGTGGCCTTCACAAGCCCTGACCTCAATCCTATAGAACATTTGTGGGCAGAACTGAAAAAGTGTGTGCGAGAAAGGAGCTCTACAAACCTGACTCAGTTATACCAGCTCTGTCAGGAGGAATGGGCTAAAATTCACCCAATTTATTGTGGGAATCTTGTGGAAGGCTACCCAAAACATTTGACCCAAGTTAAACAATTTAAAGGCAATGCTACCAAATACTAATTGAGTGTATGTGATGAAAGAAATAAGAGCTGAATTAAATCATTTTCTCTACTATTATTCTGACTTTTCACATTCTTAAAATAAAGTGGTGATCCTAAGTGACCTAAGACCGGGAATTTTTACTAGGATTAAAGGTCAGGAATTGTGAAAAACTGAGTTTAAATGTATTTGGCTAAGGTGTATGTAAACTTCTGACTTCAACTGTATATGTGATGTTGAAAAATGCCATCTAATGTAATGGAAAAATTCCTTTGTCAAGAACAGGCAAAACTGTCAGTTGCTGTTAGAGTAGTCTTAATTTCATTATTCAAAGGCCTTGATTATGATTTAGTCTCAGATTTGATTTAGTCTCAGCAGTTTATCTAATTTGACCCAACAATGTAAGTGTACACCTTAATCTTTACAGTCATGTAGTCCTGAAAATGGAAATATTTTGCACAGACACTAGTGAGCTGCTACCATTTGTATAATATATTAATACTGTATCTTCCTACATCTAAAGTTGCTATCCTAAGTTATTCTTCTGTGCAGAAATGTCCTCATCCCTGGCCCCTGGATTGATTAGGTTGTGAGTGCCCCGTTGCTTGGCCGTGTGCATTACTGCCAGTAATTCAGTGACTCTGTCGCCCGCTGTGTGGCACGGCCCATAATACACTCAGCTCGGCCTGCCTGAGAGCCAGGAAGGACAACTCTGCTTTCATCCACAGTCAGGAATAGATGGCTGGAGCCAAAGCTCTTAGCCCTGCGATTATGGCTGGACATTTACCACACAGAGGGTACGGGGACAGCTGCACATCTTGACATAGAGGTGGTACAAGATAGAGATGTCTGATCCTTCTTTACTTTGTTCAGATTATGTCTCTCCAACCGTGCATTTACAGTATGTAGGAAGGGAAATGGGCATGTATGACTATTCCTTTGATGTTAGCAGGCACATTTGGACATGCACTTTACCCACTTTTGTAGGTAAATAATTTCTCACTTTTCCCCCATTTGATATACATCAGCTTCCCTATTACCACAGTGTCAGTCATGTAACGGTGGTTTATCGGGCATTACACCTGTAAATAGCCTATCACATTGGAGCTCATGGAAAATCTTTCAAGCAACAACTACTTTTCTCACCTTTGAATTAGTTTTTAAATGGACGGCCTTTAAGCACTCTGTGCACATCATCACATGACTGGGAAGATCTGACGCTGGCTCTGGGTCAGCTTGGGTAGTGCACGTAGCACACAAAAGGAGATGAGTAATACCTTGAGAGAGAAGAGCCATTTCTCTACCTTGAAACACCTTGGAAAGCCTTTGTGACTCTTTCAACACATTTCAGAGGAGGATTATTTTTATCTAGCCGCTTCTATAAAAGATTTCCGGCCCTATATCATTATCTGTCTACTATCATTTCATCCCCCTCCCATTCTATCTCTCTAAAGACTGGCTATTTATATCTACACATATCACAAGGTCTTCTTTATCTTTGATGTGATGAAGGACATTTCAAATACGGTTAAACTTTTTTACATTCTGGAGACAAAAAAACCCAAAGAATTTGCATATACATTTTTATCTTCAAGGCCAGTGTTTGTAAAAAAAAATAAAATGGTGTTACTCAATCTAAATTATTTTATACACCTGTTACATATTTAGGATGACAGATAAGATTAATGAGGCCTTTGAATGACCATTATCAATAGCTGTTTAATCACAAGGTGTCTGGCCACCTGGACCCCGAACCTGAAAACCATGGCACCACTATGTGGGCAGATGATTCCCTCTCCTGTTGTGAAGAAATGAAACAGTCCTGTAGTATTCCCAAACACCCTTTACAAGGCTCAGCTTATGTGGAAATCATTACCCTGTAAACATCACCAGACAGATTTACTGGACATAAAGTGTTTGCAAAGTAGACGATGTGTTAATAAAGTCACAATTGATTGAGCATTTTTCTAAGGCAAACAGCCTAATTTGTACCTGGAGCTGGATGATTGGGTAGTGATGGTTAAGGATTAAGGTTAAAGGTTAAGTTATATGATTGGAAATGCAACAGTAGTCCAGCAGATAGACACAGCAGAGGACAACAGACCAGACGGAGTTCTCACTCTCTCTCACTCTGCATCTGCTGTGTTTATCCTCCCACCAGGGACACGACGTTTGGGATAGATGATCCATCTCTCTTTCCCTCACTCTTGTAAACACTCTCTTTCTCTCCCGCTCTCTCTCTCTCGCTCAATGTTGCTATCTTGGTCTCTCTATAAGTCCCTCTCTTCAATTCTCTCGGCATTGTCCTCTCAGTATGTCTCCCTCTGAGATTCAACAAGAAAGCTTGGCCAGGGAACCGTGAATAAGAAAAAAAACTGATATTTTTTTCAACAGAGCTCATATTTAGTGCTTTGTACTGTAGGTAGGCAACAGATGTGGACAGGAATTGTGGATTAGAGCCTTTCCCAGTGGGCCTGTGTGAAAAGCTGCCCTGAGCAGCCCTGACTGCATGAGGAACTAGAAAGCAGCACACCCTGTCTAGCACCAGAGATGCACAAACACAAGACGCTGTTGTTGCCAATGCAAGTGCTTTAGCTCACTGGACCAAAGGAGTTATTAGGAACCCAAGAGAGATATTATAAAAGAGATCGTCTTGAAATGGGAACTTCTACTCTGAAGATTGAGAAGAATGGCATTGTGGCAACATTATGATATTGATGCAATTTGATGCTAGATCTCAAGCATGTAAAGACTGTCTGTGTAGCAAACTCCCTTTTATCTGTTCTAAAATACAGAATACTAGAATAGTGGATTATGAAATTCCTTCAACAGACTGTGAACAGGTGTGAACTGAAATGAAGTCAAAGCCACATGGGCTTTTTCTCAGTCTGTTCTCCCTGTAGGCTACATTCAACACATCTCTGGCCAGGAGGTACAATTGGACGTTCTCCCTCACTTTTTGTTATTAGCCTCACAGCCAATTAAACAGTCCCTTCCTTCTGGTTTTCAAGGTTTTGGTCCTGAATACACTTCCATCCCTCTGTTTCTCAAAGACTTGGCCAGTCACACAAATCCTCCCTGCTGCTGCATTTGACAATGTGAAGGCAAAGTAGTGCTTTATGGAAAGTAGGAAATCCTCTCTCTCTGCCTCCAGGGGTGGCTGTTTTGAGGTCAGCCAATAAGTATATCCACTGAGGCAGGTTTTATGTGTTGGAGGTAGAGGTAGCTTTGAAACAGTCATAGCTGCAGGAGAGCAGAGCAGTCTCTATGGGATGTGAGGAGCGCGTGCAGCAGGCCCCCTTTCAATTCTCTGCAGTGCGGTGACTTGAATGCCTTCGAGGAGATGAATACAGAGTGAATCTCAAACGCGCTGAAATGGAGCGGCTTCCATATGCATGACCTGACTCTTTCAGCACTTCCATTCAGTCCTTTTTGAGTGTATTTAAGGTGGTGATAAAGGCCCAGCTCAGCTCTATGTCCCCCTGACAATGAGGAGAGCCCTACCCTGGTCCAGGCTAGGGCTGTTGAGGTGACTGTATTACTGCCACACCGGTAGTCATGAGTCAGTCAAACTCAATCCAAGCATGGCCTAGTGTCTGCTGGTTTTTGGTTTATCCTTTCAATTAAGACTTAGGCAACCAGGTGAGGGGAGTTCCTTACTAATTAGTGACCTTAATTCATCATTCATTCATTCAAACTACAAGGGAGGAGTGAAAACTCACAGACACTCGTCCCTCCGTGGAATGAGTTTGACATGTGCCGTTGAGTCACAGTAATCTCCTCTTATCCACTCTGGACATGTGTTGGTAGTAGAGGTTGACCGATTAATTGGAATGGCCGATTAATTAGGGCCGATTTCAAGTTTTCGTAACAATCGGAAATCGGAATCGGAAATTTTTGGGCGCCGATTTGCCAATTTTTATTGTATTTTTTAATAACTTTATTTAACTAGGCAAGTCAGTTAAGAACACATTCTTATTTTCAATGACGGCCTAGGAACGGTGGGTTAACTGCCTTGTTCAGGGGCAGAACGACAGATTTTCACCTTGTCAGTTCGGGGGATCCAATCTTACAGTTAACTTGTCCAACGCAAAAACGACCTGCCTCTCTCTCGTTGCACTCCACAAGGAGACTGCCTGTTACGCGAATGCAGTAAGCCAAGGTAAGTTGCTAGCTAGCATTAAACTTATCTTATAAAAAACTATTAATCATAATCACTAGTTAACTACACATGGTTGATGATATTACTAGATATTATCTAGCGTGTCCTGCGTTGCATATAATCTGACTGAGCATACAAGTATCTAAGTATCTGATTGAGCGGTGGTAGGCAGAAGCAGGCGCGTAAACATTCATTCAAACAGCACTTTCGTGCGTTTGGCCAGCAGCTCTTCGTTGTGCGTCAAGCATTGCACTGTTTATGACTTCAAGCCTATCAACTCCCGAGATGAGGCTGGTGTAACCGAAGTGAAATGGCTAGCTAGTTAGCGCTCTGAGCCTTCTAGTAGTTGTTCCCCTTGCTCTGCATGGGTAATGCTACTTCGATGGTGGCTGTTGTTGTTGTGTTGCTGGTTCGAGCCCAGGGAGGAGCGAGGAGAGGGACGGAAGCTATACTGTTACACTGGCAATACTAAAGTGCCTATAAGAACATCCAATAGTCAAAGGTTAATGAAATACAAATGGTATAGAGGGAAATAGTCCTATAATTCCTATAATAAGTACAACCTAAAACTTCTTACCTGGGAATATTGAAGACTCATGTTAAAAGGAACCACCAGCTTTCATATGCTTCCCTATAATCATTCTGACATCAATGCAAATGTAATCGAAAATCATATCAAACACTTATCATCAAACAATATTGTGCTTTTAAAACTCACCTCACAGTATACATATTAAAGCTTATGCATATGCATAGGCATAAGGTGCCGCGGTCATCACCCTTTCCAAAGGGGGTGACACTCTAGACCCAAACTGTTACAGACCTATATCTATCCTGCCCTGCCTCTCTAAAGTCTTCAAAAGCCAAATAGATCACTGACCATTTCGAATCCCACCGTACCTTCTCTGCTGTGCAATCAGGTTTCTGAGCTGGTCATGGGTGCACCTCAGCCACGCTCAAGGTACTAAACAATATCATAACCGCCATCGATAAAAGACAGTACTGTGACTGCCTCGCCTGGTTCATCAACTACTTCAGTGTGTCAAATCGGAGGGCCTGTTGTCCGGACCTCTGGCAGTCTCTATGGGGGAACCACAGGGTTCAATTCTCGGGCCGACTCTTTTCTCTGTATATATCAACGATGTCGCTCTTGCTGCTGGTGATTCATTGATCCACCTCTACGCAGAGGACACCATTCTGTATACTTCTGGCTCTTCTTTGGACACTGTGTTAACATACCTCCAGACGAGCTTCAATGCCATATAACACTCTTTCCGTGGCCTCCAACTGCTCTTAAACGCTAGTAAAACTAAATGCATGCTCTTCAACCGATCACTGTCCGCACCCGCCTGCCCGACTAGCATCACTACTCTGGACAATTCTGACTAAGAATATGTGGACAACTTCAAATACCTAGGTGTCTGGCTAGACTGTAAACTCTCCTTCCAGATGCATATTAAACATCTCCAATCCAAAATTAAATCTAGAATCTGCTTCCTATTTCGCAACAAAGCCTCCTTCACTCATGCTTCCAAACATACCCTCGTAAAACCGACTATCCTACCGATCCTCAACTTCGGTGATGTCATTTACAAAATAGCCTCCAACACTCTACTCAGCAGTCTATCACAGTGCCATCCGTTTTGTCACCAAAGCCCCATATAGCACCCACCACTGTGACCTGTATGTTCTCATCGGCTGGCCCTTGCTACATATTCGTTGCCAGACCCACTGGCTCCAGGTCATCTAAGTCTTTGCTAGGTAAAAGTCACTGGTCACCATAACAACCAACACCCACCCATAGCACGCGCTCCAGCAGGTATATCTCACTGGTCATCCCCAAAGCCAACACCTCCTTTGGCTATGTGTCTCCTTCCAGTTCTCTGCTGCCAATGACTGGAAGAATTGCAAAAAAAGAAAATCACACACCAAAAAAATACAAAATACAAAAAATTGCTGAAGTTGGAGACATATCTCCCTCACTAACTTTAAGCATCAGCTATCTGAGCAGCTTACCGATTGCTGCAGCTGTACACAGCCCACCTGTAAATAGCCTATCCAACTACCTACCTCATCCTCATATTGTTTTATTGACTTTTTTGCTCTTTTGCACACCAGCATTTATACTTGCACATCAATATCTGCACATCTATCACTCCAGTGTTAATTTGCTAAATTGTAACTACTTCGCTACTATGGCCTATTTCATTGCCTTACCTCCTTATGCCATTTGCACACACTATATATTATATTGTGTTATTGACTGTACTTTTGTTTATCCCACGTGTAACTCTGTGTTGTTGTTTTTTGGCGCACTGCTTTGCTTTATCTTGGTCAGGTCGCAGTTGGTCACAGTTGAGAACTTGGTTAAATAAAGGTGATATAAATACACAAATAGGCCTATACATGAGCTCCGCCCCCCCAAAAGCTTGAATTAAAATGGTGATTATACAGTTATTCAATACACACGTTCGCCATATTGATGAGACCAAGGCGCAGCGTGATAAGCATACATTCTTCTTTTAATTAACAAATAAATACTAAACAAACTAACAAAGAAACAAAACGAACGTGCCGCTATATAACACGAGTGCTGACAGGAAACTAAACATAGACAATAACCCACAAAACCAAAATGGAAATGGCAACCTAAATAGGATCCCCAATCAGAGACAACGATAAACAGCTGCCTCTGATTGGGAACCAATTCAGGCCACCATAGACCTACATTTACCTAGACAAACCAAAACCCCATAGATATACAAAAAAAACCCTAGACAAGCCAAACACGCATACCACTGTTGTCACACCCTGACCTAACCAAAATAATAAAGAAAACAAAGATAACTTAGGTCAGTAAAGACAAGATTATATTGAGAATAGTCCGATGGGTGAAAATATAATCACTTGATGAGAGAACAGCGATGGCAGCCTGAGGCAAGGAACAGAGCACAAACTTTTTTTGCTCAAATCATCAATATACTCGCATCATGCAGCCCTTATATGTTTTGATTTCTAAGACAATCTAATGTTTGTATTATTCACAGCTAAAGTTGTCAAATAACTCTAAATCAAGCATATGGGACCTGTTTCAAATTCTAACTTTTGCGTTCAACATAGCCACTTCATATGCACACTCTCGGAATGGGAAAACCATCCTTTCTATTTTATTCAGCTAAGTTCAATTATATTCTTCTTACTATAAAATCATATCATATAAAATAATGGCACAGGATATCTTGTCTGCCAAATGTTGAAGCCTACAGCAATTTAATGACCACCACAGCCCTTGTCCAGGCCACACACAGCCAGCCACAGCACAGGTCCCTCTTCTCTAATGAACCCATTCTCTAGCTGCCCTCACAGGGATTCTAGATGATTCAAATCAAAGGTGTTCCTACTGAGAGAGAGAGAGAGAGAGAGAGAGAGAGAGAGAGAGAGAGAGAGAGAGAGAGAGAGAGAGAGAGAGAGAGAGAGAGAGAGAGAGAGAGAGAGAGAGAGAGAGAGAGAGAGAGAGAGAGAGAGAGAGAGAGAGAGAGAGAGAGAGAGAGAGAGAGAGAGAGAGAGAGAGAGAGAGAGAGAGAGAGAGAGAGAGAGAGAGAGAGAGAGAGAGAGAGAGAGAGAGAGAGAGAGAGAGAGAGAGAGAGAGAGAGAGAGAGAGAGAGAGAGAGAGAGAGAGAGAGAGAGAGAGAGAGAGAGAGAGAGAGAGAGAGAGAGAGAGAGAGAGAGAGAGAGAGAGAGAGAGTATTAAAGTCAGCTTGTTTGTGTCAGATGTTGGGATTTGTTTGTTTCGCCTGTGCTCTGCTAAGCCGGAGAGATTCCCCCGGCGAGGGGATGCCAGGCCGGGCCCATACTGCACCTTTAGGAGAGGTTGAATACATGAATAAGTGATACAGGCCTGTAGAGGGTCTTGAGGGGGGGAGGGGTTGGGGAGAGAGAGTTTTTTTGAGTTTTTATAAAACCTTTATTTTTTACTCAAGTGTTAACATAAATAATGACACACTGCCTTTTCAGAAATGAAACAACAAATGTAATTCCTAAACAAAAATAAATACATAACATATACATTCAACTTATTTCAGCAGCAAAAAATAATTTCCCCTCCTCTAGAAAACAAAGCGCTCCTTCGTATGCCACTTCTCCTCAAATAATAGGAGATGCCCATCAAAGAACTGCTGTGTCACTGTTTTGTCCTCTTTGTACTCACACTTGTAGAGCTCAGCATAGAACTCTACTGCCCTCTTTCTAATTTCACTAGGGCTAGTGAGCTCTTGTCCAACAGCTGATTTGAGACAATGAATAATTTTTCTTTGTCCATTCTTTTTCTCTAAACCAAAGAAAAATTTGGATGAGGCATCCATTTCAGATATGCCCTGAAATTTACTTCTCACCAGTGCCCCCTGTGCTCTGATACCCAGCAGATCTGCCAATGCAGCTTTTCTCCTCTTGAGGGCCTGAGTATGGCCTCGATCTCCTGTGGTCTCAACCAACGTCATGAGTTCCACTATTTCAATCTCTAGGGCTTTCATTGATCTGGTGATATCCTTGGTGACATTCCTTGTGTATTGATTACAAAATTGTTGAATCTGGATTTTCCCTATATCCCACCATTGTTGAAGTGATACAAAACTGGCCTTTTGAGACCTCCACCTCTCCCCCAAAAAACTGAAACAGTTCCTGAAGTGAGCATCACTCAATAAAGTTATATTAAAATGCCAGTATGCGCTTTTAGGTTTTACATCGTTAATGAACACCACCTCTGTTATTAAACAATGATCAGAAAATCCCACTGGAGTTATCACACTTGATTTACAGACCTGAGATTGATGCTCAAAAACATAAAACCTATCTAACCTGGCCATAGAGATGATGTTCTCTCTCACATGCGCCCAGGTGTACTGCCTTGTTCCTCCATGTTGACTCCGCCAAATATCACACAGTTCATTTGTTACAATAAGGCGTTTTAAAAACGTCCTTGAGGCTATATGAGGTTCTTGGTGATTTCTATCTAAATCGCTAACTGTGCAGTTAAAATCCCCAGCAATAAACAAATAATCTTCTTTGTTACATTTCTCAATGGTATTTGATAATGTCTCTAAAAAACATACCCTCTCAACTGTCACCACTGGGGCATATACATTTATCAGACACATATTGATGTTTTCATACCTTGCTCTAACTTTTAATAACCTCCCCTCAACTACCTCTTCAACCTCATATGACAAAGGCAAAAACCCTTTTGAGAATAAGATAACCACACCCCCACTTTTTGAGTTTTTATGACTACACACCACTGTCCCCCCCCCCCACTCCTGTTGCCACATAACTTAATTTTCCAAATTACTATGCGTTTCTTGTAGAAAAATTATGTCACTTCCCCTTCCCCTCATTAACTCATACACCATGGCTCTTTTTTTAACATCTCTTGCCCCATTTACGTTTAAAGAAGAGATCTTAAAACTGCTCATGGATAAGAAAAAAATACAGAGGAAGATACAGCCATCACATCTCTTTACAGAGTTAAAACTGCAACTGAACTCTTTCATTTTCTTTAGAATTTACATCACTTATTACTCTCGTGACCACTTTCTTGAGTCTAGCAATTTCAGGGCTTTTCAAACCTCCCCCTGTAATTTTTGACATCAGAAACTTTGCTGATTCAATAAACAATTCACGTTCAGGGAAAAAATCAGTTACATTGTAATCCTGCATATATTTCTTCCCTTTTGTCAACTTCAGAAATTGACGTATCTTCTCGATCCCATACCTCCCTTCCACCCCATCTATCTCACTATATTGTTGTGACGCGTCAGATGACTCACTCTCGCTATCCTCCCCAGAAGAAAACCCCATCTCTACAACCTGTTCATCTTCACCTGATTTATCCATCTCTACCTTTCTCTTAGAATTAGACCCTTCACCACCCCTTAAATTCTTCCTTTTACTCCTCGGTATTTTGAAAACATCCGCTTCCTTTTCCGTTATTTCAATCTCCTCTTGACCTCCAATTTCATTTTCCAGCACCACCTCAGCGACGGCAGTCGCAATCTCACCTACTGTTTCCCCACCCTCTTTGTTCTGATCTATCCCACAATTGCCCCCTTATCCACAATGCCTTCCTCTCCTACTTTTCCAACCACATCTTCCCACCTTCTCTCTTCCCCTACACCTGTAGTATTTTCATCCCTTCGCTGTGGGACGTCAGTTGCACCCGCACTAAAGCTACTACCAGGCTCAGCGCGCTCATTCTCGGGACAATTACGCACCAAATGCCCCTCTCTTCCACATCCAAAACATTTCATTGATTCAGTAGATGCATAGAATACATAATCAAATCCATCAATCTTAAAACTAAACGCTAAATTCAGTTCATCTCCTTCCTTTTTTAAAATCATATGCACTTGTCTCCTATGAGACACGACATGTTTCAACAACGGAGATTTGCATCCAAAAAGAACCTTCTTTATTGTAGATACGATTTGACCATGGCGAGATAACTCTCGCTCTAACACTTCATCTCTAACAAATGGTGGCACATTAGAAAGCATAACTTTCTTCGCCGGATTCATAAGCGGAAATACCGGCGTCTGTGTCTCCCGCAACACAACACCCCTCTCAACTATCTTATTCACCTTTTCAATTGAATCTAAGAATATCACTACAGCGCTATTCATCCTTGAGGCTGATTTGATGCTATCATACCCAATGATAGCACCCACAGCCAAGCTACATTCTTCCACTGAACACCCAGCCTCAGCAGGAATTTTTACTCCATGCCAAGTTTTTCAAACTCTACACTTCCGCGAGTGGCCATTGCAACCAGCCCCACCCGCTGGTTGTGCCCTCGCGAAAAACCAACCTCAAAGATCCCACCACCCCTATACGTGCTTAGTGATAGTTAAACAATATACCCTTAAAACAACTAAACTAATCAATATATGTACATACCAAAACCCAATAGAGTGAAAAGAAATTCCATTCGTTCTCACAATCACTCCTGCTTGACGACTCACTCCCAGCATGCACTGAGAGAGAGAGAGAGAGAGAGAGAGAGAGAGAGAGAGAGAACAAATAAAAAAAATGGGGTGGTTAGTTTGCGATACTTTAAGCCTTTAAGCAATCCAAAGCCTTTTCTCCAAAAGAGTTGATGTAGTTAGCAGCCAATTCTATGTAGCATTACGAACTGATTAGAGAGAAACAGAGGCATTTTAACATGCAATACATGGTGTTGCTTCTGCAGCTGTCTAACTCCCCTCATCCTCTGTGTTAGTGAGATAATGCTTGTTCAAAGCGTGTTTTAGTGGTTTCTGTAGTCCAGGGAGGGAAGCCAGTAAATGGCTCTCTGCATCTTAAGAGGAGCAGTCATTCTCATGTCAAGGTTACTGAGTATTTTCTTCTGAGTACGAGGTGTGTGCATCAGAAATTATTTTCATGAATGTTCATTTTAGGACCAAGGCCTTGGCAGGGGTCACGTTAGAGTTCAGAAATCTTAATTCTGACAACACAGACCATCAAAAAAATATGCATTTTAAACCATTTCACCTGCGTTTTAGATTAAAAGTCAACAGTGTTTTTTTTGCTTCAATAGAGTGATCAGGGACGTGCAACTACAGTTTTCCTTCACAGAAAATACATTAGTACAACACATTCGGCAGAATATTGCTTCATTTTCATCAGATGACAACAGAAGTGCAACGCTATTTGGCTGGCAGCCACACAAGTAAATGAGCTTATAATGAAAAAGAAAGGTATTTTTTGCAAAAACGATGCATGGTCATCATATTTCTAAGGTTTATCATAGCTACATTTCCTAATGTTTTGCTTGAAGTTTAACTTGCATTTTACTAGAGAGAAATAGGCTACACCGAGGGAAAAGTACCAGAGCACTGTCTGCTGATGGAATGCCCATTTGTGAATTCTCATCATAGGGGAGAAGTGCAACTGAAGAATAAAATTAGTCTGATGACAAGCAGAAATGACAATAAGAAGCATTTTAGATCTGTGTTTACAAAATGCAGTAAGATATTTCTTGTGCATTTTATTATTTCTTTCTGCGTGATAAACGTGACCCCTGCTTGGGGAATGAGCTCAATGTGGGAGCTATCAATGGTACATGACTCAAACTGAGATGATGCATGGTGTTTTATTCACTATACAGTAAATGGTAGAGGTGACTCTTGAATGTTGAATAAGAGGGAAGCAGAAAGAACTTGCAAACCACTCAGAGAGGGCTGAACTATCATAAAGGAGAGCAGAGAGCTCTTGTGCAATTCCATGGAAAATATTTTTCACTTAAAAATGAATGCCAAACAAATATTGTTGAAGTTTTATAAAAACATATTTACAAGAAAAAATTTACAGATAAAAAGTTTGGCAACAGAATAAACTGAGAGAGATTTTACTATAATTCTGTTCCAAAACTTTGCATCGGCTCAGTTTCCAGTAAATTAGTTTATGTATTTTACTGTGTAAATTGTTTAAGTAGTCATTGTGCATAGAGTTGTATGGTTTGTTAAACTTTGAAACCAATGGTTTTTGTTAGGTTTTTGTTAGATCCTTTACAGTGGAATTGCCCTCTTATGGCTCAATGTGAAATCTTTGGTCTCTTAGTGATAAAGATAGAGAAATAGAAACAGACCGAACCACTCAGAGAGAAGGTGGAGAGAGAAAGAAAGAGACAGCGAGAGAGAGAGAGAATGAGGGAGAAAGAGAGACAGAGAGAGAGAGAGAAAGAGAGAGGTGAGTAGTCTGATCTCCACAGTTTGTGAAATCACGGCCAGCTCAGCTAATAAACATGGTGTAATGGCTTCAGAGTGATCATTTGCGGGGATGTGACAGCCAGGGATGTGCACAGGGTGTAATTTTCTCCCCAGCGAGAGAAGACCATCTTCTCTCATTCTCCCTGCCTTTAATAAGTAATTTCCCTCCAAATGAAATCACTGCCTCCTCTTACAAACATACCAATTTGCAACTTGAGGAAATATTTAGAGTGATCCGCGACAGAAACCGATACCTCATTTTCTTAACAAGCACAGAGTTGTGTACAGAATGCAATGCAGAGCCACTGGGCTTCCCATGGTAGCTAACTGCCTCCCTCTCAGGAATGGCACTGGGAAATTAGGCCAGCGTGCCTGTCATTGATTTAGTTTGAACTGTGAAGTTCTCTCACTGCCTTTGACTCGTTTTCTCAGGGAACCACAAGCTTGCAGAGAGCATTACCAGTCATTCAGCATGCAGATTTAGCCAAGAATGCCCAATGACTGTATTTTCAGTGTATTAAATTACAGTACATTTTCTTTCCTAGAATTCTCCATTAATGTTGACCCTTGGGCTTTAAGAAGTGATCTAGTTATCCCCAGGAGCATAAAGGGACTGAATGTACGGTAGGCTACAGTTCTTATGTGCTATAAGCTCCTGCATATGCAGCATCCTGCTCTATTCCTCTGTGGCCACAGGCTTTCATCCACTCTGAGATGCTACTTGGGCACGTGCCATGGCGACGCATGGGTGTGCTAATTCAGTCAACCCTACCGAACATGTGAGAGACTAAGGGAGCAACATGTGTTTCATGGTCCCAGGTGTCTCTTTGAGAGAAAGAAAAAGAGAAGGATGAAGGGTTACACATTTGGAAAAGTGTTGTCCTACCTTGTGAAAGTTGGAAAGTTAATCTTACCATGCTTGGGTTCTGATGAATGCTTTGTAGGTTATGCGGGGTTTGTTGGCACGGACTGATCACATTTTCAATCATTGTAGTCTCTCTATTGTCTTCTACTTCAATTGACTTATTCAGCAGTATGCAAAGCCGTGTCTCACTGCGTTGCTTTAGCTGACTTGTCGTAGGGTTTCACCTATGATTTACGTTCTCTCGATTAGAGGTCCTGGGCTACAGACAAGCGCTTATTCCAAGTACTTAGAGATAAGAATCTCAGGTGATCTAAGGTCAAATGTTCTAATGCCCAATAAAAATGCTTGTCGTAAGAAGACCGCCTGATAATATGTAGAAGGTAAAGCGATGAGTTGAATCTGATGCCCAGAGTATGTATGAATAATGAATGTATATATACATAATGGATGTGCAGTCACACACTTCAGTGAGCAGTGGATGGTGTGGTTGCCTTCAGCTCTCTCATAATTCACTGGTCTCTCTCATTAATCTGGCCCTGGTTCAGAATGATGAGGAAATTAAGCAGGGAGCCGTGCTCCAGTACAGTCTCCAGTACAGTCTCTATGACATGGCCATCCACCGGCCAGAAGGGTCGTCTCACCTCGCCAGAGATATAGCTCCAGTCAGACTAATTAAGACAGACAAAGAAAGAAAGAAAGAAAGACAAAAAGAGCTTACGAAAGGAAGGGAGGAAGGAAGAAATGCAGTGCAGTACACATAAGTTATGTACACTGCATTTAATTGCGCTTCTCTGTACAGCACCAGGAGTGCTCACTTAGTCAGTGTAAAGGGCACTACACACCCTTCACAATATGGTCGGTTCCAAATATTTGAGCCACACAAAAGTACTTAAAACTATGTAGAAAATGGCACACCGTCACTGCGCTTGCATAGTTTATGCCAGCAGCATACCACCCTACATCCCACTGCTGGCTTGTGTGTGAAGCTAAGCAGAGTTGGTCTTGGTCTGTCCCTGGATGGGAGACTAGATGCTGCTGAAAGTTATGTAACAGGTTCCCTTTCCTCTGGTCAGAAAATATATATCCCAATCCAGTGATTGGGGATATTGTCCTGTGTAGGGTGCTGTCTTTTGGGTGGGATGTTAAACGGGGTGTCCTGACTCTCTGTGGTCACTGAAGATCCCATGGCACTTATCGTAAGAGCTAAATTCCCAATCTGGCCTTCATACCATTGTGGCCACCTAATCATCCCCAGTTTACAATTGGCTCATTTCTCTCCCCTCTAACTATTCCCCAGGTTGTTGTTGTAAATGAGAATGTGTTCTCAGTCAACTTACCTGGTAAAATAAGGGTTAAAAAAAAGGTGTGTAGCAGCCTTTAACTGTGAGAGTAAGTACACTTGACAGAGTGTAATCAGCTGTCAGATATATGTAAGAAAGGGAATAGCTGAAAACAACAGGTAAATTATGTAATTTAGCTGAGGTGTGTTGGCTGCCGCTGAGCGACTGCCAACACAAAGGTGTTTTAAGGGGCAGGTGACGTTTGAGGTTGTTACAGGCATACGGTATTCACAGGCCAGTGTTTGAAGTCGGGCTTATGTAAGACGCTTTCTTTGTCTCCATTGCAGATGACGGCTCTGTTGATGTGATACATTCTCCAATGATCAGACGTAAGGTGCCTCGATCACAGCTAATGTTATCTTAGTCACTCAGACACGGCGTGCTGTGAGGTGTGTATGTCAGGGAGACTTTCAATAGGACTCACAGGGGGGCCTGTTTATAAATCCCTGTCTCTGAAAGAAACCTTTTGTGTCCCTAAATATCCCTAAATTAATGTGTTATCTAATTTAGCTGTTACCCTATTCATGTTGTGTGTGTGTGTGTGTGTGTGTGTGTGTGTGTGTGTGTGTGTGTGTGTGTGTGTGTGTGTGTGTGTGTGTGTGTGTGTGTGTGTGTGTGTGTGTGTGTGTGTGTGTGTGTGTGTGTGTGCGCATCTGTGAGCAGGTGGGACTGTGTGTGTGTGTGTGTGTGCATCTGTGAGCAGGTGGGACTGTGTGTGGGTATGCGTGTGTGTGTGTATGCTTGTCAGGATACATTTTTTTTACGGTACTGGTACTCCCTATATATAGCTCTACTCTTGTGTGTTACTATTTTTCTTTTTATTATTATTTATTAACTCAACATCGTTGGACTGGTGTATAACATCGAGCAAACAGCCATGCAATCTCCATACACAAACATTGGCAGTACAATGGCCTTACTGAAGAGCTCAGTGACTTTCAACGTGGCACCGTTATAGGATGCCACCTTACCAACAAGTGAGTTTGTTACATTTCTGCCCTGCTAGCGCTGCCCCAGTCAACTGTAAGTACTGTTGTTGTGACTTGGAAGTGGTAGGCCACACAAGCTCACAGATCGTGACTGTCGAGAGCGGAAGCATGTAGCGTGTAAAAAACATGTCCTCGGTTGCAACACTCACTACCGGGTACCAAACTGCCTCTGGAAGCAACGTCAGCACAACAACTGCTCATCGGGAGCTTCATGAAATGAGTTTCCATGTCCGAGCAGACGCACACAAGCCTAAGAGCACCAATGCCAAGCTTCTGCTAGAGTGGTGTCAAGCTTGCTACCATTGGACTGCCAGTGCCCGACCTCACTAATGCTCCTGTGGCTGAATGGAAGCAAATCCCTGCAGCAATGTTCCAACATCTAGTGGAAAGCCTTCCCAGAAGGGTGGAATCTGTTAGGGCAGCAAAGGAGGGACCAACTCCATATTAATGCTCATGATTTTGGAATATGATGTTCGACGAGCAGGTGTCCACATACTTTTGGTCAATGTAGTGTATATCCTATATGTTTTTACGTTTGTTGCCTGTGTGTTTGCGTGGGACATGGTTTGCTGGAGAAGATTGTGAGTTTTCTCGTGTGAGCACCATTAGTTGAGAGTCAGCAGTTTCGCTGATGAAGACAGAGGTAGAGGAAATGGCCCCTCATAAATACCCTGCTACTGTACTGTAGTCTGTCTGTGTGCTGCTGCTTCCCCAACGACTACACCGCCAAGAAGTGAGAAGAGGAGTTGATGATCTATAGGGCCATTAGGCCTCTAACCCCTAACTCTCTCACTTTACTTGCATCTCTGTCATTACTACCATTATGCCTTGTTCTCTGGGCCTGGGGCCCACCATTGGAGATAGAGGGAGAGAGGATGACCTGTGTGATAAAGCGGGGGAGTGGTGTCATGCATTACTGATACTGAGGGGAGCAGGAGCAGCTAATATGCTAGATAAGAGAGGAGTAGAGCACCGACACCACTCTCTGTGATGGATACCTTTGGTCTGGTCTTTCTGGGGAATTATCCTGTTAGCTATTCCTATTGGACAGCAGAGAGGAAGAAGGGGCATTCATTTGCTTATTGTGTGATAGGGTAGACAAAGGTGATGTTAGAATGACACAAATTATGTTATGTTTGAGAGCAGCTCCTTATGTTCATCTGTTGAAATGACACTGATCCAGTCTGGGATGTAACACTTTCACATGATGTCTTCTTAAGACAGAATCGTATATCTTAAGACAGGGCAGAGTGCAATGAGCATAATGAGTAGCTCTCCATATAAACTTTTACTCTTCAGCGTTGAAGTGGACGACGGATTAAAGATGTTAAATCGCTTGGTCGACGGGTGGATTTGAATGCTCAGGCACAATGACCACATTTACATGCCCACCAATATCCCGTTGTTATTCAGGATACTCAAGTATTCCATTTTTGAGTCGACGCAAATAAACATCATAAACTGTTTAAAATAACCCAAAAAAGCGTGTGTCCCGATTATGAGAAACCCGGATAAGATGCCTGGGACATGCTGATCTAAGACCGGATACTGTGGCATGTAAACATCTTATCCCATTTACTGTTGTTTTTGCAATCTGCACAAGCTCAGTTTCTCATATCCTGGGTGTTGTGTGATGATGTTTTCATCTGATTGCCAAACAGATAATTTAAATATTTAAATAGTAGGCTATACCTTATAATTTAGGCCATATTATAATTTCCGACATTTGTTTGTCAACTATAGTTTGAGACATGCAGCTTATCTTCTGTCATAAATTGTTGCCCCAGAAGACTAAATAAAGTAATGCTCACCAGAATAACACCTTACATTGATAGAATGAATGCATTGGTAATCTAGTTAACACCGGTAAAGTTGTCTGTTTAGTTTAAGGACCTGCGAGAAAATGCAATAATTCCAAAACAGTAGAAAGATTGTTTTAAGCAAATGAAAGCTGAGAAATCGATGGAACGCAGTTCTGGTAAGAACTGTTCGTCTTGGGTACATATTTTATGTGATTGAAATTCTCTGCTTGCATAACAGTGTCAAAGATAACAAGTTACACGCGCATTCACATTTTTTCAAGAGACACTGAATGAAAGAAATCATATTTCTCCACCCCTGTTCCCAAGAAAAAATTTATATTTGTTTTATAAATTTACTGCAAAAATGTCATATTATATGAGGCTACATGTGAGAGGTTATAGGCCTACAGTCAGTGTCCACATTTCAGTTACTATTCCATTTAACCTCGTGAGCGGGATATCAAAAGTGTATGTAAACAGTTTATCCAGAATAAGACCTTAAGCGGGATATAAGCCACTCTCCGTAATACTGTACGCATGTAAAAGTGGTCCCTGACTAAGAAGAGTCTGGGGCTCACACTCTGACTCTGAGTATTAAAGTCAGCTTGTTTGTGTCAGATGTTGGGATTTGTTTGTTTCGCCTGTGCTCTGCTAAGCCGGAGAGATTCCCCCGGCGAGGGGATGCCAGGCCGGGCCCATACTGCACCTTTAGGAGAGGTTGAATACATGAATAAGTGATACAGGCCTGTAGAGGGTCTTGAGGGGGGGAGGGGTTGGGGAGCAGTAGAGAGAGAGAGAGAGAGAGAGAGAGAGAGAGAGAGAGAGAGAGAGAGAGAGAGAGAGAGACTAATGAGAAGCACCACGGCACTGGGGGCTTACGTACAGTCTGTCTCCAGGAGCTCCAGGGGCCTCATTTATGCATGTTGGGTATGCACAAAACATGCTTGTGCCAGTTGTCACCCAAAAATTTGCATTTTTTAAAAAACTAAACATGAGAATGTGCTTGTCCTCCCACAAACTTTAGACCATGCGTACGCAGTTTCTAGTGGTTGAAGGATTGCGTTGCAAGAAGGCAAAAGTAGCCTAGTAGCCTTGTGCAAATGGGGAATATATGATGACATATTCATAACCAAAAAGTATATATTTCTGATTATTCTTTAAATTCCATAATCTGACTGATGGTTTCGTACAAAATGGTCATTAGGTCTACAACAAGTTAGGATAGGCTACCATTCATCCCATCTCTCATTGAACTGGACCCACTTCCCAGTAGTAAATAGATAAGCTGTGATGTCACATTTCTCGAGGAGACAATGTCTCATTTATAAAGGTAATACATATATCATAAGCATTGCACCATTTCTGGCCATGATGAGTTCATGTTCCCCAAGTAGCCATACAACAAATGACCATGCATATTTCTAATTTAAATGATCCTATTAGATAGGCTATTATAATTTCAAGTTGTTGCTCTATGCATCGGAAAGGGAGCGTAGTTTATAACATAGGCTACAGTAACATTTTGCAGGTGAACAGACAGTTGATATGTTGCATTGAAGTGTGTAGGCTACCACTGTAAGTAGGCCTAGTGTAGTTCAAACATTTTTCAGAGAATTCATGGGCATTGCAGCACATTTAGGTTTGGGAGAAAGTCAATGCAAAACATTATTGAATTCAAACGATCTGTTTACAGGTCCACAGCAGTTTGCAATTGTTTTTGTGTTTCAGAAACGGTCCGATACAGCAAATGTCACTGCAAAACAAAAACAATTCTGCCAACACCTCCAAAGACATTTGATCAAGTTCGCCATTGATATTTCCTTTTAGATTTAATTTTTATTTATTTATTTCACCTTTATTTAACCAGGTAGACAAGTTGAGAAGAAGTTCTCATTTACAATTGCGACCTGGCCAAGATAAAACACGTGGAGTAAAACAAACATACAGTCAATAATACAGTAGAAAAATAAGTCTATATACGATGTGAGTAAATGAGGTGAGATAAGGGAGGTAAAGGCAAAAAAAAGGCCATGGTGGTGAAGTAAATACAATATAGCAAGTAAAACACTGGAATTGTAGATTTGCAGTGGAAGAATATGCAAAGTAGAAATAAACATAATGGGGTGCAAAGGAGAAAAATAAATAAATGCAGTAGGGGAAGAGTTAGTTGTTTGGGCTAAATTATAGATGGGCTATGTACAGGTGCAGTAATCTTTGGCGTTTGTTCCAGTCATTGGCAGCAAAGAACTGGAAGGAGAGGCGGCCAAAGGAATCATTGGTTTTGGGGGTGACCAAAGAGATATACCTGCTGGAGCGCGTGCTACAGGTGGGTGCTGCTGTGGTGACCAGCGAGCTGAGATAAGGGGGGACTTTACCTAGCAGGGTCTTGTAGATGACCTGGAGCCAGTGGGTTTGGCGACGAGTATGAAGCAAGGGCCAGCCAACGAGAGCGTACAGGTTGCAGTGGTGGGTAGTGAATGGGGCTTTGGTGACAAAACGAATGGCACTGTGATAGACTGCATCCAATTTATTGAGTAGGGTATTGGAGGCTATTTTGTAAATGACATCACCAAAGTTGAGGATCGGTAGGATGGTCAGTTTTACGAGGGTATGTTTGGCAGCATGAGTGAAGGATGCTTTGTTGCGAAATAGGAAGACAATTCTAGATTTAACTTTGGATTGGAGATGTTTGATGTGAGTCTGGAAGGAGATTTTACAGTCTAACCAGACACCTAGGTATTTGTAGTTGTCCACATATTCTAAGTCAGGTGCAGGTGCAGGCAGCGATCGGTTGAAGAGCATGTTTTTAGTTTCATTTGTATTTAAGAGCAGTTGGAGGCCACAGAAGGAGAGTTGTATGGCATTGAAACTCGTCTGGAGGGTTGTTTACACAGTGTCCAAAGAAGGGCCAGAAGTATACAGAATGGTGTCGTCTGCGTAGAGGTGGATCAGAGACTCACCAGCAGCAAGAGCGACATCATTGATGTATACAGAGAAGAGAGTCGGCCCAAGATTTGAACCCTGTGGCACCCCCACAGAGGCCCGGACAACAGGCTCTTCGATTTGACACAATGAACTCTATCAGAGAAGTAGTTGGTGAACCAGGCGAGGCAATCATTTGAGAAACCAAGGCTATCGAGTCTGCCGATGAGAATGTGGTGATTGACAGAGTCGAAAGCCTTGGCCAGGTCAATGAATATGGCTGCAGAGTATTGTTTCTTATCGATGGCGGTTAAGATATCGTTTAGGATCTTGAGCGTGGCTGAGGTGCACCCTTGACCAGCTCTGAAACCAGACTGCATAGCGGAGAAGGTGCCGTGGGATTCGAAATGGTCGGTAATCTGTTTGTTGACCTGGCTTTCGAAGACCTTAGAAAGGCAGAGTAGGATAGATATAGGTCTGTAGCAGTGTGGGTCAAGAGTGTCCACCCCTTTGAAGAGGGGGATGACCGCAGCTGCTTTCCGATCTTTGGGAATCTCAGACGACACGAAAGAGAGGTTGAACAGGCTAGTAATAGGGGTTCCAACCATTTCGGTTAGATCATTTTAGAAAGAAAGGATCCAGATTGTCTAGCCCGGCTGATTTGTAGGGTTCCAGATTTTGCAGCTCTTTCAGAACATCAGCTAGATATACTGTCTTGGCCTAATTCCAATACTACCAAAGTTTACAGCCAATAATGGCGATATTGTCACCATAAAAGGTGAATGATGGGCGTTAATTCAGGCAGAGTTTTAGTTCATGCTCATTCACACATGCACAATTTGACTACAGGTCTGATTTATAATGTGAAATGTGTATATACTGTATGGCAACTTCAACAGTGAAGAGGCGACCCCGGGATGCTGGCCTACTAGGCAGAGTTGCATAGAAAAAGCCATATCTCAAACTGGCCAATAAAAAGAAAATATTAAGATGGGCAAAACACCACAGACACTGGACAGAGGAACTCTGCCTAGAAGGCCAGCATCCTGGAGTCGCCTCTTCATTGTTGAAGTTGAGACTAGTGTTTTGCGGGCACTATTTAATGAAGCTGCCAGTTGTACGTGATCTTCAGTTCCTCTGCAATATCTCGGATGGAATAGCCTTCATTTCTCAGAACAAGAATAGACTGATGAGTTTCAGAAGAAAGTTCTTTGTTTCTGGCCATTTTGAGCCTGTAATCGAACCCACAAATGTTGATGCTCCAGATACTCAACTAGTCTAAAGAAGGCCAGTTTTATTGCTTCTTTAATCAGGACAAGAGTTTTCAGCTGGGCTAACATCATTTCAAAAGGGTTTTCTAATGATCAATTAGCCTTTTAAAATGATAAACTTGGATTAGCTAACACAACGTGCCATTGGAACACAGTAGTGATGGTTGCTGTTAATGGGCCTCTGTACGCCTATGTAGATATTCCATTACAAATCTGCCATTTCCAGCTACAATAGTCATTTGCAACATTAACAATGTCTACACTGTATTTCTGATCAATTTCATGTTATTTAAATGGACAAAAAAATAGCTTTTCTTTAAAAACACGGACATTTGTAAGTGACCCCAAATTTTTGAACTGTAGTGTAGGTGTTCCTTTTGTCCAGGTGGGAAAGGGCAGTGTGGAGTGCAATAGAGATTGCATCGTCTGTGGATCTGTTCGGGCGGTATGCAAATTGGAGTAGGTCTAGGGTTTCTGGGATAATGGTGTTGATGTGAGCCATGACCAGCCTTTCAAAGCACTTCATGTCTACAGACGTGAGTGCTAAGGGTCGGTAGTCATTTAGGCAGGTTACCTTCGTGTTCTTGGGCACAGGCACTATGGTCATCTGCTTGAAACATGTTGGTATTACAGACTCGGACAGGGAGAGGTTGAAAATGTCAGTGAAGACACCTGCCAGTTGGTCAGCGCATGCTCGCAGTACTCGTCCTGGTAATCTGTCTGGCCCTGCGGCTTTGTGATTGTTGACCTGTTTAAAGGTCTTACTCACATCGGCCACAGAGAGCGTGATCACACAGAGGATAGAGAGAGTTTTGTTGAGAACGGAATGTATATATTTTTATTTTTTCTTAGAAGGTTCTTTCAATGTTACAAATGTTTTTTCGCAAATGTTTTTTGGAAAGTTTTCTTAATGTTCTGAGAACATGAGGAAACACCTGTAGGAAACGTTATGCTGAAGTACTGAAATTCCCACAGAAGAACATTGTTTCATAATGTTCTTTGATCAATTTTAGAACATTACTTTAAATAAAACCACAAGGAAACGTGTAGGAAACGTTATGCTGAAATACTGAAATTCCCACCTAAGAAACATATGGTTCTCAGAACGCTATCTTCTACCTGGGTGTCTTGTACCATTCCCAGAACATTGTGGGAAGGTTGTAGGCAAAATAATCGTAGGACAACCATGCTATCGTCAAGCTCCTGTGGTTTGAAGCTTTGTAGGACCTCTTCATATCTGAGGGCAGGCCTAATGTGTCCTCTCATTGTGTCTGCTCCTCAGTAACATGACAGAGCAGCACAGGTCACTAACACCAGATCCATCTGCTCAAGTCAGGAACAGGAACTTGCTAGCACTCGTTTCTCCTGCTGGTTGAGAGATTAAAATGATGGCCGTTAACTTTTATCACTGTCCATCTATTCATAAAATTATAGTCTCTGCTGCTGTAGTGTTGGGAAAGAGAGAGAGAACAGAGACAAATGAGTAGTACTCGATAGGCGCGATTCACCACTCTTTACATAGTTTACAGTTCTTTTAAGAATGGTGAAATATTGTAGTTACTGTTTTATGTGCTACCTGTGTGTGTGTGTGTGTGTGTGTGTGTGTGTGTGTGTGTGTGTGTGTGTGTGTGTGTGTGTGTGTGTGTGTGTGTTTGAGTCCGAGGATAAGTACATAAACTACTCTTGTTCATACAATATAGACTAGTTTTTGATTGAATTGCGCTTTTTCCGATACATTTATCTCTCAGACATGTAACAGACAATCAGGTATTCTATGCTTTCACCTGTCTAAATGAATGTCATTCTGTATAAACCTTGTCATACCAGCTGTATAACTGAACTCCTGTCCTGACCTTTGACCCCTGTGTGTCCTGTCTGCAGCTGGAGGTGTCTGTGACAGACCTGAGTGGGAAGCTGGTGGAGGGTCCTGTAGCCCTGCTGGTGGACGTCAATGACCAGAATGACAACAGGCCCATCTTCAAGGAGACCCGCTACGCTGGGGAGGTGCTGGAGGGCTCACCTACTGGTAGGTGGCGGTACCCACTCTGCTTATCTATGGCAGTGTTGACCAGGGTCGTATTAATCAGTGCAAAAAAATTGCACTGATTAATCCCTCCACCTTTTGGGTAATTTGCTTCATTTTAGTTCCTAGTGAAGATGACCACGGTTAAGGGAAAGCTGGTATGAAGATAGTGATGCAGTGTCATCATCAGCCTACTGCCACTGTCAGCTCTGACCATTCTTTGACCCGACTTCATATTGCTGCATTAATGGTGGTCTGATGTCTGAGACGAGCTGAAAGCAGCTGAGAGGACAAAAAAGGGTCAGGAAAATGCAGGAGTAATTATGGTGGCATATTGATTATTTGTGTTCCGTACTTAAGAACAGAATTGACTGTATCCTCAATTTTGAAAAACATCCACATAGACTGAACTTTGAAAAATATTCATCAAGAATCTCTGAAGAAAAACATGTTTTCCCCCCATTAATGTGTCAGAATAATACACCTTGTCAGACAAGGTGACCATAGAAAGGTGAGCATCATCATTTGAGCTTTCATTCCTTTTTTTCATTTTACGGGACTATTGTTGTTGTGTGTATGTTGTTTAATGACTCACACAGGAAGCAGACCATTTGGAGAGTGGATGACATCTCCTTTCTCCTCTCCTCTTCTGTGTGCTGCAGAAATAAATAAAAAATGTCAGGGAAACAGAGCAGAGCCTTTGGAGGTCTGAACTTTTTCCTCTGTTCTCCTGCTGGCTCTGCTGCTCTGCTATCCCGGGTCTGGTCCCTTGTCCTCATTCGCTCCTCAACCTCTCTGGGCTGGTTACCGTGACAACCTCAAACACTTCTGGCTTACACCAGTCACAGAGGACCTCACCCTCCTGTGCGTGTGCGTATGTGTTAGTGGGTGTGTAATCGCGTGTCAGTATTAGTGTGTGAGAGAGATAGCGAAAGAAAGACAGAGACAGTGAGTTTGCACAACACAAAAGGGTAATGAGACAGAGCAGAGATGATATCAGGACCGAACTCTGTAAAGAGCTGACTTGTGCTCATATCATTAGCACACAAACAAATATACTGTACATAACACTCAGTAGCAGCTGCAGCAGCAGCAGATAAGGCTGAAAAGTCGTCAGGCAAGAGACATTAATCACACAGTCAGTAGAGTAACACAGTGTTATTCCCCATGGTGACAAAAGTCTTCAACTGCAGTGTTTGGCTGTATGGATCTTTACAGCTAGGCTAATGAAAGCATAATGATGTGCTAGCTATCACCGGGGCTATAAAACAGTAGGCACAGGGCTTTTGGTTGCACATAGAACTAATATTGTGAACCAAAGCAGGTTTTTCTAATAGCCAAAGGGCCAAATGATGGAATTATTTTAGAGTTCCCTGTAGCTCTTTGTAAAGTTATGGCTTAAAGCCTCGCAGCGAATTGTGTGGGATTCAGGAATATGACAAATACCCAGCAGGCTAGGTTTTATTGGGTTATGGAGGTTTAGGCCAAAATACAGATGAATCATCTTAGTTTTAAGTCTGAATCCGTTTACGGAGACAAGTTAACTCAAGGTTTCGCAAACTCAGCTGCATTCACTTTTCAGAACTCATTTTCTGCCTAGTTTGGATTCAATTTTTATCTACAAAGTACATTCAGGTCCTCCCGTGACTCGGTTTAATAAGATGGATGCTGATTTGTTTTATTTGCAATTATATGTTTCATAGACACTCTGGTCTTGATTTAATTTCACTATGTCTTCATCTGACATCTCTTTGGAGCAGTTGCCATGGTAAATCAAATTGAAATGAGGGATAGGACTGATGATGTACAGAGGAGTCAATTCAATCCCTGCTCTCACTTCACTGCTGCACTGCTCATGGTTGGTGTGGGCTGGGGGGGGGGGGGGGGGGCAGGGGGATACATTTTCTGTCCATCAAATGTAATGAGATACATTTTGTGGCATTTGCCCCTGCTCCTGAGAGGCGGCATCAGGCAAGGTGGCCACATAGAAAATACTACCGTTTTCCATAGAATACTATAGTATTTCTATGGACTTCTGTAGTAAACTGTAGTATACTACACACTGTAGTATCCCTCAATCATCTGTAGTACTTAGTATAGAATGTTGTAGTATACTGTTGAATACTATGGTAAATACTACAGTATTATCCACAAAACCCTACAGTCCACAAAACTTTTTTTTTTAACTATAGTAAATACTACAGTATTTGTATATACCCTGCCAATTCTCCTTCTCCATAACCCAATTTGTGCCACCTGTAAGTGAGAAACTAACATGCCAAGTATAGACCATATATTGTGTTCCCTACTTGTTATAGAAAAGAGCAGAAGCTCGGAAATATCCATTCAGAATCCAGTCCTAGCTACCTACTTACCTGTCTAACTACAGGTAATGGAAAATAGTATTTCTCCAGTTAAAAAACAGAAACACTTTAGTAAATGCGACAGTAATGTACCCAAAAACACTATAGTATACTACAGTTGTCACGCTCGTTTGTAGAGAAGGACCAAGGCGCAGCGTGATTACAATTCCACATAATTGATTAAAGTGAAACTATAAAACAAAACAAGAAACTAACAACGAACCGTGACTACAGAGGTGCTACGTACACTAACTCAAAATAATATCCCACAAACACAGGTGGAAAAAAGGCTACCTAAATATGATCCCCAGTTAGAGACAATGATACCAGCTGCCTCTAATTGGGAATCATACAAAATCACCAACATAGAAAAACAAAACTAGAACCCCTCATAGAAATAATAAACTAGACTAACCTCCCAGTCACGCCCTGACCTACTCCACCATAGAAAATAAGGACTCTCTATGGTCAGGACATGACAACAGTTTGCTAAAATACTACAGTAAATACTACATTATACTTTACTGCAGTCTGCAAAAACACTAGAGTAAATACTACAGTATACTGTAGTATTTTATAGTATACTATACTAAATACTAAAGTCTGCAAAAAACACTACAGTGAATACTACAGTAAAGTCTGCAAAAATACTACAGTGAATATTAAAGTATTCCAACTATATTATACACTACAGTATTTTTTCATGTAGGTGCACAGTTGCAGTGTAGCTGTCTATGTGGGATCAGTCCCATATTTATGCCCTCTGCCAATACCTTCCTAATCAGGAACTCAGCATTTGTCCCCTGACCCCTGCCTCATTAATCACAGAGGTGGACGGGTCTTGGACTCCCAGTCTGTCCTGGCCTGTCAGTAATATGGCCCCTGGACCACACGCCACCAGGGCTAACCTTAACTCTCCCATACTTTACATTCATGTAAAACGCTGCCTATACATGAGTGTATTTGTGTTTTTCTTATGTGTGTGTGATTTGGATAACAATGTGTGAGCACCAATCATGTTTCTGTGCTTTGCCTTATTTTATTTACCTCACCCTTTAACCTGCATTTGTTCTGCAATATTCCACGCCATTTTGCTTCAAGAATAACTTAACTATACCATAGAAGCATCATTTCCCTAAACAAGCCCTCTAAACTACCATGGAAATTATGCAAATTGGATCTGTGTGTGTTTTACTGTATGGATATAGGAATTCAGTATGGTGGTCTGTGTAGCAGTGTGTGGTGGCAGTGTGGTGTGTTTGTCTCTGTTGTGGGGGACTGCAGCCGTCAGGGGAGGCTGCACGGGACAATGTCACACCGTTTCTGACATTTCTGTGCAAACTGAGCAACCCTGAGCCCTCCTGACAAGCCTTTCTCCCCCTTCTGTTTACTTACCCACTCCTTTTCTGTTTCTTTTTGACTATTTTCCCCTCTCTCAATCCTCTCTCTCTGCTATACATGCCCCAAGGCTTTACTCTCTCAATTTCTTCTCCTTTCTTCTCCCAAGCACCCCCTCTTTTTTGACAGCCTTGGAATAGTTGGTCTGCCTTGCTACAATTCCTTGGCATAGCCCTATACATTTACATCTTCATCTTCTGTTTGGAATCAAAGGCACATCTCTATTGTCTATTTGCGTTCAGAATTCAGTGTTAGGGGTGTTTTTCTATATCAAATCAAATCATATAAAATGTTATTAGTCACATGCGCTGAATACAACAGGTATGCTTACTTACGAGCCCCTAACCAAGAATGCAGTTTAAACAAATATTGATAAGAAAATTAAATTAAATTAAAGTAACAAGTAATTAAAGAGCAGCAGTAAAATAACAATAGCAAGACTATATACGGGGGAGTCAATGTGCGGGGGCACAGGTTAGTTAAGGTAATATGTACATGTAGGTAGAGTTACAGTGGCTTGCGAAAGTATTCACCCCCTTGGCATTTTTCCTATTTTGTTGCCTTGAAACCTGTACGTAAATTTTATTTTTGTGGGGTTTGTATCATTTGATTTACACAACATGCCTACCACTTTGAAGATGAAAAATATTTTTTATTGTGAAATAAGACAAAAAAAACTGAAAACTTGAGCGTGCCTAACTATTCACCCCCCCAAAGGCAATACTTTGTAGAGCCACCTTTTGCAGCAATTACAGCTGCAAGTCTCTTGGGGTATGTCTCTATAAGCTTGGCACATCTAGCCACTAGGATCTTTGCCCATTCTTTCAGGCAAAACTGCTCCATCTCCTTCAAGTTGGATGTGTTCCGCTGGTGTACAGCAATCTTTAAGTCATACCTCAGATTCTCAATTGGATTGAGGTCTAGGCCATTCCAATACATTTAAATGTTTCCCCTTAAACCACCCGATTGTTGCTTTAGCAGTATGCTTAGGGTCATTGCTGGAAGGTGAACCTCCGTCCCAGTCTCAAATCTCTGGAAGACTGAAACAGGTTTCCCTCAAGAATTTCCCTGTATTTAGCCCCATCCATCATTCCTTCAATTCTGACCAGTTTCCCAGTCCCTGCCAATGAAAAACATCCCTACAGCATGATGCTGCCACCACCATGCTTCACTGTGGGGATGGTGCTCTCGGGGTAATGTGAGGTGTTGGGTTTGCGCTAGACATAGCGTTTTCCTTGATGGGTAAAAAGTTCAATTTTAGTCTCATTTGACCAGAGTACCTTCTTCCATATGTTTGGGGAGTATCCCACATGCCTCTTATTTTTTTCTTTAAGCAATGGATTTTTTTCTGGACTCTTTTCCGTAAAGCCCAGCTCTGTGGAGTGTATGGCTTAAAGTGGTCCTATGGACAGATACTCCAATTTCTGCTGTGGAGCTTGGCAGCTCCTTCAGGGTTATCTTTGGTCTCTTTGTTGCCTTTCTGATTAATGCCCTCCTTGCCTGGTCTGTGTGCTTTGGTGGGCGGCCCTCTCTTGGCAGGTTTGTTGTGGTGCCATATTCTTTTCATGATTTAATAGTGAATTTAATGGTGCTCCGTGGGATGTTCAAAGTTTCAGATATTTTTTTTCTAACCCACAACTTTTTCTAACCCACTTCTCCACAACTTTGTCCCTGACCTGTTTGGAGAGCTCCTTGGTCTTCATGGTGCCGCTTGCTTGGTGGTGCGGTGTTGCAGACTCTGGTGACATTCAGAACAGGTGTATAAATACTGAGATCGTGTGACAGATCATGTGACACCTAGATTGCACACAGGTGGAATTTATTTAACTAATTATGTGACTTTGACTGTAATTTGTTGCACAAGATCGTATTTAGGGGTTTCATAGCATTTTTTTTAAACATGTTTATTTGATTTCTTTTCACTTCAGCAATTTGGACTATTTTGTGTATGTCCATGACATAAAATCCAAATAAAAATCTATTTAAATTACAGGTTGTAATGAAACAAAATGCAATGCAAATAGTCTGGGTAGCCATTTGATTAGATGATCAGGAGTCTTATGGCTTGGGGTAGAAGCTGTTTTGGACCTAGACTTGGTGATCCGGTACCACTTGCCGTGTGGTAGCAGAGAGAACAGTCTATGACTAGGCTGGCTGGAGTCTTTGACTATTTGTAGGGCTTTTTTCTGACATTGGCTGGTATAGAGGTCCTGGATTGTAGGAAGCTTGGCCCCAGTGATGTCCTGGGCCTTTTGCAGTACCCTCTGTAGTGCCTTGCGGTCGGAGGCCGAGCAGTTGCCATACCAGACAGTATTGCAACCAGTCCAGATCCTCTCGATGGTGCAGCTGTAGAACCTTTTGATGATATGAGGACCCATGCCAAATCTTTTCAGTTTCCTGAGGTGGGAATAGGTTTTGTTGTGCCCTCTTCACAACTGTTTTGGTGTGCTTAGAACATGTTAGTTTGTTGGTGATGTGGACACCAAGGAACTTGAAGCTCTCAACCTGCTCCACTGCAGCCCCGTCGATGAGAATGGGGGCGTGCTCGGTCCTCTTTTTCCTGTAGTCTACAAACATCTCCTTTTTCTTGATCACGGTGAGGGAGAGTTTGTTGTCCTGGCACCACACGGCCAGGTCTCTGACCTCCTCCCTATAGGCTGTCTCGTCGTTGTCGGTGATCAGGCCTACCACTGTTGTGTCATCGACAAACTTAATAATGGTGTTGAAGTCGTGCCTGGCCGCGCCGTCATGAGTGAACAGGGAGTACAGGAGGAGACTGAGCACGCACCCCTGAGGGGCATCTGTGTTGAGGACTGTGGCGGATGTGTGTTGTAACCTGAGAGAGAGAGAGAAAGAAACACACTCACTTCCACAAATAAATGGTCAGGGCAAAGCTCTCGTGTACACTTGTGCTCCATCCACTAACATTTGCGTGTCAAATCGGAGTGCATGTTGTCCGGACCTCTGGCAGTGTCTATGGGGGTACCACAGGGTTCATTTCTCGGGCCGACTCTTTTCTCTGTATATATCAAATATGTCACTCTTGCTGCGGGCAATTCCCTGATCCACCTCTACGCAGACGACACCATTCTGTATACTTCGGTCCCTTCCTTGGACACTGTGCTAACTAACCTCCAAACGAGCTTCAATGCCATACAACACTCCTTCCATGGCCTCCAACTGCTCTTAAACGCTAGTAAAACCAAATGTATGCTTTTCAACCGTTCGCTGCCCGCACCCGCCCGTCTGACTAGCATCACCACCCTGGACGATTCCGACCTAGAATATGTGGACAACTATAAATACCTAGGTGTCTGGCTAGACTGTAAACTCTCCTTCCAGACTCATATTAAACATCTCCAATCCAAAATAAAATCTAGAATTGGCTTTCTATTTCGCAACATAGCCTCCTTCACTCACGCCGCCAAACTTACCCTAGTAAAACTGACTATCCTACCGATCCTCGACTTCGGCGATGTCATCTACAAAATAGCTTCCAACACTCTACTCAGCAAACTGGATGCAGTCTATCACAGTACCATTCATTTTGTTGCCAAATCACTTATACCACACACCACTGCGATCTGTATGCTCTAGTCGGCTGGCCCTCGCTACATATTCGTCGCCAGACCCATTGGCTCTAGGTCATCTATAAGTCTATGCTAGGTAAAGCTTTGCCTTATCTCAGTTCACTGGTCACGATAACAACACCCACCCGTAGCACACGTTCCAGCAGGTATATGTCATTGATCATCCCCAAAGCCAACACCTAATTTGGCTGCCTTTCCTTCCAGTTCTCTGCTGCCAGTGACTGGAACGAAGTTGGAGACTTGTATTTCCCTCACCAACTTTAAACATCTGCTATCTGAGCAGCTAACCGATCACTGCAGCTGTACATAGTCCATCTGTAAATAGCCCACCCAATCTACCTACCTCATCCCCATACTGTTTTTATTTCATTTACTTTTCTGCTCTTTTGCACACCAGTATCTCTACTTGCACATCATCATATGCTCATTTATCACTCCAGTGTTAATCTGCTAAATTGTAATTATTCGCTCCTATGGCCTATTTATTGCCTACCTCCTCATGCCTTTTGCACACACTGTATATAGACTTTCTTTTCTCTACTGTGTCATTGACTTGTTTGTGTTATTGGCTTGTTTATTGTTTACTCCATGTGTAACGCTGTGTTGTTGTCTGTGTCACACTGCTTTGCTTTATCTTGGCCAGGTCGCAGTTGCAAATGAGAACTTGTTCTCAACTAGCCTACCTGGTTAAATAAAGGTGAAATAAAATAAAAAATAACACATTTCATCATCTAACAGCAGAACATACCATCCATTACAAACCATTCATTGACACTCCATGCAATGATGCTAAATCAAATAGCACTATCCCATTATCCAATTAACTCCCATGTGAGGATACTCTGGAGTGTCCAGATATGCTCTTCTTAATGACCCATTGTCCAGACTTATCCACAGTCACGCTGGGTTCGATGTTTAACTGATCTCTCTACTGCAGCCTAATCGGTGCAGCCCAACTTCCTCCCATGTAGTTCACCATCTGACTGAGACATTTCTGCGTCTCCTGCCTGTCACAACTGAACACGGAGCAGAAGAGCTGAGAGACTGCAGGGGTGTTGGGTCATCAGGCTCAGAAAATAAAAGGCAAACAAAATCAATACCTAATTGCCAAGACAGGCCTCCATGGAGGACTAGGGAGGCCAGAGCACAGATTGATCCAGGAGAGAAAATGATTGGGCCGAGGGTGACACTAATGCTGGCAGGTAATTTGTAGTATAATGGTGGCTTGTCTGTACCATTAGGATTTCCTCACACAGTCGTCTGGGTCTCTCACAGCACAGACCCACTACTGTTCACAACTCCGGGAGCGTTTCAATCCCACAATGCCTAATTATCTGTCCTTCAAGCCAAGCAGCCACCCAGCAAATTAATGTCTGTGGTATCAGTGGAGCCAGTGTGTTTAGGACTGTCATCTCTTAAGGTTCAGACACACTGGTAGGATTGTCAAACGTCTGCCTGCCGACAACACTTAGCACGTCTGAACGGAGTGTCACACAGCAGAGACCTTGAAGTAATCAGCCAGCCTTAAAATACTCCAAACCATAAGGTGGCACTAGTGTTGTTGGGCAATGCATGTCCGTGTGTGTTGTTTTATGGTCTAGCTATCTGTGCTACTGTTGCTATTGCTGAAGAAAGCCCTTGGTGATACTAGCCAGATAGCCACAACTAGATAACTAACTAGCAAGATGACAAATAAACTATTTAATTCACTCCCCATAATCGTATACAACCCATAGATATATTTTTAGATAGACGGCGAATGTGAACTAAATGGCTAGATACCATGATCCTATACGTTCAACAGCCAGTTTATTAGGTACATCCATCTAGTACCGGGTCGGACCCCCCTTTACTTCCAGAACAGCCTGCTTATGCCAAATTGTCACTCTGCCATCAGCATGATACAACAGGAACCAGGATTCATCAGACCAGGAAATGTTTTTCCACTCCTCAATTGTCCAGTGTTGATGATCGTGTGCCCAGTGGAGCTGCTTCTTCGTGTTTTTAGATGTGTGGTAATCCGCTGCAATAGCCCATCCGTGACTAGGATCGACGAGTTGTGCGTTCCAAGATGCCATTCTGCACACCACTGTTGTACTGCCCTGTTATTTGTCTGTTTGTCGCCCGCCTATTAGCTTGCACGATTCTTACCATTCTCTTTCAACCTCTCTCACCAACAAGCTGTTTTCGCCCACAGGACTGCCACTGACCGGATGTTTTCTCAGGAAACCCTAGACACTGTTGTGCATGAAAAGCCCAGGAGGGCGGCCATTTCTGAGATACTGGATCCGGCGTGCCTGGCACCGACGATCATACTACGCTCAAATTCGCTTATGTCACAAATTTTGCCCATTTTAACGTTCACTGAATGTAACTGAATGTCACGATTCCTTTTTGCCTGCTTTATACAAGTCATGGCCACCTGACTCACCATCTGTAGGAGCGATCCATTTTTGTGAACAGGCTGATAAACTGGCCGGTAAGTGTGCATTGTATATTATGAAGTGTGACTGGCTCAATTAGCAAGCTGCAAAGGGGTGGATGATGTCACTGGGAAAAGTTACCAATTTTTTTCTACCTGTTGGTTTCCTTTCGGCTCCCCACTTGAGCTCTCTGATTGGCTCAAAGTTGAAATGTCTCTACCGATTCACCTGGAAGAAACGGGAGAGAATGTCGCAATTCAGTCGCCAGTCAAACGCTACCGGCGTCTGGTCCCTATAGCACACCTCAGCGAACGAACGGCAGATAAACTTGAGAATGAACGGCAGACAGACAATCACAGTAATTCTCTACAGATCCTCTCAAGCTCTGACAGGTTGACAGAGATGTTCGATCCGGTCCAAGTCCGGGCTCTGGCTGGGCCACTCAAGGACATTCAAAGACTTGTCCCAAAGCTACTCCAGCGTTGTCTTGGCTGTGTGCTTAGAGTCGTTGTCCTTTTGGATGGTGAACCTTCATCCCAGTCTGAGGCCCTGAGCGCTCTGGAGCAGGTTTTCATCAAGGATCTCTCTGTACTTTGCTCCGTTCATCTTTCCCTCAATCTTGACTAGTCCTTCAGTCCCTGCCACTGAAAAACATCCCGACAGCATGATGCTGCCACCACCATGCTTCACCGTAGGGATGGTGCCAGGTTTCCCCCAGACGTAACGCTTGGCATTTAGGCCAAAGAGTTCAATCTTGGTTTTATCAGACCAAAGAATCTTCTCGCTGACCAAGGTCCTTCTCCCCTGATTGCTTAGTTTGGCCTTGTGGCCAGCTCTTAGGAAGAGTCCTGGTGGTTCCAAACTTCTTCCATATAAGAATGTTGGAGGCCACTGTGTTCTTGGGGACCTTCAATGCTGCAGAAATGTTTTGCTACCCTTTCTCAGATCTGTGCTTCGACACAATCCTGTCTCGGAGCTCTACGGACAATTCCTTCATTTTTGCTCTGACATGCACTGTCATCTGTGGGACCTTGTATAGACAGGTGTATGCTTTCCAAATCATGTCCAGTCAATTGAATTCACCACAGGTGGACTCCAATCAAGGATTAACAACCTATTTTCGCTTTGTCATTATGAGGTATTGTGTGTAAAGTATTTATTTTATTTAAGCAATTTTAGAATAAGGCTGTAACGTAACAAAATGTGGAAAAGTCAAGGGGACTGAATACTTTCCGAAGGAGCTGTATAAACAGTATATATAATTTTATTGCAGGACGTAATATATCAAATTAAATGGATGACGTAGTACATAATTTGATGACATAGTACACAAAAAACGGGGACCTCTTGTGACACGTGAGCACCACTTTCAAAACTACTGTCTGAAATTAAACAAATGTTTGAGAATGCATCTTTATTGTTTTACTCTAAATGTTCATATAAAGTGATTTTTGGACACTATTACGTGTACCACATCACATCTTGCCAGGTCGCTGTTGTAAATGAGAACTTGTTCTCAGCTGGCCTATCTGGTTAATAAAAGGTAATATATATATATATATATTTATATATTTATTAAATGTAACATACTCAAAAATAAATGAGCGACATCTGGAACAGGTGCTGCAGGGGTCCTGATGTGTATCGTGGCGAATCCAACTGTCACTCATGGGTAGCTGAGCAAAGGCCTGTCTCCCCTCTAGAGAAACTCAAAACACTCCCTCAGAGTTTATTCATTCATTTGTTTGCCTTTGTCCCCAAAATACCAACATTTGATTTGTCTGGAGCCATCATAAGTGAGCTATCTTCTTTTAAATTACCATAGGGAGCAATATGACTCCACTGTGGGTTAAAATATTCTCAGTGTGATTTGATCTGAATATATGCGAATAGGGCTTTATTCCAATACATTTCATTGGTTTGGGGAAAATTAAACCACTATTTTAGTGGTTGATGTGGTGCCTCTTAAATCTTCTCTGAACTAAAAGGCATCATTCTGGGCCTCTCTCTCTCTCCCTTGTATCTCTCTCTCCCTCTCTCCCTCTTTCCCTTTCTGTTGGTCTTGGTCATGCCTGAGTGCTATGCAGATCAGAGCTCTCTCCCAGACTTCCAGCAACAATCATACAGTACTGTGGATTGTGAGGTGTGGCCTTGGTCTCCCCTGTGGCGGTTCCACTACATGAGCGCTGCTAATCTAGTAAAGAGTTTCTATTCTCCTTCTGCCCTTCTGCACAGTCCCAGATCAACTGGGGCTTGATTATCTGTCCCTCGCTCTGAGGGACGAGGGAACGCTGCTCTGACTCACACAGCACCACAGAGCCCACAGAGAGGGAGAGACCAGACAAACCAATCTCGCCCCCATCTTCTTTCCCCTGCCTTTCTGCCTCTGCTCTGACGGCCTGGGCCTGCACTCTTTCCAGTTCTCCAATTAAGTTTATCTGCCCTCATTGTTTCACATGAGCGTTTCCAGACAAGATAACCCCTTTAGGACTGGCCCCTCGTCTCCTAGTGGGGCTTTTAAAAAGGCTTATATTGAAGGTAGAGATGGTTTTTAAGGAGATAGCGTTTATAAAGAACTTGACTCATTTTGTTCTCCAGCTTAAATCAATGCTAGTCTAATCTCTGGGTCCTGGGCTAATAAAGATGTATAACTGGAGCCCTGGTCCTGAGGTTTTACTTCAGCTTCTCTGTTTGATTACATTTAAGTCATTTAGCAGACGCTCTTATCCAGAGCAATTAGGGTTAAATGCCTTGCTCAAGGACACAACAGATTTTTCACCTAGTCTGCTCAGAGATACAAACCAGAGACCTTTCAGTTACTGGCCCAACGCTCTTATGCACTAGGCTACCTTCGTCTGAGAGGTTTAGTTTTCATGAAGCCTTTCTCACCCAAGGCTGTTTAGAACGTTGCTATTGAGCCTTTGATGGTGTCTCTCTCTACGTCACCAGATAAAATGTCAAGTCAGATAGAACTGATTTGGAGTTGACCTGCAAAATGCCCAAGTGTCCTCCTCTTTCAGGTGAGCTTTATGGGGGAAAAGACTCATCTAAGTACACAGACTCTGAGTTTTCCCAGTGTACAGTTGTTGCTGTGAGGTTTAGAAGGTTTGATGCTGTTTTGGTTGTGTTCGTGTTTGATATCTAGTTATGATGTTTAGTGGGTAATTAATGCATCAGATGACTTGGTGATAAAAACCTAAAAGCTGGCATTCCATAGACAATATGTGGTGTGTGTGTGACCCGAGAGCCTGGAAGAGTTTAGAACAATGCCTCATTGTCTCATCTTCCTGGCATCTGAGAAACTACGCCGGATTGGGGGTAAAACACCATCCTGTGTAGATAACCATGGTTGCTTATGGGAGATGGAACCAGTCTGACAAAGCATTTTTAGGTCCCATATAATATTTTTTTCATGTTGCTCAGCTCAACAGTCATGACTGTTGGGCTGACTGGTTTCATTATTGCAAAAATTAATCGATATTAAATAAAAATGATTGTTTGAAGAAATGACCAAGTCTCTCTCAGTACTGAATTTCCAGAACACAGGTCATCTGATGCGGCACTCAATCACTCTCCCATGTATGAGTAAGTGTGTTTGTGTCAGCCCTTTGACTGTGACCACAGGGGCTGAGAAATAGATAACCGTAGTATAATCAAGAGCGACTGTAGAGGGCTATAATATTTCCCTCCTCGTTCTCTTTTTCACATTAAAAGTTGAAAACTATAAGCTTTCTTTGCTCAAGTCATTGATGCCGTATTCCAGACAGTCACCTGGGCAAAGAGATGATGAAATAGGACAAACTGAAAGCAGAAGTTTGCTCAGTGTCTGTCACGGACCTTCCAACTAGCACTACCTGTTCTTGCGTCTTTCAAATTATAGCAGCCAGGACTGTTTGAACAGAGAGACCTACATGGACATCAATATCTCAAACCAGTGTTCTCTCTCCATCAGTCGTGTCCTGGTCTGTGTTATGTCTTTGTCAGAGGCATGTTCCACTTTGCTGAGATATAAAGAGCTCCAGGGCTCAGCTGCCACAGGGCACTATCACAGATTTGCTCCAGGGTATGAACTTTTTGATTGAGTATTGATTGGGGATTGTCAGATGAGCGGCCTGGACGTGGCCTGTACATGAGGACACACTGAGCCCTAGTGTGTTCCCAGTACTATAATCAAGTCTTGTGCTTGACACCAAAACAAAGAACTGATTACAGTGTCACAGAGTTGGCACAGGTGGTTAAGTTAGTACTGAGACAACCCACTGGGCAAAAACTGGTTGAATCAATTTTGTTTCTACATCATTCCAACCAAAAAAATCTATGTGAGGACACTGAATCAACGTGGAAAACTGATTGGATTTGAAAAAAGTAATCAACGTAGGGGCATTTCAGGGTTTTCTCACCCAACTTTTAACATAAATCCAATGACATGGTGACATTTTTTGATGATTTCACATTTAATTCCCTTTAGTTGACAACTCAACCAAATGTTAATCCAAACTAGACGTTGAACTTACATCTGTGCCCAGTAGGAAGACATAGCTCCTAGAGGCAATATGCCATGCAGATGACATTGGTTTAATTCCCAGTCAATCTAACATGGCATCAAAACATCAGGAGAATAAGTAACATTTACTGTGAACCAAACCAAAATTACAATCGGCATACCTCAGTCCATGTGTCTGTAATTGTATTAGCCCAATGTCCTAGTTGAATAGGCTACCTTTCATCTTCAAGCTAGAATCCTTATTTGAAACAATAACAAAGCGGCCACCCCGCCTGTGTTTTGGTAAACTGCTGAGTGATGGGCCTGGAGAAATGTAACCACTCTCAAATTCACAGGCAGAACTATGGATGCAAGGACTAACTATCCATGGTATGAAAATTATATCTCTCTTTCAAGTATTCATTTCGGTATTTCACTTATGGGATACGCCCCCAGCGTATTCGTCAGAAGCCTTTATCAGAAGCTTACCTCAACATGACTAGGGCTGTGGCAGTCACAAAAAGTCATCAGCCGGTGATTGTCAAGCAAATGTCTGTCGTTCTCACGGTAATTGACGTTAATTAACATAAACACATTTAGTATCTCCTTCAGAATATATATATTTTAAAAAGTCTAATAAATCCATTTAAAACAGACTTCAACTTCACAAATATATTTTTTTTATAGACAGGTCTAAAGAAGAATGATATGAAGAAAATGTAGTCTATTTCAGAGGAACAGAATAGCATACTCTGCGTTGTCCTTATGTTAGGTCCTGATCTGGCTATGCCAAATATCTGTGGGCTACACTACTTCATTTAGCCAACAAGATTTGCTTAGAATTCCGGGGAATTATTTTATAGTATGAAGAATGATTTGAAAAAAGTCGCTTGAAAAGCATGAGCTCTGCTTTGTTTTTTTTGCACAGGCTGTACACACTTTAATAGTCACTCATTCACAATTTGACAAACACTTGATAACGCCTCAAATTTCATGGTGGCATCCCCTTTGTGTGGCTGTAATGCACTCAAAAAAAAATCCATGCCTTTTGCTGCCAGTGGCGTTGTGCCCTTGGCCCGGAGTACTGCGTACTCTGAGTACTCCCAGAGTGCTGCACGCTCCGAAGCACCTTTCACTCACATGGCTCTCCATCAAGTGATCAGGTATTTCTCACAGGCTACAAGTGAAGACAGACACATCGGGGACGCAACTGCGTGCGTCCTTATCCAATTCCAAGGTGCATATTGAAGATATTGGAAGAATTGTCCACACTTACTTTTCGTCAGTCACCAAGATGAGTAGGCCTAATGAACAGCAAAAGCACTAGCCTATGTCAATCTACTATCCCCCAAAGTACCAAAGCTGACCTATTCTGTGCGAGAAATAAATATTCCAAAAATAGTCTGGGACTGTTGTGGAATGCGATAGATCCCAAATTAATACAACCACTAGCATCAAAACACAATGTGGCTGACGCAACAGATCATAACGTTTAACTTTAAATGTTGATAATTTTTTCACATTATTAGCTCAGCAATGTGCATATGGCAGTAGGCTATAAGCAGAAATGTTCCATTAGTGGGAAAACACCATTATCCAAAGTGACCGCAAATGCGATTATACATGTAATGCTTTAATTATAAAGGTGCATTTTTATGGTGAAATTATCTTCCCCAAACTTGAAACTCGCGCTGCTTATGTAAGCTAGTTAGGCTCTACACCCCTTGTAAAGCGGATTAACCTTTCTGATCTCCCCATCCCGGATCCGGGTTCGTGAATACAGACTCAAGCTCATTACCATAACGCAACGTTAACTATTCATGAAAATCGCAAATGAAATGAAATAAATATGCCATCTCTCAAGCTTAGCCTTTTGTTAACAACACTGTCATCTCAGATTTTCAAAATATGCTTCTCAACCATTGCAAAACAAGCATTTGTGTAACAGTATTGATGGCTAACGTAGCATTTAGCATTAGCATTCAGCTGGCAACATTTACACAAAAAAACAGAAAAGCATTCAAAAAAATAATTTACCTTTGAAGAACTTCAGATGTTTTCAATGAGGAGACTCTCAGATAGCAAATGTTCAGTTTTTCCTGAAAGATTATTTGTTTAGGACAAATCGCTCCGTTTTCTGCGTCACGTTTAGCTATGAAAAAACCCCTGTATCCAGGATTGTGTAAATCTATCAGCAAGCTCATTAGCATAACACAACGTTAACTATTTATGAAAATCGCAAATGAAATGAAATAAATATGCCATCTCTCAAGCTTAGCCTTTTGTAAACAACACTGTCATCTCAGATTTTCAAAATATGCTTCTCAACCATAGGAAAACAATCATTTGTGTAAAAGTAGCTAGCTAGAGTTAGCATTTCGCGTTAGCATTTAGCGTTAGCATTAGCGTTAGCATCCAGCACGCAACATTAACAAAAACATAAAAGCCTTCAAATAAAATCATTTACCTTTGAAGAACTTCTGATGTTTTCAATGAGGATACTCTCAGTTAGATAGCAGATGCTCAGTTTTTCCAAAAAGATTCCTTGTGTATTAGAAATAGCTCCGTTTTATACATCACATTTGGCTACCAAAAAAAATCCATAAATTCAGTCCTCAAAACGCAAACTTTTTTCCAAATTAACTCCATAATATCGACTGAAAACATGGCAAACGTTGTTTAGAATCAATCCTCAAGGTGTTTTTCACATATCTCTTCATTGATACATCGTTCTTGGACACATGCTTTCTCTCCTGAATCCCAGGAGAAAATGACCGCACCTGAAGATTACGCACAAATTTAGACAAAGGACACCGGGCGGACCTCTGGAAAATGTAGTCTCTTATGGCCAATCTTCCAATGATATGCCTACAAATACGTCACAATGCTGCTAAGACCTTGGGCGAACGACAGAAAGTGTAGGCTCATTCCTTGCGCAATCACAGCCATATAAGGAGAGAATGGAAAACAGAGCTTCAGAAATTCTGCTAATTCCTGGGTGATGCATCATCTTGGTTTCGCCTGTAGAATGAGTTCTGGGGCACTTACAGACAAAATCTTTGCAGATTCTGAAACTTCAGAGTGTTTTCTTTCCAAAACTGTCAAGAATATGCATAGTCGAGCATCTTTTCGTGACAAAATATCGCGCTTAAAACGGGAACGTTTTTTATCCAAAAATGAAATAGCGCCCCTAGAGCTCTAAGAGGTTAATGTGCTTAATTTTAAGAAGTTATTTGGCCACTTTAGTTGTGATACAAACCTTATCAAAACATATAGTTCTATGGGCTAGGCTACATGAGGTGTGTGACTATGATTCGAAAAGGTCGCAAAAAAAGGCATTCTTTCTTGCCTTGTGCTGGCCATAATTCACAAGTGATAGGCTAATATTGTCACCCATCAGACTATTCTTGATTGAATCTTGTCTTTACATATACTAAATCATATTTCTGTGAACATTTGTTTTGATTTAGAGAGGACCATTATCATGCACCTGTCTCGAAACAGGGGCAGCGGGAAAAAATACATTTCATCTATGCACTTAAATAGCGAATGGAGGACGCTTTTCCTATGGTTCATTTTCTTGCCAGCCGGTTAGGCTATACTCCCGGTGTAAAGATAAGCAATGTGCTTAATATTAAGAAAGTTGAGAAATAAATATAGGGGGCCTAGCCTATAGAAAGCTGATGGGAACCTCCTCTCTTTAATAGAGGCCATCACTCTGTTTTCTCGCATAATTGCATAGCCTTTAGAAATGTTGCAAAATATGAGCTCATGGGCTCTCATGAAGTGTTTGATTAGATTTTCACGACATTTGCATTGATGTCAGAGTGATTAGAGAGGCAATAGAGTGCTGAGTACCAGGCAGTTAGCAAGTTTGGTAGGCTACTAATGCCCATCAGCAGCATCAGAGCTTGGAGAAGCCTAATTACTGTGAGCATTTAGGAATTTGACTGCGGTAATATGGTCACCCAACAGCCCAAGACCCGACAGCATTTTCCAGAATTAGTTGAACTCACTCACCGGGCGCTATTCCTGGGACTGTGCAGTGGTGGCAATTTTCCTTTTCCTTCACCATAGTTAGAGGAAAATTCTGCGAGGGAGGAACGCGTACAGCTGTAACATGGCTAACTCGTTCACGACCAAGTTAGCTGTATCCGAAGAGTGACTAGTCGTTAGCAAGCTAGCCACCACGCTAGTTAGCTTTTGTGGTTTTTACTTCGACAAGAAAAGTTTTTACTAGCTGCACCAAGCTATCTTTTTTAAACTGTATTTTTGGCCATCACACCCACTAGTCACACCCACTAATCTCTAGCTATCTGACTAGCCTACCACGCTAGTTTCTGTCTGACAGCTAAAAACATAGCGTGCCAGCTATGGTGACAAAAGCATCTCCTACCCAAAATGTGGAGAAGCTCTCAGCACTAATCTGCTCCTATGGAAACAAGATATCGGCCAAGGACACCTACTCGATGTGCTCTGTTTGCTTTGGGCTGCAACATACCCAGGAAGGGTTAGCTTCCCCCGGCTCCTGTCCACATTGTGCTTTTTTCACTGTGAAGAGCCTACGTCGCAGGCTAGTACGCCAAGATAGCCTGAGTCAACAGGACCCTAACATGGCAGGGCGCGCCCTGCAGGGCGTGTGCAATTCTGCTGCAGATAAATTGGTGATTCCCTGGCCCAATGCAGTAGTAGAGACCACCACATCCGGCTACGAGGGTTCGAGACTACCCAAAGCCAAACGGCCAGCTAGGCAATTACTACCAGTCTTCCCAGAATGCCCGGAGGAGGGTACCCGTACCTGGAGTACACCATTCTCTTCCAAAACCCATGTTGGGTCGGTGTTGGCCTGCTTTGACATGGAAGACTTTGTTCTTGCCCACATGCCCCCCATCAAACCACTTGTGGCTTTCCATCTACACCCTTGCCAGGTACGAGCGCTAACAGTTCTCCCTTGCAGAGAAGGTCTACAGTTCGGTCGCCACACTCTTAGCACCACCTTCATGCACTCGGCATACCAAGCTGAGCTACAGGAGGAGATAGCTGTCACACCGGAGCCGGGTTTATGGGATGAGATCTGCATTGCCACAGACCTCAACCTGTGTCTGCTCAAAACCGCCTTCCAGGCGTAAGGAAGACCGATGGGGCTCATTCTATCCCAGGAGAGGGTGCAATGGCTCAATCTATTCACAATAGTGAGAAGCTGATGATCCTGGATGCTCCAGTAGAACCTAAAGGCCTTTTTGGTCTCACTGTCAAAATGATGCAGAAACAGTGCGAGGACAAAAAGAGGGAGGGTGAAGCCAGATCTTTCTGCCCAGGGAGACACAGCCCAGTAACTCCCATGTGCCTTGCCATACCTTTGCCCAGGCTGCATCAGGTCAATCCCCTTCGACCTTTAAGATCCCCAGATGCCGAGGCCCCCAGGCTGCGAGCACAGGGGAGCAGAATACCTCGGACCCTAAGGGCCCCTGGTCTAAGAAGCCTCCCTTCCCACCCATGGCACCAAGGAGCCAGCCGGCCGATAACCCCACCCAGGGGGTAAGGAGGAATAAGTGAATGACCTAGCGGTGTCCCCTTCGCCAGAGAGGTGAAAATGGCCTCGCCTAAGCGCAGTTCTATCTTCTCTGCCAATCCTGAGCTTGTTCCAGTTCCCAGGTACCTCAGTTTTCTTTCCGGCTTACCGGCCAAAGTCGGTGGTAACAGAATACAGCCCAAAGAGGAGAAGAGAAAATGTTCAGGTGGATGCTCCTACAAGACCACCCCTCTTGTCTCATAAACACTCCCCAATGTCAGTTCACATTAAAAATGTTAACACTAGCGCAAACTGGCTACAGGCCAAGGGCGCAGTCAGACAGGTTGTTTCTCACAAAATCAAAACAAACAAGGTGCTTTCCTATAACGCCAGCAGAGGGAGCTATCACTCCTTTTGTGGTGATAGGCCACATAAGCGCTCTCCCGGTGCGAGGCCAGCCGAGCATACACAGTGCGTCACAGACTGTCGTACACCCTCCCCCCGACAGAGGGTGCTGCTGCATCATATGTGGGGGGAATTCCCGTCAGCCCTGTCTCGGAGCAGAGAGAGAACTGTCGGGCATGCGCAGTGTCCAACTGGATACATGATAGACATGTATCCCATGCTAGACATGGGATACAGACTACAATTCACTGTCACCCCGCCTCGATTCAAGGGAATCATACACACTCAGGCTCAGGGAATCAGCGAGTGTCCTCCGGGAGGAACTCTATTAACTAATTGGGAAAAATGCAATAAGAATTGTTCCTCCCGAGCAAGATATTTCCCGGGTTCCAAAAAAGGGGGTGGCATACACCCAATCCTAGATCTACATGCTTTGAACAGGCACATGAGGAAGTACACTTTCAGAAAATTGACACATACTGCTCCGCTAAGTTCTGTGCACCCAGGTGATTGGTTCGTATCCGTCAACCTGAAGGATACTTACTTTCATTTCAATATACCCTCCTCACAGGAAATTTCTCAGATTTGCTTTTCTAGGGGTTCCATCTTCACCCAGAACGGTTGGCACTCTGGGCCTGGCACGTGAACGGTTCAATTTGAACACTGCCGGGCTTCCCCAAAATGTAATTTAGACTATTCAGAGTGCTAGAGTGTCACGCCCTGACCTTAGAGATCCTTTTTATGTCTCTATTTTGGTTTGGTCATGGCGTGAGTTGGGGTGGGCATTCTATGTTTTGGTGTTCTATGTTTTCTATTTCTGTGTGTTTGGCCGGGTGTGGTTTTCAATCAGAGGCAGCTGTCTATCGTTGCCTCTGATTGAGAACCATACTTAGGTAGCCTTTTCCCACCTGTGTCTCGTGGGTAGTTATTTTCTGTTTAGTGTTTTCTGCACCTTACCGGACTGTTTTGTTTTCGTTTATTCACATTGTTGTTTTGTGTTTTAGTGTTCACAAATGAACGTACCACGCTGCGCTTTGGTCCACACCTTCTTCATACGACGACCGTTACAGAACTACCCACCACAAACAGACCAAGTAGCGTGGTAACAGGGAGCAGAGGGTTCAGGACTCCTGGACTTGGGAGGAGATATTGGACGGACAGGGACCCTGGAGACAGGCTGGGGAATATCGCCGCCCCAACGAAGAACTGGAGGCAGCTAAAGCTGAGTGGCGGTGATATGAGGCAAGGCAGCACAGCAGGTATGAGAGGCAGCCCCCCCCCAAAAATGTTTCGGCGGAGTCAGGCAATAGACCTAATCCAACTCCCCGTGCTTACCGGAAGCAGCGTGGTACTGAACAGGCACCGTGTTATGCAGTGAAGCGCACGGTGTCTCCAGTGCGCGCTCATAGCCCGGAGTGCTACATGCCAGCCCCCCGCAAGTGCCATGCGAGAGTGGGCATCCAGCCAGGGCGGATTGTGCCAGCTCAGCACGTTTGGTCTCCGGTGTGCCGTTTCGGCCCAGGTTATCCGAATAGGGCATAGGGTTCAATTCGCCCTATGCCTGCGCTCCGCCCGTGCCGGGTGAAAGTGGGCAATGAGCCTAAAGGAGAGGTGCGAGTGGTAAGCACCAGATCTGCAGTGCTCCCCCACAGCCCGGTTCAACCTGTGCCTGCACTCTGGAGGGGCCGGGCTAAAGTGGGCATTCAGTCTGGAGGAGGGGTGCCAAGGCTGCGCTCCAGTGCTCCCCCACAGCCCGGTTCATCCGGTGCCTCCTCCACGCACCAGGCCTCCTGTTTGTTGTTTTGTGTTTTAGTGTGTTTTAGTGTTCAGTCAAATAAAAATCATGAACACATACTACACTGCGCTTTGGTCCACACCTTCTTCATACGACGACCGTTACATAGATCCTCATCCACCAGGTCCCTTTAGGATTGTAAATGGTGCGTGTTTGAGGAATGGTGCACTAAATCACAGACAGTACCATTCCAGTGCTCTGTCCTGTTAATCCTGTTGTTTCTACAGGAAATATTATACAAAGAAAAGGCTTTTTCTACTATTAAAGTACGTATATCTGGCAGCTATTTTGGCTTGTCATGTGGATTTTGGGAGCACGACACCCTTCTTGCAATAGCGAAGAAGATGTGTTGCTTATTTTTGAATGACTCAGAGACGCTGCGTCAGATCTTTAATAAGGTAGGACGGACACCCTTCCCCGTAGCATTAGGACGTCTGTTTGTCTTGTCCTGTCCCGTCCCATGTATATATATTTTCTTTCTTCGTTTTTATATATTTTTTTTTATCTCAATTTCCATCTACGGACTGAACATACTCTCCTGCAACCCGCCTCACTCAATGTGGTACCTATCTTACACTTTAGAACCGGAACCCCTATCAGAAGCTAGCCAGCTAACTAGCTACGAGCTAGTAGTCAGTTAGCCACTACTAGAGGTCATCACCGTTAACTCGAGCATCAGTCTGCACAGCGCGATATCAACCCAAAGCATATCGGACAGCTTTTTCGCTACCTCATGTCCGGATTCCTACCGCAAGCTCTGAACTTTTACACCTGATCATCGCAGCTAGCTAGCTGCTATCTGAGTGGCCGCTCCTGGCTAACGTCTCTGTCTTGAAGCAAGCATCGACGTAACCGTCCGAGGGGGTTTCAACAGGCTCTTCCGTTGCAACGTTCCCCGAAAGCCCATCTACTAGCCTGCTAGCCCCGGCCTGCTAGCTGTCTGAATCTCCGTGTCTCCAGCTCGCCTAGCTACTCACTGGACCTTATGATCACTCGGCTACACATGCCTCTCCCTAATGTCAATATGCCTTGTCTATTGCTGTTTTGGTTTGTGATTATTATCTTATTTCACTGTAGAGCCTCCAGCCCTCCTCAATATGCCTTAGCTAGCCCCTTTGTTCCACTCCCTACACATGCAGTGACCTCACCTGGCTTAAATGGTGCCTCTAGAGACAAAACCTCTCTCATCATCACTCACATCCTACCATACCCTTGTCTGTACATTATGCCTTGAATCTATTCTTCTGCGCCCAGAAATCTGCTCCTTTTACTCTCTGTTCCGAACGCACTATTTTTTTTATTACATTTTTGATTTCACCTTTATTTAACCAGGTAGGCTAGTTGAGAACAAGTTCTCATTTGCAACTGCGACCTGGCCAAGATAAAGCATAGCAATTCTACACATACAACAACACAGAGTTACACATGGAATGAACTAAACATAAAGTCAATAATACAGTAGAAAAAATAAAACAAAAAGTGTATATATACAGTGAGTGCAAATGAGGTAAGATAAGGGAGTTAATTTAAGGCAATAAATAGGCCATGGTGGCGAGGTAAATTACAATATAGCAATTAAACACTGGAATGGTAGATGAGCAGAAGATGAATGTGCAAGTAGAAATACTGGGGTGCAAAGGAGCAAGATAAATAAATACAGTATGGGGATGAGGTAGATAGATGGGCTGTTTACAGATGGGCTGTGTACAGGTGCAGTGATCTGTGAGCTGCTCTGACATCTGGTGCTTAAAGCTAGTGAGGGAGATATGAGTCTCCAGCTTCAATGATTTTTTGCAGTTTGTTCCAGTCATTGGCAGCAGAGAACTGGAAGGAAAGACGACCAAAGGAGGAATTGGCTTTGGGGGTGACCAGTGAGATATACCTTCTGGAGCGTGTGCTACGACTGGGTGCTGCTATGGTGACCAGTGAGCTGAGATAAGGCGGGGCTTTACCTAGCCGAGACTTGTAGATAACCAGTAGCCAGTGGGTTTGGCGACGAGTATGAAGCGAGGGCCAACCAACGAGAGCGTACAGGTCGCAATGGTGGGTAGTGTATGGGGCTTTGGTGAAAAAACGGATGGCACTGTGATAGTGCATCCAGTTTGTTGAGTAGAGTGTTGGAGGCTATTTTATAGATGACATCGCTGAAGTCGAGGATCGGTAGGATAGTTTTATGTTTGGCAGCATGAGTGGAGGATGCTTTGTTGCGATATAGGAAGCCGATTCTAGATTGAATTTTGGATTGGAGATGCTTAATGTGAGTCTGGAAGGAGAGTTTACAATCTAACCAGACACCTAGGTATTTGTAGTTGTCCACATATGTCAGAGCTGTCCAGTGTGGTGATGCTTGACGGGCGGGCAGGTGCGGGCAGTGATCAATTGAATAGCATGCATTTAGTTTTACTTGCATTTAAGAGTAGTTGGAGGCCACAGAAGGAGAGTTGTATGGAATTTAAGCTTGTCTGGAAGTTAGTTAACACAGTGTCCAAAGAGGGGCCAGAAGTATACAGAATGGTGTCGTATGCTTAGAGGTGGATCAGAGAATCACCAGCAGCAAGAGCGACATCATTGATGTATACAGAGAAGGGAGTCAGCCCGAGAATTGAACCTTGTGGCACTCCCATAGAGACTACCAGAGGTTCGGACAACAGGCCCTTCGATTTGACACACTGAACTCTATCAGAGGAGTAGTTGGTGAGGCAATCATTTGAGAAACCAAGGCTGTCGAGTCTGCCAATAAGAATGTGGTGATTGACAGAGTCGAAAGCCTTGGCCAGGTGGATGAAGACGGCGGCACAGTAATGTCTCTTATCGATGGCGGTTATGAGATTGTTTAGGACCTTGAGCGTGGCTGAGGTGCACCCATGATCAGCTCTGAAACCAGATTGCATAGCGGAGAAGACCGAAAGACAGGGTAGGATAGATATAGGTCTGTAGCAGTTTGGGTCTAGTGTGTCACCCCCTTTGAAGAGGAGGATGACCACGGCAGCTTTCCAATCTTTGGGAATCTCAGACGATACGAAAGAGAGGTTGAACATACTAATAATAGGGGTTGCAACAATTTCGGCAGATCATTTTAGAAAGAGAGGGTCCCGATTGTCTAGCCCGGGTGATTTGTAGGGGTCCAGATTTTGCAGCTCTTTCAGAACAGAACCCTTTTTTCCTGCATTGTTGGTTAAGGGCTCGTAAATTAGCATTTCACGGTAAGGTCTACCTACACCTATTGTATTCGTGCATGTGACAAATTACATTTGACGGGAGATCAAGGCCGACCGTGGTACTGCAGACATTGTTTGCAGGAAACAAGATCCCCAATTATAGTGAATGGACAAATGTCAATCTTCGTGTAAATATATCTATCTTTATCTAAGACAATAATGGTACCAATAATAGCTTCTTAATACACCAGATGTATATCCTTGAACCAATTACAAAAAAATCACACACACAAGAAGTTATAAGGGTAATTTAGTTGCTAATGGCAGCCTGAAGTACTCCTGTCGAGTTTTTCAATGAGAGGGGGCAGCACTGACCTAGCCTGCAACGTCCCTTCCTGGAGTAGCTCAAACTGTGCATGTTATCTCCATAAGATGCCATTTTAAATGTCTTAATTTGGATTACATTTTCTATTGAGTCTTCCCATTGGAATGAAACTTGGCACGTGATTGATGGCTTTGTCCATTCATATATACTGTCATTTGTAGCAATTAAGGATTCTAGCTTTAGGGATAGTTCACCCAAATAACAACATTTCACAGGTTTCCTTACTTTGTAAGCAGTCCTTACTTTGTAAGCAGACAACAGCAATTCATGCTTTGGTTTAGTTTCCCTGGCACTGTGTCCACTTGCTAATGTTTTAGCATTTGTGGCACAAGTCCCATTTAAGTCATGGGACCGATATTAGCCCTTTTCACGCATAATGTCCAAATCATCCAAAAGTGTCTAAAATGTATTGTGAAGCCCAACAAAGTCACTCATAGATCATTTGAACATGATGCATGAACAATCCTAATATTGGTCTCATAACTTAAACGGGATCTGTGCCACAAATACTAAAACGTTAGCATGTGGAAACAGTGCCTCTCATACCTTGTCCATAGACTGCTTACAGGGTAAGGAAACCAATATGTAACATGGTCGTTTGGGTGATCTATCCCTTTTAAGGCCCCTGTGTACTTTTTTGTTTGGTAGATCTTATTGTGCTTTTGATAAAACCATGTCAAGGGAACAATGTGACTTGGCTGAATCATACAATACTGTCCCTGTATTTGGCTTTTAAGTAAGAAATAGGTACGTAGTGCTATAGGTCATGGTGCTTGCTTTTGAGTCAGGAAACAAATCAATAGGAGAACAGAGATTGACTTTTCTGAAGTTGAAGGCTGGCTGGGGGGTTGAGAGTGTCCCTGAGAAGTCAGTATGGTGGGGGAAAAGGTTCACAAGACATTCTCAAATCTTACACACTACATCCAAAACAACTTAGATAGATGCATTGGCAGCCTAAATGGGTTTAGTCAAGTGAAAATCATGGACGTACATTATTTAAATATGTTTCCATGTATTCATTTCCATTCTCTTTGTAACAGCTTTGAAAAAGGAGATTCAAAAGAATCAAAAACAATAAAGCACTTGGAGCATCATAAGTTTGACTAAAATGAAATGCTGTCAGGATCATATTTCCCTAAAGTTTTTGTCAGGTTAGTGCACCAGTTTGTTATGTCCCCTGGGGAAACATCAAACACAGCATTTAAGTTACAGACACAAGCAAAATAACTGCTTAATTACTTTTTGTTTTTTTTATGGCTTTGAGCGTCAACATTATTCCCAGGAGTTCTGGTCAATCTGTGTTTACCCTGTTTTATTATTAGCAGTGCATCTTAAGTTTCTGCTTTTGGAAAACAGACCTTCATACATTGACACAGGTTTTTGAATATTTATGGTGTGGCTTTCAATGCAGCTAGTATGTGTTTGAGATTCATAAACCAGTTAGTTGTCTTGATTTATCCTAACCCTATTTCTATGACTGTAATCTGTCTACTGCATATCTATCTATGGTATTTTAACTAAATATTTTAGATAGATATCACATGAAAGATTCCAACCAGAAGACTATATCAGAAACCTTATGAAGTGCAAACTTTCACTTAAGAGTCAAGGCTTGCACACCTCCCACCGAATGTGGATCTAGTGTCCGCCTGCCGATTGTTCAGGGCTCTGTTTTAGGGACAACCTGATGTAGACGTCTGACTGCCTTCATTTTCACACTATTCTACATGTAAAATCAGTGTGCACTCAATTCACAAATTACAACCGGCACTCTGTGCTAAGGTGGTGCTAAGTACTCTCGGCTTCCGGCAGGAAAACGCTATTGGTGTGTCTGAGCCTTAAGACAAAAGTCCAACAACACCAATATACTGTAACTGCACTCGTTGAAAAAAGCACTTTCAGTGTTTCATTTCTGCCTCTTGATTAACTTTTCTGACCCGTATTTCTCCACACTCACCACAAAGTACTACTGATGTGTCCTCGTGGACCTCTCCTACTGTTGAACTCTGAACCTTTACTTTTCCTCTCTGAGCCTCTTGAAAAGGGCTGAATAATGCATGTAAAAATGTCAGCAACTTTCAGTTGAAGCCTACTGTAGGAGTATTATAATGCTGACACAGACATGACCTTGGTGAAATGTGTCACTGGAAAACTGGGAATCTGTTGAGATCAGGGCCCTTACAAAAGAGCCATAGAGACTGCACTGTTAATGTCAAAGTTCTTGCTGTTGCTCCATTAGTATGGGAATGGGAACCCTTCATAAAGCATGTGGTGGTATGTTTTATTTTACATAGGTTAGGATTTCTCATTTTGTTAAAAATAAACATTTAAAAAATGATATGTCTTCTCAAGTGATTGAGTCTGTGTGTGTATGCGGGTGCGTTCAGTGGTAGCTGAATCAAAGTGTTAGTATTCTCTTGATTGGTCCTGAATTCCCCACTGCAATCACTGTGATTACTCCACACTGCAGCAATTAGATTACACCAAGTTACCTTACACTTTTACTGGCTCAGAGGAGCTATGGCTCCAAAGGAACACATGTAAATGAAATTATGGTAATAATAGGATCCAAAGACTTGACAATTATGACAATCATCCACATTTCGGTGATTATGCATGTTTATGCAGTTGAATGGTTTGAGTACAGCAGAAAGCAGCTCCCATTTTTGCGCTTATTGTGGATGTAAAATACATTTGGTTGTCCGTACAGTCAGTACACACTGAAACAATCTGCAGCATCTGATGGCTCGGGGGAATGCTGTAATTTGTTTCATAGTTCTGTGTTTTTGTAGAAGCAGAGATAAGTCAGATATGTCTGAGATATTTGTGTGACATTTTATCCTGGAAATCTAGTCTATCTTAATGAGATTCCTGTCCTTGGCGGCTTGGCTCTCTGTTTGATTGGTCTGTGGAAGGAGAGAGCACCCTGTCATGCTGGACTTGTGTTCTGACAGCCAAGGCTTACCAGTGGAGGCTGGCGCGGGCTGGCTGTCAGCTGACCTCAGTGTGCTATCTACTGAGTGGGCTTAAGACACCATCTCTCTGAGACCTGGCAGGGCTAAATACTGGGCTAAGGAGGTGGAATAAAAATCTGAACGTCTGACTCTGCCAGAATAACTGTATGGGTGTAGTCAAAGAGCCTCCCTCAATTGAATCCCTATGTTAATTAATTGAGAGTTATCAGATTTCCTCTTTTGAATGTATCCTGTCCAGTCACACAACTGGAAATTGTTAATAATAATAATTTAGATATAGTTTTGACATCGTATGTGGATTAAATGTATGCATACCGGTATAGACACACGTTCCATCTAGCCTGACAAGTGTCTCCTCTTCGTTGTGTATGCTCTGGCTCTGGCTGTAGATAGTGATTGAACAGTGGCGTGTGGAGGGGAACTTGCAGTCTCTAGTTTCTACATTATGTACCTACCACCTGTCAGCATCAAACTGATGCTATATTGTTTAAAGGAGCCCAATAGCTGACTGTCGTCCCGAGGCTCTTGAAGGTAAGCTGGGGAGCAACAAGCTGTTCTGTCTATTGGGGTTCCTGGTACTGTACCCAGACAAGTCAGCTGCTGTGTACGGCAGAGCCACAGATAATGACTACCTATTTTTCGACCCTGTCTTGAATGCAAGGAGATGCAAAATACTGGCCCACTTTTTACATGCTCTTTCTTTGGTCTTGCTTCTGATTGCATCATTATTTAGGAATCCATGCCTAATATGATCCAGGAGAGTACAGAGTTTGAGGATTAAATGTAAAAGGTTGCTGTTTTTGGTTAGATTTGGCTCACTTTAAGTTTCCAAGTACTTTTTGTGAGATGATGCCTCCTCTTAAAATGTTACTGGATGTCTAATTAGGTTTTTCACACTTCAGGAAAAGAGAGAGACAGTGCTCTTACAGAGTGAATACTGTATGTTATATCAAAATAACTTGGGATCAACGCGAACTCAAGTGCTCCTCATGTTGAACGAGGAAAGTTCTGGAGAAACTAAAACTTGCCTTGACAGGCATTCAGAAACTATCTCTTACATGTCATGCCAGTTCCTCATTTCTATTTACCCTGTTTCCATGGTACCTGTAATTGGAGAGATCATGGAAACCATTGTCTCTTTGACTGTTTGTTGTGTTTTTTCCCATCTTTGTGCTGCAAGCGAAGAGCAGCATTAGCTCTTATTAACATTCACTTAAGCTTCCCCTTGCACCCTGGGAAAATGATTTGCTCTCGCGTGTCATCATCTGTGGAGCGTTGTTGTGTTGAGAGCTTCACAAAGTGGCTCAGAGAGACTGGCTCAGAGAGACTGGCTCAGAGAGACTGGCTCAGAGAGACTGGCTCAGAGAGACTGGCTCAGAGAGACTGGCTCAGAGAGACTGGCTGGTTGTGGCAGAGAACAGACAGGGAGCTGGGCTAGGTTTCAAGTTTCACATTTTAATGTCACATGCAGTACAGTGAAATGCCTTTCTTTCTAACCCAGCAATGCATTAATCAATAACAATGTATTGCTAAAATAAACACACAAGAAATAAGAATAGGAAATATGAAATACACAAAGTAAGTAAGTTAGTAAGCATACTATATACAGGAGGAGATGAATGGGCTGAATGTTGATCTGAAGGTGTAGTCCCCACTCTAAAGAGCACTCCGGGGGTACTCCAGCACAAGGCCACTCCCTTTCAGCAGCAAAGTAAAATGAAGCCCTATTGTGTGCTTTGAATAGAAAGGCTCCTCACTATCCTACACAAAGAGAGAACATCCATTTTACACTGACAAATAACATAGGCGATACTGTTAATGACATCTCCCATGCAGTAATTGTGCGTTTGGAATAGCACACACTTGTACACAGTACACAAGTATAGATAGTTATTCAAGGGATGGAATGATAGAAATAATGCATGCCATTGTTTCAAATCAGAATGTTTCTGTGAATATGCTTTCTATACTTTGATCCGCAGCTTCAAATATATTGTTTTAAGTGTAAATTGCCTCAAACCTGTCCATAGACTTCAAAGACTGGCATTGTTCTGAGTCAAGCACAAGGTTACATCCAGTGCATCATCATCTTGCCTGAGGCTGTGGGCTAAATTCCTCTTTGAAGGGTGCAAAGAGCAGACCATGACCGGAACCGAACCCTGACTGGAGACTGCTACTGCCACAGTTCTCTCACACACACATCAGATTGAACATTTTGAGAAAGGCAGCAGGAGGTAAATTTAGATATGGTGTTCAAGATGAGTCTAGTTGTTCTTTCAGGCTGTTTATTAGCCACTTTGTGACTGCTGTTTGGGGCCGTTTGATGATGAAGCCATAGACTAGTTCCATGGTTCTATTACACATTACTTTGCTACTTTGGTGTCTTTATTTTTGGAAAACAAAGACATTCTGTGTTAGACTCCTATTTGTTACCAATGTATCTCAGTTCTTTTGCATTTACGTCCGTCCACAAAAACTTCATAGTCTCATTTCCCCTTTACTCCCTCTCCAAACAAGTTTATGCTCATAAAAATGTATTGTCCAATCCAAGATGGCGCAGCAGTAAGACGTGTATGTTTTCGTTCCATGTAAATATAGTATTTTTCTGGGTTTTTTTGTATACATTTCAATCTCTTTTTTCAATTTTTGAAATAAGTATACATCCCTGCAACATGCCTCACTCAATATGGTACGGATCAGCTATTTATTTGTTGTTGTTGTAACTGGAACAACTTTTTTTAGACCTTATAACTGGAACCTCCATCAGCAGCTAGACAACTAATTAGCTACTAGCTATTTAGTCATTGTTAGCCTCTGCTAGCGGTCTTCACCTTTAGCTCAGACTCCTGACACTTTAGCCTGGATAGCCCGCATAATACCTGCCAGTCTGCACAGCGCAATACCAGCCCTGAGCATATCAAACTGCTTTTTCCACTACATCGCCGGATTCCTGCCGCAAGCTCTGGACCATTACACCGGATCTTCGCAGTTAGCTAGTTGCTACCGAGGAGGTATTGTGGCTAACACCCTTGTCCAGAAGCATGCACCAGTTAGCACCGAGCTAGGCCCATATCCCGGCTAGCAAACAAAGTACACCAACTGCAACACTTCTCTTGCAAATTGGCATGGACCTTTTGTCGACTCGGAGCCGATTCATCACGACTGGTCTGCTGACGTAACTCGCCAGATGTGCTCTCTACCGGCCTCTGCGTCTTGGGTGTTTGGTGATGATCCATCTGCTAGCCCCGGCCTGCTAGCTCCTTGAACGCCGTATCTCCCGCTCCCTCAACGTAGTAATCGACTACCGAACTGTTCCCTGTTCCCTATGATCACTCGGCTACACAGCCGATGCCTGCTGGACTGTCCATAAACACAAACCGGAACCCCCAACAGAAGCTAGCCAGCTAACTAGCTACTAGCTTATAGTCAGTTAGCCACTGCTAGCGGTCATCAGCTAACCTTTGCCCGGTCAACTCCTGCCATTCTGCACAGCACGATTCAACCCAGAGCATACCGGACTGATTTTTCTCCACCAAATCTCCATATCTCCAGATTCCTACCGCAAGCTCTGAACCTTCCCACCTGGATCATCGCAGCTAGCTAGCTGCTATCCTAGTGGCTACTCCTGGCTAACGTCTCTGGCCCGAAGCGAGCACCAGTTAGCCTGGAACTAGCCTCGTGCTAGGCACATCTCCCGGCTAGCTGAAGAGGTCCATCAGCCACTCCTTGGGCTACAATACCTATTTTGCCAATTGGCCTGGACCGCTTTTACTGCCGACACAGAGCCCTGCCGATCCATCACGATTGGTCTACTATCGTAATCCGACAGAGGGGGTTTCAACAGGCTCCTCCGTCACGACGTCCCCTGAAGGCCCATCCGCTAGCCTGCTAGCCGTGGCCCTCTAGCTGCCTAGAGCATACCGGACTGTTAGCTGAAGAGGTCCATCAGCCAATTTCTTGGGCTACAATATCTATTTTGCCAATTGGCGGCGACCCTTTTACTACATGGACTCCTGCTGATCCATCACAACTGGTCTGCTGACGTAACCGTCCGAAGGAGCTACAACTGAATTTTCTGTGGCGACGTCCCCCTAAGGCCCTTCTTCTAGACTGCTGTCTTAATCGCCGGCTTGCCTAGCTACTCACTGGTCCCTGTGATCACTCGGCTACGCATGCCTCTCCCTAATGTCAATATGCCTTGACCATTGCTGTTTTGGTTAGTGATTATTGTCTTATTTCATTTGTTGACTTCTGTAACTGTAAAAGCCTTGGTTTCATGCATGTTAACATTAGAAGCCTCTTTCCTAAGTTTGTTTTAGTCATTGGTTTAGCACAATCTGCCAATGTCCTAGCCGTGCCTGAATCCTGGCTTAAGAAGGCCACCAAAAATTCTGACATTTCCATCCCTAGCTATTACATTTTCCGACGAGATAGAACTGCCAAAGGGGGCGGAGTTGCAATCTACTGCAGAGAGAGCCTGCAGAGTTCTGTCACACTATCCAGGTCTGTGCCCAAACAATTTGAGCTTCTACTTCTAAAAATCCACCTTTCCAGAAACAAGTCTCTCACCTTTGCCGCTTGTTATAGACCACCATCAGCCCCCAGCTGTGCCCTGGACACCATATGTGAATTCATTGCCCCCCATCTATCTTCAGAGTTCGTACTGTTAGGTGACCTAAACTGGGACATGCTTAACACCTTGGCCGTCCAACAATCTAAGCTAGATGCCCTCAATCTCACACAAATTAACAATGAACCTACCAGGTACAACACCAAATCTGTAAACATGGACACCCTCATAGATATCATCATGCTGTCTTCACTGCCTGATTGCCTGCGTCCGTAGTGGGTCTGCGGTCAAGCGATCACCCCTCATCACTGTCAAACGCTCCCTAAAACACTTCAGCGAGCAGGCCTTTCTAATTGACCTGGCCCGGGTATCCTGGAAGGATATCGACCACATTCCGTCAGTAGAGGATGCCTGGTTATTCTTTAAAAGTGCTTTCCTCACCATCTTAAATAAGTATGCCCCGTTCAAAAAATGTAGAACCAGGAACAGATATAGCCCTTGGTTCACTCCAGACCTGACTGCCCTTGACCAGCACAAAAACATCCTGTGGCATACTGCATTATCATCGAATAGCCCCCACGATATGCAACTTTTCAGGGAAGCTTTTTCAAACAGAAATTTGCATCCTGTAGTACTAACTCAAAAAAGTTCTGGGACACTAAAGTCCATGGAGAATAAGAGCACCTCCACCCAGCTGCCCACTGCACTGAGGCTAGGATACACGGTCACCACCAATAAATCCACGATAATTGAGAATTTCAATAAGCATTTAACTACGGCTGGTCATGCTTTCCACCTGGCTACCCCTACCCCGGTCAACAGCCCTGCATCCCTCACAGAAACTTGCCCAAGCCTCCCTCATTTCTCCTTCACCCAAATCCAGATAGCTGATGTTCTGAAAGAGTTGCAAAATCTGGACCCCTACAAATCAGATGGGCTAGACAATCTGGACCCTCTCTTTCTAAAATTATCCACCGCCATTGTTACCCATATTACTAGCCTGATCAACCTATTTTTCATATCGTATGAGATCTCCAAAGATTGGAAAGCTGCCGCGGTCATCCCCCTCTTCAAAGGGGGAGACACTCTAGACCCAAACTGTTACAGACCTATATATATCCTACCCTGCCTTTCTAAGGTCTTCTTTCTAAAGCCACCATACCTTCTCCGCTATGCAATCTGGTTTCCGACTCTGTCAATCATCACATTCTTTTTTTGTTGTTGAATTGTACCCCCTTTTCTCCCCAATTTCGTTAGTAGTTACTATCTTGTCTCATCGCTACAACTCCCGTACAGGCTCAGGAGAGACGAAGGTCGAAAGCCATGCGTCTTCCGAAACCCAACCAAGTCGCACAGCTTCTTAACATCCAATCCGGAAGTATCCAAACCGGAAGCCAGCCGCAACAATGTGTCGAAGGAAACACTGTGCACCTGGCTACCTGGTTAGCGTGCACTGCGCCCAGCCCGCCACATGAGTCGCTAGTGCGCGATGAGAGGATATCCCTACCGGCCAAACCCACCCTAACCCGGATGACGCTAGGCCAATTGTGCGTCGCCCCATGGACCTCCCGGTCGGGCCGGCTGCGACAGAGCCTGGGCGCGAACCCAGAGTCTCTGGTGGCACTGCAGTGCCATCATCATCACAATCACAATCATCACATTCTTATCGGCAGACTCAACGGCCTTGGTTTCTCAAATGACGACTTCGCCTGGTTCACCAACTACTTCTTAGACAGAGTTCAGTGTGTTAAATCGGAGGGCCTGTTGTACGGACCTCTGGCAGTCTCTATGGGAGTGCCACAGGGTTAAATTCTCGGGCCGACTCTTTTCTCTGTATACATCAATGATGTTGCTCTTGCTGCTGGTGATTCTCTGATCCACTACAGACAACACCATTCTGTATACCTCTGGCCTTCCTTTGGACACTGTGTTAACTAACCTGCAGACAAGCTTCAATGCCATACAACTCTCCTTCTGTGGCCTCCAACTGCTCTTATATGCAAGCAAAACTAAATGCATGCTCTTCAACCAATCGCTCCCACATCTGCCCGCCCGTCCAACATCACTACTCTGGACAGTTCTGACTTAGATTATGCGGACAACTACAAATACCTAGGTGTCTGGTTAGACTGTAAACTCTCCTTCCAGACTCACAATAAGCATCTCAAATCCATAATTAAATCTACAATCAGCTTCCTATTTCGCAACAAAGCATCCTTCACTCATAATGCCAAACATACCCTCGTAAAACTGAACATCCTACTGACTTTGGCGACGTCATTTACAAAATAGCCTCCAACACTCTACTCAACAAATTGGATGCAGTCTATCACAGTGCCATCCATTTTGTCACCAAAGGCCCATATTTCTCTGGTCTCCCCCAAAGTAATTTCCTCATTTGGCCGCCTTTCCTTCCAGTTCTCTGCTGCCGACTGGAACAAATTGCAAAAATCACTGAAGCTAGAGACTCATATCTCTCTCACTAACTTTAAGCATCAGCTGTCAGAGCAGCTCACAGATCACACAACCCAACAAAGTGCCTGTACATAGCCCATCTGTAAATAGCCCATCCAACTACCTCATCCCCATATTGGTTTTTGTTTTTTTCCTTCTCCTTTGCACCCCAGTATCTCTACTTGCACATTCATCTTCTGCACATCTATCACTCTGGTGTTTAATTGATAAATTGTTATTACTTCGCAACAACGGCCTATTTATTGCCTTACCTCCCTAATCTTACCTCATTTGCACATACTGTATATTGATTTTTTCTATTGTGTTATTGACCATACTCTTGTTTATTCCATGTGTAACTCTGTGTTGTTGTTTGTGTCACACTGCTTTGCTTTATCTTGGCCAGGACGCAGTTGTAAATGAGAACTTGTTCTCAACTGTCCTGCCTGGTTAAATAAAGGTGAAATAATAAAATAAAAATTCCCAAGTTAGTCTGCGAGGGCGTTCTTAAGATACCACCCAGATAGTGATGCCCAGGTGAACTATAGAGTGTCCTGTGGGTGACAAGAGAGACAGACTTCACACAAATCCATGATGGTTAATAGAGGAAACACTACACGCTAGAGCAGACACACAGTTGCTCTTTAGTAGAACGTTGCCGTGCTGCGTATGACAATTTATAGAGTACTTGTGTTTCATCTCCCATTGAGTTTGAACATGGCCTTGCATCATGTTTTCCTGCCTGCTCATCAGGGTTCCTGCACTGATTGCTACTGAGTGTTCACCTGCTCGTTGCTGTCTTATTTCCCTGTTGTTTCCTGTTACTTTCCGGACGTTACCCTGTTATTTCAACACCGTAAACTAAAGTGCTACCATCTTTGTCTGATGTTTTCTTGGAAAGCAGACTATTTCTTCTTCCAATGTCACAATGCACAGCAGTCAATCACATCACAAGGACAAGTTTAATGACAATTTGAATTGTCATTCTCTTTAAGTTGATATACGGAAAGTAGGCCATGAGATGAAGCTCAGTTTCTTCACAAACAGAGCAGTGGTAAACATCTCTGTTTATTGTGTAAACAGGAAGAGAATTTGAGTGACAGCTCCTCACCTTACTTAGGTTTGAGCTGGACCGCTGCCTCTCTCTCGCATATTGATTTTCATTATCTAGAATGAAAATCAAATGAATGTTTGTTTGTTTGGGGATATGCTTGATATACTGTCTATTGCTTGTTTTCATGTTTTTTGTCTTCGTCCCTCTGTGTTTATTCTTGCACACTTAGTATATCAAAGTGTGTATTTTACCCTCAAACATTATTCACTCCTCATGAATCTCTGCTTGCTGAGGAAACCAATATCAAAGTTTTGCAGCTTGGATTACAGTGGCTTGCGAAAGTATTCACCCCCTTGACATTTTCCCTATTTTGTTGCCTTACAACCTGGAATTAAAATAGATTTTTGGGGGTTTGTATAATTTTATTTACACAACATGCCTACCACTTTGAAGATGCACAATATTTATTATTGTGAAACAAGCAAGAAATAAGACAAGAAAACTGAAAAACTATTCACCCCCCCAAAGGCAATACTTTGTAGAGACACCTTTTTGCAGCAATACAGCTGCAAGTCTCTTGGGGTATGTCTCTATAAGCTCTAGCCACTGGGTTTTTTGCCCATTCTTCAAGGCAATAAATCAAATCAAATCAAATGTATTTATATAGCCCTTCGTACATCAGCTGATATCTCAAAGTGCTGTACAGAAACCCAGCATAAAACCCCAAACAGCAAGCAATGCAGGTGTTGAAGCACGTTGGCTAGAAAAAACTCCCTAGAAAGCCCAAAACCTAGGAAGAAACCTAGAGAGGAACCAGGCTATGAGGGGTGGCCGGGTGGAGATTATAACAGAACAAGATGTTCAAACGTTCATAAATGACCAGCATGGTCAAATAATAGGTCTGGGACAGGTAGCACGTCCGGTGAACAGGTCAGGATTCCATAGCAGCAGGCAGAACAGTTGAAACTGGAGCAGCAGCACAACCAGGTGGACTGGGGACAGCAAGGAGTCATCATGCCAGGTAGTTCTGAGGCATGGTCCTAGGGCTCAGGTCCTCTGAGAGAGAGAAAGAAAGAGAGAATTAGAGAGAGCATACTTAAATTCACACAGGACACCGGATAAAACAGGAGAAGAACTCCAGATATAACAAACTGACCCTAACTCCCCGACATATAAACTACTGCAGCATAAATACTGAAGGCAGAGACGGGAGGGGTCAGGAGACACTGTGGCCCCATCCGATGATACCCCCGGACAGCGCCAAAGAGGAAGGATATAACCCCACCCACTTTGCCAAAGCACAGCCCCCACACCACTAGAGGGATATCTTCAACCACCAACTTACCATCCTGAGACAAGGCCGAGTATAGCCCACAAAGATCTCCACCACGGCACAACCCAAGGGGGGGCGCCAACCCAGACAGGAAGATCACATCAGTGACTCAACCCACTCAAGTGACGCACGCCTCCTAGGGACGGCAAGAAAGAGCACCAGTAAGCCAGTGACTCAGCCCCTGTAATAGGGTTAGAGGCAGAGAATCCCAGTGGAAAGAGGGGAACCGGCCAGGCAGAGACAACAAGGGCGGTTCGTTGCGCCAGAGCCTTTCCGTTCACCTTCACACTCATGGGCCAGACTCCACTCAATCATATGACCCACTGAAGAGATGAGTCTTCAGTAAAGACTTAAAGGTTGAGACCGAGTTTGCGTCTCTCACTTGGGTAGGCAGACCATTCCATAAAAATGGATCTCTATAGGAGAAAGCCCTGTCTCCAGCTGTTTGCTTAGAAATTCTAGGGACAATTAGGAGGCCTGCGTCTTGTGACCGTAGCATACGTGTAGGTATGTAAGGCAGGACCAAATCAGAGAGATAGGTAGGAGCAAGCCCATGTAATGCTTTGTAGGTTAGCAGTAAAATCTTGAAATCAGCCCTTGCCTTGACAGCAAGCCAGTGTAGGGAGGCTAGCACTGGAGTAATATGATAAAATGTTTGGGTTCTAGTCAGGATTCTAGCAGCCGTATTTAGCACTAACTGAAGTTTATTTAGTGCTTTAGTCGGAAAGTAGAGCATTGCAGTAGTCTAACCTAGAAGTAACAAAAGCATGGATTCATTTTTCTGCATAATTTTTGGACAGAAAGTTTCTGATTTTTGTAATGTTACGTAGATGGGGAAAAAGCTGTCCTTGAAACAGTCTTGATATGTTCGTCAAAAGAGAGATCAGGGTCCAGAGTAACGCCAAGGTCCTTCACAGTTTATTTGAGACGACTGACAACCATTAAGAATAATTGTCAGATTAAACAGAAGATCTCTTTGTTCCTTGGGACCTAGAACAAGCGTCTCTGTTTTGTCCGAGTTTAAAAGTAGAACGTTTGCAGCCATCCACTTCCTTATGTCTGAAACACAGGCTTCTAGCAAGGGCAATTTTGGGGCTTCACCACGTTTCATTGAAATGTACAGCTGTGTGTCATCCACATAGCAGTGAAAGTTCACATTGTTTTTGAATGACATCCCCAAGAGGTAAAATATATAGTGAAAACAATAGTGGTCCTAAAACGGAACCTTGAGGAACACCGGAATTTACAGTTGATTTATCAGAGGGCAAACCATTTACAGAGACAAACTGATATCTTTCCGACAGATCAGATCTAAACCAGGCCAGAACTTGTCCGTGTAGACCAATTTGGGTTTCCAATCTCCAAAAGAATGTGGTGATCGATGGTATCAAAAGCAGCACTAAGGTCTAGGAGCATGAGGACAGATGCAGATCCTAGGTCTGATGCCATTAAAAGGTAATTTACCACCTTCACAAGTGCAGTCTGAATGCTATGATGGGGTCTAAAACCAGACTGAAGCATTTCATATACATTGTAATATTGCAATACTGCTCCAGCTCCTTCAAGTTGGATGGGTTCTGCTGGTGTAAAGAAATATTTAAGTCATACCAAATATTCTCAATTGGATTGAAGTCTGGGCTTTGACTAGGCCATTCCAAGACATTTAAATGTTTCCCCTTAAACCACTCAAGTGTTGCTTTAGCAGTATGCTTTGGATCATTGCTGGAAGGTGAACCTCCGTCCCGGTCTCAAATCTCTGGAAGACTGAAACAGGTTTTCCTCAAGAATTTCCTGGTATTTAGCGCCATCAGTCCTTCAATTCTGACCAGTTTCCCAGTCCCTGACGGAAAAAAACATTCCCACTGCATGATGCTGCCACCACCATGCTTCACTGTGGGGATGGTGTTCTCGGGGTAATGGGAGGTGTTGGGTTTGCGCCAGACATAGTGTTTCCTTGATGGCAAAAAAATCAAAATGTTTGTCTTATCTGACCAGAGTACCTTTTTCAATGTGTTTGGGGAGTCTCCTACATGCTTTTGGCGAACACCAAATGTGTTTGTTCATTTTTCTCTTCAAGCATTGGCTTTTTTTCTGGCCATGCTTTCGTAAAGCCCAGCTCTGTGAAGTGTACGGCTTAACGTGGTCCTATGGACAGATACTCCAATCTCCGCCGTGGAGCTTTGCAGCTCCTGCAGGGTTATCTTTGATCTCTTTGTTGCCTCTCTGATTAATGCCCTCCTTGCCTGGTCCGTGAGTTTTGGTGGGCGGCCCTCTCTTGGCAGATTTGTTGTGGTGCCATATTCGTTCCTTTTTTTAATAATGGATTTAATGTGTTTATATACTGAGATCATCATGTGACATTTAGGTTGCACACAGGTAGACTTCATTTGACTAATTATGTTACTTCTGAAGGTAATTTGTTGCACCAGATCTTATTTAGGGGCTTCATAGCAAAGGGGTGAATACATATGCACACACCACTTTTCCATTTTTATTTTTTAGAATTTTTTGAAACAAGTTATTTTTTTCATTTCACTTCACCAATTTGGACTATTTTGTGTATGTCCATTACATGAAATCCCAATAAAAATATATTTAAATGACAGGTTGTAATGCAACAAAATAGTAAAAACGCCAAGTTATAAGCACTGTTATACTTAAATATCTCAAAGGAGTAGCATTCAAATAAAGTTTTACCCAGTAATAATAAATCAGAAGTTTGAAGAGGCAGCCACACCCATCTCTATAGGGTAGGCTCTGCATTGGAACACATTGGGATTTACGTCAGTAGAATAACCCCGTACAGGTCCTTGTATTTCTGCTGCTGGTCCTGCTCTCTATCTGTGTGCAGCATACCACCCTGCATACCACTGCTGGCTTTCCTCTGAAGTTAAGCAGGGTCGGTCCTGGATGGGAGACCAGATGGTGTAGGGTGCACTCTTCCCTCTGGTCTAAAGATTATAATTTTTATTAGGATCCCCATTACATAACACTGTAATGTTAACTAATCTTCCTGGGGTCCAACACCAATTAATAAGACATTACAAACAATTAAAAATGAAGACTTTACAAACATTTACCAAGTAGACAATACTGACAATTAAAATACCTGACAGGAAATACATTAAAAATTCAGTTGATGCCTTTTATTTCCTGTACAGTCATATGGTCTATCGCATTAGATTTACTTTTTGCCTGAGAAATATGGATTGGTAAAGAGTTCCATTCAGCTTTGGCTCAAAATGAAACTGTAGATTTAAGTCGATTTGTCCTTGGCTTCGGTTGTCTTAGCTGCCCTTTATGAAAACGTGAAAATGACCATAGCTATGTGAACACCCATACTAACATACTGTATACTACATACAGTACTTAATGAGTATATGCTTGACTGTTGATATACTATTCGTTCATTTTAGTATACTGCAAACGAATGGTATCGTTTCAGTTGAGCGTACTAGCGATTCGCCTGTCTACCGGAAGCTGATGTTGTTGCTTTGCAACCTCTTGCAAGATTGTTAGCATAACAAATGACTAGCTAGACATTAAGATTTCGGATGTGTTTGTAAATTCAATCTGGAGTGCCAGAGTGTGCTCTGGGCGTTGGTAAATCAATAAATCCTAGCGTAGGCCCATTGTTCCCCACTGTGGTTTGGGTTAGTAATAATAAGTTTTCCCTCAGCATGCATCTAAAAAATACATATGTTGATCTGGAATATGAGCACAGAAATGCTGGACATTTTGAAGTGTTATTATGGTGGTGATTTGACAAAATAACAATCTTGGTCTTGATTTGCATTTTTCTTGTCTCAGACTTGACTCGGCCTCGAACCCCTTGTCCCCTTCCTGGTCTCGGTCTTGACTCGGACTTGATTTACTCCGGTCTTGGTCCTGAATCTGTCTCGCTTTAGGTGTTCTCGAACACAACACTGCCCTACTGTACTATTCTTAGCTCAACCTGCCGTTTGCCCTGCTACTCTCTTACTTTCTTATTTGTCTGCTGTCCATCTCCTATCTCTCTCTCTTTCTCTTCCACACACATCTTGTCTTTGTGGTTCATTTCATTTTACTCCTCTCACTGCTTCCCTGTCACACGCTCCCATCTCCCTGCCACATATCTGCCCTGTATTGATTGCTTCCTGTTCTTTGAGCTGCTCGGACGAATAGCGGCTAATAGGTTTTCAGTTTCATTCACTGCTCTGGTGTTCAAGAATTAGAGTGAGTTTCCCAGAATAATTAATAGACGTGTCTCTTCACCGGGCCCACTTTTTACCTTGTCTTGATTTAGAGAAGCTAATGGCAGGATTGCCTTAGTGAGTCTACTCAGAACAGAACAGCCGATCACAGTGTAGCTCTGGACTGTTCCTGTGCAGCTGAACACACTTGAAAACACCTGAGATTTGAAAACACCCCTTTTCACTCAATGCCCTTGACAGTTCCCTGGTCCAACATTCTGTACAGTAGCTACATGTAAGGCACAGGACGTTGGTGGCACCTTCATTTGGGAGAATGGGCTCGTGGTAATGGCTGGAGCGGAATCAGTTGTATGGTATCAAACACATGGTTTCCATGTGTTTGATGCCATTCCATTTGCTTCGTTCCAGCCATTATTATGAGCTGTCCGCCACTCAGCAGCCTCCACTGATGTAAGGACACTCTATAACTAATGCCAGAGCCTGCGGGTACAGTACAGTAGTTGTGTCTGAGTGCAGCGGCTCAGTAAGATGATACAGAGATGTCAGATATTTGAGACATATGTCAGTTACAGATGTTGTCAGTTCTGTACCAGAAGCCTCCCTTTCCACATCACTGCAGCCCAGCAGGCTCAGAGTTTGAGAGCGCTTATACGAGACTGACACGTGTCACATCAAATCAAAATGTATTTGTCACATGCGCCGAATACAACAGGTATTTACAGTGAAATGTTTACTTACAAGCCCTTAACCAACAATGCAGTTTTAAGAAAAATAAGTGTTAAGTATTTACTAAAATCAACTGAAGTGAAAAATAAATAAAAAAAGAAGAAAAGAGAAAAATAGCAAATAATTAAAGAGCAACAATAAAATAACAGTAGCGAGGCTATTTACAGAGGGTACCACTATAGCGTCAATGTGCGAGGGCACAGATTAGTTGAGGTAATTCCTGTTTACAAGTAAAAACTAAAGCAGGAAGCACCAGTGACTCGGTCAATAAAGAAGTAGTCAGATGACACAGATGCTAAGCTACCGGACTGTTTTGTTAGCACAGACTGGAATGTGTTCCACGATTCTTCCGATGGCATTGAGGAGTACACCACATCAGTCACTGGCTTCATCAATAAGTGCATCGATGACATCGTTCCCACAGTGACTGTACGTACACACCCCATCCAGAAGTCATAGATTATGGCAACATCCGCACTGAGCTAAAGGGTGAGCTGCCACTTTCACGGAGCGGGACTCTAACCCGGGCGCTTATAAGAAATCCCGCTATGCCCTTCGACGAACCATCAAACACGCAAAGCATCAATACAGAACTAAGATTGAATCGTACTACACCGGCTCTGACGCTTGTCGGATGTTGCAGGGCTTGCAAATGATTACATACTACAAAGGGAAGCACAGCCGAGAGCTGCCCAGTGACACGAGCCAACAAGATGAGCTAAATTACTTCTATGCTCGCTTCGATGAAAGTAACACTGCAACATGCATGCGATCACGCTTTCCATAACCGATGTGAGTAAGACTTTTAAACAGGTCAACATTCACAAGGCTGCAGGGCCAGACGGATTACCAGGACATGTACTCTGAGCATTGCGCTGACCAACTGGTAAGTGTCTTCACTGACATTTTCAACCTGTCCCTGACTGAGTCTGTAATACCAACATGTTTCAAGCAGACCACCATAGTCCCTGTGCTCAAGAACACTAAGGTAACCTGCCTAAATGACTACCGGCCTGTAGCACTCACATCTGTATGAAGTGCTTTGAAAGGCTGGTCATGGCTCACATCAACACCATTATCCCAGAAACTCTAGAACCACTCCAATTTGCATACTGCCCCAACAGATCCACAGTGGATGCAATCTCTATTGCACTTCACACTGCCCTTTTCCTCCTGGACAAAAGGAACACCTACATGAGAATGCTATTAATTGACTACAGCTCAGCATTCAACACTATAGTGCCCTCAAAGCTCATCACTAAGCTAAGGACCCTGGGACTAAAAACCTCCCTCTGCAACTGGATCCTGGACTTCCTGATGGGCCGCCCCCAGGTGGTAAGGGTAGGTAACAAAACATCTGCCATGCTGATCCTCAACACAGGGGCCCCTCAAGGGTGTGTGCTCAGTCCCCTCCTGTACTCCCTGTTCACTCATGACTGCATGTCCAGGCACGACTCCAACACCTTAAGTTTGCCGACGACACAACACCGACAATGATGAGACAGCCTATAGGGAGGAAGTCAGAGACCTGGCAGTGTGGTGCCAGGATAACAACCTCTCCCTCAATGTGATCAATAGAAGCAAGATGGCTGTGGACTACAGGAAAAGGAGGACCCAGCATGCCCCCATTCTCATCGACGGGGCTGTAGTAGAGCAGGTTGAGAGCTTAAAGTTCCTTTGTGTCCACATCACCAACACACTATCATGGTCCAAATGCACCAAGACAGTTGTGAAGAGGGCACGACAATGCCTATTCCCCCTCTGAAAAGACTGAAAAGGTTTGGCATTGGTCCTCAGATCCTCAAAAAGTTCTACAGTTGCACCATTGAGAGCTTGCTGACTGGTTGTATCACTGCCTGGTATGGCAACTGCTCGAACTACGACCGCAAGGCACTTCAGACGGTAGTGCATATGGCCCAGGACATCAATGGGGCCAAGCCTCCTGCCATTCAGGATCTCTATACCAGGCAGTGTCAGAGGAAGGCCCTAAAAATTGTCAAAGACTCCAGCCACCCTAGTCATAGAATGTTCTCTCTGCTACTGCACGGCAAGCGGTACCGGAGGGCCAAGTCTAGGTCCAAAACAGCTTTTTAACAGCTTCTACCCCCAAGCCATAAGACTCCTGAACAGCTATCAAATGGCCTCCCAGACTATTTGCATTGTCCCCCCAACCCGTCTTTTACACCGCTGCTACTCTCTCTTTATTATCTATGCATAGTCACTTTAACTCTACCTACATTTACATATTACCTCAATTAAAAAATCTAATCAGACTACAGTAGTACGATTCAATCTTTATCCTGTATTGACACTTTGCCTGTTTGATGGTTTGTCAGTGGGCATTGCGGGATTTCTTATAAGTGTCTGGGTTAGAGTCCCGCTCCTTGAAAGCGGCAGCTCTACCCTTCAGCTCAGTGAGGATGTTGCCTGTAATTCTTCTGGTTAGGGTATGTACGCATGGTCACTGTGGGGACGATGTCATCGATGCACTTATTGATGAAGCCAGTGACTGATGTGGTGTACTCCTCAATGCCATCGGAAGAATCCCAGAACATTTTCCAGTCTGTGCTACCAGTCCTGTAGCTTAGCATCCGCGTCATCTCACCAAGGATGTATTGAGCAAGTCACTGGTACTAACCGGCTTTAGTTGTTGCTTGTAAGCAGGAATCAGGAGGATAGGAATCAGGAGGATATGGTCAGATTTTCCAAATGGAGGGCGAGGGAGAGCTTTGTACGCTATGAAAAATGTAGATAACCACACTATTTACCAAGAGAATTTTCAACAGCCTATCGTGAGATACTCTACCTGAAGCGAGCAAAACCTTGAGACTTCCTTAATATTATATTTTGTGCACCAAATAGACACGGACCACCACCCCTTGTCTTACCAGAGGCAGCTGTTCTATCTTGCCGATGGCCCGAAAACCTAGCCAGCTGTATGTTATCCATGTCGTCATTCAGCCACGACTTGGTGAAACATAAGATATTACAGTCTTTAAATGTCCCGTTGGTAGGATAGTCTTGATCGGAGCTCATCCATTACATTATCCAATGATTGCACGTTGGCTAATAGGACTGATGGTAGAGGCGGATTTCCCACTCGCCGTCAGATCCTTACAAGGCAACCCGATCTACGTTCCCGATATCTCTGTCTCTTCTTCATGCGAATGACGGGGATTTGGGCGTTGTCTTGTGTCTGTAGTAAATCAATCGCATCTGACTCGTTAAAGAAATAATCTTCGTCCAGTATGAGGTGAGTAATCGCTGTCCTGATATCCAGAATATCTTTCGGTGACAGAAACATTATGTTCAAAAAAAGTTACAAATTACACGAAAAAACACACAGCAGCACAATTGGTTAGGAGCCATCTCCTCCGGCGCCATTCTCTGGGACACAAACACAAGCATGCACAGTCACGCACGCACACACACACACACAGACACACACACACACAAACAGTCTATGAACCCTCGTGTCATGTCACACATGCATGCACTATCATGCAGACACACACACACACACACACAGTCTGCGAACCCTCTTCTGTCATGTCCATCATCAAAACCAAATTTAGTGAAGTTAGTGTGTGAATTTTGTAAAGTTAGTGTGGGAGAGGTGAAAGAAATGCTGTTATTGTTCTATAATGACAAACCTCCTGGCATTGAAACCTTAGATGGTAAGCTACTGAGGATGGTAGCTGACTCTATAGCCACTCCTATCTGTCATATCTTTAATCTGAGCCCAGAGGAAAGTCTTTGTCCTCAGGCCTGGAGGGAAGCCAAAGTCATTCCACTACACGAGTGGTAAAGCGGCCTTTCTTGGTTCTAACAGCAGCTTGCTGCCAGCTCTTAGCAAAAATGTTGTTTGACCAAGTACAATATTATTTCTCTGTAAACAAATGAACAACAGATGCTTATAGAGAAGGGCACTCAGCATGTACTGCACTGACACAAATGTCTAATGATTGGTTAAAATAAATTGATCATAAAAAGATTGTTAGAGCTTTACTGTTAGATTTCAGTCCAGCCTTTAATGTTATTGACCATAACCTGTTGTTGAGAAAACATACACTACCGTTCAAAAGTTTGTTGTCACATCGAAATGTCCTTGTTTTTGAAAGGAAAACACATTCTTTCCGTTAGAATAACATCAAATTGATTAGAAATAGTAGTACACAGCGTTGTATGAGATCTTCATTTTCTTGGCAATTTCTCGCATGGAATAGCCTTAATTTCCCAGAACAAGAATAGACTGACGAGTTTCAGAAGAAAGGTCTTTGTTTCTGGCCATTTTGAGCCTGTAATCGAACCCACAAATGCGGATGCTCCAGATACTCAACTACTCTAAAGGCCAGTTTTATTGCTTATTTAATGAGCACAACAGTTTTCACCTGTGCTAGCATAATTGCAAAATGGTTGTCTAATGATCAATTAGCCTTTTAAAATGATAAACTTGGATTAGCTAACACAGCGTGCCATTGGAACACAGGAGTGATGGTTGCTGATAATGGGCCTCTGTACGCCTATGTAGATATTCCATAGATTTTTGCCGTTTCCAGCTACAATAGTCATTTTCAACATTAACCATGTCTACACTGTATTTCTGATCAATTTGATGTTTTTTTAATGGACCAAAAATGTGCTTTTCTTTCAAAAACAAGGACATTTCTAAGTGACCCCAAACTTTTGAACGGTAGTGTATGTGTTATGGCTTTTCTACCTCTGCCGTATCGTGGACTCAGAGCGATCTAATAGAACTCAGAGGGTTTTCTTTAAAGGATGCTTCTCTAATGTCAAACATGTAAAGTGTGGTGTACAGCATGGCAGCTCTGTGCCCTCTACTCTTTTTTAAAATGTTTTACCAATGACCTGCCACTGGCATTAAACAAAGCATGTGTGTACATGACGATTCAACCATATACGCATCAGCAACCACTGCTAACATTGTTACTGAAACCCTTAACTAAGAGTTGCAGTCTGTTTTAGAATGGGTGGCCGGTAATTAACTGGTCCTGAACATCTAAAACTAAGAGCATTGTATTTGGTACAATTCATTCCCTAAGTTCTAGACCTCAGCTGAGTCTGATGAATGGTGTGGCTGTTGAACAAGTTGAGGAGACTAAATTATTTGGTTAAATTACACTTGAAAACATGGTCAAAACATATAGGTTCAATGGTTGTAAAGATGGAGAGAGGTCCGTCCGTAATAAAGAAATGCTCTGCTTTTTTGAAACCACACTCCACAAAGCAAGTCCTGCAGGCTCTAGTTTTATCTTATCTTATCCAATCATATGGTCAAGTGCTTCAAAGAAAGACCTAGTTAAGCTGCAGCTGGCCCAGAAGAGAGCGGCACATCTTTCTCTTCATTGTAATCAGAGGGTAATATTAATAATATGCATGCCAATCTCTCTTTTCACAGTCCACAGGTCGAGAACAAATTCAAGGAAACTTACACCGTTATACAGAGCCATGATGTAACGATGTTCAGGGAGTGAGTGTTTTAATAAATAAACACAACATAATACAAAATAGGAAACACAGAAACGCACAGACATGCGCCGGGAACAGAAACAATAATGCCAGGGGAAGGAAACAAAAGGAGAGACATATGTAGGGAAGGTGAGTCTGATGCACGTAACGATGGTGACAGGTGTTCGCCATAGCGAGCAGCCTGGTCACCTAGAGGCCAGAGATGGCGCGCACGTGACACATGAGTGCATGGAACTCCCTTCCATCGTATATAGTGCAAGTGATTGTTGCGTGTATATAATGACATGTACAATTGAAGTCAGAAGTTTACATACACCTTAGCCAAATACATTTAAACTCAGTTTTTCACAATTCCTGACATTTAATCCTAGTAAAAATTCCCTGTTTTAGGTCAGTTAGGATCACCACTTTATTTAAAACATGTGAAAGGTCAGAATAATAGTAGAGAGAAGGATTTATTTCAGCTTTTATTTCTTTCATCACATTCCCTGTGGGTCAGAAGTTTGCATACACTCAATTAGTATGTGGTAGCTTTGCCTTTAAACTGTTTAACTTGGGTCTAACGTTTCAGGTAGCCTTCCACAAGCTTCCCACAAAAAGTTGGGTGAATTTTGGCTCATTCCTCTTGACAGAGCTGGTGTAACTGAGTCAGGTGTGCAGGCCTCCTTGCTCGCACACGCTTTTTCAGTTCTTCCCACAAATGTTCTATAGGATTGAAGTCAGGGCTTTGTGATGGCCACTCCAATACCTTGACTTTGTTGTCCTTAAGCCATTTTGCCACAACTTTGGAAGTATGCTTGGGGTCATTGTCCATTTGGAAGACCCATTTGCTACCAAGCTTTAACTTCCTGACTGATGTCTTGAGATGTTGCTTCAATATATCCACATAGTTTGCCATCCTCATGATGTCATCTATTTTGTGAAGTGCACCAGACCCTCCTACAGCAAAGCACCCCCACAACATGATGCTGCCACTCCAGTGCTTCACGGTTGGGACGATATTCTTCAGCTTGCAAGCCTCCCACTTTTTCTTCCAAACATAACGATGGTCATTATGGCCAAACAGTTCTATTTTTGTTTCATCAGACCACAGGACATTTCTCCAAAAAGTACGATCTTTGTTACCATGTGCAGTTGCAAACCGTAGTCTGGCTTTTTTATGTCGGATTTGGAGCAGTGGCTTCTTCCTTGCTGAGTGGCCTTTCAGGTTATGTCAATATAGGATTCGTTTTTACTGTGGATATAGGTGTAGATTATTTTGTACCTGTTTCCTCCAGCATCTTCACAAGGTACTTTGCTGTTGTTCTGGGATTGATTTGCACTTTTCGCACCAAAGTACGTGCATCTCTAGGAGACAGAACGTCTCCTTCCTGAGCGGTATGACAAATGCGTGGTCCCATGGTGTTTATTCTTGCATAGTATTGTTTGTACAGATGAACGTGGTACCTTCAGGTGTTTGGAAATTGCTCCCAAGGATGAACCAGACTTGTGGAGGTCTACAATTTATTTTCTGAAGTCTTGACTGATTTCTTTTGATTTCCCCATGATGTCAAGCAAAGAGGCACTGCGTTTGAAGGTAGGCCTTGAAATACATCCACAGGTACACCGCCAATTGACTCAAATGATGTCAATTAGCCTATCAGAAGCTTCTAAAGCCATAATTTTCTGCAATTTTCCAATCTGTTTAAAGGCACATTCAACTTAGTGTATGTAAACTTCTGACCCACTGGAATTGTGATACAGTGAATTACAAGTGAAATAATCTGTCTGTAAACAATTGTTGGAAAAATTACTTGTGTCATGCACAAAGTAGATGCCCTAACCGACCTGCCAAAACTATGCATGGTTATCAAGGCATTTGTGGAGTTGTTGAAAAACTAGTTTTAATGACTCCAACCTAAGTGTATGTAAACTTCTGACTTCAACTGTATGTGTAACTGATAGATGCACACACACACTAAATGTTAATGTTTTTAAATGCATGTAAAGTCTTTTGTCTGTAATGTCTTTTTCATTATGTGTATGACCCCAGTAAGACTAGCTGTCGCCATTTGTGTCGGCTAATGGGTATCCTAATAAATCATATCAAAAATCTACTGCAATGCCACATTTTCTGCTCTGACTCTTGTTCTCCCTACTGAATGTCAACTGAGTCAAAGGGAACTGAAGTCTATTACATGCTCTTTTATAAACATTTCTGAGCGTGTTTGGCAATATTGCTAGATTTTTTTGTTGTTGAGTATGGTTAGAGATTAGTTCAACCACTGACAGTAAGGTCAGCTCACATAATAAAGATTTGATGTATTGATCTCAGAGTCGTACAGTTTTCAAATGTGACAGAGTGCCATGCGGGAGTTTCAGGTAAATCTGCAGCATGTTTTTAGGACAACAATTATTTTTTCTCCTGAGAATATATCTATTTTTAAGTCAACAATTCAGAATATCCTTTTAATTTCATTCATGTTGGTGTGTATTATTTTGGTGGAGTACTTGTGGAGCAGCACGTTAAATGTCTTGTTCTGATCATATTCACGTAGTGTTATTTGAATATCACAGAGCTGTGGTACTATATGTCTAATCTCAGAATGGGTCTTGTCAAAAAGAGGAGGAAGGAGGGGGGAACTGTGTTTTTTGACATGCTTCTTCAAAGCACTTTGTTGCTTCACATATCCCCTCTCCCCTGTTTTTTGGTTGCATCCAAATGAATGACTTTAGTATTCCAGTTCCACTGTACCTGAACTGTAACGGAAATCCTAAATGCTGTTGTTGGAATCATGCCATAAAGTAAACTTTCACAATGTTGTTAGTATTCCTCTGAAAGACGGAATTAGTTGACTCATCAAGTGGTGTGCAGTACAAAGGAAAGCTCTTTAATTGAGTTCAATCTAAGTTCTTTAAATCTATCTGCCAATGGTAACGAACATCCTGTTTAGAGACATTCAATTATTTAAATTTCTGAGATTTGTTATCATTTCTAGCCTGATGTTTATTTCTTCTTTACCAACAAATAGTCTAGACCTTGAATAGTCTCTCGAGACATTGAAGTGAGTCTCCTGATTCATTCCATCAACCCTTCAATCAAGCTGACAGTTATCATGAACTGTTTCTACCCTCTTATTTCTTTATCCTGTGTCTGAATGGTCTAGACTTTGAAAGTAGTCTGGTTTGATTCAAACCAGTCACAACAACACAGGTAGGGATGGAGGGAGAGAGACAGACACAGACACAGACACGGAGAGAGATAGTGCGTAGGGCCTTCAGATCTAATCTGTTGTCTGAAGATGCAGGTCATTAAAACATTGATACATTAAAACATGTCTTATGGCATGAAGAAATACATTTCGTATAATTATGAAAGGGTCTGCCGTAGTTTCCCATCTTTTTCTCAATCAATGTTAAGAAATATAATTATTTAAGGTTGTTGATTGCTGTCGAGTTACATCTGTGTCAATCTCAATGGCAGATGCAAATTGAAGGCATTCATTCCACTGCTTGATGCATCGTCTGAGTCTCTTGTGAGGTGAGGAGTCAGTCTTTGAAATGGTTGAATTGCAGTGCTCTCTCTCTCCCATGTCTCTCAATCCTCTCTCTCTGTCTGTCTCTCTCCATCGTTCTCTCTTTCATTCTTTCTCTCTCATTTCCTCTAGCTCTATGTTGTAACTCTTGCCCTACCTGCCTGCCTGGAGAGGCCCCTGAGAGGCAGCAGACCTGGATATTATCCTCTGTGCAGTGTCTCTCAGCCAGGGCCTTGACATTTGGCTTCAGTATGGGCTCCGTACTGTACAGTGAGACTGGGAGGGGGCATAGGCAATCAGCCAAGATATGCACAGAGCAACTCTGACATTGAACGCCATTCAGGAGAGGTACAGAGAGAGAGAGAGAGGATAAATAATGGGCCATGATCCCCCCCCCCCCCCCCCCCCCAGTCTGATGTCATGTAATTTTATCCTAATAATCACTCGTATGTGTGTGTGTGCGTACCTGTGTGTGGCTGTGGCTCTGTCTGTGTGAGAATGTATGTGTCCCCTTCCGTGCATGATATAGAGTAGCAGCCAGGAGCAGAAGCTGCAGCTCATAGGAGGACAGAAAGACAGACAGACTGGTGTGTGATTGTGTATGAGGACAGAGAGGTGAGATGGAAATCACTGGGAGGGTTTAGTCTTTGGTCCAGGCTTTTGTTGCTTGCCCATTCCTAAACAAAGCTCCCAAACAGAGGGAATAGAACAGAGCAGATGCCAGGGATCAGAACACATACGATCTGATTCGATACTTGTCATTTCATTTGTTTTGTGGGGTTGCTGTGGCTCTCTCTTTTGAGCCAGGGGATAGAGGTGTTCAGAGTTGCCATAGCTGTTGGTTAAGTCTGAGTTAAAAGCATCTTCAGTGACGGATCCAGTCTTTCCTCAGACATGGGGGTGGCTGCATCATGTTATGGGTATGCTTGTCATTGGCAAGGACTAGGCTTTTGTTAAGAATAAAAATAAAGAAAATAGAAATAAGCACTGTCAAAATCCTAGAGGAAAACCTGGTTCAGTCTGTTCTCCAACAGACACCGGGAGACAAATTCACCTTTCAGCGGGACAATAACCTGAAACACAAGGCCAAATATTTACTGGATTTCCTTACCTAGACGACATTGAATGTTTCTGAGTGGTCTAGTTACAGTTTTGACTTAAATCTTCTTGAAAATATATGGCAAGACTTGAAAATGGCTGTCTAGCAATGATCCACAACCAACCCGACAGAGCTTGAAGAGTTTTTTAAAAGAATAATATGCAAATATTGTACAACCTAGGTGTGCAAAGCTCTTAGACTTACCCAGAAAGACTCACAGCTGTAATCACTGCCAACGGTGATTCTAACATGTATTGACATGGGTGTGAATACTTATGTAAATGAGATCATTCTGTAGTTCATTTTCATTACATTTGCAAACATTTCTAAAAACATGTTTTCACTTTGTCGTTATAGGGTATCGTGTGTAGATGGGGGATAAGAAAATCAGGCTGTAACACAACAACGTGTAGAATAAGTCAAGTGGCATGAATACCTTCTGACTGGTCAAACAAAGATGATAATGTTGCCAAAAAGAGGGAGCTGGTAGAACATCTGACATGATGGAGGCAGTGTATGTAAATAACCATGGTGTTTTGGGGTTTAGTGCTTTTTGCATAAAAAGGGGATGATATACTACAGTTTATAAGCACTTCTGCCTAATTAATTTCACAGACACTGACTGAATTTGGCAATAGTGAATTTTTTACTCCATGCTGCATTACTAAAATCCAGAATAAGCTCTTTCAGTTGTTATCTAAAAGCGGGTATTGAATGATGGTGAACATCCCAATACTCAACCCATGAACACTGTAGGCATGTCACTGCCCAGTGGTTTCTCAGGGGTAGCCTATGTGAGGTGTTGCAGGTGGGCTGTCTGTTGGGGCAGCCTATGTGAGGTGTTGCAGGTGGGCTGTCTGTTGGGGCAGCCTATATGAGGTGTTGCAGGTGAGCTGTCTGTTGGAGCAGCCAATGTGAGGTGTTGCAGCAGTAGGCTGTCTGTTGGGGCAGCCTATGTGAGGTGTTGCAGGTGGGCTGTCTGTTGGGGCAGCCTATGTGAGGTGTTGCAGGTGGGCTGTCTGTTGGGGCAGCCAATGTGAGGTGTTGCTGCAGTAGGCTGTCTGTTGGGGCAGCCTATGTGAGGTGTTGCAGGTGGGCTGTCTGTTGGAGCAGCCTATGTGAGGTGTTGCAGGTGGGCTGTCTGTTGGGGCAGCCTATGTGAGGTGTTGCAGGTAGGCTGTCTGTTGGGGCAGCCTATGTGAGGTGTTGCAGGTGGGCTGTCTGTTGGGGCAGCCTATGTGAGGTGTTGCAGGTGGGCTGTCTGTCGGGCAGCCTATGTGAGGTGTTGCAGGTGGGCTGTCTGTTGGGGCAGCCTATGTGAGGTGTTGCAGCAGTAGGCTGCCAGTGTTAATTGTTGGCCCATTGTCTGTTTGTCTGTCAATCCGTCTATCTGTCAGTTAGAGGGTTTCAGAGCTATTGGATGGATGACATCAGACACAGATGAGTATGAGGTGTGGGGAAGTGACTAAACCATGAGAACTGCTTAAAACTGACCAGGGTTAGTATCTGACAGGCATGGAAAACTACACACACTTCAGAATATAAAATCACATTTTATTTGTCACATGCGCCGAATACAACAGGTGTGGACTTTACAGTGAAATGCTTACTTACAAGCCCTTTCCCAACAATGCAGAGTTAAAAAGTAAACAAAAATGGCTAAATAAAAAATGGAAATAGTAACACAATAATATAACAATAACGAGGCTATATAGAAGGAGTACCAGTACCGAGTCAATGTGCAAGGGTATGAGATAGTTGAGGTAATTGAGGTAATATGTACATGTAGGTAGGGGTAAGAAGTGACTAGGCAATCAGGGTAGATAATAAACAGAGAAGCAACAGCATATTTGCAGAGTGTAACAGTGTGTGTGTGCGTGTGTGTGTGTGTGTGTGTGTGGCGTCAATACGCATGTGTGTCTGAGCGTATGTAGTGTGTGGGTTGGAGTGGCAGTGTAGTATGAATGTGCATAGACCAGTGCAAGAGAGGGGGTCAGTGGGTTTATAAGCAGTGTAAAGGAGGATACAGGGAAAGGGGGACACCTAGTCAGTTGTACAAATGAATGCATTCAACTGAGATGTGTCTTCCGCATTTGAACCCAAACCCTCTGAATCAGAGAGGTACGGAAGGCTGCCTTAATCGACATCCACATCTTTAGTGCCCGAGGAACAGTGGGTTTAACTGCCTTGCTCAGGGGCAGAACGACAGATTTTTACATTGTCAGCTTTAGGATTCGATCCGGCAATCTTTCGATAACTGGCCCAACGCTCTTACCCACCAGGCTACCTGCCGCAAACCAGAGAAAGTTGGACTGTAATCAAAGTGTTAAAATACAAATATGCACTTAAAAATATATATTGTGTTCTGAACTAGAAATACCAGTGACAGCTTTAGTCAGCGCTCTACAGAATATGATATCTGTAAGCAGCTATTCCCAGCAGACTTGAAGTGATTGATGGAGGATACACACCGAGCTGATTGTAATGAAGACTGTGTCTGGAGGAGATGTCTGATAACAATAACACAGCCTATTTATCCTATTTATCGCCAAAAAATTAACTTTTTTATCACTGTAACCTTACATTTATTTATTTGAATAATTTAAAATAGTATTAATTTGTTTGACAATGGAAGGAATTACATTTAATTTAATGATCTAACATAATTTACTTTCAAATATTTCCTTTGATAAAAAGAGAGGCTTTTGGCTCGTTGCTGGTTTGAAGGGGCCGGGATCCATTTGACTGTTGCTGTGAAAGAATCCTCTTGTTCTGGGCACCACCAGACTCTAAGGTACTCTGAGATGCAGTAGAGGGACAAACACTGAAGCAACTAGCCTCTCATGTTGTATTTCTTCCTCTATTCTCTCACTTCTACCTCCACCTTTCACCACTGTATTGATATTGGTAAGTTCCATTTGCTGGCCCACCAGAATGTGTAATCCTTTGACAGGAAGTGTGTTTATGTGTGCTGTTTGAGCTTGGCTCTGGGTGCCAGGTTGGGTTGGGTTTGTGGTCCTGTGTGCAGCCAGAAGAGGGCATGGTTCACTCCACTGAACATCACAGCCAGGGATCACGTCACCTGGGCAGATGTTATCAGAATGATACAGTGGAGTTTATTTGCTGTGTATTGCTGTGGGATTTGTGGCATGCTGCTGTATTGTAACTGAAGCAGAGATAGCAGCAGATTCCAGCAGACATTTTGTTTGTGTGTTTCATATCAGCTCTAAAAAGTCATTTTTTGAATTCCACAAACCTTTTTTCATAATTTCTCCCACCATCGGTCAATGTTATGTTCCATTATGACATTAATCTCAATGACATTCTTCAGTCAGATAACTCCATACCTAGCATTCCATGTTCCCTTTATACTAAAATGCACCATCAGGCTGATGAATTCTGATGATTCTCTTCTCTGGTAAAAAATACATGAAAAATACATATATTCCATAGATCAATAATTTACATTCTTTATCTTCCAACCCCTGTGTTCTGGAGTGAGTAGTCTAGACCTTTAAAGACAATTAGGATGTGATGAGCGGTGAGAAGTTGAGGAGGAACTATTTGAGTCAATTCCCCTCACTGTCAGCTCAGTAGTCATTAAATCCCATTGTGTTTCAGCATAGCAATCTGGTCTGGAGCTCCTAGACTCCTACTTATGCTACTGCTGCTTCCATAGCAGGTCAATTATTTCCACTAACCCAAGTGCTGTAAATGAATCAATGGGAAAAGTTTTTGTTTAACAGTTGTAGACTGTGTGGTTTTTGGTACTTGGAGAAGGGCCTCTAATTCTCCACAGATTGACCCTCACAGTTTAACAGATTACGTTCTGATTGTTGTGCCTAATATGGTTAATTGTTAATTATTGCAACTAATTACAGTGCATCCAAGATGGTGACACTATTTCTTTGTTTTCAAGCACTTTGGAGGTTTGCAATGAGAGAATCCTGAGCCAAAGAAATGTTTGGTTGTGTTGCTAGTTTATTTGAATGGCAGTATACTGCACATGCTGAGGGAGGATGAGAATTAACCACCACAAGATCAGATAACAAAAGGGACAGTGAAGATATCCTTGGTTATGGCCATAAAGCAGCAGTAGGCAGCAGGCAGCTGATGGCTTCTTCAGTAGAAGTGTGTGTCTCTACAGTGGAATATTCATTTTTTCCCCCACTTCCCATAGGTAGTGCACAATGGACTTAAAGCATGAACGATAGAAGGAGGTACGTTTACTATTTGTTGTGGCTGTGTTTTATTTTGGGCTCTGCTTATGGAAGCATGGGCTAAGGAATGGAAAAACCTTGGCGGTAAACTGCCAAATGCCCCTGCTGCGGGTATTCGGCAGAGAGATCCAACACAAAAAAATACATGGTACTACTACTATAAGTGTTCTTTCTGAATAGCAGCAACAGCAACAACGTGGAAGAAGGTAAAGTGTATCTGCTTTCTGCATTGACTAAGCTCATTCAGAACCAGCCTATTCAGTTAGTTCACCCGCTCTCCCTCTCTCTCCTCATTTCCCATTGAGCTATTAGTGTTCTTACAGTGGATTGCTCAGTGAGATGGAACAGTCAAGAGGCATTTCAACGTCATAGCCTTAGCCGGTGGTAACTTGTGGAATTGACACCAGCTGGAAAGCGATGTACGGTATAATTAAACTAATAATAAACTCGCCAAAAGGAGAAACGTCTTCACTGTCAACTGCGTTTATTTTCAGCAAACATAACATGTGTAAATATTTGTAGGAACATAACAAGCTTTAACAACTGAGACATAAACTGAACAAGTTCCACAGACATGTGACTAGCAGAAATGTAATAATGTGTCCCTGAACAAAGGGGGGGTCAAAATCAAAAGTAACAGTCAGTATCTGCTGTGGCCACCAGCTGTATTAAGTATTGCAGTGCATCTGCTCCTCATGGACTGCACCAGATTTGCCAGTTCTTGCTGTGAGATGTTACTCCACTCTTCTACCAAGGCACCTGCAAGTTCCCGGACATTTTTGCGGGGAATGGCCCTAGCCCTCACCCTCCGATCCGACAGGTCCCAGACCTGCTCAATGCGATTGAGATCCGGGCTCTTCACTGGCCATGGCAGATCACTGACATTCCTGTATTGCAGGAAATCATGCACAGAACGAGCAGTACGGCTGGTGGCATTGTCATGCTGGAGGGTCATGTCAGGATGAGCCTGCAGGAAGGGTACCACATGAGGGAGGAGGAAAACCTGCTACAGAGGGCTCAGGATCTCAGACTGGGGCAAAGGTTCACCTTCCAACAGGATAAGGACCCTAAGCACACAGCCAAGACAACGCATGACTACGCGTGGCTTCGGGACAAGTCTCTGAATGTCCTTGAGTAGCCCAGCCAAAGCCTGGATTTGAACCCTCTTTGCTGCACATCCAACCTGACAGAGCTGCTGAGAAGAATGGGAGAAACTTGAGACTAATCGCTGCCAAAGGTTATTCAACAAAGTACTGATTAAAGGGTCTGAATACTTATGTAAATGTAATATTTAAAAAACTTTTTTTTTTAAATAAATTTGCAAAAATGACTGAAACACTGTTTATGCTTTGTAATTTTGGGGTATTGTGTGTAGATTTAAGCCATTTTAGAATAAGGCTGTAACGTTAAAAAAAATGTAGAAAAAGTCAAGGGGTCTGAATACTTTTACGAATGCACTGTAACTGCGAACAGGGAACTTGGGCCCAGGCCCCTCTGACTCATTGTAGAGAGAGATGGAGAAAGGGAGATAGGGACAGATGGAGAGGTGGGAATGGAGAAAAGTGTGTAAAATATTTGCATAGACATTTTCCCACAAATCTATTCCATTGTTTCTTCTCCATTTCTCCCAGTCTCTGGCACGGAGAGGATAAATGAGGAGAGGAGCCCCTGGCCTGTGTGAGTTGATCTCATCCTCTCTAAATGAGGGACGTTGTGTATCTCCAGCCATTTCAGACCCTCCCATTAACCATCAAATGTAGTTAACATTGATTCAACTTTGGCACTGGCGAGAACATGGGCTTTATGAGGGATGACAATCAATCAATCAAATGTATTTATAAAGCCCTTTTTACATCAGCTGATGTCACAAAGTGCTGGACAGAAACCCAGCCTAAAACAGCAAGCAATGCAGATGTAGAAGCATGGTGGCTAATGACTCCTCACTAAATCAAAGTAGGTGTAATTGGCTTATCATTAGGTTCTGGCAATCATCTATTGCTTTATATCTAGTTCCATTACTCAATCATCCCTAAAAGTGCAAACATATTTAGCTAAAAAAGCACCGACAGGGGTCATTGGTAATGATTGCAAAGACACTGTCTGTTTTTTTATTTTTTTATTTCATCTTTTATTTAACCAGGTAGGCTAGTTGAGAACAAGTTCTCATTTGCAACTGCGACCTGGCCAAGATAAAGCGTAGCAATTCGACACATACAACAACACAGAGTTACACATGGAATAAACAAAACATACAGTCAATAATACACTAGAACAAAAGAAAACAAAAAGTCTATATACAGTGAGTGCAAATGAGGTAAGTTAAGGAAATAAATAGGCCATGGTGGCGAAGTAATTACAATATAGCAATTAAACACTGGAATGGTAGATCGGCAGAAGAGCAAAATAAATAAATACCAGTATGGGGATGAGGTAGGTAGATAGATGGGCTGTTTACAGATGGGCTATGTACAGGTGCAGTGATCTGTAAGCTGCTCTGACAGCTGGTGCTTAAAGCTAGTGAGGGAGATGTGAGTCTCCAGCTTCAGAGATTTTTGCAATTCATTCCAGTCATGGGCAGCAGAGAACTGGAAGGAAAGACGACCAAAGGAGGAATTGGCTTTGGGGGTGACCAGTGAGGTATACCTGCTGGAGCGCGTGCTACGAGTGGGTGCTGCTATGGTGACCAGTGAGCTGAGATAAGGCGGGGCTTTACCTAGCAGAGACTTGTAGATAACCTGTAGCCAGTGGGTTTGGCGACGAGTATGAAGCGAGGGCCAACCAACGAGAGCGTACAGGTCACAGTGGTGGGTAGTGTATGGGGCTTTGGTGACAAAACGGATAGCACTGTGATAGACTGCATCCAGTTTGTTGAGTAGAGTGTTGGAGGCTATTTTATAGATGACATCACCGAAGTCGAGGATCGGTAGGATGGTCAGTTTTACGAGGGTATGTTTGGTTTGTTGCGATATAGGAAGCTGATTCTAGATTTCATTTTGGATTGGAGATGCTTAATGTGAGTCTGGGAGGAGAGTTTACAGTCTAACCAGACACCCAGGTATTTGTAGTTGTCCACGTATTCTAAGTCAGAGCCGTCCAGAGTAGTGATGCTGGACGGGCGAGCAGGTGCGGGCAGTGATCGATTGAATAGCATGCATTTAGTTTTACTTGCGTTTAAGAGCAGTTGGAGGCCACGGAAGGAGAGTTGTATGGCATTGAAGCTCGTCTGGAGGTTAGTTAACACAGTGTTCAAGGAGGGGCCAGAAGTATACAGAACGGTGTCGACTGCGTAGAGGTGGATCAGAGAATCACCAGCAGCAAGAACAACATCATTGATGTATACAGAAAAGAGAGTCGGCCTGAGAATTGAACACTGTGGCACACCCATAGAGACTGTCAGAGGTCCGGACAACAGGCCCTCCGATTTGACACACTGAACTCTATTGGAGAAGTAGTTGGTAAACCAGGCGAGGCAATCATTTGAGAAACCAAGGCTGTCGAGTCTGCCAATAAGAATGTTGTGATTGACAGAGTCGAAAGCCTTGGCCAGGTCGATGAATACGGCTGCACAGTAATGTCTCTTATCGATGGCGGTTATGATGTCGTTTAGAACCTTGAGCGTGGCTGAGGTGCACCCATGACCAGCTCTGAAACCAGATTGCATAGCGGAGAAGGTATGGTGGGATTCGAAATGGTCAGTAATCTGTTTTGTTAACTTGGCTTTCAAAGACCTTAGAAAAACAGGGTAGGATAGATATAGGTCTGTAGCAGTTTGGGTCTAGGGTGTCACCCCCTTTGAAGAGGGGGATGACCGCGGCAGCTTTCCAAGGTTGCAAGTTCAAATCCCAGAGTTGACAGGCTGCCCCTGAACAGGCAGTTATCCCACTGTTCCTAGGCCGTCATTGAAAATAAGAATTTGTTCTTAACTGACTTGCCTAGTTAAATAAAGGTAAAATAAAACATTTGTAGGGGTCCAGATTTTGCAGCTCTTTCAGAACATCAGCTATCAGGATTTGGGCTTTGGCGGGTTGCTGTGGAGGGTGCCGGGCAGTTGACCGGGGTAGGGGTAGCCATGTGGAAAGCATGGCCAGCCGCAGAGAAATGCTTATTGAAATTCTCAATTATAGTGGATTTATCGGTGGTGACAGTTTTTCCTAGCCTCAGAGCAGTGGGCAGCTGGGAGGAGGTGCTCTTATTCTCCATGGACTTTACAGTGTCCCAGAACTTTTTTGAGTTAGTACTACAGGATGCAAATTTCTGTTTGACAAAGCTTGCCTTAGCTTTTCTAACTGCCTGTGTATATTTGTTCCTAACTTCCCTGAAAAGTTGCATATCACGGGGGCTATTCGATGCTAATGCAGAACGCCATAGGTTGCTTTTGTGCTGGTCAAGGGCAGACAGATCTGGAGTGAACCAAGGACTATATCTATTCCTAATTCAACTTTTTTTGAGAGGGGCATGCTTATTTAAGATGGTAAGGAAGGCACTTTTAAAGAAGAGCCAGGTATCATCTACTGAAGGGATGAGGTCAATGTCATTCCAGGATACCCCGGCCAGGTCGATTAGAAAGGCCTGCTCGCAGAAGTGTTTCAGGGAGCGTTTGACAGTGATGAGGGGTGGTCGTTTGGTCGCAGACCCATTACAGATGCAGGCAATGAGGCAGTGATCGCTGAGATCTTGATTGAAAACAGCAGAGGTGTATTTGGAGGGCGAATTAGTTAGGATGATATCTATGAGGGTGCCCGTGTTTACTGATTTGGGGTTGTACCTGGTAGGTTCATTGATCATTTGTGTGAGATTGAGGGCATCAACCTTATTTTGTAGGATGGCTGGGGTGTTATGCATGTCCCAGTTTAGGTCACCTAGTAGCACGAGCTCAGAAGATAGATGGGGGGCAATCAATTCACATATGGTTTCGAGCGCACAGCTGGGGGCAGAGGGGGGTCTATAGCAAGCGGCAACAGTGAGAGACTTGTTTCTGGAAAGGTACATTTTTATAAGTAGAAGCTCAAATTGTTTGGGTACAGACTTAGCCTGCAGAGTTCTGTATTACTATCTATCTTTGCAGTAGATTGCAACACCGCCCCCTTTGGTAGTTGAACGTTATAGTTAGCAATGGACATTTCAGGGTTTTAGGTGGTTTTCCTAAACCAGGATTCAGACATGGCTAAGACATCTAGGTTGGCAGAGTGTAAAAAGCAGTAAAGCAGTGTAAAGCAGTGAGTAAAACAAACTTAGGGAGTAGGCTTCTAATGTTAACATGCATGAAACCAAGACTTTTACGTTTACAGAAGTCAACAAATGAGAGCACCTGGGGGTGGGAGTGGAGCTAGGCACTGCAGGACCTTGATTAACCTCCACAACACCAGAGGAACAGAGGAGAAGTAGGATAAGGGTACGGCTAAAGATTATACGAACTGGCCGTCTAGCACGTTCAGAACAGAGAGTAAAAGGAGCTGGTTTCTGGGCACGATAGCATAGATTCAAGGCATAGTGTACAGACAAAGGTATGGTAGGATGTGAGTACATTGGAGGTAAACCTAGGCATTAAGTAATGAAGAGAGAGATATAGTCTCTATAGATGTTTAAACCAGGTGATGTCATCGCATATGTAGGAGGTGGAACAACATGGTTGGTTAAGGCATATTGAGCAGGGCTAGAGGCTCTACAGTGAAATAAGACAGTAATCACTAACCAGGACAGTAATGGACAGGGCATATTGATATTAGAGAGAGGCATGCGTAGCCAAGTGAACAAATGGGTCCAGTGAGTGGTTGGGCTGGCTGGGGACACGGCGATTCAGACAGTTAGCAGGCGAACAAGCTAACAGTTAGTAGGCCGGGGCTAAACAAGCTAGCAGCTAGTAGACCGGGGCAAGCTAGCAGTTAGCAGGCAGGGTTAGCAAGCAAACAGTTAGCATGGGCTAGCAGTTACAGACCGGGCAGGTAAGCTAGCAGTTAGCAGGCCGGCAGCTAGCAGTTAGTAGACCGGGGCAAGCTAGCAGTTAGCAGGCCGGGTTAGCAAGCAGTTAGCAGGGGCTAGCAGTTAGCAGACCGGGTTAGCAAACAAGCAGTTAGCAAGGGCTAGCAGTTAGTAGACCGGGCAGGTGACGAGACACTAGCCAGGAGTAGTCATCCGGGATTGCGGTTAGCTAGTTGTGAAGATCCAGATGAAAATGTTCGGTTTGCGGTAGGAATCTGGGGATAAAAATAACAGGTCTGTTATGCTCTGGTTAGAGTCACGTTGTTCGAACTGACGAGAGCTTTCCGAGCTGAAGGTTAGCTGATGACCGCTGGCAATGGTTTGCTGACTGATAGCTGGTAGTTAGCTGGCTAGCTAATACTTTAGGGAAAAAAAGCAGATCCACACCACATTTTGTGAGGCGGGTTGCAGGAGAGTATTTAGATGTTCATGTTTAGCAAAATATTTTAAAGGATATGCGACGAAAAATATATATACAAGGGACACGACAGGACAAAGACGTCTGACTGCTACGCCATCTTGGGATTCAGTCTGTCAAGCAGTAACACTTATTATTTTATTAACCTTTTGTTACACAACCTAAATTGTTTAAATTCCCCCAAATAAGCATATATGTAAACATTTTCACACATTTATAGTCACATTTGATGTTTCAAAATGTGTATATACTGTATATTTAGTTTTCCATATTATGAACAGATATTTTGATACATTTCATCCATAGCTACTTTTTCTGAACGTTGTTATGTTATTCATTTAAAGTGTTGTGTTTCTGTGATGGTCAGAGGCTGAGAAATTGGCGATTTAGCGAATCTTATATACCGGTACGACCTAAGAGGGCCATTGTTAAGGGCATCAGACCTCAAACTGCTATGATCTATCAACTCAGTTCCAGTTGCATCTGAAAGATGAGACTCCACTTCGTATAGAAACATTGACTGAAAGCAAACTATGTATTTTCTTTTTTTGGTGTTATTTTTTAATTGTAATGGCTCCCACACCCCACAGGGGCCAAATCTAGGTGGCTTCATATCTGTATATTGTCAGGGTACATACACCTCTGTGCCAAATTTGGTGCTTTTTTTCTCACAAAGTTTACTATTGAGACCACATTTTCAGCTTAGCTGTGCACCACTAGTATACAAAATAGAGATTATATTCCATTGCTCCCTATTGACACATGAAATCGTGGTACGTGTTTATTTAGGACTAGTTGATTGACAAATTCCTATAATTTCAGAAGGATCAGAAATTATTACATTTTTGGACAAAATTGAACCCCTTTAGTGCTTTTAGGGGTGTGTGTGTGTGTGTGTGTGTGCTGATAGTAGCTGGTTGCTATCTCCCTGCATGCGCATATTGATAGTAGGTACCTCTGTCATTCCTTTCAGTCTGTCTGAGCAGATAGGCCTAAGGTCAATGGGGGTCAGTATGGGTTAATCACATCAGGAGCCCAGTAATTTGACCTTTGGCATGCAACCAGGTGACGTATAGAGGGTTTGGAGACAACTCACAGGAGCTCTTCTACAGTAATATTGGCTTAGTTTATTAGGATCCCCATGCTGCACATGCATTAGCTACTCTTCCTGGGGTCCACATAAAACGTACAAATACATGACAAAGTACAGAACAGTAATAGACAAGAACAACATAAGATATTACATAAAATTCAAAATAAATAAAATATGTTTTATCTAGGAAAGACAACAAAAATAATATTTAAACACTATTCATATACATATTCATATTCGTATATACAGTACAGTTAAATTAGATCTTTAGAAAGAGGAGAGGCGCTGTGTTACAATGTGGTTTTTTTATCAGTTTTTTTATAGCTAAGCTTGCTTAGCCATGACGGACCCTCCACCTCCAAATCGATCCCGCTCCAGAGTACAGGCCTCGGTGTGACGCTCATTCCTTTGACGATAAACGCAAATCCGACCAACACCCCTGGTGAGACAAAACCGAGACTCATCAGTGAAGAGCACTTATTGTCAGTCCTGTCTGGTCCAGCGACGGTGGGTTTGTGCTACAGCAGGCCTACCAGCCCTCAATCCAGCATCTCTCAGCCTATTGTGGACAGTCTGAGCACTGATGGAGGGATTGTGCGTTCCTGGTGTAACTTGGGCAGTTGTTGTTGCCATCCTGTACCTGTCCCGCAGGTGTGATGTTCGGATGTACCAATCCTGTGCAGGTGTTGTTACTTGTGGTCTGCCACTGCGAGGACGATCAGCTGTCCATCCTGTATCCCTGTAGCACTGTCTTAGGCGTCTCACAGTAAGGACTTTGCAATTTATTGCCCTGGCCACATCTGCAGTCCTCATGCCTCCTTGCAGCATGCCTAAGGCACATTCACGCAGATGAGCAGGGAACCTGTTCATCTTTCTTTTGGTGTATATCAGAGTCAGTAGAAAGGCCTCTTTAGTGTCCTAAGTTTTCATAACTGTGACCTTAATTGCCTTCTGTCTGTAAACTGTTAGTGTCTTAACGACCATTCCACAGGTGCATGTTCATTAATTATTTATGGTTCATTGAACAAGCATGGGGAAAACTGTTTAAACCCTTTACAATGATCTGTGAAGTTATTTGGATTTTTACGAATTATCTTTGAAAGACAGGGTCCTGAAAAAGGGACGTTTCTTTTTTTTCTGAGTTTAGATTTAGCAAGTGGTTAGGCATTTTCAACACAGAAATGTTTCTTAAAAATATATATTTTTTACATTCCCCCAAAAACATGTACATACGACCGGTAACTTACAGACACGTACAAACAATGACTACATCTCATCTGCCCAGACCCGCCTGCTCACATCCCCATCCATAGTGCCTGTATTATTGTTTGCCATTTTTTGTACCAATTTGTTTTTCTCAGTCACCCATGCTATTTAAATATTCCAATAATATATCATTTGATCATTTGATTAATTGACTTCCAAGTTTTTAGTGTATGTTTTTTTTCAAATGAGTGATGAGCCCATTGGTTATCTCACTACATATAATACATATACTCTCTGAGTTCTATTGGATAAGTAACTGTCCAACCATGTGATGGCAGGTGATGTAAAGCCATAATAACTGAGTTTTTACAATAGCAAATGATGATCATGTGGACGCCTTAACAGTTCTCACAGTTTCCTAACAGGAGCATGTATTTATCAGATTCACTTCCCGAGTTATCTCTATCTTTATCACTACACGCAGAAGGTGAGAGCACAGAAACAATGTTTCCAGCTTACATGTTCATCTTTGTTTAGAGAGTCACGATTAATGATTAGAAGTAGGATGTCTATGTGTCATTTGCATATTTATATTCACAAAACACTCAGTATCTTGATTAACTCCGCATTGTAGAAGTGATCTTTGACATTTAAACTCACTCTCTATCAGTATTGGCAATCATGGCTTGGTCTGGTGCACAACTTTAGAGCTTCTAGCCAAGTAACATGTACAGTATAGGGAAGACAGTGAATAATCCTGGTCCACTGGAAATAGCAGTGGATAGAATAACCCATGCATGGGGAGCTGTGTAACCCATGGGCCTCTCTAGCCCAGTCAGTAGAGATGGCTGCATCAGCCAGGGACTGTGTAGTGTGATGGTCTGTGAAATTACTGTGCCGGAGCACCACCCATCAGTACTCGACTCTGTCTGTCCCAACTGACAGATCCTATAATTAAAACAGAGACACTAATTATTCTGGAGGGATATGTCAGCCATGGTCACGAGTTCAATGGATGACAGCTTGTGTGTTTTGAGTGTATGTTTGAGTGAGTTACTCACTGTGTTTAGCTCTGTGGCGTATGTGGATGTGGGGTGTCTGTTAGCCAGTTACTGAATGCGTGCGTGTGGAATGGTAAAGAGATTGTCTGTCTATCTGTCTGTCTGCTGAGAGCTCTGTGACACACAGGGCCTCTGTAATTAGCCTGTAGAAGGATTACTGCTATACCCACTACAAATGGTTCAGCTTACACTTCAAACACCTGCCAGGGGATCAAACCCATACCTCTCTGCCTCTCTGCCCTCCATTATATACTACTGACCATATGTCCATTTACACTAAAGCAACTATTTAACATACTTGATGCAGTCTGATGCAGTTTTTGCACTTTTGGCTTATTTGTTGCTAATTTGACTGAGTTCCGGGCTAATACTCCATAGCAAAGAATCATCAAACGTGAAGGTGAGCGGACAAATCAAATGTTATTTGTCACAAACACAGTTTAGAGCAGTTCAAACGTGTAGTGAAATTATTGTATGCTAGCTCTCTCAACATTGCAGTACAATAATCAATAATAAAGTGTCAAATCTAAAATAACAAGTAATAGAAGAGGTCATAGTAATAGGCTGATAAGAATGACGACTAAACCTTTTTTATTGGTACTATGACTCTACAGTGGTCCAATCTAAATTTCCAGGCTCCACAGAGATGTCTTGCTGTTTTCATATGAGATGTGTGTAGTGAGAGAATACGAGGTGGGAGAGAGATTGCCGTCCCAGCAGCTAACAAATTCGCTTGCCTTTAGAGTGGAAGTGTGAGGCTCATCACTGAGACATAACGATGGAGCGTAGAAGAGATGTCAATGATTGACTGGGATTTCAGCTTAGACTGCAGGGGGGGCTCTCCGTTCCTGTTCCATTACCACATCACATGTGGTGAATCGTTCTGACCAGCATTAGGGAGAAAATGCATTAGTAAAGGATGTGAGTTGCAGAGTGAGATTCTGACTAATGCCCGTCATTATTCTTAGCCTTTGTCTCAGTCCTTGTTGTTAGATCAGCGTAGAACAGGCTCATATTTTCATCATACTTGTGATTTGGTAACTCAATGTGATTTGGTAACTCAATGTACTCATGTGATTGACAAAGTGACTGACTTTATCGGTCTGGAATGCTTATCATGCAGATGTAGGATCTTAATTTGATCACCCTGTTGCAGGAGAACTGTCCTGCAACGCAGTAAAGTTTAAACATGTATTATATCTGAGGTTTAAAAAGGTTTCTGAAGTTTGTAATTTCCACTTTTAAATTTCAGACTTGATTTTCCATTATGAAATATCAATCCCTTCAAAAATGTCCATTAAATATAATCCACAAAATAATTCACATTTCCAGTTGCTGCAAGATAATTTTCCTAATGTAGAAAACTGGCTCAAATTAAGATCCTACATCTGTAGGTTGTGCCCAAGATAGTGCTGTAAACTTTTAACGAACTTGTGTCTGTTTCCATAGGAACTGTGGTGATGACGATGACAGCAGAGGATGCTGATGACCCCAGGTTGCAGAACGCAGTGCTGCGTTACAACATCGTGAGGCAGTCGCCCGATAAACCCTCGCCCAACATGTTCTACATCAACCCAGAGAGCGGAAACATTGTCACTGTGATCTCCCCCACGCTGCTGGACAGAGAGGTGAGTGTGCTGGGCTGGGCTGGGAGCCTCTCCAGACTGATCTAATGGGGCCTCAAAACACTGCTGCTGTCTCACTGCCTCACTGCCTCACTGTCTCACGACCATGATGTTTTAAATCACTGTTGTTATTGTCAGTAAAGAGACTGTAGATAGGTGAATGAAGGAGGCGGGGGAGGGGGTCACTGTGCTGGGGAGATGAGGGGGGTGAGGGAAGGCGGGGGGGTGATTTCTGTGGTGCATTCTAATGAGCAAGCGGAGGCAGCATCGCCCCATTCCTTAACCGGAGCGAGACAACGGCATGATTGCTTTTTCAGCGGGGTGACGAATGCCAGAACATCGATTCACTGTGCTCGTGGAAGAGGAATATTAGCTGTTGTCAGACACTTAGAGCTTGGTTTAATTGAGGTGATACACACTTATCCACCAGCATCGGCTGTGTCCAACAAGTCCAACAGAAACCTCTCAGCTGGAACAGGGAAATCACTATCAAATGGCAATGAGTGGATCTCTGAGCTATAACTCTCATAGATGATTAATTGATAAATGTGTTAGTACTGTGTGTAATTCAAACATTGAGCGCCTGGTCTGTGTGCTCATGAAGGATGCTATTGATTTATGTTGAGTTAGAAATTGCATGATTAGTGGGTTGTATTGAATGTGATCACCCCTTTATTGCATGTTTACAGTTCATACCTGTGTCTGTGTTACAGACAAAATAGACAAAATCCCATATACAGGTAACTGCCAAAATAATGGAAAAACTTTAGTAAATGATGGAAACGCTTTAGTAAATGATGGAAACACTTTAGTAAATGATGGAAACACTTTAGTAAATGATGGAAACACTTTAGTAAATGATGGAAACACTTTAGTAAATGACGGAAACACTTTAGTAAATGATGGAAACACTTTATTAAATGATGGAAACACTAGTAAATGATGGAAACACTTTAGTAAATGATGGAAACACTTTAGTAAATGATGGAAACACTAGTAAATGATGGAAACACTTTAGTAAATGATGGAAACACTAGTAAATGATGGAAACACTTTAGTAAATGAAGGAAACACTTTAGTAAATGATGGAAACACTTTAGTAAATGACGGAAACACTTTAGTAAATGAGGAAAACACTTTAGTAAATGATGGAAACACTAGTAAATGATGGAAACACTTTAGTAAATGATGGAAACACTTTAGTAAATGATGGAAACACTAGTAAATGATGGAAACACTTTAGTAAATGATGGAAACACTAGTAAATGATGGAAACACTAGTAAATGATGGAAACACTTTAGTAAATTATGGAAACACTTTAGTAAATGATGGAAACACTTTAGTAAATGATGGAAACACTAGTAAATGATGGAAACACTTTAGTAAATGATGGAAACACTTTAGTAAATGATGGAAACACTAGTAAATAATGGAAACACTTTAGTAAATGATGGAAACACTAGTAAATGATGGAAACACTTTAGTAAATGAGGGATACAAAGTATATTGAAAGCAGGTGCTTCCACACAGGTGTGGTTCCTGAGATACTTAAGTAATTAACATCCCATCATGCTTAGGGTCATGTAGAAAAAGCCATTATTTTGGCTCCCATGACAATGCACCCATCCACAGGGCATGAGTGGTCACTGAATGGTTTAATGAGCATGAAAATTATGTAAACAAGGGATAGGCAACTTCAGTGCTCGGTGGCCTGATTGGTGTCACACTTTTGCCCCAGCCCCAGCTAACACACCAAAAATCAACTAATCATTGTCTTTAGAAGCCTTTTTAAACATCGAATACACTGCAAGTTTGCATTACCTGCTGAGCAGGAAAATTCTCAGCAACACAAAAGATCCTACATCTGTATCTTCTAGGTGTCTGGAGAGCTTTAAACCTTGGCTACTTCAGCAGATACTCAGAAGTATGTATCGCACGCCCTCCGTCTGGCACACCAAACTACTTTTTTTTGCTGGATGAAAAACGTTGTTCCTCCACCCTGTAAATGCATTGGACATAATTCAGGTTGAGCTGTAAGTGTATTTAGATGGACATTCCATGGTACCACGGGAGGCAAAGCAAAGCAGTCCATAGAAAATTGGAAAATCTATTTTGTCACATTGAAATCAAGTTGATTTTCCCTCCACCACTCTCACCCAGGCGTTAAATTCTGTCTTGATATGCACATCTATGTCCTCCGTATCTATTTTTCCCTCCACTTTGTCTGCTCCTCTCTCCTTTCTTTCTGTCTCTCACTTTTTGGATCAATGGCAGACTATATTTTTGACAGCTAATATCGTACACAGAAGGGGCCATTTTCCTAGGGGCTGTGAAGTAGCATATACTGTATGTAGCCCATCAGACAGGAAAGACAGACTTTAGAGATCGGATCTCTCTGTCTCTGCAAGCCTAAGAGCAGTAGTCTATCAGTAGTCAATCTGATGGACACACAGTCTCACAGACGCTGGCCAGAACTACACAACACTCTCATGCTCAGACATTTCAATCATGGCAAAATCAATTGGTTAACATCAAATGCTTTCACTTGTTCTTCAGAAAGGAATCAACTTTAAGCTGCAGTGGATGTAAAGGTATGTTTGCATTTTTAAGCCGGTGTACTACACATGGCCTTTCCAGTGGCAGATGTGATTGGTTGATTTGACAGGCACAATGTGTGAGTTATACCAGCTGTCTGTCAGATTGATAGCCCTGAATAATGGGCTCTGTGTGTGTTTTTATGTGGGTTTGTGTGTGTGCCTACGTGTATATGTTTCATGTTAGTGTTTAGAGCTGTTGTCTCAGTCTCCTGGCTGTGGGGCATTGTGATTAATGGACTTTCCAGTCCATTGTGCTGTCACGGCCTGCCTCCCCTCGTCAAACGACCAACCTCCCCTCCCCTCATCGCGACTATCCTACATCCTGTCCACAGTCATCAGTACCTGCAGCACAGCGGAGTAGAGCTTCCTCTCTCCTCTCCTCCGACAGACAATTTCACCTTGGACCTGCCCAGGACCCGGAGGCCATCACTCTTCAGCACACAGATGCACTGTCAGCCCAAGCTTTATCTGGCCTACACCCCTGTTTCAGTACCAGCCAGCCTTTCAGATGAATCGGGTTCATGGCGTGTGGTCATCATGGCACTGTGAAGTTTATCAACTCTCTGTGTGGTGTCCCTGCAATTGCTGTTATGTTTAAAAAAAAGTGGTGAAAAATGATTATCCCCTATTGATGTCACTTGTTAAATCCACTTCAATCCGTGTAGATGAAGGGGAGGAGACAGGTTAAAGAAGGATGTTTAAGCCTTGAGACAATTAAGACATGGATTGTGTATGTGTGCCATTCAGAGGGTGAATGGGCAAGACAAAGTGTTTAAGTGCCTTTGAATGGAGTATGGTAGTGGGTGCCAGGCGCACAGGTTTGTGTCAAGAACTGCAACGCAGCGCAACAGTTTCCTGTGTGTATCAAGAATGGTCCACCACCAAAGGACATCCGGCCACCTTGACACAACTGTGGGAAGCACTGGAGTCAACATGGGCCAGCATCCCTGTTGAACAAGTCCATGTCCCGACTAATTTAGGCTTTTCTGTAGGAGTGGAGGTGCAACTCAATATTAGGAATGTGTTCCTAATGTTTGTACACTCAGTGTACATTCCCACATTCCTCTATCATTTGAAATTATTCAATTCAATTATATGGTACATGCTGTGTGCATGTACCATATTTAGCGAAGGCTTTTATACTTCTATACTTGTCTCCACACCACATCTCCACTCATCTCCCCTCATTACAGCCTGTGATTCCTGCTGAAGCACAATGAAAGGTCAGCTGGAGGTCGTGTGTATAATTATGTGTTGCTACTTATCTCCTCTGGATCTCCTCTGACCCATGCTGCTGCTGCTCTGAAGATGTATTGCACTCTGAGTGACTGACAGGTGTCGTGTAGTGTGTTGCTATGCTCTTAAACCTATTGGGGACCTCCACGATGGTTTATAATGCCAGCACTTTCATTAGCGAGGCTTGTGTTCTGTTGCTTAAGCACAGAGCAGTGTAAAGCTCTTTAGGTTAGCACAAAGCAGTGAGTAGTAATGCACATATTATTAAATGTGAGTCAAAAAGAAAATAACATAATGGAAAGTCATATATGCTTCTAGTATGTGCCAATAAAAAGCAAATGTTGTAGGTTTGAATCATCAACACCCTGCTATGATTATTTGAGCAGCTCTGATATGTTTCAAGCTGTGTCTTTAATCTAGTTTACTCTGCAATGGCTTTGCCAGGTGTCACTGACACACACACGCACGCACGCTCGAACACATGTATACACACACACACACACACACACACACACACACACACACACACATACACACACACACACACACACACACACACACACACACACACACACACACACACACACACACACACACACACACACAGAAAGGCAGACTAATGTGATTGAGGAAGTAGTGATGGGGGTGTAGATTACGATGTACAGGCCCATGGTGCTGCTGGTCTGGCTGGAACCTAACTGGTGTGGGCAGACTGTTAATGATGGTGACTGTGGATTTCTAATTCTCTCTGGGCAATCTGGGACCTGTCACTGGTAACGACAGCCAATCGATATGCCTGGCAGCCCCTCCTCCTTCTCTTCCATACGGATGAATTACAAAGAGCCAAAATCAACGTTCAAATCAATGTCCTCCCTTTGTGGGGTCTGGGGAGAAGAGTTCTGTCCACATTCACTGTTCTTGTTACCTCTGAGAGTGAGCCAGCCAGGAACATGACCTATCCTGAATGCTCCAATGGCTCTGTCGGTCCGTCCATCCGTCTATCCATCTGTCTGAGTTTAAACAGATGGGTTATCAGAGCTACTTGTTAAATTCATATTTCTGTCAGACACAAAATAACACTTAACAAGAAAATGGTACAATAACAAGACATTTATTTAAGAGTGACAGGAGGACAGACAAACGTTATTTTCTGGGTTTGTTGTACCTGTGTATCTATCTCGTTATAACCAATCATGTTGATACGATGGCCATGGTAGCTGGTATTCCCCTTCTTTGTTCTATGTTCTTGATGTGATAAATGGATGTTTACCTTCCATTTGTCACCGCGGTCCTCCTAGTTATACATGAAGGTACATGGTATGAATGGAATCCATAGCGCTCAGCTTGATCAGCAGTACATAATGAGTAATGGAGGCGTGGGAGAATGACCCCGTTTATTAGTTTTGACCTTGCCAGTGTGATCTCATCATGGCGTTTGGGCTGATTAGAAAGCAGTGCTTGTGAAATGGTTTATTTGGCTTGGGGATGAGAGAGGCTGTGTGTGTGTGTGTGTGTGTGTGTGTGTGTGAACTCTGGCTTTGACAAGTTGTCCTCATCACAAGTCTACCATTCATTCTGCCTGCCTGTCAGTTTTTCCAACTCCCAATAATGTTTCCTCAATTCCTCACCTCTCTCTCTCGCTCTCTCTCTCCAACTTTAATATAATAATAATATACTGTATGTAATAATATATGCCATTTAGCAGACGCTTTTATCCAAAGCAACTTACAGTCAAGCGTGCAATTTAAGTATGAGTGGTCCAGGGAATCGACCCCACTATCCTGGCGTTGCAAGCACCATGCTCTACTAACTGAGCATCTCTCTCACTCTCTCTGTCTCTACCTCCATTTCTCAGCGCTTCACTTCGGACATCCAATTACTCCCGGGTCATAGCGTAGTGATTTCATTCAGAGCAGCAGCATTCACCCCCGCCCTCAAACAGCCATTCAAATTACCGCCCCGCCTGTCCTCCACCGCCCGCAAAATGTTGTTTTCAGACATTCCTCGTCCGCCACCTAATCTGATCCCTCAGACATAATTGAATGTCAGTCGCCACATAAAGATTCCTTCCTCTCCTCAATTAGCAGCTGCTTCCCTCTGTCACCACAATGAGACAAAGCAGACAGAAAAATATTTACTCTTCCTCCAGGTAGGGGAGAGAGTTATTATATTATGTCATCTATATGCAAATAATACATCGGCGACTTCAATTGGTAGAATGTCATTACTGCAGATCTGATGTGTGCACTCCAGTTTATAAACTCCCTTTTATTTCCCTATTATGATCCAGAGATTGAGGCACCTGGCTTCAGAAATAGAGTTGTGATGCTCTAAAGGGAGCTGTGAAGAGAGGGAGAGAAGGAGCGGCGTTCTGCGATAGAACGGAGGGAGGGGTTCTTCTCTGCTGCCTTACTCTTTCCTTTCTCCCTTTTTCTCTTTCTCCTTCTCTTTCTCTCCTCAGCCCTTTCATCTTCTGACATCGTAATGCACCTTTAGATTGGCTTCTTGGGACTCTCTATGCTTCCAGGCTGCCTATGATCAGAATGTCAGGTCAGAAAACTTTTACAGAGGTCTACTGTTTTACAGAACGGATGATTTTCAACCAAATGCCCAAATATTCTCCCACAGTGTACACTCTTAGAAAAAAAGCTGCTATCTAGAACCTAAAAGTCTCCTTTGTCTGTCCCCGTAGAAGAACCCTTTGATGAACTGTTTTTGGTTCCAGGTAGAACCCTTTTGGGTTCCATGTATTATTATTTGACCCTGCTGGTCATCTATGAACATTTGAACATCTTGTTCCGTTATAATCTCCACCCGGCACAGCCAGAAGAGGACTGGCCACCCCTCATAGCCTGGTTCCTCTCTAGGTTTCTTCCTAGGTTCTGGCCTTTCTATGGAATTTTTCCTAGCCACCATGCTTCTACACCTGCATTGATTGCTGTTTGTGGTTTTAGGCTGGGTTTCTGTACAGCACTTTGTGACATCAGCTGATGTAAGAAGGGTTTTATGAGTAAATTTGATTTGATGTTAAACCCTTTCCACAGAGGGATCTACATGGAACCCAAAACAGTTCTACCTGGAACCGAAAAGGGTTATACCTGGAACCAAATATGATTATCCTATTGGGACCCTTTTTTATAAGATCAAATCAAATTCAAATAAAATCAAATGTATTTATATAGCCCTTCGTACATCAGCTGATATCTCAAAGTGCTGTACAGAAACCCAGCCTAAAACCCCAAACAGCAAGCAATGCAGGTGTAGAAGCACGGTGGCTAGGAAAAACTCCCTAGAAAGGCCAAAACCTAGGAAGAAACCTAGAGAGGAACCAGGCTACATGGGGTGGCCAGTCCTCTTCTGGCTGTGCCGGGTGGAGATTATAACAGAACATGGCCAAGATGTTCAAATGTTCATAAATAACCAGCATGGTCAAATAATAATAATGCATAACAGTTGAAACTGGAGCAGCAGCACGGCCAGGTGGACTGGGGACAGCAAGGAGTCATCATGTCAGGTAGTCCTGAGGCATGGTCCTAGGGCTCAGGTCCTCCGAGAGAGAGAAAGAAAGAGAGAATTAGAGAGAGCACACTTAAATTCACACAGGACACCGAATAGGACAGGAGAAGTACTCCAGATATAACAAACTGACCCTAGCCCCCCGACACAAACTACTGCAGCATAAACACTGGAGGCTGAGACAGGAGGGGTCAGGAGACACTGTTGCCCCATCCGAGGACACCCCCGGACAGGGCCAAACAGGAAGGATATAACCCCACCCACTTTGCCAAAGCACAGCCCCCACACCACTAGAGGGATATCTTCAACCACCAACTTACCATCCTGAGACAAGGCCGAGTATAGCCCACAAAGATCTATGCCACGGCACAACCCAAGTGGGGGTGCCAACCCAGACAGGAAGATCACATCAGTGACTCAACCCACTCAAGTGACGCACCCCTCCTAGGGACGGTATGAAAGAGCCCCAGTAAGCCAGTTACTCAGCCCCTGTAATAGGGTTAGAGGCAGAGAATCCCAGTGGAAAGAGGGGAACCGGCCAGGCAGAGACAGCAAGGGCGGTTCGTTGCTCCAGAGCCTTTCCGTTCACCTTCCCACTCCTGGGCCAGACTACACTCAATCATATGACCCACTGAAGAGATGAGTCTTCAGTAAAGACTTAAAGGTTGAGACCGAGTTTGCGTCTCTTACATGGGTAGGCAGACCATTCCATAAAAATGGATCTCTATTGGAGAAAGCCCTGCCTCCAGCTGTTTGCTTAGAAATTCTAGAGACAATTAGGAGGCCTGCGGCGTCTTGTGACCGTAGCGTACGTGTAGGTATGTACGGCAGGACCAAATCAGAGAGATAGGTAGGAGCAAGCCCATGTAATGCTTTGTAGGTTAGCAGTAAAACCTTGAAATCAGCCCTTGCCTTGACAGCAAGCCAGTGTAGGGAGACTAGCACTGGAGTAATATGATAATTTTTGGGGTTCTGTCAGGATTCTAGCAGCCGTATTTAGCACTAACTGAAGTTTATTTAGTGCTTTATCCGGGTAGCCGGAAAGTAGAGCATTGCAGTAGTCTAACCTAGAAGTGACAAAAGCATGGATTAATTTTTCTGCATCATTTTTGGACAGAAAGTTTCAGATTTTTGCAATGTTACGTAGATGGAAAAAAGCTGTCCTTGAAATGGTCTTGATATGTTCTTCAAAAGAGAGATCAGGGTCCAGAGTAACGCCGAGGTCCTTCACAGTTTTATTTGAGACGACTGTACAACCATTAAGATTAATTGTCAGATTCAACAGAAGATCTCTTTGTTTCTTTGGACCTAGAACAAGCATCTCTGTTTTGTCCGAGTTTAAAAGTAGAACGTTTGCAGCCATCCACTTCCTTATATCTGAAACACATGCTTCTAGCGAGGGCAATTTTGGGGCTTCACCATGTTTCATTGAAATGTACAGCTGTGTGTCATCCGCATAGCAGTGAAAGTTAACATTATGTTTTCGAATGACATCCCCAAGAGGTAGAATATATAGTGAAAACAATAGTGGTCCTAAAACGGAACCTTGAGGAACACCGAAATTTACAGTTGATTTGTCAGAGGACAAACCATTCACAGAGACAAACTGATATCTTTCTGACAGATAAGATCTAAACCAGGCCAGAACTTGTCCGTGTAGACCAATTTGGGTTTCCAATCTCTCCAAAAGAATGTGGTGATCGATGGTATCAAAAGCAGCACTAAGGTCAAGGAGCACGAGAACAGATGCAGAGCCTCGGTCTGATGCCATTAAAAGGTCATTTACCACCTTCACAAGTGCAGTCTCAGTGCTATGACGGGGTTTAAAACCAGACTGAAGCATTTCGTATACATTGTTTGTCTTCAGGAAGGCAGTGAGTTGCTGCGCAACAGCCTTTTCTAAAAAATTTGAGAGGAATGGAAGATTCGATATAGGCCGATAGTTGTTTATATTTTCTGGGTCAAGGTTTGGCTTTTTCAAGAGAGGCTTTATTACTGCCACTTTTAGTGAGTTTGGTACACATCCGGTGGATAGAGAGCCATTTATTATGTTCAACATAGGAGGGCCAAGCACAGGAAGCAGCTCTTTCAGTAGTTTAGTTGGAATATGGTCCAGTATGCAGCTTGAAGGTTTAGAGGCCATTATTATTTTCATCATTGTGTCAAGAGATATAGTACTAAAACACTTGAGCGTCTCTCTTGATCCTAGGTCCTGGCAGAGTTGTGCAGACTCAGGACAACTGAGCTTTGAAGGAATACGCAGATTTAAAGAGGAGTCCGTAATTTGCTTTCTAATAATCATGATCTTTTCCTCAAAGAAGTTCATGAATTTATCACTGCTGAAGTGAAAGCCATCCTCTCTTGGGGAATGCTGCTTTTTAGTTAGCTTTGCGACAGTATCAAAAATAATTTTGGATTGTTCTTATTTTCCTCAATTAAGTTAGAAAAATATGATGATCGAGCAGCAGTAAGGGCTCTTCGGTACTGCACGGTACTGTCTTTCCAAGCTAGTCGGAAGACTTCCAGTTTGGTGTGGCGCCATTTCCGTTCCAATTTTCTGGAAGCTTGCTTCAGAGCTCGGGTATTTTCTGTGTACCAGGGAGCTAGTTTCTTATGAGAAATGTTTTTAGTTTTTAGGGGTGCAACTGCATCTAGGGTATTGCGCAAGGTTAAATTGAGTTCCTCAGTTAGGTGGTTAACTGATTTTTGTCCTCTGGCGTCCTTGGGTAGACAGAGGGAATCTGGAAGGACATCAGAGTGTATAGGAGGTTTATGGCCTTTCATTGTTATAATTGTTATAATACGTGCCATTTGTGAGTTGGACACTAAAAACAGATTACCTAGAAGACAAATTAACTGACCTGAGAGAAGAATCACCTACTTTACTACTTTACATCAATGTCAATTAGCATCTAAGAAAAATGGGTCAGTCCACATTCAACAAACACTCTCTTTGATTTATCCTTCTTTATGCCACCCTTTTCTCACACACCCACACTCCTTTTCTCTGACACACAAGCACACACATTGTTGGACACTACTAATACTGGTTCTCTAGAGTCTAGGATAGTGAAGTACTATGCTGAATCTATTCCATGTATTCCATGTAAGCAGATGCTTCACTCACAAGGTCCTGATCATGCAAAGCCTTTCCTGAACTGATCCTAGGGCTATGGTGTGATGTTTGTGTGAAAGTAAGATGTCACATAGCCAGTGTGCCAGCGGTTGTGGACAATGCCCCCTGTCTAGATCCCCCTCTCGCTATGGTGGGATGAATACGGTGGACACAGTTCACAGACAGTGATGGAATAGGCCACCCCGCCCCCTCCCTCCCCTCTTCTGGGCTCTCCTCTTCTCCTATCCTCCTCCCCTCTGCCGCCCTCCTCCATCACGGCTCTGTCCAGTTGCATTAGGTCGGAAATGAGATTCCACTAATTAATTAGATCTCAGAGTGCTAAAGATGAAGATTACATCCCAATGAAGGTTAGGAGTGTCAATCACTTTTTTTTTCAAGCTGTGAATTCCTGTAGATAAATTGAGCCCCCTGGGTATTGTGGGTTGTTCATCTTTTCTTGTTCTTCTTTTAATTAATTGAGTCTCACAGACAGAGTTGCTCAGTCAATAGGGGTCTGGGACAACTTAGCCCACATCAGCATTGTCTTCTCCAGAGGAGAACAGAGAACATGGAGGAACAGAGAATAGGGAAATGAAGAGATGAGAAATATTGCCATTAAGAGACAGATGGAAGAAACTGACAGGAATAAGGAGAGAGAATCGCCGCGAGGGAGAGAAATACACTGAGAAGGAGAGAGAAGCAGAGAAAGACTGAGTGACTTCATTAACCCCACAGAAAACTGGAGAGCACAGTATAATTTACAATAGACCTACATGAATCATTTAAAGCAGACCCGCTCTTGATGTAACAATATGCCTATAAAACTAACCAGGTACAGTGCAGACGTATTCCCCTTGACTGAGCAGTACTGTAATTTGACAACTGTTGTGAAGTTGTAGCTATCAGGAAAAAAGTTTGCCAAAGAAAACACTTATTTATGTACTATTTCAAAGAATCAAATGTATTTTTTCCTATTCAAGGAAACAATTTGACATAATTCATTTGGGTCCCAAAGCCAATGGCTATTCAGTAATATCTCCTTCCCTGGACAAGTGAACATACAGTATACGCTATGAGCTGGTGGGTTTCCAGGAAATCTGGCACCAGCTCTCAATACTTCAAGTACACATCTTTTATTTTTCAAATGGTAGAGGAGTAGAAGCAATTTAAGAGCAATCTGTCCAGAGAATGGCTTAATATAATGGGTAACTGTCATCATAAAAAGCGGACAGGTAAGTGGTAGCCTCAAACTCTCAAGTCAAGGTTGTTACTTGCTAATTCAGAATAAATGTCTCAAATTACCTTGTGCCCTTATATTCTGAAAGGACATGGAAAGCTGGGCATTATAAATATCCCTAGTCCCAATAATCAATGTGTATTAGTGCCACGGTAAAGTGAGGCCATGGCTGAACGGCAAAGAATAAAATGCCACAAAGTGATGTGGGCCATATTCCATTGCAGTACCAGGCAAAAAAGGGTATGTTCTCTACTCAGTGGTGAATTGGAAGTCTGAACCTACTGCAGTTAGTGCTTATCTTGGTAGGGATTGTGGTTCAGTCTAGTGTTCCTGCATGGATGTATGGGTACATCTGAGGACTAAGCAGAGATAGGCTATCTGACAGGATTAGGACGACACTCAGATGACCAATGAACTGAGAGATGGTCCCCTGACTTGACCAGATGTGAAGAGAGAGAAGGAAAGTGTATTTATCCTATGTTCCCAGCATTGTGTATTTGTATTTCTCTCATCACCATGGTCCTTTACTCAGAGATGAAGACAGGATTCTTTCAAAGTGTGACAATTTGGTTCACTGATCACCGTTTTCTTCTAGTAATTGGTAATAGTGGGGCTTTACATTGCCTATTACTGTAACCCGGTCCGAAGATGCAGTAGAATAAATTGTCTGCTAGCAGATATTGGACTGCTATTGGATATTCGACTTTTCTCCACACCAAATACCAACATACACATACAAACAGCAACCCTCAAATGCACACAAACAACGGCTACATCTCCTCTGCTCACACCCCCCGTCCCTAGTGCCTGCATTATTGTTTGCCACATGGCCTTAAACTGTACTAATTTGTTTTTCTCGGTTGTTCATGTTTTTTAAATATTTAAGTACATGTGTTAGATTGATTGATTTCCAAGTTTTTAGTAAACGTTTTTTCATGACAAGATCATTTTGTAGCCCATTGTGTCTCACTACACCCCCCATAAGCCATGTCTTACAAATGCAAACAGGCGGATTAAAAGTAAGTTTACATTGTAATACTTCTGACAGCCAACTTTCTAACTCATTTTTAGTATTACACTTAAGACATGACTCTGCCATTGTGCTGTGGAATTAATGAATTTTGTCTCCTGTATCATACATTCTATGCATTATTAGTTTATACTGGATTAAGCGTAACTTTTCATTAACTGTCATTTCTGGTAGTTTCTCCAACATTCCCTCCATGTTGTGCCAACATCGTTTATTTAAGTCTTGGATCCAATAGTAAATAATGTTTTTAAGATATATGCTCTCTGCAAGGTTTTGTATATCTTCGCTATCATATGAACATAATTTTCTCACACAAATACAATTCACCAAAGGTCTAAAAGATTTCAAATCGAAATTTTGTGATATGTAACTTTTAAGTTGCATGTATTTGAAGAAAAAAAAAATACATACAATAATAAATCTACATTGGTCAGTCAAAAATGGCCTTTTAATTGTCATGGAAATAAATGTATTTCATATTACCAAGTCATTTACGGTTTCTATGCCTTTAGAATTCTGAAAAACTATCCAAGGACTGTTCCATAGGGTTGTGCTTTTAAGGGAGTGATATTGGTTCATGTTTCATTTTCACGTTTCATTTTCTTCCATATTGTTGTAGTGTTCGTAACTTTGAAGTTGTTCATGTTCTTAGCTTTATCCTTTTGAAAATAAGAACAAAAAATATGATTGGGATGAGCATGTACATCTTCAATATGTACCCACTGTTCCTCTTTAGTGCACTAAACTATATGTCTCAAGTAAAAGCCCTGGGTGGTGAGTTGATACAATTCCAAGTCTGGGAGGTTAAAAACCCCCTCAGACAGACATAAAACTTTCCTTTTTATTCAATGAATTATATTTGCCATACGAAGTCTTATGAACGAGGATACTTTTTTAAAGAATGTCTTTTGTGGGGTAATTGGTATTACCGAAAATAAATACAAGAGCTTTGGGAGACATGCCAGGTTTATTCTACCTGTATGATTTATTGGAAGATTGTTCCATTTTGTAATGAACACGAGGGGAGACAGAGAGCTGGTTTCAAGCGCAAGGTGTTTATTGCAAAGGACTACAGGAAGAGGCAGGTAGCTGGGTCCAGGTGAAGGCAGAAGGTCATACACAGAGGATCCAAAAGGGCAACAGTGCAGGCAGGGAAAAGGCTAGTAACATAGTCCGGGAGATCAGGCAATAGGTAGAAAACAGGAAGTCCAATAGGCTAAAGTACAGGCAGGGAATATGCAAAATGGTTCGTTAGTGAAGCAGGCAAAAACTATCATACACGGGAGGAGTAAATCAATACCTCACAGTGATAGGGTGCAAAGAACTGAACAAAATAGTGTGTGATAATGACATACAGGTGTGTGAACAGGTGATTAGAATTCGGGTGATTGGGATTTGGAGAGTGTGCTGCGTTCAGGGGATCTACGTGTTTGAAGCTGTGAGTTGGAAGCAGACGTTACACATTTAATTACTACTGCTTTCAGATTGTTGAGTAATGGAATTATATTTCCATTACTTATATTTATATACAGTACCAGTCAAACATTTGGACACTCCTACTCATTCAATGGTTTTTCTTTATTTTTACTATTTTCTACCTTGAATTCTAAATAAATCACAGACAGTGTCACGAGCAAAGCACCCCACACCATCACACTCCCTCCTCCATGCTTCACGGTGGGAAAAACACATAGGGAAATCATCCGTTCACCTACTCTGCGTCTCACAAAGACACAACGGTTGGAACTAAAAATCTAACATTTGTACTCATTAGACCAAAGGACAGATTTCCACCATTCTAATGTCCATTGCTCGTGTTTCTTGACCTGATTGAGTCTCTTCTTCTTATTAGTGTCCTTTAGTAGTGGTTTCTTTGCAGCAATTCTACTATGAAGGCCTGATTCACACAGTCTTCTCTAAAGAGTTGATGTTGAGATGGGTCTGTTACTTGAACTCTGTGAAGCATTTATTTGGGCTGCAATCTGAGTTGCAGTTAACTCTAATGAACTTATCCTCTGCAACAGAGGTAACTCTGGGTCTTCCTTTCCTGTGGCGTTACTCATGAGAGAGAGTTTCATCATAGTGCTTGATGGTTTTTGCGACTGCACTTGAAGAAACTTTCAAAGTTCTTTACATTTTCCGTATTGACTGACCTTCATGTCTTAAAGTAATGAAGCTTGTCGAGAGAATGCCAAGAGTGTACAAAACTGTCATCAAGGCAACGGGTAGCTACTTTGAAGAATCTCAAATATAAAATATATTTAGATTTGTTTAACACTTTTTTGGTTACTACATATATGTAGATATGTGTTATTTCATAGTTTTGACGACTTCACTATTATTCTACAATGTAGATATTAGTGCAAAAAAAGAAAAACCCTTTAATCAGTACTGTAGGTGTGTCCAAACAAATGGACTGGAACTGTTTTTTTTGTTTGTTGTCACTTATTAAGCATCCTAAGTGTTTAATATTTTTTGTGGTCCACTTAAAGGATTGCAGTAGATCGTGAGTTATTTTTCATTTTTCCTTTTTCCTATTGCCATTATTTCGTTTTTTTCCACGAGTATTCTGAAAATATTTTTAGCAAAGGGGCCATTGAGTTTTCAGTGTTGGTTCATTTACAGTGCCTTCCGAAAGTATTCAGAACCCTTGATTTTTTTCAACAAAAAAAAAATACATTACAGCCTTAGTCTAAACTGGATTAAATATAAAATAATATTCTCAGCAATCTACACACATTTATAAAAAGTAAAAAACAGAAATACCACATCCTGTTTCATTTGATCATCCTTGAGATGTTTTTACAATTTACCTATGGTAAATTCAATTGATTGGACACGATTTGTAAAGGCACACACCTGTCTATATATACAGTGCATGTCGGAGCAAAAACCAAGCCATGAGGTTGATGGAATTGTCCGTAGATCTCCAAGACAGGATTGTGTCAAGGCACAGATCTGGGGAAGGGTACCAAAAAATGTCTGCAGCATTGATGGACTCCAAGAACACAGTGGTCTCCATCATTCTTAAATGGAAGAAGTTTGAAACCACCAAGACTCTTCCTAAACTGAGCAATCGGGGGTGAAGGGCCTTGGTCAGGGAGGTGACCAAGAACCTGATGGTCACTCTGACAGATCTCTAGAGTTCCTCTGTAGAGATGGGTGAACCTATGGTAGAGTGGCCAGACGGAAGCCACTCCTCAGTAAAAGGCACATGACAGCCTGCTTAGATTTAACCAAAAGGCACTTAAATACTCTCAGACCATGAGAAACAAGATTATCTGGTCTTATGTAACCAAGATTGAACTCCTTGGCCTGAATGCCAAATGACACAGCTAAAGGAAACCTGGCACCATCCCTACGGTGAAGCATGGTGGTGGCAGCATCATGCTGTGGGGATGTTTTTCAGCGGCAGGGACTGGGAGACTAGTCAGGATCGAGGCAAAGATGAACAGAGTAAAGTACAGAGAGATCCTTGATGAAAACCTGCTCCAGACCGCTCAGGACCTCCGACTGGGGTAAAGGTTCACCTTCCAACAGGACAACGACCCTGAACACACAGCCAAGAGTGTCTGAATGTTCTTGTGTGGCCCAACCAGAGCCCGGACTTGAACATGATCGAACATCTCTGGAGAGACCTGAAAATAGCTGTGCAGCAACGCTCCCCATCCAACCTTATAGAGCTTGAGAGGATCTGCAGAGAAGAAATTGAGAAACTCCCCAAATACAAGTGTGCCAAGCTGGTAGCGTCATACCCAAGAAAACTCAATGCTGTAAATGCTGCCAACAATGTAAATGTGATATTTCAGTTTTTTATATCTTTAATACGTTTGTAAATATTTCTATAAATCTGTTTTTGCTTTGTCATTATGGGGTAATGTGTGTAGATTGATGAGAAAAAATACAATTTAATCAATTTTAGAATAAGGCTGTAACGTAACAAAATTTGGAAAAGGTACTGATGCCTGTTATTTTTGGGTCCTGTCTAATTATTTCTGCAATCGGTTCAATTACCAATGCAAACAGGAGTGGGAGCGAGGACATCAACAGCCATTATTGATAAATCTATATCTTGTTTTTTTGCATATTGTATTAAACTGAAACATGGTCTTGTATTTCTTAGTTAGTCTATTTTTTATAAACCCTGTTTGATTGATATGTATCAAGTCTGGTATCAAGTTTGCCATTCTATTGCTTGTAAGCATTGTCACAATTTATTCAACTTATGGGTCTATAATCAGCAGCGGACTTTACTTTTTCCCTGGTTTTAATATAACTTTAAAAAAAACAGTTTGATACATGGAACAATGAAGTACTGAATTGAGTGACGTGTGTTGGTTGTCATTTCTGTAAATAGGGGCGCTACTTTTTCCAAAAATAGAATTCTATGGAAAAGTCATCCATTTCCTGGTGCTTTTCTCCGCGTGAATGTTTTCACAGTATCTAATATTACTTTTTGGGTGATCTATGTTTTTAGTGATTATATTTTGTCTGCTGATCATTTGAGTCTGAGAAAGCTATAGGATCCATCCAACTGTTGTTTAATTCAGATTTGTATCAATGTTCGTTGAAGCTTTTAAAATGATCATTAATCACTTTGTTGTTTCTAATGCAAAATGATAACTGGTTTAGCGTGTATTTGTTTTGTGAGAGCTGTGATATATTTACCAGGTTTATTTGCCATAAAGTAATATGTTTTCTTTGAGTTTAGTTGTTGGCTCCCTTCAAAAATCAAAGATTGTATTCCTGCTTAAGTTCAGAAATGGTATTTTATTCTTTACTTTGTAATTTTTTTTCTGTTTTTTTTTCTAAGATAGTGATTTCCTTTTCTTTCATTTGTATTTCTAGGTCTAGATTGGCCTGTTTCATCACCCAGCGGTACAGTGGATTGATGGCTCGTCTTAACCACTGCATTAGAGAGATGTGTGTGTGTTTCTCTGCATTTGACTAAACACGTGTTTATAGCTGATTATTCACGTATACAATGTAACGAGACCAGACTGCTACAGCAGTAATAGGCCCAGTTAGGCTTGAGGGAAATATTGGGTCAGCAGTCAGTTGATCTGGTCTCAGTTGATATGTTTAATGGGATGTTTATTCTCACAGAAGATGTTAACTCATTTGGTTGTGATTATGTGTGTTTTAGACACCCATAATGAACGTGTAGATTGTTTACGTGATCAACATAGTTAAGTGGCTTCAAAACAGCTACTAAAATATTGATGTTCTTGAATTGGTATTTGGGAAAAAAATATTATAGAGACCTTTTCGAAATTCAAAATAAATCTCTGTTGCTATAGCAGCTTGACTTTATCTCTTTCCTAAGGAGCAACTGAAGGGCAGTAGAGAAAGGGGGGCAGATAGCGGAAGAGAGGGTGGGAAATATTGGGAGAGGTAGAGGATGGAATAATAACCAGGTGTGGATCCAGAGCATGCATCAGACCGAGGGCTGCTTTATGTGGCAGTGAGTGCCTCAGCAGCATGGTTATGGTAAAGTGCTGTCATTAGCCTGCTGCAGAGAGAGACTGCACGCCCGCTCACTTCCTCTCTCTGCTTCTGTCTCCATCTCTGACCCAAGACAGAGGGTCAGTATCAACAGCCTTATTTCTCCTGTGAACTTCCGCCCCTCCATAAAAGTCCTCAAGTTATGAATCCATTTGGCTTCCTGGAAAAAAAATGTGTATTGATTTGAAAAGTTTGTTGTTGGGTAGTGTATACTTTTTATTGTTCTCATTTTCTTTATTGTGAGGAGATACCAGCTTGGTGCATTTTTATTTTTTTTTTTTTTTTTTTTTTCACCTTTATTTAACCAGGTAGGCTAGTTGAGAACACCTTTATTTAACCAGGTAGGCTAGTTGAGAACAAGTTCTCATTTGCAACTGTGACCTGGCCAAGATAAAGCATAGCAGCGTGAACAGACAACAGAGTTACACATGGAGTAAACAATTAACAAGTCAATAACACAGTAGAAAAAAGGAGAGTCTATATACATTGTGTGCAAAAGGCATGCGGAGGTAGGCAAATAATTACAATTTTGCAGATTAACACTGGAGTGATAAATGATCAGATGGTCATGTACAGGTAGAGATATTGGTGTGCAAAAGAGCAGAAAAGAAAATAAATAAAAACAGTATGGGGATGAGTTAAGTAAAAATGGGTGGGCTAATTACCGATAGACTATGTACAGCTGCAGCGATCGGTTAGCTGCTCAGATAGCAGATGTTTGAAGTTGGTGAGGGAGATAAAAGTCTCCCACGATTTTTGCAATTCGTTCCAGTCACAGGCAGCAGAGAACTGGAACGAAAGGCGGCCAAATGAGGTGTTGGCTTTAGGGATGATCAGTGAGATACACCTGCTGGAGCGTGTGTGACGGGTGGGTGTTGCCATCGTGACCAGTGAACTGAGATAAGGCGGAGCTTTACCTAGCATGGACTTGTAGATGACCTGGAGCCAGTGGGTCTGGCGACGAATATGTAGCGAGGGCCAGCCAACTAGAGCATACAGGTCGCAGTGGTGGGTGGTATAAGGTGCTTTAGTGACAAAACGGATGGCACTGTGATAAACTGCATCCAGTTTGCTGAGTAGAGTGTTGGAAGCAATTTTGTAGATGACATCGCAGAAGTCGAGGATCGGTAGGATAGTCAGTTTTACTAGGGTAAGTTTGGCGGCGTGAGTGAAGGAGGCTTTGTTGCGGAATAGAAAGCCGACTCTAGATTTGATTTTCGATTGGAGATGTTTGATATGAGTCTGGAAGGAGAGTTTACAGTCTAGCCAGACACCTAGGTACTTATAGATGTCCACATATTCAAGGTCGGAACCATCCAGGGTGGTGATGCTAGTCAGGCGTGCGGGTGCAGGCAGCGAACGGTTGAAAAGCATGCATTTGGTTTTACTAGCGTTTAAGAGCAGTTGGAGGCCACGGAAGGAGTGTTGTATGGCATTGAAGCTCGTTTGGAGGTTAGATAGCACAGTGTCCAAGGACGGGCCAGAAGTATATAGAATGGTGTCGTCTGCGTAGAGGTGGATCAGGGAATCGCCCGCAGCAAGAGCAACATCATTGATATATACAGAGAAAAGAGTCGGCCCGAGAATTGAACCCTGTGGCACCCCCATAGAGACTGCCAGAGGACCGGACAGCATGCCCTCGATTTGACACACTGAACTCTGTCTGCAAAGTAGTTGGTGAACCAGGCAAGGCAGTCATCAGAAAAACCGAGGCTACTGAGTCTGCCGAAAATAATATGGTGATTGACAGAGTCGAAAGGCTTGGCAAGGTCGATGAAGACGGCTGCACAGTACTGTCTTTTATCAATGGCGGTTATGATATCGTTTAGTACCTTGAGCGTGGCTGAGGTGCACCCGTGACCGGCTCGGAAACCAGATTGCACAGCGGAGAAGGTACGGTGGGATTCGAGATGGTCAGTGACCTGTTTGTTGACTTGGCTTTCGAAGACCTTAGATAGGCAGGGCAGGATGGGTATAGATAGGTCTGTAACAGTTGGGTCCAGGGTGTCACCCCCTTTGACGAGGGGGATGACTGCGGCAGCTTTCCAATCCTTGGGGATATCAGACGATATGAAAGAGTGGTTGAACAGGCTGGTAATAGGGGTTGCGACAATGGCGGCAGATAGTTTCAGAAATAGAGGGTCCAGATTGTCAAGCCCAGCTGATTTGTACGGGTCCAGGCCTCAGGTAAAGTCGGCAAGTGGCACTGCCATCCAAGGCATATTTCAGCAGGTGACCCACCTCTACAAGCAGGCCTGTCCGACTGGGCACAAACTAGATGAATCGACATTGTTTCAACGTAATTTGTCAATGTATTGGGACGTTGCATCGATGTGGAAAATACAATGGATTTGAAAAAAGTAATCAACGTAAATTAAAGTTCAGGCTGTCTTACAAACTAATATAACATTCAACCTGAAAATTAGTAACACATCCAAGGCCACATTTCAAAGTTACTGTAACTATAAATGTATTGTATCATCATATAAAGCGTTCATGTTCAAGGTTGTCGCAGGTCTGTGGAGATCTTCACAATTGTGGTTAGAATCTGCACAGAATCTCGAACTGCATTGATGACTTGCACCATGTACTTTTAATGTAATCTCATCTGCAATCCAAGTCATGTAGTTCTGCTATTAGATGAAGCACAGTGATAAGTAACACATTAATAAACAAACAAAATATCTGACATTGTATTCCCATTAGAATTATTTCATGGTTGAAAGCACAGTGATATAGACATTTAGGCTCTAAACCAAATCTCTGACATTGGTTTTTCATTGGAATTTGGTTGTGCCTTTTAGATGGTTGAAACTATAGTGATAACAAATTGGAAATTCAACTAGTGCATGAGGATAGGTTATAATCTCAGTGATCAATGTCTCAACCAAATATTACCCAATTATCCACATATTTTTTTCAAGGAAGACCTTCCTCTCTGAACATAACAGCCAATGAGACCATATATATTTCTACAGATGCTACAGAGAATATACTGTAGGATCCATGGGGGAGTATAGAGTATAGAAGATCACCACATACTTTGTGTTTTTTATCTTTGATATGTTAAGCCCCAGTGGCCTTGAGTTGTAAAAACAACAATGGAGAAACTGCTACTGTATCTTCAAGCATTTCTACATATAAGGGCTGATGATTCCATAACTCTGGGATGGTTTGTGATTTACTACATTCTTTCATGCCTTTAGCTTTCCCTACTCTCCCTCTCTCTGTAGCAGGGGGATGCTACCCATTCTTTCATTACTAGAGGAGATCATAATGTATCAGAGGAAATGAAGAAAATATCACTAAATGGTAAGGAATGCTCCGGGCATGGAACTAGATCAAGAGCATTTGAAATAACGTTATATGCAAGGCAACCCTAATGACACACATGTAACTGCCAAAATAAAGGAAACACTTGAGTTTAGAAAACAAATATCACATAGGATTCACGGTATTTAGCCGGCACATTTTTTCTATGACCCCCTTACAATCAGACCAAATTTTTACCACATTCTTGCCTGCATACACATTTTATAGCTCCCATGCTCTCACCAGCATGCCAGGGATGAGTGGTAGATGTGTGTGGAGATCTATTTCAATAAATCCATTGAGAATATACACCTTAAAAAATAAATGTATTGATTTGTTTAGGCAGATCCCAAGAAACAGAAGAATACAGAATATAAATGTATTTTCAACAGAATAAATAGCATTTTTTGGTTTAATTAGGCCTATATTACGGGTCTGTTTAGCCATGACTGCACTATCCAAATTAATAGATGTGAGGGAGCAGGCATAGGGTACTGATAGAAAATGATAGCAATCCTATTTTCAAAAGCATTCGAGTTTCATTCATATTTCACAACCTCTGTGGGATTTTGGAGTTGCCTATAATTATACAAACCTCCACTAATTATACAACCTCTACTTATTATGCCACCTCCACTATTTATACAACCTCCACTTATTATACCACCTCCACTTAATATACCAACTCCACTTAATATACCACCTCCACTTATTATACCACCTCCACTTATTATACCACCTCCACTTATTATACCCCCTCCACTTATGATACCACCTCCACTAATTATACCCCCTCCACTTATGATACCCCCTCCACTTATGATACCACCTCCACTAATTATACCCCCTCCACTTATTATACCCCCTCCACTTATTATACAATCTCCACTTATTATACCACCTCCACTTAATATACCACCTCCACTTATTATACCACCTCCACTTATTATACCACCTCCACTTACTATACCCACTCCACTTATTATACCACCTCCACTTACTATACCACCTCCACTAATTATACCATCTCCACTTATTATTCCACCTGAACGTATTGGCCCAACAAGAAACCAGTTAACCAAACAAACGGAGATTCCGTGAAACAAAATCACATTGATTGATTATCAGACAAGTCAGTGAAGTCACAAGGTTTTGGTTGGGAGTAGGCCTAGGCTACTAAACGACTGAGTAAAGAGCAAAATAATCTACTTGTTAAACTAAATAACATGGCAAAATGTTGTAATAAATGAGCCAACTTGACAAGATGACCATGGGCAGCCCTCACCTCATCTTAGCTAAGAATCTCCCATCTCAATTGTAGCCTAACCAATATCCAAACGGAGATTCAGTGAAAACAAAAATCGGACATTTATTGATGTTTCAAAATGAGTCCCCACTCTTGTCTCAAAGCACACATGGTTAGGTTATCGCTTCAAATGTATTACAAGGATGACATCATTTTGATACACGTCTTCAATTGCATTAGCCTACTTTTCCCCAATATTTACGGCATCCTGTGATATTTATTCCCACCGTAATTCTTTATGTATCCATCCAGTTGTGGTTAAGAAAACAGTGCATACTTAGTGGTGGGCTATGAGAAGAGATGGGTGAAGTGACATGCCTCGCAAAGTTTAGACCTATCAGGAGGATGGTTAACGGGCGCTGCCTAGTAAGAGTTCAAGAGAGTACTACATGTCAATGCCGCCTCAACATTACGGCTATGTTTCATTTTACCTTCGTGTCTTAAAGTAATGATGGACTTTGCTTCTCTTTGTGTCACGCCCTGACCTTAGAGAGATGTTTTATTTCTCTATTTGGTTAGGTCAGGGTGTGATGTGGGGTGGGCATTCTATGTTTTGTTTTCTATGTTTCTTTATTTCTATGTTCTGGCCAGGTATGGTTCTCAATCAGGGACAGCTGTCTATCGTTGTCTCTGATTGGGAATCATACTTAAGTATGTGGTGTGGGTAGTTAACTTTGTTAGTGGCACTTAGCCCTGTAAGGGTCACGGTTGTTGTTTCTTGTTTTGTTGGTGACATTTCTTAAATAAAAAGAGAAATGTACGTTCACCACACTGCACTTTGGTCCACTTCTTTTGACGGCCGTGACACTTTGCTTATTTGAGCTGTTCTTGCCATAATATGGATTTGGTATTTGACCAAATAGTTCTTCTGTATTCCACCCTAACCTTGTCACAACACAGCGGATTGGCGCAAACACATTAAGAAGGAAAGAAATTCCACAAATTAACTTTTGATAAGGGACACCTGTTAATTGAAATGCATTCTAGGTGACTACCTCTTGAAGCTGGTTGAGAGAATGCCAAGAGTGTGCATCGCTGTCATCAAGGCAAAGGGTGGCTACTTTGAAAAATATAAAATATATTTATACCCTGGAATGAGTTGGTGCATCCAAATCTTTGACTGGTACTGTATATATTCTGATCTCTGACATTGCTCATTCTGATATTTCTGAATTTTTCTGGATTATGTGTGTATTGTTTTTATTTATTTATTGCTAGGTATTACTGCACTGTTGGAGCTAAATTTTTTTTAAAAAACTAAGCATTTCGCTGCACCTGCGATAGCATCTGCAAGTCTGTGTGTGAGACCAATGACGTTGATTTGATTTACATTATGGACACTGCAGGGATCACGGCCACATTGGAAACATATCTGTAATATTCACATTGTGGCTATGACACTCTTTATAATGTCAAGCATTCAAAGTGCAAGCATACAGCAGGAGGAGTGGAGGGACGGAGGGAGAGAGCCAGATGGCTGTGGGCAATCTGATCACTATAAAACCTCCCCACACGCAGCCAGCCCAGACCTGATTTATCAAACCCCAGTAAGGAAGAGAGACAGAGAGGATTCACCTCAGGGAAACAAAGGTGAGGGCTGGGGAACCTGGGCTATGGCAAATAACTCCTGCTGCCAATTAACACTGGCCAGGGAACTGTGGGGAGCACTAGCGCTATGAGGTACACTGTACATTTTGGGAGTTATAGCTGCTCACAGTAGGGAAGCTTAAAGGAGGAACCACATGACATATTTGATTATTTATCCCTGACAGTTGTCACCCTTCAAGTTGAAGAGACAGGATTGTACAGTACTTTGTGTCTGTAGATGGCTACTCCTTGGAAGGTTTTTTTAGTCTAAAGCTCTGGCCAAATGATTTACATTAAACTGCCTTGATACACTCATCTCTGTCTCTAAGGGGGGTCAAGAAACAGGCACCTCCTTTCCTGCAGCAGCCCAGCTGTAAGTGCCTGCCAGTGGAATGAGTGTTGGTAGCTAGCCTCATCCTCAACACTGTGGGTACTAATGAGATTAGCATAGACTGGCCTTTAGAGGGGAGATTTACCCTGAGCAAAGCACAGCAGAGAGGAGCAGCCAAGGACTGGAGGACTGGAGGCTAGCTATCAGACATCCTGTGGAGGTTAACATGGCACAGGGCACATGTACTCCTCTGTCTCATTTCTCAGAGAGAGAGAGAGAGAGAGAGCGAGAGAGAGGCTGCCCTGCTTTCTGTTCCTTAGCTCTCCTAGGGCAGGTACTATGGAAATATTCTGCATGGAGGAATGGTCTAAGATCCCTCCCAATTTGTTCTCCAATCTCATAAAACATTTTAGAAAAATGTTGAGTGCTGTAATCTTTGCAAGGTGAGGTATCCAATCATGCCAATCATGAGCGAGAGAGAGGCTGCTGCTGGCGGCCTTGCTCTCTGTTCCTTAGCTCTCCTGGGGCTGTTACTATAGTGTCTGTGTGGGCTACAGCAGACTCTCAGGGAGATTGATGAATGGCTGTGATAAGCGCTGTGGGCTCTGGGACTCCAAGATAAGCATAGCCCCCTAGCAAAGGAAATCTGCAACTCATCCACCGCTCTCGTCCCCACGCCTGCTCCCTGACAGAGCCCCTCGAACCGCCACACGCCTCCCAACCGCCACCAGCTCACTGCGCCGCGCCTGGCATTTCGTGAGAAATCTGATTATCTGTGTCTCATCAGCCGTGTGACTCAAAGCCCTGAATTTCGGTGAAAGGAAAAAGAGAGATGAAGTAAAGGAATGAGGGAGTGAAGGATGAGGAAAGAATATCTGTAGTGACTGTGTTAGAGAGGATAGGATGAAAGCTTCTGTGTGGTATCCGTGAGGGCCATTACAGACCCTGGCATGATGACATTATAGGAAACCTCTCCTCTTCGTGAGTAGAATGCTGCAGGATCAATAAACGTGCCGGAGCATTTCCCAGGCAGGACCTGGGTGTAGCCCACAGGGCTTTGGACAAAGCCAGCGTAGCATTGGGCTTAATGACAGTACACTAGCCATAAGCAAGACTAGCCAGACACTCATTACACTGTCACCATGGTAACTGATCTGGCTGTCAACAAGAGGGATTACCATCAGGTGCTATTTCACCAAACAGTAACTGATGTATTAATCATGCCTTGAGGGAGCACATGCAGTGGTGTAACCACTGCCTGTTATGGTTATATGAGCAGCCCTATATGATAATCCTATAGGTCATGTTTCATATTTGTGTGTGTGCGTAACTCAGACTTTCAAGTCGATCATTCATTGATGTCAATGGGATATGTGTATATATAGTCAGGTCCAGAATTATTGGCACCCTTGATAAAGAATAACAAAATAGACTGTATAAAACAAATAAATCAAATACTGAGCTATATTATATATTTTTTTAAATAAAGGAAAATGTTATAATTTTTTACTAACACGATTTTAAAAGATTTAGTATAACAAATAATAATGGGCAAGGAGCTCTATTTTCATCTCATCCAACAAATGTTCGAACGCCATTGGCACTTGACTTGGAACCCTTGCTTTGGTCAGATGACATGAACATAGAGCTCATTGGCCGTGCAAACCAGTGGTGGGTTATGTATCAAAATACAGACGCTTAAGCAGAAAATAACCTCATACCTACTGGCAAATATGGTGGTGGATCTTTCATGTGATTGGGCTATTTTGTTTCCACTGGTCCTTTACTCAGTACCGGGACATTTTTAGCCAAAAACCTGGTTGCCTCTGCCAGGAGGCTGACACTTGGCTGCAAGTGGATCTTCCAGCAAGACAACAGCCCCAAGAACACATCAAAATCCACCAATAAATGTTTAATTGACCACAAAATCAACATTTTGCAATGGCCATCTCAGTCTCCGAACTTGAACCCGAAAACATGTGGTTTGAAAAGAAGAGGGCAGTCCATAAGCACAGACGATGGATATCAAGGATCTGGAAGGATTCTGTATGGAGGAATGGTCCAAGATCCCTCCCAACATGTTCTCCAACTCATTAAACAGTTATCTTTGCAAGGTGAGGTATCCAATCATGCCAGTCATTTAAACAAAATATCTTTCTCCGAGCAATTGTATTTGTATAAAATAATATAATTTTATTTAGGAACAGTGGGTTATAAAAATAAAAAAATGTAGCACACAATATAGCTTGTTGATTGCAACAGAGAGTGGCAATTGAATACATTGCAATCACAAATACATTAAAATTGTTCAAACATTTCTAGCCCGTCTATCTATGGGTAACAGCGTTGACTTGTATGCTCGACCTGCTCTGATTTCTGCCACAAAAAAAACTTCACTATATTAAAACGAGAGTTCTGTACATGTAACAGGGGTGACCTTAAAATGATGGACAGACATAAATGAATCATTAAATAATGAATAATCTTCAGAAATAACTAGGGCTTTACAATGATAGTGAAAACGTCTTTATTGAGTTATCCATGTAGTCTATATTAAAGGGCCCTTCATTTAATATAACAGGCTTTTAAAAATCAATATCGGTGCCCAATTTCTACTTAAAATATCAGAGGGATGCAATACACTCTTTTAGTGGAACGACCCATCTAACATTTCCCACAGATAGCTCTATTCTTAATGAACAGAAGTCCATAACATTTCCCCCAGATAGCTCTATTCTTAATGAACAGAAGACCATAACATTTCCCCCAGATAGCTCCATTCTTAATGAACAGAAGACCATAACATTTCAACCCAGATAGCTCCATTCTTAATGAACAGAAGACCATAACATTTCCCCCAGATAGCTCTATTCATAATGAACAGAAGACCATAACATTTCCCCCAGATAGCTCCATTCTTAATGAACAGAAGACCATAACATTTCCCCCAGATAGCTCCATTCTTAATGAACAGAAGACCATAACATTTCAACCCAGATAGCTCCATTCTTAATGAACAGAAGACCATAACATTTCAACCCAGATAGCTCCATTCTTAATGAACAGAAGACCATAACATTTCCCCCAGATAGCTCTATTCTTATTGAACAGAAGACCATAACATTTCCCCCAGATAGCTCCATTCTTAATGAACAGAAGACCATAACATTTCCCCCAGATAGCTCCATTCTTAATGAACAGAAGACCATAACATTTCCCCCAGATAGCTCCATTCTTAATGAACAGAAGACCATAACATTTCCCCCAGATAGCTCCATTCTTAATGAACAGAATACCATAACATTTCCCCCAGATAGCTCCATTCTTAATGAACAGAAGACCATAACATTTCCCCCAGATAGCTCCATTCTTAATGAACAGAAGACCATAACATTTCCCCCAGATAGCTCCATTCTTAATGAACAGAAGACCATAACATTTGTCATGAAATCTATAATATTCGAACATCTGCTGTTATAAAGTTTGCATTGGCTCGTGCACAGACATACAGACAAGTATGAGTAGGCAGTGCTTGTTTGGTTTCAGATAGACTAGGGGGTGTAGGTGCCTGGGTGCAGTCAGACACTACTGAGTTTCCCTGCTGAGAGGCACAAAGACCCCCCCCCCCCCCCATCATGTCTCTCCATCCTCACACCCCACTAATAGAATTAAGGACAAAGAATGCTGTGTCATTAATGAGCTTAGTCCACAAATTGTTTATTCAAGATGAAGCGTGTCAAATCTGCGTGTTTGATTTCCCTAATACCTCATATTAATGAATTAAATCTATTTAATTATTTATTTTGTACAATGCTATTAGAGTCTGAAGGCTGCTGGAGATACTCTGAAGGATATCTGTTTGACATAGGGGAATATTTCCGTGCAGGTGACATTTAGGCTTCTTTTCTGAGGTGATATATGTGTTCTCTCAGTGCCCATTACGTCTGCTGTAATATGTCCCTTCTTTCCATTACCACTGTTAGGTTCTAATTCCCAGAGTAAGAAACTCTACGGACACTATGAAAGCTTAACCAAGTTTATTCTTCCCAGAGGATCAATAGAGCTGCATTAGACAAAACATGTTTCCACCAAGACAAGTATATATACTCCAATTCATGGAGCGGCAGGTAGCCTAAGAGCGTTGGACTAGTAACTGAACGTTTGCCAGATCAAATCCCCGAGCTGACGAGTTAAAAATGTGACATTCTGCCCCGGAACAAGGCAGTTAACCCACTGTTCCTAGGCCGTCATTGAAAATAAGAATTTGACTTGCCTAGTAAAATAAAGGTTAAAAAAACAACATGTAGATAGATGCACTCCCCCTTCTCTCCAACCCTTACATACGTTATGGTTCAACAGGAAGTCGAATTGATGGGGTAATAAATCGTTCCTTCTCCCTTAAGGTGGCCTGACCTGACCTCAACCCCCTTGATGCCTAATCCGAAGCTTCTCCCCCTTATCATTGCCTGCCACATGTGATCTCTTCCCTGCACTCAATATTTCAATAGGATCCCTGACATAATGTAAATGTTATACATTACCCTCTCTCCCTCAGTGACATGGATAAGTATGTTTCATATTCTCTGAACCCAACACCACACTGAACAGATGATGGGCTGTCAATATTCAATAGTAACATGATAATAAAAATAAAACCCACTACAGTCAATTAAATGTTGCTACTTTGCTATTTGCTATTTTGACCCGGAAAATATATGACCTTCTGAGACTGAGCGATTCTGAAACAGGCGTGAAATCTCTATTCAACGCCTGCTAACAACGTTTATACATCCGTCTTAAACCATAGAAATAGAGTCTAATGGAATCTTCTGGATTATATTTCAACCTCTTAGACTGTCTTCCCCTGTGCTTGAAAGAAAGAACCACTTGATATAGCCTTTTCAGTGATGGTAGAAAAATAATAGGGACAAAGGAGAGCTCCAGTAAAGTAAAGAAAATGCATGCCAAGGGCAAGTATTTGAAATATAGATTCCATCAGTTCTCTCGTCTCCTTTCATGTGTGTGTTGAAGAAAAAGGGAAGACATACTTGGCAGACCATTATGAGATGTTCATGACAGCCGTTTAGAGCCGGGAAAGCACATCCTTATTCAGTCAGTAGAGCCTCCCAACTGAATGTGACATACTGATGATGTGCCTGTTGTGTTCAGGGTATAGAGGGGTGGTTCAGTGGTTGTTCACAGAAACGTATGGGGTCCATGGAAACACATCAACTACCAGGTACTTCACTACAGGCTTTACAGAATAATTCTGCCTCCCGGACAAGACTCATGACAATAAACGTCAACCTGCTGTTTTGTCAGCAATATGGCTTGTCCTGTCACTCAAAACATTCTCGGTAACATAATGTTGCTGAAATGAATCTTACAACCACTAGAGGGTTTTAAAAGTTAACATCACATGGTGGTGATAATTTGGGGTGGTCTAATTCTGAATATTGATTGATATCAGATTGCCCCAGCGTGAAAATCAATGCATCTAAGGAATGGAGCTGCATTGTAGCAGACAAGTTGTTGTGCTGTTGCTCAGTGGGCAGACGTGAGTAGTTTCCCTAACTATTAGTCTATTATTGTGCATTAGTATTCCCATCTTGTAGCTCAGCAGATGCCTTTACCCTCAGCGCTATACAGTTTTACATATTATTTATCCAAACAGGTGGATATGAATTAAGATGAAGTGTGAAGTTAGGCTGGTCAAGTGCCTCATTGGAACATACACAGGAGGACTATCGGTAGGGAAATGAACCTGGCATCTTTTTTTCCACACCTCTGCACTGCAGCTAGTGTCTGTCTGTCGGCTTGTCTGTCGGTCGGCTTGTCTGTCGGTCGGCTTGTCTGTCTGTCGGCTTGTCTGTCTGTCTTTCTGTCTGTTGGTTTGTTATGACGTGTGTCTGTCTCTCTGTCTGTTGGTTTGTTATGACGTGTGTCTGTCTCTCTGTCTGTTGGTTTGTTATGACGTGTGTCTGTCTGTCAGCTTGTCTGTGTGTCTGTCTCTCTGTCTGTTGGTTTGTTATGACGTGTGTCTGTCACTCTGTCTGTTGGTTTGTTATGACGTGTGTCTGTCTCTCTGTCTGTTGGTTTGTTATGACGTGTGTCTGTCTCTCTGTCTGTTGGTTTGTTATGACGTGTGTCTGTCTCTCTGTCTGTTGGTTTGTTATGACGTGTGTCTGTCTGTCAGCTTGTCTGTGTGTCTGTCTCTCTGTCTGTTGGTTTGTTATGACGTGTGTCTGTCACTCTGTCTGTTGGTTTGTTATGACGTGTGTCTGTGTGTCTGTCTGTTGGTTTGTTATGACGTGTGTCTGTCTCTCTGTCTGTTGGTTTGTTATGACGTGTGTCTGTCTGTCGGCTTGTCTGTGTGTCTGTCTCTCTGTCTGTTGGTTTGTTATGACGTGTGTCTGTCTGTCGGCTTGTCTGTCTCTGTCTGTTTCTCAGGATGTATGTCTGCATCACTCTCTGTCATACAGTATTTCAAAAGTGTATGTGCTGTAATTCTTGTCAGTTTGTGATTTTGTGTTCAACCCTTTATAGTAATAGCATGTGTATAGCCTGTGAATTAGTTGTGTGTGAGTATCACACTGTTGATTAGCAGCAGATGAGCAGACAAACAGAGAGCTTTCAGCGTCATTGACTGTTTCATTAGTCTCTCGGGGAGGGGGGGGGCTTATCCCTCATATCACCCCCTGCCACGCTGACACCCAGCTGGGCCTGGCCGGCATCAACGCTACACTGAAATGAGAATGCATATACTGTAGAGGACACAAGTGGGCTGAACACGACAGTTCCCTGCTCTACCTACCTAGCATCCTCATCTCAACTCGCCATCCACACCGACAGCAGTGTGTTAACTTTGGTGTAGTTATGAAATACTTTTTTAGCCGGGTTAATGATTGTCACGCCGCAGAATATTTGTCTGTGTTCCACTTTAGAAGAACTTAATATTTTCCCAGAAATGTGCATGTGTTTATGTGGGGAAATTGAGTGGAGTGGTGTGTGAGAGCCACATTACCATGTGGTGCCTCATTAAATATTCACTCATCAAGGGGCCTTTTTTAGTTGGTTTCCTTTCGCAGAAGTACAAATCGTTGGTAATCAGCCGTGGTGACATTTTCCAGCAATTATGCCCATGCCATCTACGCTTCCTAAGGAGTTGAGACAAATCACTCCATTTGCCTCTGCCACCATGACAAGATGTTAACACCTTCCTTCCCAGGATAGAAAGTGAGTGAGAAGGAGAGAGGGGGGGGGGGGGGGGGGGGGGAAGAGGGGGAGAGAGCGGGAAAGAGGGGGAGAGAGAGGGATAGAGGTGGAAAGAGACAGGGAGACAGGGAAAGGACAGAGAGAGAGAGAGAGAGAGAGAGAGAGAAAAAGAAGGAAAGACAGAGTGAGAAAGAAAGAAAGAAAGAAAGAAAGAAAGAAAGAAAGAAAGAAAGAAAGAAAGAAAGAAAGAAAGAAAGAAAGAGAGCAGGAGAGGTTGACCCCATCTGTTGAAGAATCAAAGGCTTTAACTACAATCAAGGCCCTATTCTCCTCATCCACCCACTTCCCTCACCAGAAATGACTGAATACTAAACAACACACTGTGTGTGTCATCTGTGTAATAGTGAGTGTATATGTCCAGTGAGTCATAGACCGTCGTACATCCCTAAGCACATGTCTGTATGTTTGTATGTATGTAAGCTGTATGTATGAATGCAGTTTGCTTAGGGATGTACAACAGTCTATGACTCACTGGAACAAAGGCACAAATCCAGATCTGTCCTCTCCCTGCAGAGGGGATGGACTTGACAGATCACAGATGAGAGAGAAATGTGTCTGTCTTATCCTAAAGTATCCCAGCTCGTATAGGCTGCTCTGTGTCTGAACACTTAGAAGTGTCCCAACTCCTATATGCTGCTCTGTGTCTGAACACTTAGAAGTGTCCCAACTCCTATATGCTGCTCTGTGTCTGAACACTTAGAAGTGTCCCAACTCCTATATGCTGCTCTGTGTCTGAACACATAGAAGTGTCCCAGCTCATGTAGACCGCTACTCTGACTGTGTGTGAACAGCTGGAAGGCTCCTGTCTGTTTACTGCCTCCTGGGGGAGGCATGAGAGAAGCTCCAGCCTGTTTGTTCCTCTCACAGAGAAAGCAGCCCTCTCTGAAGAAGAGCCTGGAACAGATTTGATACGTCAGACAGACTTTAGCTCTCAATGTGTGGTCTTGGCTTCACATTTTCTCTCTTCTCTATGTTGATGGAGTTACAGCCAACACAGAGAGAGGAAAACAAATACATTTCTGCTTCTTCCTGGCCAGGTCTCCAAGACTTTGTTGCGCTTTCTCTCACTCCTGCAGCAAGATAGTGTGTAGCTTACAGCTGTGAGTGGCGGTAAAGAATATTACCCTTCTATTCTTGCCCATAGGCAGTGTTAGTTTGACCATTACCATGGCAGTGGAATTAAGGTCATTGCTCTGATTATTTAAGCAGCCTCTGGCTTATGGTCATGAACGTTGATTTAATATCCTGTTCTACACGTTTATGGCTGTACTAATGATCATGATTATTAAAGCAGCACACAAGTTATAGTCACCATTCCTAATGTGCTAGCACCCTCTGGCCCCCTTCAACAGCTGAGCTATAATTGTGACTCTTCCCTCCTTCTCCACTCTTTATCTTCAGTCAAAAGTATATCATCTATCACAGATACATAGTCACACACACACACACACACACGGAATGAGACAGCAACAACACACACACACACACATGCTTGAACACCCACTCTGCCAATCCCCATAGCATCTCTATAATGTTGTCCCAGGTCCGCATGGTAAATGGGGGATGTGTGAGAGGACAGGGGGGTTGAGACAGGGGCTTTGCCAGTGCTCAGTGTCGCTGTGTGAAACCAGGTGAGCAGACACTGATACCACATAAAGGCTAATACCTGCAAAGCCAGACCTGTCTACCACGGCTAGCAAAATTTGAACCTTGCTAAGCTCCTTTCCTCACACACACATGCGCACACACATGTACGCACAAGCATGCACAGACACACTGACACACACACATGGAAGGACACAAACACACTATCAGCAGGGGATAAAGATGGTGCATTTCACTGCTCCGTTACTGTGACAATTGTCTCACGAGAAGGGAAGAAGACACAGACAAACAAACATGTGTTTACAAGCATTTTGCTACACCCGCAATAACATCTGCTAAACGCGTGTATGTGACAAATAAAATTAGATTTGATTTGAAACAAACAGGGAACCTCTAACGTCGGATGCTGCAGTACGATGTCATCCACTCCAGAGGCTGATACGTGATGTGCCATTAATGTGTTGTGTCGTTGACGTGACATGTGGCAGTCCCTTGCTGCGTGACTGCTGCTCTGAGGGAGCTCTGAGGGAGCTCTGAGGGAGCTCTGGGGGAGCTCTTGGGGAGCTCTGTGCTCGGCAGGGTTTGTTTTCTAACTGAGTGAATGAACTTGGGGAAGGTGTCTCCCACACATGGTTTCCCTCTACCAGCTCCAGCTTCTGAGAACCAGACCAATAACTCTAGTTCCACCACTCCCCAACAGGATTTTTTACTTTAGTTTATTTAGTAAATATTTTATGAACTCTATTTTCTTAAAACTGCATTGTTGTTTAAGGGCTTGTAAGTTAGAATTCCACGGTAAGATCTGTTGTATTCTGCGCATGTGACAATTTAAAATGGATTTGATTAGACACGAACACCACTGAGATCCTCAAAAGATTTAGAGCACAATACATAGAAGAAAAACAACTCAGGCCTCTCTTTTTTGAGGCTGGCTGGTATGCTGTTTGTGAGTCAACTTGTCTATAATTAGATGCATGCAGCTTCTCTTCAGTCGTTAAATGTTGCCCTAGAAGACTAAATAAACCCTTGCTCAACTGAACAATGTCATAGATCGATAGAATGAATGCTTCAATCTAGTTTACATCGGTAAAATTTTCGCTGTCATCTTTCGCAGAGAAAAGTTGTTTAGGGACTGGGGAGAACGCAAAAAAACAACAGGAAAGGTTTTCTGTGCAAAATGTCCAAATGACATCAGTTTGACCGGTTGTAAGGGAAAAGAAAGCTGTAAAAATGACAAAAATAATTTCTGATAAGATTTCAGTTGGCTTCGATACATGTGGTTGAAATAGAAAAAAAATACATTTAGTGGACAGTCTGATCCAGAGAGATTTATAGTAGCAATTAGGGTTAAATGCCTTGCTCAAGGGCACATCGACAGTTTTTCCCCTTGTGGGCTCGGGGTTTCAAACCGGCCACCTCAGTTACTGGCCCAATGCTCTTACCCCCTTTTTATTAGGAAGACACCACCTCTACAGATGGTACAGTGCCTTGCGAAAGTATTCGGCCCCCTTGAACTTTGCGACCTTTTGCCACATTTCAGGCTTCAGGCTTTCAGGCTTTAACAAATCAAAAACTGAAAAATTGGGCGTGCAAAATTATTCAGCCCCCTTAAGTTAATACTTTGTAGCGCCACCTTTTGCTGCGATTACAGCTGTAAGTCGCTTGGGGTATGTCTCTATCAGTTTTGCACATCGAGAGACTGACATTTTTTCCCATTCCTCCTTGCAAAACAGCTCGAGCTCAGTGAGGTTGGATGGAGAGCATTTGTGAACAGCAGTTTTCAGTTCTTTCCACAGATTATCGATTGGATTCAGGTCTGGACTTTGACTTGGCCATTCTAACACCTGGATATGTTTATTTTTGAACCATTCCATTGTAGATTTTGCTTTATGTTTTGGATCATTGTCTTGCTGGAAGACAAATCTCCATCCCAGTCTCAGGTCTTTTGCAGACTCCATCAGGTTTTCTTCCAGAATGGTCCTGTATTTGGCTCCATCCATCTTCCCATCAATTTTAACCATCTTCCCTGTCCCTGCTGAAGAAAAGCAGGCCCAAACCATGATGCTGCCACCACCATGTTTGACAGTGGGGATGGTGTGTTCAGCTGTGTTGCTTTTACGCCAAACATAACGTTTTGCATTGTTGCCAAAAAGTTCAATTTTGGTTTCATCTGACCAGAGCACCTTCTTCCACATGTTTGGTGTGTCTCCCAGGTGGCTTGTGGCAAACTTTAAACGACACTTTTTATGGATATCTTTAAGAAATGGCTTTCTTCTTGCCACTCTTCCATAAAGGCCAGATTTGTGCAATATACGACTGATTGTTGTCCTATGGACAGAGTCTCCCACCTCAGCTGTAGATCTCTGCAGTTCATCCAGAGTGATCATGGGCCTCTTGGCTGCATCTCTGATCAGTCTTCTCCTTGTATGAGCTGAAAGTTTAGAGGGACGGCCAGGTCTTGGTAGATTTGCAGTGGTCTGATACTCCTTCCATTTCAATATTATCGCTTGCACAGTGCTCCTTGGGATGTTTAAAGCTTGGGAAATCTTTTTGTATCCAAATCCGGCTTTAAACTTCTTCACAACAGTATCTCGGACCTGCCTGGTGTGTTCCTTGTTCTTCATGATGCTCTCTGCGCTGTTAACGGACCTCTGAGACTATCACAGTGCAGGTTCATTTATACGGAGACTTGATTACACACAGGTGGATTGTATTTATCATAATTAGTCATTTAGGTCAACATTGGATCATTCAGAGATCCTCACGGAACTTCTGGAGAGAGTTTGCTGCACTGAAAGTAAAGCGGCTGAATAATTTTGCTCGCCCAATTTTTCAGTTTTTGATTTGTTAAAAAAGTTTGAAATAACCAATAAATGTCGTTCCACTTCATGATTGTGTCCCACTTGTTGTTGATTCTTCACAAAAAAATACAGTTTTATATCTTTATGTTTGAAGCCTGAAATGTGGCAAAAGGTCGCAAAGTTCAAGGGGGTCGAATACTTTCGCAAGGCACTGTATCTAACTGAGCAGTGCTTTCTCTCAAGGTGCAGAAATAAATCAATCATATTTCTCCACTCCTGTTCCCAAGTCAAAATTGTGCCTAGATTTGGTGTATAATTTTCCTGCAAGAAAGGCTACATTCTGCAGGAGTTATTATTAAGGCTATGTGAGAGGTTATAGACCTACAGTCAGTGTCCAGATTTCAGTTTCCATTTAAACCATCTAACAGTAGGCTATAGTTCTGTCGAATTTGTACAGCGCCTCACAATCATCACACATTGCACTGCTATCATCTTCTTTTACCACTTCACCAAATCTTTCCCAAACATTACTTTTCTAGCCCTCCCTTCTCTTTATTTTCAACTTTCCTTTCGCAGTTTTTGTGGATTGAAGTGAACTTTAACTGCCCGTTCCCAAAACCATTATTTGTCAATTGGCTGTGTAGGCTAATTGGCACGTATACAGTTAAGCCCTAAACATTCCCAAACCAGAAACCGTGGATTGATGGCAGCATTCACACGAAACTGAAAGTGCGAACCACTGCTTTTAATCTGGGCAAGGTGACCGGAAACATGACCGAATACAAACGGTGTAGTTATTCCCTCCGCAAGGCAATCAAACAAGCTAAGCATCAGTATAGAGACAAAGTAGAGTCGCAATTCAACAGATCAGACACAACAGGTATGTGGCAGGGTCTACAGTCAATCACGGATTACAAAAAGAAAACCAGCCCCGTCGCGGACCAGGATGTCTTGCTCCCAGACAGACGAAATAACTTTTTTGCTCGCTTTGAGGACAATAGAGTGCCACTGACACGGCCCGCTACCAAAACCTGCGGACTCTCCTTCACTGCAGCCGACGTGAGTAAAACATTTAAACGTGTTAACCCTCGCAAGGCTGCAGGCCCAGACGGCATTCCCAGCTGCGTCCTCAGAGCATGCACAGACCAGCTGGCTGGTATGTTTACGGACATATTCAATCAATCTTTATCCCAGTCTCCTGTTCCCACATGCTTCAAGAGGGCCACCATTGTTCCTGTTCCCAAGAAAGCTAAGGTAACTGAGCTAAACGACTACCGCCCCGTAGCGCTCACTTCCGTCATCATGAAGTGCTTTGAGAGACTAGTCAAGGACCATATCACCTCCACCCTACCTGACACCCTAGACCCACTCCAATTTGCTTACCGCAGCAATAGGTCCACAGACGACGCAATCGCAACCACACTGCCCTAACCCATCTGGACAAGAGGAATACCTATGTGAGAATGCTGTTCATCGACTACAGCTCAGCATTTAACACCTGGGTCTCGACCCCGCCCGGTACTGGACTTCCTGACGGGCCGCCCCCAGGTGGTGAGGGTAGGTAACAACATCTCCACTCCGCTGATCCTCAACACTGGGGCCCCACAAGGGTGCGTTCTGAGCCCTCTCCTGTACATCCTGTTCACCCACGACTGCGTGGCCATGCACGCCTCCAACTCAATCATCAAGTTTGCGGACGACACTACAGTGGTAGGCTTGATTACCAACAACGACAAGATGGCCTACAGGGAGGAGGTGAGGACACTCGGAGTGTGGTATCAGGAAAATAACCTCACACTCAACGTCAATGTTGCCAGCAAGGAGATGATTGTGGACTTCAGGAAACAGCAGATGGAGCACCCCCCTATCCACATCGACGGGACAGTAGTGGAGAGGGTAGTAAGTTAAGTTCCTCGGCGTACACATCACGGACAAACTGAATTGATTCACCCACACAGACAGTGTTGTGAAGAAGGCGCAGCAGCGCACTCACAAACTTCTACAAATGCACAATCGAGAGCATCCTGTCAGGCTGTATAACCGCCTGGTACGGCAACTGCTCTACCCACAACCGTAAGGCTCTCCAGAGGGTAGTGACGTCTGCACAACGCATCACCGGGACACCTACACCACCTGATATCACAGGAAGGCCATAAAGATCATCAAGGACAACAACCACCCGAGCCACTGCCTGTTCACCCCGCTATCATCCAGAAGGCGAGGTCAGTACAGGTGCATCAAAGCAGGGACCGAGAGACTGAAAAACAGCTTCTATCTCAAGGCCATCAGACTGTTCAACAGTCACCACTAACATTGAGTGGCTGCTGCCAACAAACTGACTCAACTCCAGCCACTTTAATAATGGAAATTTATGTAAAAAATGTATCACTAGCCACTTTAAACAATGCCACTTAATATAATGTTTACATACCCTATATTACTCATCTCATATGTACAGTGGGGAGAACAAGTATTTGATACACTGCCGATTTTGCAGATTTTCCTACTTACAAAGCATATAGAGGTCTGTAATTTTTATCATAGGTATACTTCAACCGTGAGAGACGGAATCTGAAACAAAAATCCAGAAAATCACATTGTATGATTTTTAAGTAATTAATTTGCATTTTATTGCATGACATAAGTATTTGATACATCAGAAAAGCAGAACTTAATATTTGGTACAGAAACCTTTGTTTGCAATTACAGAGGTCATACGTTTCCTGTAGTTCTTGACCAGGTTTGCACACACTGCAGCAGGGATTTTGGCCCACTCTGCCATACAGACCTTCTCCAGATCCTTCAGGTTTCGGGGCTGTCGCTGGGCAATACGAACTTTCAGCTCCCTCCAAAGATTTTCTATTGGGTTCAGGTCTAGAGACTGGCTAGGCCACTCTAGGACCTTGAGATGCTTCTTACGGAGCCACTCCTTAGTTGCCCTGGCTGTGTGGTTCGGGTCGTTGTCATGCTGGAAGACCCAGCCATGACCCATCTTCAATGCTCTTACTGAGGGAAGGAGGTTGTTGGCCAAGATCTTGCGATACATGGCCCCATCCATCCTCCCCTCAATACGGTGCAGTCGTCCTGTCCCCTTCGCAGAAAAGCATCCCCAAAGAATGATGTTTCCACCTCCATGCTTCCCGGTCGGGATGGTAGGACCTCTACATGCTTTGTAAGTCGGAAAACCTGCAAAATCGGCAGTTTATCAAATACTTGTTCTCCCCACTGTATATGTATATACTGTACTCTATATCATCTACTGCATCTTTATGTAATACATGTATCACTAGCCACTTTAAACTATGCCACTTTGTTTACATACCCTACATTACTCATCTCATATGTATATACTGTACTCGATACCATCTACTGCATCTTGCCAATGCCGTTCTGTACCATCACTCATTCATATATCTTTATGTACATATTCTTTATCCCTTTACACTTGTGTGTATAAGGTAGTAGTTGTGGAATTGTTAGGTTAGATTTCTCGTTGGTTATTACTGCATTGTCGGAACTAGAAGCACAAGCATTTCGCTACACTCGCATTAACATCTGCTAACCATGTGTATGTGACAAATAACATTTGATTTTATTTTATTTAAAGTTTAGGCTTGCTAACTAATACAAGATAGCCTACATTAATGGAAGAAAAACTTTTTTTAAAAGCCTATATAAATTGCACATAATTATACATTTATAGATTTTTTAAGGTATTGTTTCTCTTTATTAAACCCGCCCTCCACCCACCCGACCTTCAGCTACACAATATTTTGTGACCCTAAACCCGTCTGCCCCGCGGATTCCGAGTCAACCCGCTCATGTAGACGGCCTGGCTTCTCCTTGGTTACTACCAGAAAAGTCTGTCATCAGAAAGCCTCACCATGCTATTGACTCTCTCATAGACGGGTTGGCTGACAACGTCACAGAAATGATGTGCGCATCGATGTGGCCGGAAGATGTGCATTGTTATGAGTCTGAATTGTCAGATAGCTAACAACAATGACACAAAGCTGTCATGGGGGGAATTGTAGGTGGTTCGTTTCAGCTCGTTGGATCTTGTTATTGATACCATGTCTTGTTTTGAGGGGTTTCGACAGATGTCAAGTGTATACAAAAATTCACTAGCTAGCTAATCAGCAACTGTAACCACGTATTTATGTTTTCAATAAACATTTGGAGACAAAATATAGTTAACATGTTGTCAACACTGTAATCCAACCATGTCTCTTTTGCCCTATACATATCGGTTTTGTTGTTAAACTACCAACCTGTCTATAGGCATGTTCTACTACAAGGCTCCATGCCAGCTTCAGGGCAAGGGATCAAAGGAAATTATTCCTTCAGCTGATTAATGAATCCTAATTGGTGGTTGAGAAGGAGTTGTTGGACCCCAAGACTCTGCTGTATGTCCCCTCCACCTCCGCTCCCTGGCGAGCAACGCCCCTGTTTGATCTGCACTAATCTAATTAACACTTAAACAGGAACACCTGTGCTCTTCACTCGAAGTGCCACCTCCCAGATGGGCCTTTGATGGCTGTGATGGTGGAGGGAGAGCCGGCGGCGAGGGAGGAGAGCTGTTACTCTATCTCTCTCTCTTAACAGGGGCAAGCGTAGCCTAATGGGGCCTATTTCAGTCCCCAATATGTCTGTAACTGGTGGGTAATTGACAGCGATTAGGCTGTGGTCTGATGATGCACCTGATTAGATTACTGTAGGTATTTTTCTGCTCGGTTTCACCGCACCCCTTAAACCAAACCTTGACCCCTATTAGCCCCACACTCATCAGGAAGAGCTGGGGGACACCAGCATCACCAAGCTTATCATCAGCATCTAATTGGGCTGATGAGTCACGATAAATATGGTCAATGCCGCTATGTAATTCCCTGATCAATGTGAAGGAGAGTGCATGTGCCTGTGTGGGTGTGTGCATATGTCTATTCATATGAGGAGGATTAAGAGTGCTTCCATTATACATTTCTACGTGTTTCAAGGAAAATGCACTTTATGCGCCTGTAGATATTCTTCAGTTTTCATTGTTTCTGATTGCTCGCCTCCTCAATAGCTAGCTTTCCAAAACGTTAATTAAAGAGGAATAAACTGATTCTTGCTTTATCCTTCAATCTCTTATCAAGTCCGGATTTCCTAGGAGTCTTTCAAGCTGGTGATTTTGAAGCGTGTGCATCCTACAGACTTATCCTTGAGAGCGCTGCTCAACTTTTGACAAATCAAGGCTTTGCATCAAATATTTGTTTTTCTAACAACCACATTCATCTGGCCACATTCATCATTTGACTCCCTTTTGAAATATCTGAACATTCTGCGGTTTACCATTAGCTGGTTAGCACTAGAAAACAGACTATTCCACTTGCTCTGGTGTGCCAAAGGGATGAATCATGTTATTAGCATGGCACATCCAGGGAAAAAAACCTTAATCAATACTAGTCAAAGATCAGAGAGACTCAGGCAGGAAACGGAAATGGACAGAGAGGACAGAAGAGAGAAAATAAATGGAGTACCCTCTGTACTATATGTGCCTCTTGAATGACTTGCTGGAACATTGGGACTTGTTTCACCCTCTTAAGGGTTCAATGGCTCTCTTGTTGTGTGAGGTTTTCTGACGGAAGATCCTTTGATCTCACTGTCATCTTCTCCCACAGAGGGTTTTTAATTCGGAGTTACCAAGCACCACTTTTGCCAAAATAGCAAAGGTTTACATAGAGCATCTATTGTTACCTGCCGACTCATTCCCCTGATGATCCCCTAAATTGAAACGGTATGACATCATGGAGTGGTTTGGAGCCAAATCTGTGAAGCAGCAGTTGACCCATGGGGCCAATCATTCTGGCAGCATGCTGGCAGATTGTGTGCCTGTGGAATAAGAAAAGTGTCTTCTAAACAAGCCTCCTCCTTGGCAGTCGGGGCACCATGAGGTCTGATGGATATGTTTGGACCAAACCGACAGTCATGTTTGCTCGTCCTGAATCATTATGGTTGGTATATTTTTATATTACTGTGTCAGAGCCTTAGTGCCTTAGTCATTGGGGCTGTTAGTTCTGCATTCCTCTTCATCTCTCAGACTAATTATCGTGTACCTCATGACTCATACATGCTATATAGCTATGTCTCTGCATGTTTAGTAGGCACTTCCTGAATCATTCCAAAGTTCCGGAACCACTTGGACATGAAGTGCGTTTACTTAATAGGCTGAAAGTAAGCCAGGAAAAACATCTCTGTGATTCTAAAGTGTCTCAAAATCTCTAGGTTCTCGTGATATGTTCATAAAATCATATTTAAGATTGCCACAATGTGTATGACCTCATCTGACAGACTCGATCCAGAACTGGTAGTTGTGTAACAACAGGATGCCAACTGAGTTTGTACGTAGAAGTTTATGATGGAAAACCTAGAGTAATATAATTTTCTCCATTTAACATTGTAGCATAAAAAAGTTTTGACTGAACAAAAACAAACAAAGTATTTCTCAATGACCTTGCAGAGAATTGGAAAAAGATGGGATAGACATGGGATCTAGTTCCATTGTAGAAAACATAAAGAAGTAGAGTGGATCTTGTGGTTCAGCTCGACAGCACTTCAATTTGTGCTTCTAGTGCGTCAACAACTACAATTCTTGTCCTTTTCAACTCAAAACATTATCAAATAGAATGTTTTCTTTATGTTTCATTATTGTGTCGTAATTTCTTTTACCTCTCAAGTGCCCTGAAAAGAGCCATGTGATGTTGGCATGGCGAATAATCAAAAATATGTTGTGGTGCATGCTGGGTACTGGGAGCACACCTATACACTCCTGCCAGCTAGTTATGGCACATTTGACGTGGGCTGGTACTATGTATTTTTTTCAGACAGAGAGAGAGAGTTTTGTTATAGCTATGGACAGTCAGCTTTTGTTTTCAAAGGCCCCTCATTACGTTCAGGTAGTGTAGAGAGCCAAGTAAGCTCTCCTGGGTAAACAGAGAGGGGCTGCGATATCTCCTACCTGTCTCTCAGCCATCTCCGTTTTTTATAAAAACAATGCTGCCATGTTGCTATTGCTGGTATGGTATCAAGCCCTCTTCAAGGTTGTGAGAGCATTGTGTGTTACCTTCTAGTGTTCAGAGTGATGTGCCTGAGCTGGATCCCATGGTGTGATTCGCTCACTGCCTATCAGGCTGGCTCCCCTCTGAGCAGATCCAGATGGGGCTGGCTGGAGACTACAGTATATGCCATGATCTGATGAGCTGAGCTGTGATATTGTGTACTGTATTGTCCATGAATGCCTCTCTGGGCCTGGCCCTGGGCCATTGGCAGTAACTTTGTTATAGATAAGGTTAAAATAAAGGTTGATTGAGAAAAACAAACTACTAATATGGTATAAGTAGTAACCAGAGATCTGGGTTTATTCTCAGATCAATGTTCTTATTCCTATTCATATCAAGTCCAGAGAGTGAAAGAGCCTTGCACAAGGGTACAAAAACAGATTTTTCAACTTTTAGGTTCAGCGATTCAAACAAGGGACCTTTTGGTTACTAGCCCAATGCTCAAACCACTAGGCTACCTGCTGCCATGAATGCCAAGAGTTTTATATTTCTGTGGACGATGGCACAGTACTAGTAGAGGATGGAGTAACTGACAGGGATCATTTTTACTGCATCCTTCCTTCTCTTTCTCTCTCTCGCTCTCCATGCTGATCTACCAAAAGGACGGACAGTGAATGTGTTTTACAGTCTGACAGCGGTTTCATATCAGCAGCGATACAAAACAAATCTTCAGCTGGCTACCACCTCCGTGCCTCAGCAAAACCTCGGGATAAAGGTGCTTGGTTAATGACTGGTTAACACTGAAGAGATGGCATTATACATGTCATTTGTTTTACCCCTTTTTCTCCCCAATTTGTAGTTACAGTCTTGTCTCATCACTGCAACTCCCTTACGGACTAGGGAGAGGCGAAGGTCAAGAGGCGTGCATCCTCCGAAACACAACCCAACCAAACTGCTTCTTGACACAATGCCCGCTTAACCAGCCACACCAATGTGTCGGAGAAAATACCGCAAACCTGGCGACCGTGTACTACACCCAGCACGCCACAGGAGTCACTAGTGCAGGATGGGACAAGGACCTCCCTGCTGGCCAAACCCTCCCCTATCCCAGATGACGCTGGGCCAATTGTGCACCACCCCATGGGTCTCCCCATCGTGGCCAGCTGCAACAGAGCCTGGACTTGAACCCAGAATTTTTAGAGGCACAGCTAGTACTGCTATGCAGTGCCTTAGACCACTGCGCTACTCAGGATGATACATGTAATTTGGGGGGGGTGATCAGAAGAATATGTCAGTGAAGATATCAGAAAGACTAGCAGAAAGGATGTACCCTGTTTTACGGAATACAACACAGAGAACGCTTGAGGGGTAGCTGACATTCAAAGAGATACAGTAGGCTGAAAAAGATGGAATCACAGAGGGAAAAGTAAATAAACAGACAGCATAGGGAATGGGATATGATTAAAGGAAAAGAGAAAGGTAAGAAAAAAGTCATATTCAAAAGCTTAGAACTTAGTTAAGCCAAGTTAGACTTTATTTGCTTAGACAGTGAGAAAGTCACTGGAAAAACATTACATTTTAACAATGGTATGAATTCCATGAAAGACAAGGAGAATAGGGAATAAAAGGAGAGGCGAAATAGTGTTGCTCTGTGAGACAGTGTCTTTAGGGATATTCATATGATTCCAGTTGGATTTTCTAAGCCTTTTGTGTCTGTCATTATGTTACTGGGCACTGAAAGGAGGACAGAAGAATACCTACAGGGTTGGCAAGGGGAGCCATCTTCTTTTGAAGGGCCTAGAGTGAACAAAAAGAGCTCTGGAAATGTAGTAATGGCATCACACCTATTCAAGAAGGTAATGTGGTATCTGAGACAGTGGATCACAACCCGTCTGTCTGACTCTGAGCTCCCATGTCTACCTCCTTTGTGATGGAGGAGACATTATTCCTGAAAGCTGTGGAATTATTTTAAGAGAAAATCAGATGACCACATGATGGGATTCATATTTCTAAAAACCTGTCATTTAATTTGATATGTTCCATTTCATTTAAGTTTTGTTCAGTCCCATGGCTGGCTGCTTTAACTGCAATGACCCATGTTATTCTTTATTTCTTTGAAAAAATATGATTGCTGCATTGACAGAGAACATGTCATCTCCACTTTAAAATAATCGCTGGCACACTGAGATCTCATTCGTGAAAGCTCTTTAAATCAAATCAAATGTGATTGGTCACATGCACATATTTAGCAGATATTATTATGGGTGTAGCGAAATGCTTGTGTTCCTAGCTCCAACAGTGCAGTAGTATCTAACAATTCACAACAATATACACAAATCTAAAAGTAAAAGAATGGAATTAAGAAATATATAAATATTAGATCGAGCAATGTCGGAGTGGCATTGACTAAAATACAGTCATTTTGGTAATCAGGCCTCTAACTGTTGTGTCATCTGCAAACTTGATGATTGAGTTGGAGGCTTGCGTGGCCACGCAGTCATGGGTGAACAGGGAGTACAGGAGAGGGCTGAGCACACACACTTGTGGGGCCCCTGTGTTGAGGATCAGCGAAGTGAAGGTGTTGCTTCCTACCTTCACCACCTGGTGGCAGCCCATCAGGAAGTCCAGGACCCAGTTGCACAGGGTGGGGTTCAGACCCATTTCCCCGAGCGTAATGATGAGTTTGGAGGGTACTATGTTGTTCATTGACTATAGCTTAGCATTCAACAACATTCTTACATAGGTATTCCTCTTGTCCAGATGGGATAGGGCAGTGTGCAGTGTGATGGCAATTGCATCGTCTGTGGATCTATTGGGACAGTAAGCAAATTTAAGTGGGTCTAGGGTGTCGTAAGGTGGAGGTGATATGATCCTTAACTAGCCTCTCAAAGCACTTCATGATGACAGAAGTGAGTGCTACGCGGCGATAGTCATTTAGTTCAGTTACCTTTGCTCTCTTGGGTAAAGGAACAATAGTGGACATCTTGAAGCAAGTGGGGACAGCAGACTGGGATAGGGAGAGATTGAATATGTTGGTAAACACTCCAGCCAGCTGGTCTGCGCATGCTCTGAGGACACGGCTAGGGATGCCGTCTTGGTTGGAAGCTTTGCGAGGGTTTACAATCTTTAATGTCTTACGTCGGCCACGGAGAAGGAGAGCCCATAGTCCTTGGTAGTGGGACACCTCGGTGGCACTGTGTTATCCTCAAAGCAGGTGAGGAAGGTGTTTAACTTGTCCGGAAGAAAGATGTCGGTCTCCGTTACCGGGCTGGTTTTCCCTTTGTAATCCGTGATTGTCTGTAGACCCTGCGTCTTGAGTCTGAGCCGTTGAATTGCGATTCCACTTTCTGTGCTGACATTTTCCCTGTTTGATTGACTTACGGAGGGAATGTGTAACGAATCTCGTCCTCCTCTTCTGAGGAGGAGTAGCGAGAAGGATCGGAGGACCAATTTGCAGCGTTGTAAGTCTTCATTATGTAATATTTAATGAATCAAACTTAACACTGAAATACAAAAAACAATAATGGGAACGAACGAAAACCGAAACAGTCCTGTCTGGCGACATACACAAAGACAGAAAATAAACACCCACAAACACAGGTGGAAAAAGGCTACCTAAGTATGATTCTCAATCAGAGACAACTAATGACACCTGCCTCTGATTGAGAACCATACTAGGACGAACACAGAAACCAACATAGAAAAACAAACAGACTGCCCACCCCAACTCACGCCCTGACCATACTAAAATAAAGACAAAACAAAGGAGCTAAGGTCAGAACGTGACAGAATGACTACACTGTTTGAATTCGGCCATATTCCTAATCACCTAGCCATGGTTATAATGCAGTGGTTCGCGCTTTCAGTTTTGCGCAAATGCTGCCATCTATCCACGGTTTCTGCTTTGGGTAGGTTTTAATAGTCTCAGAGGGTACAAAATCTCCTATACACTTTCTGATGAACTCAGTCACCGTAACAGTGTATTCGTCAATGTAAGCACATTTCAAGACATAACCGTATATTTCACTGACCCTCTTATCATAGAAAGTGTCCCAAGTTAGTGAAGTATTTCCAGAGATCTCTAATAGCGTAAACTTGAGAGACACTGGTCATTAAGAAGTTGTCACGCCACTTTAGGACTCAGTCAGATGAAGTGTCTCTGAGCCCACTTTTCCAGGTGGAGGATGTATGGAGCGGGGTTTTTTCTCCACTCACAGGTCTGTGGAAGACCATCTGTTCATGAGGGTTTGATATATCCTCAGCAGTCTGTCACAGACACTTCTGTCACCTACTATCTGCGAGGTGAACACCTCCTGTTCTGCTGCCTCCTGTGTACATACTGTGCGTCTGAAATGGAACCCTATTCCCTATAGTGCACTACTTTTGACCAAGGCCCGCATAGGGCTCTGGTCAAAAACAGTGCACTAAATAGGAAATAGCATGCCATTTCAGATGCAGCCATACAGTACACCCACCCTGGGTGGACAGAACAGAAACCAGGGAGGAGTCTGAGGCAGACAGGGACACCAGTACAACAGCTTTTTGTTTATTAGAGAGGGATGAAGATTTATGTCTGGCACTGGGTAGAGCGTTGGGCGTGGGAGTGAAAGAGCGGAGTAGAGGAGGAGAGTGGTTAAGTGGGTGGGTCAAAGGAGCCTAGATTTACTGCAGATTGATGTGAAGAGTCTCCTGCTGTGTTTACAAGCTGCCTCCCTGGTATTGCGAGGAGAGAACACTCCGTGGAGAACACACCATGGAGAACACTCTGTGTGTGGAGAAGACTCTGTGGAGAACACACAGTGGAGAACACTCCGTGGAGAACACTGTGTGTGGAGAAGACTGTGGAGAACACACAGTGGAGAACACAATGTGGAGAACATACAGGGACTTGTAATAAGATACAATAATAGGACAGTTCCTGTTGCATCATACATGGGAGAGCTCAGTGTTTGTACTGTATATCACATCATAATCACGGCTAGAGGAGTGGACTCCACAATATATAAATATGGGTTGCACTGTACTGTATTCTCTAACGTTACAGTGCTGTAAGAGTGCCACAGTCAACTACTTTGTCTGATTATAGGATGCTGTAATAAAGCAGCTTATGTTTCACCATAATAGAGAAACATGTGTTTCATATACTGTATAACTATACATACCCAGTGGGGAACTTCCAGTAAGACTTTCTGTACTGTTTCCAGTGTCTATGTTACACTATCACTCTATGTGTTGACATGATTATTAAAAAGCGCCTGAGGGGCATTGATCGTCTGGTGTCCCCCTGCCTGGGGTGTGAATGATCCCAGTGTTATCAGTGATGGGAGCAGCATACTGCCTCATCTCCTCTCCTCTCTGGGTCTCAAGGATACTGCCTGGCACCCCTGTGGAGAAGCCCTGTTTTAGGCTGTTACTCCCAGGCTATGTGAGAGATCTGTGAGGCGTGAAGAGGAAAATTGAGTTTTAAAAAGAGAGAGAGTGGAGACAAAGAGCTTAGAGGATGCAGGTGATATCACACTATTGTCCAGTGATGAGCCATTGCAATTGTGTGTGTGTGTGTGTGTGTGTGTGTGTGTGTGTGTGGTTCGCATAGAGCATCTCTAATGAGACCAGTGGAAAAGCAGAGACAGTAGAGGGGTTGGTCAGGGTTGGGGACGGGGGCGGGGTCGTCACACAAATGGCCAATTAGAGCTAGTATTAGTAGTTCCATTTCCCCATCTCATGACTCTCAATTTCATTACAGAATGAAAATGAATGGAATAGTATAGTGATGATGTCTTTGCTTTGAAACATTTCTGTGAATAGATTGTATAGCTTCATCTCATAGTGCCTTTTAGTGACTGATGTGCTGTGGTGTTCCGAGCTGGCAGGGAAGGGAGATGAAGATGGGAGGGTGTGGTGCATTGTGGGTAAGAGAGAGAGGAGATGCCGAGATGTGGGCTTCTGGAGTGTTTTAGTGAAACAGATGGATGACATATTAGTATTGTGATTCTGAAAATGATTAATACACTTTGCTTTGTAAAGTTGCAACCAAATAATCTATGCTGAATGCACAGCTTCGTATCCCAAATTGAACTGGACTTTTAACCTGCACCTCAATCACACGCCACTTCTCCAACTTATTCTAATGCCTGGCCAGCGTCTGTCCTCCAGGGTCCCTCCCAACTGCCTTCGCTCACCTTAGAATTACGTGGGGAAAGCCAAGCTCCAAAGAGTATCCATTTTCTTTTAATGTAGCTCATCACGAGGGTGGCAGGTAGCCGAGTGGTTAGAGCCAGTAACCGTTGGGCCAGTAACTGCAAGGTTGCTTGATTGAATCCCCGAGCTGACAAGGTAAAACTATGTTGTTCTGCCCTGAACAAGGCAGTCAACCCACTGTTCCTAGGTCGTCGTTGTAAATAGGAACTTCTTCTTAGCTGACTTGCCTAGTTAAATAGATTAAAGCTGGGAGTCTACAGAAAATGTCAAGAAAAATGTTAACGCTTTCATGTCTGCCAAGCATACAAACCTTAACTTAATGTCTTCTGAGTCATTGAAGGAGACACATTGAAACGACCCACCCCCCTGGCTATTTCTAAAAGTGTAAACATAAACTACTGTCTGTCATACTTCCATACATCTATTTACAATCATGTGTGCTGAAAGGTGTTCTGCACAGACTGTACATTGTTTCTGGTTTACACAAGTTTACACAAGACATGGATGCCTGACTTTGTCAAGAGATGATGTGGGTGTGTGTTGATTTCTATAATGTGATGCGCTTCGATTATAACAGACACTTGACATCTGCTTAGTTCTATTTAAATGTATATTAGGAAAAGGTTGTCATGTTGGAGATGTACAGTCACCCACAGAGTACTGCACTACCACCCCCAGACAGGAAACCATACTAGCAACTCTACTTGGTTCTGAGTAGATCTATAATACGCTTGCTCTGAAATGAATCCACACCAACGTTACAATCATGGAGTCTCAACTACATCTTAATTGCTTTTTCTCAGTCAGTCAATAATTTGTTAGCATTTTGTACTCAGTGGATTCATTTGATCTCCCTCAACGAATCCTGTGCCTAATGATAATTGTGTTGTGTATAACCCCTGAAATGAATGGTTGATAATGACAGGCTTTATGACCCTGTGTGTATCTGTGTGTTTGTCCCTCCAGACGCTGCCCACCACGCAGTACGAGCTGGAGATCGTAGCCCAGGACATGAAGGGAAGAGACGTGGGACTGACAGGAACAGCCACGGCAACCATCACCATCACAGACAAGAACGACCACGCCCCAGAGTTCACCCACTCACTGGTGAGTACAAGCACCGCTGCCTGTTCCCCACACCCCTATTCCCTGTCCTCTGTCACTTGGCCCCTGTCCTCATTGTTGTCCAAAGGTGGATAAATGTCAAATAAACTCAGTGTAATGATGACCAGATGGAGTTGTCATACAGACTAGTGTGTATATTGAGTTATATAACAAAGTAAATAGTGAGGTCTTGAGATGGGACCACTGCTACCAGTTCTTATCATCCTCCCTTTCTAGTGCTCCTGTTCTGCAGGCAGGTTCACCAGTCCTTGTAGTCCTCCAGTCCCAGCAGAGACCATCACTCCTCAGTCAGATAGACAGACCTTGGAGAAAAACAGCCCCAGTCACATCTATCACTGTAATCGCAGACGCAGCTGGTGACGGGCGTGATTCACATACAGGTGATGGAGTAGGTTTCACACACATAAACACACACACATACCAGCAATCAACCAGTTATCCTCCCTGACCTCTGCTTTTCCATTTAAAATGATTGTGTTATAATTCTCGAAGCCTGCCCTAGGAAAGGCACAGTGCACATCAGTCGCTGGCCTGTGTGTGTGTGTTTATGTATGTGTGTGTGTGTGTGTGTGTGTGTGTGTGTGTGTGTGTGTGTGTGTGTGTGTGTTCACATGTAATGAACAACACATCACAGTAGTCAGGTGGTATGGGTGCACAAGGGAGATAAGGGAGTGTGTCTGTGAGTTTACGCTGCTATGATCATGGTGTTGGTTTCCTTTGTCAGTACAGCCTCAAGGCTCTAGTAGAAACCCTGTATAGCACCCGTAACCCAATACAATAGAGGACAGGCTAACCGAATGAACAACAAAGACAACATGAAAGTATGAAAAGGAATTAAAATAGTTTGGGGAGGGGCCTCGTCCCCGAGGGATGATCCTCTGAGCCAGATGCTGTGATGCCGGTAGCCCTATGCGGGGTAGCTGGCATCACAACTACTCCCCCATCTGTGAGAAAGAGGATCCGGTGATCAGCTGGTGGCGTTGGGGAAGTGAAGGGTCGGCTGTGAGCCTTTTGCTGTAAGACGCAATTGAGAAATATCAAAATAGATAATAAACTGAACTTCAATGGCTGTGCCTTTGCAAAGATAAAGACATTTCAACAGATGTTTTTTTTAGCGCAAACTGAACCATTTTATTGTTCGAAAGTCATATCTTACAAATGTTCTATTAAATCTGTCCTGCAGAGTGTGCTGTCCTTTGGTCTGATATGCGTGTTCAGAAACATGCTTCAGTGCTTGATTTAATACGGCGGGAAGGATAATTGGTATAGATCAAGAATCAGCCTCCAACTTGTACACAAAACGCATCCTCCTAAAACCTGAAAGCCTTTTACAGGACACTACTCATCCTGGTGGGATAATAAAATTGATCTGAATCTGAGAGAAACGAGTCCTTCATTTAAGTACATCACAAGATGTATTCCCATTGGTCAGAAGAGAGCAGTTCTTAGTGAGCATGTAAAAAGAACATATAGGTAGAGTGGTAAAATACGCCCTACGTGGAGCCAACGTTGAAGAGAACAGCTATGAGTTAGCATGATCCTGATGTTAGCTCACCCTTTTGAAAATGAAAGCACCAGAGCACGCAATGCTTTCCGAATGAATATACGATTTGACAAATCATTTACTCAAGGCAGTCATGGAAATCCAAAATCGTTGAATGAGCACTCAAGTAATCTTGAAGCTTGAAGCACTGGCCCCAGATGTGGAAAACAGCACGGTTCGCGCTGAACTACTTCGGCTGTTAACTACGAGACTTCAAAGACAAGAGGCATGAAGTTCAGCAACAACACGTTTAGTGACAAGAGATTGTTATAGAAGTTGCGCCAAGCCCAAGCTATCAGTGGCATGACTGTGCGACAACCAATGAACGATAATCACGCTAGTGACTTTGACATTGTGTGGGGTAGACTGATAGCCAACCAGCCTAATAATGCTTTTTGGAAGATACAAGCATGAAGGGAGATATCTGATTGCTACCAGTAGTTGCGGTATGACCGCCAATGAATTAACATTTATGAACATGCCTAGAGTGATGAGAAAATAGGCGTACTGAGCTCAAGCAGCACGAATGAAATATTCCCCACTGAAAAAAATGATTTGATAAAATAACAGTGCTATTACAAAGCACCACTTTAAGGTAAAGCTACAACAAAGACAACAAAAGTAACCTACGCAATTAGCCACGATAGGCAAAGGTATGTCCATGTATCTGAACAGAGAGGATGTGGATGAGTCTGCTGTGAACCTTCTGCTGTAAGACGTAAGTGAGAGAACCATTGGTGAATAACAATTGGTGGGAAGTTTAGCAAGCGCTAAAGTTGCATTATTCAGCTGTGCTCATTGGCCATAGGGTAATAGGTGATTGACATTCTGCACGTGTCTAATTGATATAGTAAAAGTGACATGACACTGTGCTGTTGATGAGAACATATCGACAACGGTTATAAATTCCTGCTGCGCCCATGGAAAGGAAACAATGTGAATATGTCATGCTTACGGGAGGAAGGAGCAAGCCATTCAGACTGCCTTACTGATTGAACCTACTCTATCAACCTCATTACCCACCAGCCACACTGTCTCTATTTTTCAGGATCTTAGTGCACACAGAAAACTGCTCCTAACAAACTTAACCTATTTGCCTGTTTGTGCAAACTCATGATGCATTTGTCAAAAACTGCAACTGTTGCGTTTTTCTTTTTCTTGAGGTGAAGGAAAAGGCATTAGGCCCTTAAGCAGAGGTCGTAATGTTGAGTTGTGTGGTTTTTAATGGAAATGCCCAGCGCTGTTGTCAGGGTTCGAGACACATCACCTTGAACTTCCGCCAGGCTGGCTCCCATGATGCATTGCGGTGTCAGGGAAGCGTTGTAAGAAGTGGATCTTCACACTGAAATGTTCCGGCTGAGGAGGCATGCTGGGGCCATGCTGAGTGCACTCCGTCCCTGTCCTTACTTAATGTCTCCCATCTTTCTTCTGGGGATCCATTAAACAGCGTGGAGAAATGTATTTCTTTTTTTAAACATAGCCATTTAAGTCGCTAAGCTTAAAGTCCTCAACCTGCTCAGCAGCCTCTAACCTGGAATCATGAATCATCTCTTTATGACTTCATACTATTGTGTGTGTGGGTGTCCATGAGTGGGCATGGTTATGTGAATGTGAGCACATTCATAGATATTGAATTCCACTCTCTTGGAAAACCTTTTTAAATAATAGATCCCACTGGGCACAGATGGCAATTCAATGTCTATTCCATGTTGGTTCAACGTCACTTCATTGAAACTACGTGGAAACAACATTGATTAAACCAGTGTACCCAATGAGATCCTTCCGGATATTATATTGAATGTTTTCCAACTGAAAACTCTGTAGATCAACATAATTTCTAATAGAAAATAAAAGCATCTCCTGTTCGTGCTGCGTTCAAGCAGAGAGGAAGACATGTTCTGGTTTACCTTTACCTCCAGAACGCATAGGTGCTGATAAAGTGTTGGCATGACTCCACAACACTGTTGTCTACTTGAAGATGTGCCTAACTCAACCAGTTGGGATTCACAATGTACCCTGCCTCCCCCCATGCTGTTGAAATAGACTTTAGAGTAGTGAGATATAATAAAGCCCCCCAAAGACAAACATGGCTTGTAAGGGATCACACATCTTCTACTGCTCTGTAAACACCATTCAAAAGACGACGTTCAGTTGGATTCGTTTTTTACTCTGTGTTTCTCTCTTACACTGTGTGAAACATCCCCCTGAAATGCAGTTACCAAGTTCAGATAGATTCTAACTCATTAGAGATTCTGAGTGAAATTGACTCACACAGGTGCTGTCTCCTGTAGCTGGAAGGCAGGCTGGGGTCATCATAGAACAGAATTGTTTCATGTCTGTTAATGATGGAAAGTCTACAGTATGTTACAGTGAGTCAGTGGTAAACCTATCATAGTGTTCCTAGTTTACTTAGACCATGTACTGGCCATCGGTGGGTGTATACAGATTCTATACACACTCATGATTCTGTCGAGCTGCACTAATATTCTCTTTACAAAGTTTCTCTGAGGACCCTGTGTAAATCCAAACTTTTTTCATCTAAGACTAAGTTGCTCTTTCATACTTGGGAATTTATTGCATTCTGTGAAGCATCTTTAGGGGATTGGGCTCCACAATGATTAACTAATCCAATTTTTATAAGAGTGGAAACAAGCAAAGATGATTGGGAATCGCCTGATTAATTTAAAGAATGAATATGTATGCTTGATAGTAGGAGATTAATACCACTCCTGATGAAAACCAACAGCAGTACACCACAGGCTTATGTTGTCTTACATTATGTATGTACTCTATAATCTAATACTGTGCTAATATCTAAGCATCATATTTGACAGATACTTCTGTTGAACCTTGTTCCTATTTGGGCCGCATAGTGTAAAAATAGAACACCAACCAATATCACAACTAGCTACTCCACACAGTGTATGTAATTGGGTATTGTCTGTATGTGTGTTTATTGACCAATGCCGTTTACTGACCAGGGGACTCGGACTATCCCTTTCACTATACATGTCAGCCTTGATCACTGTTCAAGGCTGCTACTTCAGTACAGCACTGACCACTGATCCACAGCACTAAAACACAAATAAAACAAAAATAAGGAAAGGTTATACACCCAGTATCAGCCCCCATGACATAATCTCTACTTGTCCTGATGTCTCTCTAACTAAAGTCTGTGGTGACACAGAAAGGAGAGGATAGTGACACTGCTGCCTGGTACAAGGGGAAAATGTACACCTGCCACCCCCCACTCCCATCTCACCCCCCTCTGGCCCTGGATGATAACTGGCATCTAATTTCTGACTAGCCCGTTCCATTGTCCCATAGCAGCCACTGATCTGGCTTATCAGTCTTGCCACTCAGGGAGACTGACAGCCAATCCATGCCCTCGCTCCCCTGTGGTGACAGGAGAATATGCCCGCCGTCCAAATGATAATGATATTAACAGTGATGGCTGAGACATGGTCTGTCCAACCCAGGGCCAGGCTGGGCTCTCTATCAGGGCTGTGCTGTGTCTCACAGAAGGCTGCCATACGTGTGTCAGGGATTAGAACTGGGCTGCATGATTGCTCCACTAGCTCAGAGATATCTGTTTGTCTGGGAATGTCTGTCTGTAGCTGGGGTGAAATGGTCTATGTCTGTGTGAGAGAAGAGAGTGATAGAGAGGGGCAGGAGGGAATCTGGGGTTAGGATCACTTCAAATGCCTTCTTTGTTTCTGCCTGAATCCTTTGTGCTGACAAAGATATCCAAATACATCAGATTTGGTATTTTCCTTGGGTATAACCTATCAAAGTAGATAAGAGAGTCAATACATTTGGCTTAGCCTTCCCTTTCTCTATCATATTCAGACAAGAGAAGCCATTTGGCATGAGAGTCCATTGGTCATGGTAGGAGACCATGGGGTGTATAACAATTATTTTACATAATTGTGTATGAAGAGATCTGCAATCCATGGATCTCATCATGTCATTTAGATGTTGAGATGAATAGGTAACCTCTCATTTTACCAGACTCTCAGACAGACATAAAGGGATGATTAAGCTGAACAAAATGTGTTTTAGCACCACAATTGTCACAGAACACGTCAACTTTGTTTACATATCACAGATGACAAGAACACTCACTTGGATATAATGTCCTCCAAAATGGGACGCATTAGCTCATCACACCATTGACGTAGCCACGGACGCTAAAAGTTAATTGAATCCCATTGTGACGCATGGGGGGACATGATTTGGCAGGTGGACAGTATGCGGCATGATCGGACCTCCTGAAAATGGCTAGAGTGTATGAACACTTGAGTGGATTGTTCGTCCTTCAGGTCTGAAGCATGGAGAGGAGAACAGAAGACACCTCTTCAGGGAGCATTGAAGGGTCACCATTCAAATAGCTCATAGCCTTTTGGTCTCTCTAGTTTTCAAATACAGACCTACCACCAACAACTTAGTCATTCTGTACCATTTCATGAAGTTACACATTTTATTTGGATGATACCACAAGTTCACATTTCAAGGGATGTGACTAAGCATCTCTACAGGCTATCCATTCGTAAAATGAGTAATGTATATGTAAGTATCCGTGGATAGTCAAAAAGCTTTATTTCTGAACTTTGTTCTAACATAATTTACATACTCTGTGCCTAGAGGGTGTTTAGACTAAATCTCAAACTAAATCATATTAAGGTTGTTGTCTTCCTTCCATGTTGTCACTCTTTTAGTGGAGCTCTTAAGGGCATTCCCACTGAGCACTTTTACACTACATGGTGGCAAACTGTAGCCAGTGGTGTAAAGTACTTATGTAAAAATACTTTAAAGTACTACTTAAGTAGTTTTTGGGGTATCTGTGCTTTACTTTACTATTTATATTTTTGACTACTTTTACTTCACTACATTCCTAAAGAAAGTATGTTATTTTTACTCCATACAAAGATAGAGGTGAAGGGTAGAAGAGAAGTGAGTGAATGAGGAGAGAGCGAAAGAGAGAGAGGGGGCCAAAGGAGAGAGTTGAAGAGAAAGGAGTGGAAAGAAAGGAGAAGGACCTGAGCCTAGCTCATCATGCTGGCCTCATCTCAGATGAGTAGACTTGAAACTTCTCAGATGAAGTTTCAAGTCTACTGCAGCGCCATCTCTTGACTGGCTGCATCACCGCTTGGTATGGTAACTGCTTGGCATCCGGCGACAAGGTGCTACAGAGGGTGGGGCCAATGTCCCTGCCTTCCATGACCTCTATACCAGGCGGTGTCAGAGCAAGGCTCGGAAAATTGTCAAAGACCCCAGCCACCCAAGCCATAGACTGTTCACACTGCTACTGCACGGCAAGTACTGGAGCGCCAAGTCTGTGATCAAAAGGCCCCTGAACAGCTTCTACCCTCAAACCATAAGTCAGCTGAACAGTTAATCACATGGCTACCAAGACTATTTGCCTTGACCCTTTTTTGCACTGACGCTATACACACATACACTTGACTCTGTCCACACTCCAACACACACACACACACACACACACACACCCTAGTGCTACTCTGTTTGTCTATCCTTATTGCCTAGTCACTTTTACCCCTACCTACATGTACATATTACCTCAACTACCTTGTACCCCTGCACATTGGCTCTGCACAACAACTCCTTTTATACAATATAGTTAATGTATAACTATTTTACATTTTTCTTTGCTAATTTTCTTACTTTTTAACTCTGCATTGTTGGGAAAGGGCTTGTAAACTAATCATTTCACAGTAAAGTTCACACCTGTTGTGTTTGTCGCATGTGACAAATAAAATGGATTTGATTTGAAGTGAAGTGAGAGTAGAAAAGCTGCATTTTAGCCCCAGTCCCTAGGAACGGTTGAAACACTCTTTCACTAGACGTGACTTTCTAGCAGTGGTGTAAAGTACTTTAGTAAAAATACTTTAAAGTACTACTTAAGTCATTTTTTGGGGTACCTGTACTTTACTATTTATATTTTTGACTACTTTTAATTCACTACATTACTTAAGAAAATATTGTTGTTTTTACTCCACACATTTTCCTCGACGCCCAAAAGTACTCCTTACATTTTGAATGCTTAGCAGGACAGAAATGGTCCAATTCATACGCTTATCAAGAGAACATCCCTGGTCACCCCTACTGCCTCTGATCTGGCGACTCACTAAACACAAATGCTTTGTTTCTGAATGTTGGTGTGTGTCCCTGGCTAGCCATAAATTTAAAAAACACTAACAATTGTGCCAACTGGTTTGCTTAATATAAGGAATTTGAAATAAGTATTAAAATGATAAATTAAGTATATTTTAAACCAAATACTTTTAGACTTTCACTGAACTAGTATTTTACTGGGTGACTTTCACTTTTACTTAAGTCATTTTCTATTAAGGTATCTTTACTTTTACTCAAGTATGACAATTGGGTACTTTTTCCACCACTGCCTTTAGAAGGTTTTGAATAGGGTTGCAAAGGGAAAGTATATTACTGGAAACTTTCTAAACGAGCAGAATTTTAGTAAACTTTTAAGTATCTTTGGAATTTATCAGATGGCCTTATTATCTCTGGCCCTCTGTGTGACCATATCACATGTCAAATGTATAAAATAATAAAATAAGATGATTTTAAAATAAAAAATTGAATGACAAAGCTGTAAAACAAGGTCATATCTACAGTTGAAGTCAGAAGTTTACATACACTTAGGTTGGAGTCAATAAAACTCGTTTTTCAACCACTCCACAAATTTCTTGTTAACAAACTATAGTTTTGGCAAGTCGGTTAGGACGTCTACTTTGTGCATGACACAAGTAATTTTTCCAACAATTGTTTACAGACAGATTATTTCACTGTATCACAAATCCAGTGGGTCAGAAGTTTACATACACTAAGTTGAATGTGCCTTTAAACAGCTTTGAAAGTTCCAGAATATGATGTCATGGCTTTAGAAGTTTCTGATAGGCTAATTGACTGCATTTGAGTCAATTGGAGGTGTACCTGTGGATGTATTTCAAGGCTTTCATTACTTGACATAATGGGAAAATCAAAAGAAATCAGCCAAGACCGCAGAAAAAAGTTGTAGACCTCCACAAGGCTGGTTCATCCTTGGGAGCAATTTCCAAATGCTTGAAGGTACCACATTCATCTGTACAAACAGTAGTAAGCAAGTATAAACACCATGGGTCTACGCAGCCGTCATACTGCTCAGGAAGGAGAAGGGTTCTGTCTCCTAGAAATGAACGTACTTTAGTGCGAAAAGTGCAAATCAATCCCACAACAACAGCAAAGGACCTTGAAGATGCTGGAGGAAACAGGTATAAAAGTATATATATCCACAGTAAAACGAGTCCTATAACGACGTAACCTGAAAGGTCGCTCAGCAAGGAAGAAGCCGCTGCTCCAAAACCGGCATAAAAAAGCCAGACTATGGTTTGCAACTGCACATGGGCACAAATATCGTACTTTTTGGAGAAATGTCCTCTGGTCTGATGAAAAAAAAGAGAACTGTTTGGCTATAATGACCATCGTTATGTTTGGAGGAAAAAGGTGGATGATGCAAGCCGAAGAATACCATCCAAACCATGAAGCACGGGGGTGGCAGCATTATGTTGCGGGGGTGCTTTTCTGCAGGAGGGACTGGTGCACTTCAAAATTGATGGCTTCATGAGGGAGGAAAATTATGTGGATATATTGAAGCAACTTCTCAAGACAACATTCAGGAAGTTAAAGCTTGGTCGCAAATGGGTCTTCCAAATGGACAATGACCCCAAGCATACTTCCAAAGTTGTGACAAAATGGCTTAAGGACAAAGTCAAGGTATTGGAGTGGCCATCACAAAGCCCTGACCTCAATCCTATAGAAAATGCGTGGGCAGAACTGAAAAAGCGTGTGCGAGCAAGGAGGCCGACACACCTGACTCAATTCACCCAATTTATTGTGAGAAGCTTGTGGAAGGCTACCCAAAACGTTTGACCCATGTTAATAAACAATTTAAAGGCAATGCCACCAAATACTAATTGAGTGTATGTAAACTTCTGACCCACTGGGAATGTGATGAAAGAAATAAAAGCTGAAAGAAATAATTCTCTACTATTATTCTGACATTTGACATTCTTAAAATAAAGTGGTGATCCTAACTGACCTAAGAAAGGGAATTTTTACTAGGATTAAATGTCAGGAATTGAAAAGGAAAAACTGAGTGTAAATGTATATGACTTCAACTGTATGTACCATCAACTCAGTGAGTACCAAGTGTTTATTTTTAGGGTTTCAGCATGAAATATCCAATTGTTTTTACACACTTATTTATTTTACTATGTCAATATATCTTTGTTGTAAATGTTTTGCTGCCAGACAGCACTTGAGAAAATAAGTCAATAGTTGGAAGAGGTACAGAGTTCATTGTTGATTAGATGCTTTTTTCATTAATTTGGCTATTTTCTCTTGAACAATATGGTCTATCCACTAGAAACTCATGAACACAGATTAAAAAAGGAATACATTTTTAAAAAGTTATTCAAGTATGAATTACCAAAGTTACCATAAATTGCCATATATTACCTGTTAATTACCAAAATGACCAAAGATTCCGGTATGAGGGCACAAGGCGAGACCCAGATGCAGACACAGGAGGCAGATGGTTTGAGTCTTTGATATTTATTAATAATCCAAAAGGGGTAGGCAAGAGAATGGTCATGAGCAGGCAAAAGGTCAAAACCGGTTCAGAGTCCAGGAGGTACAGTGGGGCAGGCAGGCTCGAGGTCAGGGCAGGCAGAATGGTCCAGAAAACAGGCAAGGGTCAAAACCGAGAGGACTAGCGAAAGAGAATAGAAAAGGCAGGAGAACGGCAAAAACCACGCTGGTTGACTTGGAACATACAAGACAATCTGGCACAGACAGACAGAAAACACAGGTTTAAATACCCAGGGGATAATGGGGAAGATGGGTGACACCTGGAGGAGGTGGAGACAAGCACAAGGACAGGTGAAACAGATCAGGGTGTGACATCAGGTAACCTTGGTAAATTAGCGGTAGCTTTGCAACCCTAGTTGTGTGATGTAGAACTTCTTCTTTGTGTGCATGTCTTTTCCATGAGGTTAAGGAAAGAGTTGGCAGTAGTTTGTACATCATATTCTCAAATAGGGCTATCTTCTGAATACCACTCCTACCTTGTCACAACACAACGGATTGGCTCAAACGCATTAAGAAGGAAAGAAAGTCCACAAGTCCACAAATGAACTTTCAACAAGGCACACCTGTTAATTGAAATGCATTCCAGGTGACTACCTCATGAAGCTGGTTGAGAGAATGCCAAGAGTTTGCAAAGCTGTCATCAAGGCAAAGGGTGGCTACTTTGAAGAATCTAAAATCTAAAATTTATTTAGATTTGTTTAAAACTTTTTTGTTGGTTACTACATGATTCCATATGTGTTATTTCATAGTTTTGATGTCTTCACTATTATTCTACAATGTTGAAAATAGTAAAAAAATAAAGAAAAACCCTTGAATGAGTAGGTGTGTCCAAACTTTTGGCTGGTACTGTATGTGTGCGGTGTGTTTGTGGACGCACGTCCACGTGTAGGGGTGGTTGGGAGTCAGTGGTGTTAAGAGTGAGGATAGGTTATTATTGAGCAGTACTTCTAAAGCAGGTATATTGTTCAGAGTATAAAGTACAGCTTGTAAATGTTTGATGTTTGGCTACAGTATATGATGCAGTGTCGTTGAGAATAGATGTTATTTCACTCTCTAGATAAATGCAATGGCTAGAGCCAATGTAACTGTGTTAACTTAATCACATTTGAAAGGCAATGGCAGTTTTATGTACCATATGTTCAGCTGAAGTGTATCTATGGGAACAGCTTGAGCTGGAGCTCTTCAAATGTAATAATAGTGCAGGTATGCTCATTAACTTCCTTGGCCCATGTATGTAGGAGAGAGATGGGGTGTGTATGCGTGTGTGTGTGTGCACATGTGAATGAGTCTGCGCACAAACTATTTTAGGTGTTCATTCTGTCTGAAGGATGTACATCAATCAGATGAGATAAGCAGCTTTCATAAGCAAGCTGACTGGGTAAGAGAGAGAACTGCTGAAAGATTAATAAGATTTTTATTTTGCACCTGGGAATAATTATATTTTAGCATGTAGGAGAATATTTTCTCTCAACGTACTGCTAGCTACCCAGATGTGAATAAGTAGCATGCACTGTTCAAATGAATCATCCTATCAAAAGTAGTGTATCAAACTAGAGTAATAACGATACAAGTTCAAGCATAGGATCTTTCTTTGGGGGCTTTTCAATTGTTTTTGTGAAGTCAAATCAAATCAAATGTATTTATATAGCCCTTTGTACATCAGCTGATATCTCAAAGTGCTGTACAGAAACCCAGCCTAAAACCCCAAACAGCAAGCAATGCAGGTGTAGAAGCACGGTGGCTAGGAAAAACTCCCTAGAAAGGCCAAAACCTAGGAAGAAACCTAGAGAGGAACCAGGCTATGTGGGGTGGCCAGTCCTCTTCTGGCTGTGCGAGATTATAACAGAACATGGCCAAGATGTTCAAATGTTCATAAATGACCAGCATGGTCGAATAATAATAAGGCAGAACAGTTGAAACTGGAGCAGCAGCACGGTCAGGTGGACTGGGGACAGCAAGGAGTCATCATGTCAGGTAGTCCTGGGGCATGGTCCTAGGGCTCAGGTCCTCCGAGAGAGAGAAAGAAAGAGAGAATTAGAGAGAGCATATGTGGGGTGGCAGTCCTCTTCTGGCTGTGCCGGGTGGAGATTATAACAGAACATGGCCAAGATGTTCAAATGTTCATAAATGACCAGCATGGTCGAATAATAATAAGGCAGAACAGTTGAAACTGGAGCAGCAGCACGGCCAGGTGGACTGGGGACAGCAAGGAGTCATCATGTCAGGTAGTCCTGAGGCATGGTCCTAGGGCTCAGGTCCTCCGAGAGAGAGAAAGAAAGAGAGAAAGAGAAAATTAGAGAGAGCACACTTAAATTCACACAGGACACCGAATAGGACAGGAGAAGTACTCCAGATATAACAAACTGACCCTAGCCCCCCGACACAAACTACTGCAGCATAAATACTGGAGGCTGAGACAGGAGGGGTCAGGAGACACTGTGGCCCCATCCGAGGACACCCCCGGACAGGGCCAAACAGGAAGGATATAACCCCACCCACTTTGCCAAAGCACAGCCTCCACACCATCTTCAACCACCAACTTAACATCCTGAGACAATGCCGAGTATAGCCCACAAAGATCTCCGCCACGACACAACCCAAGGGGGGGGGGGGGGCAACCCAGACAGGAAGATCACATCAGTGACTCAACCCACTCAGGTGACACACCCCTCCCAATGACGGTATGAAAAAGCCCCAGTAAGCCAGTGACTCAGCCCCTGTAATAGGGTTAGAGGCAAAGAATCCCAGTGGAAAGAGGGGAACCGGTCAGATTATGCCAGCCAGCAGAAAGAGAAAGAACAACACTGTCTGTAGAAAGACGCACTGTCCCTTTAAGAGTCTACACCTCTGCTGTGATGTCACAGCTCCTTAGGGGAATAGTGTTGTCTCCTCCGGGACTAAAGTGACATGGCACTGTGTGTTTGCTGTCAGCTCAATCTATGATGCCACAGAGATGTCACAAAGCACTTTCCATTAGGACAAATGAACAGCTGCTCTGCTGTACTCTCTCCCTGCATGGCTGTCTCTCTGTCAGACCAACCAAATCAAACCACATTTAAATTTTAAGCCATTCTGTCTGACTGTCCGGGACCACTGTAAGTTTATCTCTCTTTTCTGTGGTCTGTCAGATGATGGGGGGATGGTGGGCTGCCGAGTAGGAGGGGTGGTGGAGGTGTAAAAAGATGAGTATGATGAGTGTGTGACGGTATAGTTTTATCACTGTGAGCAGAGAGCGGGAGAGGGAGAGAGAGATTTTCTTTCTCCTCTTCACTCCACTTATTAACGTTAATGCAGGATGAGCAGCCAATCGCCATATCCTAATCACATGTGGAGAGGAAGGCCAGGGACAGACCGACAGGCAGTGGTCATTGACAGCACATAGAGTGGATATCTCAACAAAGGCAATACATTTAGGGTCGTTGGCTTCCAACAGGCTCATAGTGCCAGCTGGCGTAGAATGATTGGAAAAGTTAAAAAGAAATAGGAAGTCATTTCCAAAGTGGTGTTAATGAGGTTTGATATTGACCCCCTGCTCCCATTATATCCCCATATTAGATCAATATGCATTGTCAGCAACAAGTGGGAAATGCACAGTGAGATATGCCAGGCCATTTTCATAGTAAACAAGAAGTATGCATTGTATGATGGCCCTAAAGACAATCTCTGCCCACTGGACACAGACATCAGTTCAACGTTTAGTTTTTGAAAAAAATTGAGGTTAAAATTTGGGTGAAAGAAATACGAAATTCCCCTACGTTGATTCCTTTTTTCAAATCCAATCAGTTTTCCACATTGATTCAACGTCATCACATTGATTTTCTTTGTTGCGATGACGTGGAAACAACGTTGATTCAGCCAGTGGGTGGATTTAAGAGTGGCTGCTTCCTCCCTCCTTCACCTGTTGATGGTCTGTTGAACTACAGTTGTGTCAGGTTGCAGGCGGGGGGACATTGTTATTGTGATGGGCCCATATCATATGAAATGGGTAGTGCTAGTGTTCACCACAGAGCTGTCAAACTGTTATTAGCAGGTCAACTCAATGGGATCATCCAGTCAGCTGATATGAGTCCAAATATGACAGCTGGTGAATGTATGGCTCTAATCCCTAGCAGGCAGCTAAGTTAAATCAGAGGGTGTATGTGTTTCTCCTCTGGCCTGCATTGAACTGACCTGGTTTGGACTCTACTGACCTGGTCATCCCTTCACTGTGTGTTAACAGAGCTCCCTTGCTCTATAATTGGTTCTGGGGCTGGCTCTGGGTCTGTTTGTCTCTCTCTCCGATATACACAAGAACACACACACACACCACAAGAACACAAAACAAGAACCCAGGATCACGCACACGCACGTGCACACACACACCCTGTCTGTGTGTGTATGACACACCAGGGCCAGTCTGAGTTAGTGGTTATTTCCCTCATCCTCTCACACCGCTGGTTACTTTGTGTCCTCAGAGGTATTGGGGTCTTATCAGTAGCAGGGCAGGGGCTCAGTGGTAACGGGCGACAGAGATTGAATACATCCTTCTGACCGCATGGCTGCTTGAGATGATTAAATGAAACCCGAATGGCCAGTGATCTTTCTCTGTGTGTGTGTGTGTGTGCGCAACAATTTGTCCTCCTCAAATCTTTCAATGCACCTTGAAGAAGGATCCCAAAAACCTGTTTACTATTCGTAGAGGCCGTTTCAAAGTATCACTGGAGGAGTGTGGCTATCCATTTACTCCTGCAACAAAATCACCACACTATTTAAGCAGAAGAATATTCAAGGCAGCTCATTATTAGAATTATTCAGGGATCCCTGATCAGTGGGACATCCCTGATTCCGTGCTCTGTCTGTGGTAATGGCTTTTGTGGGTTGTCTTATGCCTGTGGAATGGGAACGTTCCCTCTCCGCGGTGCACCGCACAGCCGCAGCGCTACGATCCACGGGGGTTCTTGGGGAGGGAGGGAGGCTGAGGTCTGGTCTGCAGCTACAGCAGCCTGCTATCCTGCTAATCAGCGTGTAAGTAGTGTGTAACTGTTGTAATCACAGGGGGAAAGCAGCCATAGAACAGGATGTCATGGTGCTTAGCAACAGGCCATGTTCCCTCCCATTGAGGATGCCGTTTGAGGTTTAACATTAGAATAGGGTTAGGTTTGTAAACTAGCTGTGTTACCCCAGGTATATTTTTCTTTCCCTCTTTTTCTCTGTTTCTTTTTCTTCCTTTCTCTCCTTTAGAAGAACATTTTGCTGCTGTCCTCTGTAGCCTAAATGACTGAGTTGTGTAAAGTTTGTTTTTGAAAGGGCTCTATTCCAACAACCAATGCATGGTGTTGGGAAGAGCGAGCGGTAATCTGTGACCCAAAATACCATCCTGACAGAAAACACCATCATCTGGAACACGGCACTGTCCTTAAACAGGGCGTTGTGTGCCTGATAGATTACTCTGTAAACTGTGATACAATAATGGTCCTGACAGAGAGAGAGGGAATTGCTTTCGGCTAGATGCATTAAGGCTCCTAGAGTATTCCTCTGCTTCACAATGCACACTACAACAAAGTGGCTGCCAAGCAGAATACATTCCTGATATGAATCAGATTAAGGGTTCTCTACAACAATAGGGTAGGAGTGACAATGAGAAACAAATGGAGATTCTGTGGGAAGGGCATAGGATAGAGCTCACTTGCATGCATGCACGTCTGTATTTCTTTCGTTCCACACAAACTAGTTTTTAGAGTCCTGCTGACTTACATATAAAACATTGATTGCTGCTGCTGCTGCTTCACTCCAGATAGCCTCAGTGCTGCTTCACTCAAGGATAGCCTCAGTGCTGCTTCACTCCAGATAGCCTCAGTGCTGCTTCACTCCAGACAGTCTCAGTGCTGCTTCAGCCCGGACAATCTCAGTGCTGCTTCACCCTGGACAATCTCAGTGCTGCATCACCCTGGACAGCCTCAATGCTGCTTCAGCCCGGACAGTCTCAGTGCTGCTTCACCCGGTCAGTCTCAGTGCTGCTTCACCCCGGACAGCCTCAGTACAGCCCTCAGACTGCTTAACCTGGCATTCACAGACACATAGTCTGCATCCCAAATGGCACCTTTTGTACCCTGGTCAAAAGTAGTGCACTATAAAGGGAATAGGGTGGGGATCACTTGATGATGATTATGGTTTTACACCAATGTCACAACATACACTGAGTGTACAAAACATTAACACCTTCCTAATATTTAGTTGTTAAAGGTGTTAAAAGCGTTCCACAGGGATGCTGGCCCATGTTGACTACAATGTTTTCCACAGTTGTGTCAAGTTGGTTGGATGTCAGTTGGGTGGTGGACTATTCTTGATACACATGGGAATCTGTTGAGCGTGAAATACCAGCATTGCAGTTCTTGACACAAACTGGTGTGCCTGGCACCTACTACCATACCGCATTCAAAGGCACTTAAATATTTTGTCTTGCCCATTCACCCTCTGAAAGGCACACATACACAATCCATGTCTCAATTGTCTGAAGGCTTAAAACATCTTCTTTAACCTGCCTTCTTCTACATGATTGAAGTGGATTTAACAAGTGACATCAATAAGGGATCATAGTGTAGCTTTCACCTGGTCAGTCACCTGGTCAGTTCTAATTTTAATTTGGGACACAGTGTCAGTGCCCCCTGACCACATACTCTGAGTCAAAAAAGTGAATGCAAAAAAGGTCAATGCAGATACTCCAGCTAGCTATTTGGTTAACGATTTAACATACTATTTAGCAGTCTTATGGCTTGCGGTTAGAAGCTGTTCAGGTTCCTGTTGGTTCCAGATTTGGTACAACGGTACAGCTTGCCGTGCGAGAACAGTCTATGACTTGGGTGGCTGGAGTATTTGAACATTTTTAGGGCCGTCCTCTGACACCTCCTGGTGTAGAGGTCCTGGATAGCATGGAGCTCGGCCCCATGATGTACTGGGCCGTACGCACTACTCTCTGTAATGCCTTGCGGTCGGATGCCAAGCAGTTGCCATACCAAGCAGTGATGCAGCCAGTCAAGATGCTCTCAATGGTGCAGCTGTATAACCTTTTGAGGATCTGAGGGCCCATGCCAAGTCTTTTCAGCCTCCTGAGGGTGAAGAGGCGTTGTCTTGCCCTCTTCACGACTGTGTTGGTGTGTGTGGACCATGATAGAGCCTTCGTGATGTGGACACTTGAAGCTCTTGAACCGCTCCAGAGAGAGGAGGGAGAGGAGTTTGACACTGGATTCAACTCAATAGCACTTGAGAGATGTAAATGATGTAAGTGAGATAAAACGTTATGCTTTTAATAGCCTCTAGATGTGAGTCACATTCGAGAGGAGCGGGATTCAGACTGGGCAACCTATCTTGAGAAACACCATACTTCCTCACTTGTCAGTCCCAAGTCCACTGAGGTGATGATGATGATGTTAATGATAAAATCCCTTATTTTTTTTAACCTAAAATCAAGGTTAAACCACTGTCCAACTGAAAGGGTGAACATGTTACTACAGTAAATAACAATTTGTTGAACGATTTGAATGAACATTCCAAAAAGTTACGTTGAACCCACAAGCAGCTAACACAAAATAAATGGAATGTCTTAGTTAACTTTAGCTTACTTTTGCAAACTATTTCCCTTGTTGAACGTACGTCTGCTATCTGTATGTGTGTTGACCAGTAATGTCTGTGTGTCTTGTTCCAGGCCATTGAATAGAAACCACCTGTTTATAATAAATGTGTGATAACCAGTAATGTCTCTATGTGTCCAGGTCAATACCTCTATAATGACACAAGTGTTGACCAGTCTCATCCCTCTGTCTCTTTCTGTCCCTCCAGTTCCAGGCCAATGTGGACGAGGGCTCCACAGGTGTGGCGGTCAACCTGACGGTGGATGACAGAGATGACCCGGCGACGGGGGCGTGGCGAGCCATTTACTCCATCATCAACGGTGACCCCACTCAGAACTTCGAAATCCAAACCAACCCCGACAACAACGAGGGCATGCTCTCTGTTGTCAAGGTAACCACAGGGCCCTAAAGTTCTCTCAATTGACCCTTCGCTAAGCCCTGCCCCAGAATTTTGGGCAACCAATTCCAGCGCTCCTGTGGATAGCAACTGTCGTTGAGTCCAACACCTCAGATAAGCTTATGTTTAAAACCCATGGATCCGATGAGGGAAATGGAAAAACTGAGTTTTCATTTTAAAAAATACATGATTTAAATGGCTAAATAATTGAACAGTGCAACAGGGGCACTCACAACTATGTAGGATGTTTACCCCTAAAGTAATTTACTAAGCTAGCAGACTGAATTTCAATATCTACCATTCATGAAAGCAATCTGTTCCAGTTTTCATGGTGTATTTCTGAGTCTTTCCCATTGCCCCTCTCAACTTAGATTGATCACCAATATAACCAATGAAAGCCAAGGATCTGGAGATGAAAATAATGAGTGTATCATGTTGATGTTGATTGGTCCAAAGTGCAGAAACACCTCCAAATGTTGCCATCTCCCAATGCCGAAAATGGGAGAGCTACAACCAAGAGCGACGCAGTCTAAACTAGCAATGGTCATAACAAACTAGCGTTCTTATTTCATTAACACTGTTAAGTACAAGCATTATATTATAGTTATAATATAGGTTGTAATATTTTAGAGAATAAACTAATGAATAATTGTATGGGATTTACAATGGCATAGTGCAAAGAAAACTACATTTTGACATACATTTATTAGCAAAAATTGACCAATTTCCCCCCTACATTCTAGAGCATTGAGTGAACACCCTAAATACTATGACACCTGAAATACAGAGCCCATTGAAGTCTTTTTTGATTCCGAAATTATACTATTGTTGCATTGCTTGATTCCTAGCTGATTAGCTAGCTCTCTTTGAAAACATTGCTAGTTAGCTATGATTAGTTTTCTCTGAATGTATGTTGCCTTCAGAAAGTATTCATATTCAGCCCTTGACTTAGCCCATTCCCTCAGCCCATTCCACAGTGTTGCAGCCTGAATTCAAAATGGATTACACATATTTTTCTCACACACATCTACAAACAGTAACCGTAATGACAAAGTAAAAACATGTTTTTAGAAATTTTTGATAAAAAAAAAAAAATCTAATTTACATAAGTATTCACACCGTGTTAGATTCACATTTGGCAGTGATTACAGCTGTTGATTCTTTCTGGGTAAGTCTCTGCAACATTTGTCCATGTAACGGCTTTCTTTGGGTGAAGTAGAGTCGGAACAAAATGCAGCGTGGCTATTGCGATCCATGTTTATTTAATAATAAAGAAACACAAACTGTACAAAAACAATAAACATAATGTGAAAACCGAAACAGCCTAAACTGGTGCAAACTAACTCCGCGACAGAAACAAGGACACTAAGGACAATCACCCACCAACACACAGTGAAACCCAGGCTACCTAAATATGGTTCCCAATCAGAGACAATGACTAACACCTGCCTCTGATTGAGAACCATATCAGGCCAGACATAGAAATAGACAAACAAGACATCCAACATAGAATGCCCACCCAGCTCACGTTCTGACCAACACTAAAACAAGGAAAACACACACGAACGATGGTCAGAACGTGACAGTACCCCCCCCCCCCCCCCTCCAAGGTGCGGACTCCGGATGCACAACCTAAACCTATGGGGGAGGGTGTGGGTGGGCCTCTGTCCGCGGTGGCGGCTCTGGCGCTGGACGTGGACCCCACTCCATAATAGTCTTAGTCCACCTCCTTAGCGTCCCTAGATAGGTTACCCTCCTTAATGGCAGCTCGGGACAGAGGGGCAGCTCGGGACAGAGGGGCAGCTCGGGACAGAGGGACAGCTCGGGACAGAGGGACAGCTCGGGACAGAGGGGTAGCTCAGCACTGAGAGGAAGCTCAGCACTGAGAGGAAGCCCAGGCAGGTAGTTGGCTCTGGCAGATCCCGGCTGGCTGGCAGTTCTGGCAGATCCCGGCTGACTGGCGGATCCTGGCTGACTGGCGGATCTGGAAGATCCTGGCTGAATGGCGGATCCTGGCTGAATAGCGGATCTGGAAGATCCTGGCTGACTAGCAGCTCTGGCTGCTCCATGCTGACTGGCAGCTCTGGCTGCTCCATGCTGACCCATGCTAAATTTGCAGCTCTGGCTGCTCCATGCTGACTTGCAGCTCTGGCTGCTCCATGCTGACTGGCGGCTCTGGCTGCTCCATGCTGACTGGCGGCTCTGGCTGCTCCATGCTGACTGGCGGCTCTGGCTGCTCCATGCTGACTGGCGGCTCTGGCTGCTCCATGCTGACTGGCGGCCCTGGCTGCTCCATGCAGACTGGCAGCTCTGACGGCATCCTGCAGACTGGCAGCTCTGGCGGCTCCTTGCAGACTGGCAGCTCCTTGCAGACTGGCAGCTCCTTGCAGACTGGCAGCTCCTTGCAGACTGGCAGCTCCTTGCAGACTGGCAGCTCCTTACAGACTGGCAGCTCTATGCAGACTGGAGACTCCGGGCAGCGCTGTAGAGACGGAGGGCTCTGGCAGCGCTAAGCAGGCGGGAGACTCCGGCAGCGCTGGAGAGGAGGAAGGCTCTGGCAGCGCTAAACAGGCGGGAGACTCCGGCAGCGCTGGAGAGGAGGAAGGCTCTGGCAGCGCTGGACAGGCGAGGCGCACTGTAGGCCTGATGCGTGGTGCTGGCACTGGTGGTACTGGGCCGAGAACACGCACAGGAAGCCTGGTGCGGGGAGCTGCCACCGGAGGGCTGGTGCGTGGAGGTGGTACTGGGTAGACCGGACCGTGCAGGCGCACTGGAGCTCTTGAGCACCGAGCCTGCCCATCCTTACCTGGTTGAATGCTCTCGGTCGCCCTGCCAGTGCGGCGAGGTGGAATAGCCCGCACTGGGCTATGCAGGCGAACCGGAGACACCGAGCGCAAGGCTGGTGCCATGTAAGCCGGCCCAAGGAGACGCACTGGAGACCAGATGCGTAGAGCCGGCTTCATGGCACTTGGCTCGATGCTCACTCTAGCCCAGCCGATACGCGGAGCTGGAATGTACCGCACCGGGCTATGCACCCGCACTGGAGACACCGTGCGCACCACAGCATAACACGGTGCCTGCCCGGTCTCTCTAGCCCCCCGGTAAGCACAGGGAGTTTGCGCAGGTCTCCTACCTGGCGTAGCCATACTCCCTGTGAGCCCCCCCCCAAGGGGCTGACTCTCAGGCTTCCATCCACGTCGCCGTGCTGCCTCCTCATACCAGTGCCTCTCTGCTTTCGCCGCCTCCAGTTCCTCTTTGGGGATGGCGATATTCTCCAGGCTGTGCCCAGGGTCCTTTACCGTCCAATTCGTCCTCCCAAGTCCATTTCACCAAGTAGTGCAGCCTCTCCCACTGCGTCTGCTGCTCCTGCTGCTGCTGCCTCTGTTCCTGCTGCTGCTTTTGCCGTTGCCCGTTACCACACCGCTCCTCTAACGAGGAGGTGTAGCAAGGATCGGACCAAAATGCGGCGTGTAGATTGCGATCCATGTTTATTAAACTGAAGCAACACGAATCTAAATACAAACACTACAAAACAATAAACGTAACGAAAACCGAAACAGCCTAATACTCGTGCACATAAACACAGAACACGGACATCAGGACAATCACCCACCAACACACAGTGAAACCCAGGCTACCTAAATATGGTTCCCAATCAGAGACAATGACTAACACCTGTCTCTGATTGAGAACCATATCAGGCCAGACATAGAAATAGACAAACAAGACATCTAACATAGAATGCCCACCCAGCTCACGTCCTGACCAACACTAAAACAAGGAAAACACACACGAACGATGGTCAGAACGTGACAGTCCATTATTCTTTTAAAAATTCTTCAAGCTCTGTCAAATTGGTTGTTGATCATTGCTAGACAACAATTATCAGGTCTTGCCATAGATTTTCAATTACATTTAAGTCAAAACCGTAACTCAGCCATTCAGGAACATTCACTGTCTTCTTGATAAGCCACTCCAGTGTACATTTGGCTTTGTGTTTTAGTTTTTAAGCAGACTGAACCAGGTTTTCCTATGGGATTTTGCCTGTGCTTAGCTCAATTTTATCCTGAAAAATCCACAGTCCTTAAAGATTACAAGCATACCCATGACATGATGCAGCCACCGCTATGCTTGAAAATATAGAGAGTGGTACTCAGTAATGTTGTATTGGATTTGCACCAAATATAACACTTCCTATTCAGGACAAAAAGTTAATCACTTTGCCACATTTTTGCACTATTACTTTATTTCCTTGTTGCAAACAGGATGCATGTTTTGGAATATTTTTATTCTGTACAGGTGTCCTTCTTTTCACTCAGTTAATTATACTGAACCAAAATATAAACACAACATGTAACAATTTCAACGATTTTACAGAGTTACAGTTCATATAAGGAATCAGTCAATTGAAATGCATTTATTTGGCCATTATCTATGGATTTCACATGACTGTGAATACAGATATACATATACAAAAAAGGTAGGGGTATAGATCAGAAACCCAGTCAGTATCTGGTGTTACCACCATTTTCATTATGCAGCGTGACACATTTCCTTTGCATAGAGTTGATTAGGCTGTTGATTGTGGCCTGTGGAATGTTGTCCCACTCCTCTTCAAAGGTTGTGCAAAGTTGCTGGATATTGACAGGAACTGGAACACGCTGTCGTATACATCAAATTAGAGCATCCCAGACATGTTCAATGGGTGACATGTCTGGTGAGTATGTAGGCCATGGAAGAACTGGGGCATTTTCAGCTTCCAGGAATTGTGTACAACGACATGGGGTCATGCATTATCATGCTGAAACATGAGGTAATGGCGGCGGATGAATAGTATGACAATGGGCCTCAGGATCTTGTCATGGTATCTCTGGGCATTCAAATTGCCATCAATAAATTTAAATTGTGTTCGTTGTCCGTAGCTCATGCCTGCCAATACCATAACCCTACCGACACCATTCGGGGGCATTCTGTTCACAACGTTGACATCACCAAATCGCTCACCCACACGATGACATACACATGGTCTGCGGTTGTGAGGACGATTGAACATACTGCCAAATTCTCTAAAACGATTTTGGAGGCAGCTTATGGTAGAGAAATGAATACATTATCTGGCAACAGCTCTGGTGGACATTCCTGCAGTCAGCATGCCAATTGCACGCTCCCTCAAAACTTGAGACATCTGTGGCATTGTGTTGTGTGATAAAACTGCACATTTTAGAGCGCCCTTTTATTGTCCCAAGCACAAGGTGCACATGTGTACTGATCATGCTGTTTAGCTTCTTGAAATTCCACACCTGTCAGGTGGATAGATGGTCTTGTCAAAGGAGAAATGCCCACTAAAAGGGATGTAAATAAATGTATGCACAACATTTGAGAGAAATAGACGTTTTGTGAGTATGTAACATTGGGACCAACACTTTAAATGTTGCATTTATATTTTTGTTCAGAGTAGGTTTGTTTGTGGAGGAATTACAATGTTGTTCCATCCTCAGTTTTGTTCTATCACAGCCATTAAACTCTGTAATTGTTTTAAAGTCACTACTGGAATCATGGTGAAATCCCTGAGCGGTTTCCTTCCTCTCTGGCAACTGAGTTAGGAGGGACGCCTGTATCTTTGTTGTAGCTGGGTGTATTGATAAACCATCCAAAGTGTAATTAAGGGATACCAGGGATATTCAGTGTCTGCTTTTTTAGAAATAATTTACCTATCTAATAACAGGTACCCTTCTTTGTGAGGCATTATAAAACCTCTTTGTGGTTGAATCTGTGTTTGACATTCACCACTCTATTGAGGGACCTTACAGATAATTGTATGTGTGGGGTACAGAGATCAGGTAGTCATTCAAAAATCATGTTAAACACTATTACTGCACACAGAGTGAGTCCATGCAACTTATGTAACTTGTTAAGCGACATTTTTACTCTTGAATTTATTTAGGCTTGTCATAAAAAAGTGGTTGAATACTTATTGACTCAAGACATTTCAGCTTTTCATTCGTTTTGTATTAATTTGTGGAACATAAAAAAACAAACATAATTCCACTTTGACATTATGGGGTATTGTGTGTATGCCAGTGACAATTTAATCCATTTTAAATTCAGTCTGTAACACAACAAATTGTGGAAAAGGTCAAGGGGTGTGAATAATTTCTGTAGGCACCCTCTATTGGCGAGCTACTGTAAATTGGCTATATTAGGAAGAACATTCTCTCATCTACTGTCGACATCAGCAAACAGTTTGAGAGCACTGTTAGCTCCAAAAATGGTTAATAGCTTTGAATTCATGCACAGTGCATTCAGAGCCTCCTATGTGTAGAAAAACACTGCTTTCACAAGCCCCATGTCGGCATAAAGAGGGTATTGATCTACAGGTAAGTCTCTAGCATAAACACACGGGGAGCTATTCAAAATTCTAAATGACGTCACGTGTGACATGCGGTGCATTCAATCGACTCTTTAAGAACAAACACACTTTGACAGCATTGTGATTGTATACTAAAACAATACTCTCAGTTAGTATTAGATATAATGTCACGGCCCCGCTCGCCTTGGGGGAAAACATTCCATGGTTACCTTGGTTACCCTATTGGCTCACAGAAAAAACTTGACCTTTTTAAGTAAAGTACAACATGTCTAAAAATGGATGGGGTCAATTGAAAATAATGGACCTACATTCACAGTCTCTTCACTCTGTCCAGCTTGGTAACAGTCATTGCGACAAAAGCTAGACAGTCAGGGATCATCAGAAATTCCAAAAGCAATGAGTTGTTGCAGATTTTGATGGCAAGGAAATATATTAGTATTTAAGTGTGGTCTGTGAACACCGATTGTGGCCCCTGGGGGAAAATGAGTTTCACACCCCTGCTATAGTGGTTTGAAAGGGGAATTGGGCTTCCCTGGAAAATGTTGACTGAGGTTGCAATAGTATAGGGGGCGGGGCTTAGCAACGGGTCAAATATCTCTCTCAATTATCTCTCAAATTACTCTCCTATCTCTCTCAATCCTCCTAATGATGAATGAGCTAAAACAGGTATTGTTTGTGGTATCATTACACAACGGGTGGGTCTAATATTGAATGCTGATTGGTTAAAAAAAATGCATTCCAGCTGGTGTCCCTTCCACAAGTGACCACCAGCTAAATCTATGACGTTAAAATGCCTATTTACTCTGTTCCATCTGACTGCACAATCCACTGTCTCATCAGCCCAGCCAGGCAATGTATAAACTTGATCTCCACTATAAAAAGCATCTAGACATTATCTCCCAATTTCTTTTAGACTAACATTTAGTTTAACAGAGATTTGTATAAACCTTAATGTCTGTCTCTCCGACATTTGCAACATTGTTTCAATATTCAAATTAGATATCCATCTGTCCCATAGTAATGAACATGTTGGGAGTCAGGACGAGACAGAAAGGCAGGCAGCATTTCTCAGCCGGTCGAAATCATGAATCAGCTGGCATCAATTTTATGGATATATACAAAGAAATTCAATTGGAAAAAAAGGTCAAATGAAACGCAGCTAATTGGCAGCTTTCCAGCTTCAGTTTGAAGTGATTGTGTTCCTGTAACTGTGTTGTTGGCGAACTCCTCTGAACAACAGTGTCCTGACGAGTGAGCACATTCTCTATGCCAGGCAAAATCGCACCTCATTAGCTCATTGTTATGGATGAATTTAAATAAATGTAACTAGAAAAAAGCTTAAACAAATGCAAATGCAGCTACTTTTCTGTTATTCTGTCTGAACTTTTTGACGTGACTGTAAGTTAGCCGTAGTTGACTAGCTAGCAAGCAAGGGATAAGAACGTTGCCAGCCAGTTTGGCAATGGAACATTTAGAATGAACGACTGGGTTGTTTCCATAGATACAGAACAAAAAGACTGAACGACTGGGTCACTTCTCTAGCAACCCTAGATTTGTGTCGGGACTAAATCTTGTGGAAGGATGAAAATGTGCTTTTAATGAAAATATGTCAATCATTATTTGAATATGTTGGTAACCCGTTGTATAACAGTTATAATGCCCTCAAAGTCGGTGTTTGGAGGATATATTGGCACGGTCTTGGGCCTAACAACACCCGTGCCAATATATCCTCCAAACACAGGCTTCTCGGGCATTATCACTTAATTATAACAGGCAGGGTGGATGGTGATATTTCTGCACAATCTGGCCTATTCACTGGAGATATGAACATACAGGTTGCACACTAAAGATCCTGTAACACTCATAGCTTTTATTGCTCTCATTATTCCAATAAATCCATACAATTTAGCAAAATAAATAGGATACAGGACTACAGAATAGCTGTAACCTTACTAACATTTTATATTTTTTCTCTAGCACACTGCAGTTTGGCTCTTTACTCAGTTTGCTGCTGTCCTCCATTTTCCCACTTTTTCTTAAAAATGTAATCTCCCCTTCACCTCTTTGTTGCTGTCCTACCGGTCTTATCATCTCCCTACCGGTCTTATTGTCTCCCTTCTGTTCCTTACATGTTTTCTCTTCTCACCTCCTTCACTTCTTTCCTCTCCCCCCAGCCTCTGGACTATGAGAGTGTAGTGTTCCACACGCTGCTGATCAAGGTGGAGAACGAGGACCCCCTGGTGCCAGATGTGGGCTACGGCTCCAGCTCTACGGCCACCGTACACATCACTGTCCTGGACGTCAACGAGGGGCCCGTCTTCTTTCCTGACCCCCTCCAGGTCACTAAGATGGAGAACATCCCCCTGGGCAGTTTTGTGGCCTTGCTCAACGCCACTGACCCAGACGTTCTCCAATCACAGAGCATCAGGTGAGTGATGAGGTCATCAACCTCCGGCCAGGAGTCCTGGCTTTGGTTGTAACCTGAATGTCATCTCATGGATATTGAGGTCCACACTGACTGACAGCTTGACAACAATGAGCTGTGTGCAGGTCTGTTTATGTGCAGTAAATCTCATAAGGCTTTGATTCCACAGATGTTCCTCACAGTTATTGATTGAAAGTTGTCAAGGGGGACAATCAGGGTTCAACTTAGTTTGACAAACAACAATGATGTACAATGAATTTGTTCTTACCCTTTTAATCTTTATCCTCACTCACCTTCAGAGTTTGTCTATGGTGTTGAAAGAAAGAGATTCTTCAGAGTGAGCTCCTCTATGTTAGTGTGACAAGGTGATTTAACAAAGACACATCGGAAGCCATGACAGCACATCTCTTGGTTTCCAGACATCTCTCCATCTGTTCTGGCTCACACCTCTCTCCATCCCTCTATCCCTCAGTTGTCCCTCCCTGTCTGTCACCAGACACACTATTAATGGACATCTTATACATGTCAGCAAACCGCCTTCGCATAAAACTGCCTGTCTGGCTGTCAACTTTTTGTAAACACTCAAATTATTCCTCTGTCACCGGGGTGGCCTATTACTATAGAGGTGTGTTCAGGTCAACTGTTTTCACCCCAGTCAAATCATACCTGGCCCACTTTAGAGCCTCATTAACTTTAACTATGTGTAACACTCTAATCATTCCCACACTGTCTGTCTAGGAGGTCCATTACTTTTTGCTGTGTGTAACAGTCAAATCGTTCCCTGGCAGCCCTGGAGAGCCATTAGGTGAACTTCTCTTGCTTTACAAGAGGGGAAAGTCGTGATTGCTTTATGGGCTTTTAGCACAGATTTATGCTCAATTTGGGATGCTCCAGTTAGCGAATGGTTGGTGTTACATAATATTTAAAAGAGTTTTATGTAAATATATCAGGCCATAAATGACCCCTGAAATAAAACGCAGCAGATGATGACATTACAGCTACTATATGATTATTGTTTCTTGTAGTTTATGAGCAGTAAAACCTCCTCACTGTATTACAGCCAAATGCAATAGGTTGGCTTTACTGTATGTCGCCTGAGTAGGATTTTGCTAAACTCTGGGTTTGAATTATTCTTACTGTCCTGGTTTTGGTATTACCCTGTGTGTAACGAGTGCGCTGAGAGTCGGGAAGCAAGTTCAGGGAGTGAGTGTTTTAATAAATAAACGTAACATAATACAAACCAAGAACAACGCACAGACATGAAACAGAAACGATGACGCCTGGGGAAGGAACCAAAGGGAGTGACATATATAGGGCAGGTAATCAAGGAGGTGATGGAGTCCAGGTGAGTCTGACTATGCGCAGGTGCACGTAACGATGGTTACAGGTGTGCGCCATAATGAGCAGCCTGGTGACCTAGAGGCTGGAGAGGGAGCACACGTCACACTCTGGATATGGGCCTAAATATGCATGTTTGGTGAAAAAGACCAACAAGCAGTAATGGTTCTTTCCATCCCCTCATTTCTTCTGAAGAGTTCTGATGTTGTTGGACCCTCTTTTCCTCCATTCATTCCTCTCCTTTTAGTCAATATTTATTTATCCTCTATTTCCTTCTTCAGATGAGGCACTCATGCCCTTTTCTTTCATTATCATTCAAAAACAGCCGATCCTCTTCCACATTTCACCTCTCCATCATACCCTCTCCTCATTTGCGCTCTCTGTTCTATATTGCTGGTACTTGATCTTTCTCTATTCTATGCCATCCTTCCAACAGATGAAATTATTTAAATATTCTTTCATTCACTATAGGATTACATGTGTCCTCCACTTCTTTGCTCTCATCCCTGAGTTAAATCCTGTCTTTTTCTCTCTGTTCCATGCACATATATAAAGGTTCAGGGGATTTGATGTGTACTGTGTGGTGAGTGTGTTCTGGATGTTAGTGCAGACTTTGGGAGTGTCCTGTGATCCTGTTATACAGGTCATTTTGATTTATTCATGCCCATAGAAGAGTCTGTATTCCAGCAACTACACTCTTAGAAATAAATGTGTTGAGTAGAACCATACAGGTTTCTTTGGTTTGACTCCATAGGGGAACCCTTTTTGGTGCTGGGTAGAACCCACTATGTAGGGTTCTTCAAAGAACCCCCTTTATATGTTTTTTTTACCTAGAACCCTCAAAGGGTTCTGTCTAGAACTGCCTATAAAGGGTTCTACCGAGAACCATTTTATCTTTGGATGGTTCTTACTAAACTCAGACAAAAAAATAAACGTCCTCTCACTGTCAACTGCGTTTATTTTCACTGAGAACTCAACGAGCTGGTTTGAGCCACAGCATTTTATAGCAAAGTCCATCCTCCTTCAGTCTACATGACACACAACAGATGGTTCTCCATCTACATCGCTTGCTGTTTAGGGTTTTAGGCTGGGTTTCTGTCTAGCACTTTGTGACATCAGCTGATTGGCTTTATAAATACATTTTATTGATTGCTTGATTGGAATGGGTCACAAGGTTAAGATTTGTATGAAGATACTTAGAATTCACAGCAGACAGTATCTGCTGTACAAACAGTTAGCATTGTGTAGAGACCAGTGTCTGGCCCCTCAACTCTAAACTGGAGCCATCTCCCCAATAACTCATGCTCTGGAATGCGGTATCCCCAAAGACATCGTAAATCTCCTGTCAGTGTTATCTCCCAGAGGCCCACTTTCAGTTCACACAGACACAATAGAGTTATAAGAACCCTCTATTCTGTTGCATAAAACCATTTGATGCAATAAAAGTATTATAACATAATCTTGTAATTTCCAACATACCCACCAGCCTTGTTAAAATGTAGTTCTTTATGACAGTACATTACATACTGTATATCATAAGGTCTTTCTTTGAGGGCCTAGTTATACCCTAACATAGTGGTGTTAGGAATCTCCTGGTTTGCAAAGTGATGTATAATTCCAATTGGATCCAGCCAGAGTTAGGATATACAACAAGTGGAATTGTTAATCATCCGCCACCTACATTCAGAATGACTGCCAGGGTAGGGAAGATTGAATACTGAGAATACCTCTGCCAGGGTAGGGAAGATTGAATACTGAGAATACCTCAATCTAAACTGGAACAACCATCTCAATAACGGGTGTAATACATCCAATTACTAACAGATTGGATTAGTTTAGAAAACGGTATGTTATTTATCTTTGTGTTGCATAACATTGGTCAACCAATCAATGTACATGCAAAAACACATATACAGTTTTACAGTAAAACGAGCATGCTGGGAAATATTAGATATGCTTCTATGTAGAACCCTTCTTGCCTTCCAAATAATTATTCTTTGAATTCTTCCCTTTCTTCCAAAAATTGTTCTTAGGATGTTAAAGGTCCTAGCTCGAACCATTTGACTTACAAAGAACTCTTGTCTTCCAAAAAGTGTTGTTCTGATCAAAACGATTCTTGGTAGAACCCTATCCCTCTGCAAATAACCCGTTTGGAACCCTTTTTTCTAAGAGTGCACTTACCTATGGCATAGTCATCTTACAAGTGGCCTGCTTCTTACTACCTCGCTCTCTTCCTCTCTCTTGTATCTGTTTCTCTCTGTATTCATCCCTCTCTATCTCTCTTTCTGGCTCTTTTATGTCTTTTGATCACCTTTTGCCAGTGAAACGGATTTTGAAGTGCCATAGCCTTAACCTAAGGCCAGAGGAGAATGAGGACAGGGGAAGACGTTGGGAGCTGGAGATAGGGAAAGAGTATATAGAGAGCAGTGACGGAGAAAAATGGGGAGAAGGCAGCACATACATGTTCTGAGTTCCTGCTAGTTGTTCTCCCCACTATTCTAAGCAGGAATGACTGAAAGTTGACTAATTTGAAAAATAATCAAAGAAGGCTGATGAACTACTAATACGTCTATTCAGATAGTGTGTGCAAAGACTAAAGATCAGCCTTCAAAACAATTTTTCCTTTTCATTAGTCCTACCTTGTAACCAATGTTAATTGTGGATCCATCACATTCCCTGATTATTTTCAAAGACTGAGCCTGCTGGAGGTTGTTCCATACGAGCTAGGACAAGAACGCGTCGTGCAGAAGGAACAGGGTTCCCATTGATCTCAGTGCCTCACTCTTGTTCTTCCCTTGATGATTTTGAGGAAGTCTAATTCTGAAGATGTAATTAACAGCTATGACAAAAGATGTTCACAAGACTAGCTAACGCTGAGTAGATTCAACCTGTGCCCAATGGATCTATAAATAGTGCTTTTTGATGTGGCTAACAGCATTCATTAGAGTCATATTGTGTCTGATACTGTGAGTAATGGAAGATGAGCCTCTCCATCTTACTCCTTAGGAGAGGTAAGTGCTGTAGAAGCTTTATGGATTGTGTAATGAACACTCATGGGAAATGAGAAAAATGTATCAGACAATTTTGTCGGCCATGATCAATAAAAGTACAGAACTATAATACTACACTTATTGTTTATGTCAGTGTTCATCTGCTCTACTTCTCTAACTTTTATTAATCAGATAGTATATCGCCACTGTCTGACGAAATTAAACATTTTTGCAAATTGTAATTTTTGTAATTTTTACATTTATTAAAAGCAATAACTCCCCTTAATGTTGTCTGAACATTTCATGACTCTAGGACCAAGAAAATGTATTGAAAATAGCTTCTGAAGTTTCATAATTGTATGTTTGTTAATGGGAAAATATGGTCATTTTTTCAACTTCCTGAAAGGATTAGGTCAGACAGCATTGATATATTTGATTGAATTTGCGAATCTAAAGAACAGTGTCATACTGTATTTTATAGGGGTGAATATGCAATACAAGTCTAACTGAATCGACAGGTTGGCAAATATTATGGTAACATAATAAATAGTATGCTTTGGACTTTCTCAAATGTTTTTGCTGATCTGATGCTCTTCTCGGGACTAGAGTCCCCCAGGCTGTTTGTAAGGTAGAGTTGGCCCTGAGTAACGAGAGCCTTGCTTTAAAGGGTTCCTCAGGAACACCACAAATATAGATACACCATTGGAAGTCTGGGATACATAGCCTAGTGAAGTGAGAGGGAATGCCCTTGCATTCCTGGCAAACTTTTCCACAGATCATTTTAGTTTGGTGTATTGTTTGATGTGTGTGTGTGCTGTTTTTTGTGTGGTTGTTTTCTAGTGATTTTGAGGAAAAAATATCCTGGAAGAAGGTACAATTTGTTGACTTGAGTATTGACATACAGTACGGCCTGCACCTTCGCTTGCATCTTGTCTGCACTTTGCTGAATATCATCAGTATGTACTTTAAATACTTACTTTGAATCAATAATACATATTACAAGATACAGAATGATAACCGTATTTGCACCTAATATGACCCACATAAAGTCCTAGCTTAGTTCTCCCTAAAGTTCAATTTATTGTATGAAATTAATTGATAAGAATCAACTTAATCACATTCACCACAGCCTCCTGCCAGCCAGACTGAAAGGAAGTCCAAGCAGCCCAGACAACCCCCAGTGGAATCATGTAAAGAACCAACTCCTTTGCTTTATAGACAGACCCGCTCCTATCCCTTAACCCATATAATTTTAACCTCTCTGCGCACAGAACCCGTTAGCGGGATGAAATTCGACAACATACGGTGATCGCCACTTAAATAGTCATATTCAACATTCATGAAAATACAAGTGTCTCACATGTTTCGAAAGCCTAGAATCTTGCTAATCCAACTGCGTTGTCAGATTTAAAAAAGGATTTACTGCGAAAGAATACGATGCGATTATCTGAGGATAGAGCCCCATAAAAAAAAACTTCAACCAGCACAGGTGTAACAAAATCACAAACTGCAATAAAATTAATTGTTTACCTTTGAAGATCTTCCTCTGTTTGCAATCCCAATGCTCATTGTTACACAATGAATGGTCTTTTGTTTGATAAAATCAATTTTTATAGCCTAACACGAAACATTTTGTGAACCGCTTGTGTCGTGAATTCCGTCTCATTCCAATTTCGACGACACATTCGAGGTAAATACACACACAAAATGTTTGGTTTCATTGCAATCAACTGGTTTGTTTGTAACACAACCAAACACGATGGGTCATTTCGCGGGACGTATTGACTGAAAGAACTCGATTTGAAGAGAACAAGTAATGACATCATTGTGCACCAATGATTTGCCCGCTGTTTCGTTGATTTACTGTATTTTAACCCAATGACCACTGATCTTGAAATCTAGCTGGGTAGATAGCCAATGAGCGGAGGTAGACAGCAATATGTAATGTTTATGTGTTGGAAGACCAACCCATGTAGTAAACTCCGGCGTAAAGAGGTTCATTCGCCATTGACGATTCATACCGGAAGGAGCCACGCAAGTTGCGCACAGCTTTGTTTTGGTAAAGTGCATATTCAGCTGTTTATATATCAATCAGTATGGTGACTAAGTCAGGGAAAGCTAAATCTAAGTTTAGATATACAGATGTACACACAATTTTAGAAGAAATTGATCGAGGACGATTCATTTAGCGATTCCCAAATGGAGGAATATTTTTTGAATGGAGAGGACATCGTTTTGGACTGGTAAGTTCTTCTCATGCTAATGCCGTTGTTTGAAATTAATCATATGAAATATTATTTGTGAAATGAAATAGCCTATTTGAGGCTGTTGATGGGAGGGGAGGGCAGGCCCACAACAATGGCCAAAGCGAAATGGAGACAGTAGATACAGCTGGTCTGTTGTAATATAATAAAGACAGTAGATCTAGCTGGTCTGTCATAATATAATAGAGACAGTAGATCTAGCTGAAATGTCATAATATAAATGAGACAGTAGATCTTATGTTCCCTGTACTCTATATACAGTATATATGTTTATTATACCTGTTGATACAGGGCTCATATGTGAAACTATTCTAACTGAACATTTTCTTTCACAGTGACACTGACTCCAAATGGGAGCCCCCAGTGCCAAGGTGTCCATCCCCCACTGAAGCTGGTTCATCCAGCTCCTGCCACAAGTGGTGTTCATCTGCCCAAATGTATTTCTGCAGGCATGGATGTGCAATTGCACCGGGCATCAGCAGCACAATATTGTGTAGAGGAGTGAGGGTCTTCCAAATATTGAAAGTGTTATTTTGTAAATGTATATTATTTTATATTCATGTTTTTTCTCCATTTTTTGGGAGGGTGTGTTAGAATACCATTTTGGTATTTTGTATATAGTTATTCCATTCTAAATGTTTAACTTCACCAATTTGGCCACTTCATTTTGGAAGTTATCATTCTGAAACTTTACACAAGTACTGTTGCCCTCTTATGTTTTTCACTGAAATTGTCCCCATCATCCTATCTGAATGTTTGTTTTATCTTGTTCATTTTAAAGATGATGATACAACAATAAAAAAAACATGTTTTTTTTCATTGTATTATCTAAACCAGATCTATTGCGTTATATTCTCCTACATTCAATTCACATTTACACAAACTTCAGAGTGTTTTCTTTCAAATGGTACCAAGAATATGCATATCCTTGGTTCTGTGCCTGAGCTACAGGCAGTTAGATTTGGGTATGTCTTCAGGTGGAAATTGAAAAAAGTAGGGGGGTAGCTCTAAGAGTTTTAAAAGACATAGTTGGTTTGTTTTTTCCTCCCTTGAAAGTACAAATGGGGTCTCAAACAGAACAACTTATCCATAATTTAAAATTCCCCCTCTCTTTTGCCATATCAAATTAAAAGTGCTGAGGCTTTAAAGGAGTGGAAGGCGAGTAAGAAGCAGAGGCATGAAGAGACGTTAAGGAAGGAGGAGGAAGATGGAGAGCGGAGAGAGATGGATGTAGTTGGAGAGACCATGTGAAGGAGAGGTGTAATGAGCAGCGTAAATGTCCTTATCTGACAAGGTCAGACAGGGTGATAACATGTCTCTCTCACTCTCTCCTCAGCACTGCTAAGTCTGACTCCCCCTCCATGCAGTCAGCACACGAACGCAGGCACGCAGGCACGCACACACACACACTGATCTACTGGAACTAGTCAACAGGGCCAAATCTACAGCTGTACAAGTCTTTGCAATACGCTCTGTAATAAACGCTGAATTCAGATGTGTCTGTCGTGACACATCACATGAGGGCAGACGGATACTGTATAACTTTATGATATAGTTATCCTATTGGGACTCCGTCTGCGTTCTGTGGTGCTGCTTTTGTTCGCTTCAGAGACATGGGATTATGTAATGGACTACATAGAAAGACCCCCCTGTACATGTTCTGTACATGTTGACCCAGTTGAGAGCTGTGAAACAGGAAGGCCAGCTGCAGGATGACAGACCGCCCTGTACTGGACCTGCTACCAGGCATTCTGCTGATGTGCTGCAGCTCCAGTGGCTCTCACACCATCTGGACATTCTTAATGACACTGCTGTCACTCCACAGGAACGGCTGCCCACCTGGAGTGACATCTTTGGAACTCTCTTTCCTGGAACTATTCCAGGAATGTCCCACACTGGTTTATCATAGCTGAAGAGTAGATAGTATTTACCCATATTCTTCAGGCACCTGCAAATAGTACCAGTACACTGTAGCTCAGGACAATGCATGTAGATTGTGCTTTTTGGGTGGACATAGAAGAAGACCTGGGTAATGGGGACATGGATTTAATTGCCCTTTGGAGTTGTTCTCCTGCAGTGGCATTTTTCAGAGAGCTTTTCTTTAATCATTCTTTCTTTCATCACGTTCTTGTCCATTCTTTCTTTTCATCATGTTCCTTTTTGAGACGGTGAACATTGTCAACTTCAAGACAATGTCATAATAGTGCAGATGTCTCGGTGGTGCGTCTTGCCATTTTATCTTGCCAAATCTAGTATGGCCCCAGAGCAGAAGGCAGACGTTTTACGTGCCCCCAACCGATTGTGTATTTTTTTTGTTTATCTGCGTTGTTTATAAATTATTTTTTTACTATTTTTGTACATAATGTTGCCGCTACTGTCTCTTATGACCGAAAATAACTTCAAGACATCAGGACTGCGATTACTCACCACGGACTAGCAGAATCCTTTTTCTTCTTTCATGACTCTGACGAGCCCTAGGAGAAGGATATATGGCTCCCTCTGGAACAGGACCCGACCACAGTGATCTGCGTGAAGAGGAGGCGGAGAAAGAGAGGCCGGAGGGCGGGCTTCCTTCTGAGGAGTCTGAGGCGATCGAAAAAAAAACCACTCCCCTCAATTCTGCTAGCAAATCTTTGGACAATAACATGACCGAGTTATTGAGAAGATTAAACTACCAATGGGACATTAAAAACTGTAACATCTTATGCTTCACGGAGTCGTGGCTGAACGATGACAATACCAACATACAGCTGTCTGGTTATATGATGTCCCGGCAGTATAGAACAGCACCGTCTGGTAAGACAAGGGGCGGCGGTCTATGTATTTTTGTAAACAACAGCTGGTGCACGATATCTAAGGAAGTCTCGAGCTATAGCCCACCTGAGGTAGAGTTTCTCATGATAAGCTGCAGACCACATTACCTATCGAGAGAGTTTTCATCTATATTCTTTGTAGCTTACATACCACCACAGTCAGAGGCTGGCACTAAGATAGCATTGAATGAGCTGTATTCCACCATAAGCAAACAAGAAAACGCTCACCCAGAGGCGGCACTCCTTGTAGCCGGGGACTAAAATCAGTTTTACCAATTTTTGACAGCATGTTAAATGTGTAACCAAAGGGAAAAGAACTCTGGACCACCTATACTCCACACACAGAGAGATGCACAGAGATGCATACACCCTCCATTTGGCAAATCTGACCATAATTCCATCCTCCTGATTCCTTCTTACAAGTACAAATTAAAGCAGGAAGCACCAGTGACTATATCAATAAAAAAGTGTCAGATGAAGCAAATGCTAAGCTACAGGACTGTTTTGCCAGCACAGACTGGAATATGTTCCGGGATTCCTCCAATGGCATTGAGGAGTACACCACATCTGACATTGGCTTCATCAATAAGTGCATCGATGATGTCGTCACCACAGTGACCGTACGTACATACCCCAACCTACCGGACGAGCTAAACTACTGCAATGCTCGCTTCGAGGCAAATAACACTGAAAAATGCATGAGAGCACCAGCTGTACTGGAAGACTGTGTGATCACGCTCTCCTAAACCGATGTGAGTAAGATCTTTAGAAAGATTAACATTCACAAGGCCTCAGGGCCAGATGGATTACCAGGACATGTACTGCAAGCATGCGCTGACCAACTAGCAAGTGTCTTCACTGACATTTTCAACCTCTTCCTGTCCAAGTCTGTAATACCAACATGTTTTAAGCAGACAACCATAGTGCCTGTGCCCAAGAACACTACGGTAGCCAGCCTAAATGACTACCGACCCGTAGCACTCACGTCTGTAGCCATAAAGTGCTTTGAAAGGCTGGTCATGGCTCACATCAACACCATCATCCCAGAAACCCTAGACCCACTCCAATTTGCATACCGCCCCAACAGATCCACAGATGATGCAGTCTCTATTGCACTCCACACTGCCCTTTCCCACCTGGACAAAATTAACACCTATCTGAGAATGCTATTCATTGACTACAGCTCACCGTTCAACACCATAGTGCCCTCAAAGCTCGTCAATAAGCTAAGTACCCTGGGACTAAACACCTTCAGCTGCACCTGGATCCTGGACTTCCTGACGGGCCGCCCCCAGGTGGTAAGGGTAGGTAACAACACATCCGCCACACTGATCCTCAACACAGGGGCCCCTCAGGGTTGTGTGCTCAGCCCCCGCCTGTAATCTCTGTTCACTAATGACTGCGCGGCCAGGCATGACTCCAACACCATCATTACATTTGCTGATGACACAACAGTGGTAGGCCTGATCACCGATAACAACGAGACAGCCTATAGAGAGGAGGTCAGAGACCTGGCTGTGTGGTGCCAGGACAACAACCTATTCCTCGATGTGATGAAGACAAAGGAGATGATTGTGGACCACAGGAAAAAGAGGACTGAACATGCCACCATTCTCATCGACGGGGCTGCAGTGAAGCATGTTGAGTGCCTTGGTCCTTGGTGTCCACATCACCAACAAACTAACATGGTCCAAGCACACCATGACAGTCGTGAAGCAGGCACGACAAAACCTATTCCCCCTCAGGAGACTGAAAAGATTTGGCATGGATCCTCAGATCCTCAAAAGATTCTACAGCTGAACCATCGAGAGCATCCTGACTGGTTGCATCACTGCCTGGTATGGCAACTGCTTGGCCTCCGACCGCAAGGCACTACAGACGGTAGTGCGAAAGGCCAAGTACATCACTCGGGCCAAGCTTCCTTCCATCCAGGACCTCTATACCAGGCAGTGTCAGAGGAAGGCCCTAACAATTGTCAAAGACTCAAGCCACCCTAGCCATAGACTGTTCTCTCGGCCACCACATGGCATGTGGTACCGGGGTGCCAAGTCTAGGTCCAAGATGCTTCTAAACAGCCATAAGACTCCTGAACATCTAGTCAAATGGCTACCCAGACTACTCGCATTGTTCCCCACACCTCTGCCACTCTCTGTTGTCATCTATACATAGTCACTTTAATTAACTATACCTACATGTACATACTACCTCAACTACAGTGAGGGAAAAAAGTATTTGATCCCCTGCTGATTTTGTATGTTTGCCCACTGACAAAGAAATGGTCTGTCTATAATTGTAATGGTAGGTTTATATGAGCAGTGAGAGACAAAATAACAACATAAAAATCCAGAAAAACGCATGTCAAAAATGTTATAAATTGATTTGCATTTTAATGAGGGAAATAAGTATTTGACCCCCTCTCAATCAGAAAGATTTCTGGCTCCCAGGTGTCTTTTCTACAGTGCTCCTAATCTCAGCTTGTTACCTGTATAAAAGACACCTGTCCACAGAAGCAATCAATCAATCATATTCCAAACTCTCCACCATGGCCAAGACCAAAGAGCTCTCCAAGGATGTCAGGGACAAGATTGTAGACCTACACAAGGCTGGAATGGGCTACAAGACCATCACCAAGCAGCTTGGTGAGAAGGTGACAACAATTGGTGCGATTATTCGCAAATGGAAGAAACACAAAATAACTGTCAATCTCCCTCGGCCTGGGGCTCCATGCAAGATCTCACCTCGTGGAGTTGCAATGATCATGAGAACGGTGAGGAATCAGCCCAGGACTACACGGGAGGATCTTGTCAATGATCTCAAGGCAGCTGGGATCATAGTCACCAAGAAAACAATCGGTAACACACTACGCCATGAATGACTGAAATCCTGCAGTGCCCGCAAGGTCCCCCTGCTCAAGAAAGCACATATACATGCCCGTCTGAAGTTTGCCAATGAACATCTGAATGATTCAGAGGGCAGCTGGGTGAATGAGTTGTGGTCAGATGAGACCAAAATGGAACACTTTGGCATCAACTCAACTCGCCGTGTTTGGAGGAGGAGGAATGCTGCCGATGACCCCAAGAACACCATCCCCACCGTCAAACATGGAGGTGGAAACATTATGCTTTGGGGGTGTTTTTCTGCTAAGGGGACAGGACAATTTCACCGCATCAAAGGGACGATGGACGGGGCCATGTACCGTCAAATCTTGGGTGAGAACCTCCTTCCCTCAGCCAGGGCATTGAAAATGGGTTGTGGATGGGTATTCCAGCATGACAATGACCCAAAACACACGGCCAAGGCAACAAAGGAGTGGCTCAAGAAGAAGCACATTAAGGTCCTGGAGCGGCCTAGCCAGTCTCCAGACCTTAATCCCATAGAAAATCTGTGAAGGGAGCTGAAGGTTTGAGTTGACAAACGTCAGCCTCAAAACCTTGATGACTTGGAGAAGATCTGCAAAGAGGAGTGGGACACAATCCCTCCTGAGATGTGTGCAAACCTGGTGGCCAACCGCAAGAAACGTCTGACCTCTGTGATTGCCAACAAGGGTTTTGCCACCAAGTACTAAGTCATGTTTTGCAGAGGGTTCAAATACTTATTTATAATTTATACAATTTTTGACATGCGTTTTTCTATATTTTTTTGTTGTGAAATAAACCTACCATTAACATTATAGATGATTTTTTTGTCAGTGGGTAAACGTACAAAATCAGCAGGGAATCAAATACATTATTCCCTCACGGTAACCTGTCCCCTCACACATTGACTCTGTACCTGCACCCTCCTGTATATATTGTTCTTTTTTCTGCTGCTCTTTAATTACTTCTTACTTTTATGTCTTATTCTTATCCATATTTTTTTAAACTGCACTGTCGGTTAGGGGCTCGTAAGTAAGCATTTCACTGTTGTATTCGGCGCATGTGACTGATACTTTTGATTTGATCTTTGAGGGTTTCTCATGTCCTTTTGTGTATTAAATCAGATATGAAACCTGCTCCTCTGATTTTCCCTGCTCTCTTTATGGATGAGAGTCTACAGATGAGTGGGGTAGTTCTGGTGTTTAGGATAAGTACTAGAGAATGTAGATGGACAGCTCAGGGAAACTCCCTACGATGAATGAGGGAAGGGTAAAGAAAGGAGCGATAAGGGTAGAGTTGGATGGAGGGAGGAATAGAAACAGAGGTTTTGGGAGAGGATGGAGAGTGAAGTGGAGGTTGGTAATGAGAGAGAGGTATAGTGAGAGAGGAATAAGTGGGGGGAATAGTGAAAAGGGATGGAAAAAGAGTTATACAGTGAGAGAGGTATGAGCGGGTGGATGGCTGTGTTTAATAATGCAATAGTGCTATCTACAGCCAGCTATAATTAATGGAACCTGTGCTCTGATGGTTTCCTAGAGGAACGTACAGTCTGGTCATGCCGTACCCCAGAGTTGCAGGAATAGAGACCTTTCAAAAACCACAAAATATCTGCTTCCTACAAATCAGATTTACCATGGTGCAGAACCATTACTCTTGTAGGAGGTTGTGTGGCATCAAGCAAAGGGAGAAACCGGGATAAGTGCTTTGACTTTTGAGACAGCCGCAACTTCTAAAAGGTTTCAAGTGTCGTTGACTGTTCTGGAGAAGCTTTGCTGTTGTCTTGGTATTACCCAGCATCATACTTATGTTGTTGTTTAAGAACACTGTCACATTGTTACTCTGGCATCATATCTCTGACTATCAGGTGTGTCCTTTCTAACAGCTCTGTCAGCCCCCCCTCTTCTCTTTGTGTTCCTGATATATTCTTCCTTCTGGGTTGAGTGAAGGCAGATTGTAGTCCAATCAGTTGTGTACTTTAGTTTCTCATTTTAGATTCAAAGTAATGGGGTGCCAAATATGTGGAGGGGGAAGGCTAAAGACACAACCATGATTCCATGAGATAATTAAAACCATCCCAAATGTGCCAAGAGGAAGGGAGAGAGAGACTGCGCTGCAAGGCCTCACTGAAGCGCAGATAAATTGCTTTTCTCCATGTTAATTACAGGGTTATGATTTTCAGCTGATGCAAAGAGCTACGTTTTGTGCTTTATTATGATCATAAATGTCATTTGATGTGTTGCGTTGCTCAGGCATGATAATTTATGGAAATGTGCTACAGCGGCTGCTATTACCCTCACAGAGAGATGGGTGTGCGTAGACTTGTATGTGTCTGTGTGTCTCTATGTGTCTTGTGTGTGTGGTTCATTCGTCCTCTCTGTCGCTGTCATTTTTGCTTAGGGGACCTGATGGTGGAGGTGCCACTGAGCTGAGAAGCCTGAGCTGAGAGGCCTCTGTCTAAATGACTGTAGAGTATTAGACCAGGAGAGGGGGAAATACTACCCTTCTTACTGAGTTAATTGAAACACGGGGAGAGTGCCTGCTTGAGCTCCAACTTTAAAGCTGATATTCCAGGCTGTGATCGTGTCACTTGGAGTGACAAATAGGAGTGAGATCAGAGCAAACTGATTCCCCCCTAGCCTGTGACTGCAGCAGTGATAGTGATACTGACTAAGGTGAGTTTACTGCTCGGTGAGCTCAGTCCCACTGTGTATCAAAAACACATCTTCCCCTGACTCTAATGTACTGTATCAACTGTTTGTTTCTATTATATCTGTGGTATCTGTGCTGTAGTCTAGTCTACCTTCCAGTCCCAGTGTATTAGGGTCAGTCCTGGACTGGAGAGAGAAGGTTGGGTGGGTTTGTAAGTGGGTCCTCTCCTATCAGACCCTGATTGATGGATGTATGGGGAGTGACAGCCAGAGTGTCAACAAGGCATTAATGAATAGCAGACCCAAACGATGCCTGGTGCGACGCATGGTGGCGGGACTGACACACAAGATGCTCTGACACCCTCTGTCACTGCACCAAATACCTTGGTTTCAGACTCTTAGCTAACCCTACACCTCTGAAGACTCTAGCCACTTCCATGCCAGTCGTAAGAACTTAGTTAACCTGATAGTCACTCCTGAACATTGTTACTGCACCCCCGCCCTCTCCCTTTATTGTCACAGCCCCCCACTCCCTGAACTTGCTTCCCGACTTTCAGCGTACATCGTTACAGAATGACGACTCGTCAAAGGGAAGCATCAGGGAGTGTTATGTTTTGTTTTTGTGTTGGGGGTGATGTCGGGAGCTACCTGGGAGGCCTCAGCCGAGGCAACCGGGGAGGTCTCAGCCGGGTCATCAGGTTTACTCCTCAGCCAATTCCTCAGGTTTCTGCGCCTCAGTGGTGGCGACCGGTCTGCTCCGTATTCCCGTGATCGTCCCTGTGGTTGGCGTCCTGCGGCTGGAGCCTAACATGCCGGGAAGAGGGTTTTGTCACGTATGCTCTCACTCCGGCGCTCTAGGTCGTCATGCTCCTGCGCCTCAGCTGGATCGACAGGTTATCGCGGGGGTACTGTCACGTGTGCTCCCTCTCTGGCCTCTAGGTCACCAAGCTGCTTGTTAGGGCGCACACCTGTCACCAGCGTTAGGCACATAATGACACTCACCTGGACTCCATCAGCTCCTTGATTACCTGCCCTATATATGCCACTCCCTTTGGTCGTCATCCAGTCGTCATTGTTTCTGTTCTATTTCGGTGCGCTGTTTGTGTGTGTTTTGTTCTTTAATTTATTACATTTTTTCACTCCGTGAACTTGCTTCCCGACTTTCAGCGTATATTGATTCACCCCCCTACACTATGGGTGCTAATTCTGTATAAACATGCTTTATTTGTCAAAAAAGAAGAACAAGTGGTGTTCAAATGTCAAATGATAAAATGAAACATCTCCAAAAAGACCCAATATCAAGTAATTTGTCAAAAAATAAAAAATAACTACAAGTAATAAAGTGTAGTAAAAAGAAGAGTGTGATGTTCTGTGGTGTGTACAGTTGAAGTTGGAAGTTTACATACATTATATTGACATACAGTTGAAGTCGGAAGTTTACATACACTTAGGTTGGAGTCATTAACACTCGTTTTTCAACCACTCCACAAATTTCTTGTTAACAAACTATAGTTTTGGCAAGTCGGTTAGGACATTTACTTTGTGCATGACACAAGTCATTTTACCAACATTTGGTTACAGATTATTACACTTATAATTCACTGTATCACAATTCCAGTGGGTCAGAAGTTTACATACGCTAAATTGACTGTGCCTTTAAAGAGCTTGGAAAATTCCAGAAAATTTCACCATGGCTTTAGAAGCTTCTGATAGACTAATTGACATAATTTGAGTCAATTGGAGGTGTACCTGTGGATGTATTTTAAGGCCTACCTTCAAACTCAGTGTCTCACTTTCTTTCAAAAGAAATCAGCCAAGACCTCAGGAAATAAATTGTAGACCTCCACAAGTCTGGTTCATCCTTGGGAGCAATTTCCAAACGCCTGAAGGTATCACGTTCATCTGTAAAAACAATTATACGCACGTATAAACACCATGGGACCACTCAGCAGTCATACCGCTCAGGAAGGAGACCCGTTCTCCTGGAGATGAACGTACTTTGGTGTGAAAAGTGCAAATTAATCCCAGAGCAACATCAAAGGACCTTGTGAAGATGCTGGAGGAAACAGGTACAAAAGTATCTGTATCCACAATAAAACAAGTTCTATAACGACATAACCTGAAAGGCCACTCAGCAAGGAAGACGCCACTGCTCCAAAATCGCCATAAAAAAGCCAGACTACAGTTTGAAACTGCGCATGGGGACAAAGATTGTACTTTTTGGAGAAATGTCCTCTGGTCTGATGAAACAAAAATAGAACTATTTGGCAATATTGACCATCATTATGTTTGGAGGAATCACGGGGGTGGCAGCATCATGTTGTGAGGGTGCTTTGCTGCAGGAGGGACTGGTGCACTTCACAAAATTCTGTGGATATATTGAAGAAACATCTCAAGACATCAGTCGACAGGGTAGCCTAGTGGTTAGAGTGTTGGACTAGTAACCAAAAGGTTGCAAGGTCAAATTGACAAGGTACAAATCTATTGTTCTGCCCCTGAACAGGCAGTTAACTCACTGTTCCTAGGCCGTCATTGAAAATAAGAATTTAACTGACTTGCCTAGTTAAATAAAAGGAAGTTAAAGCTTGGTCGCAAATGTGTTTTCCAAATGGACAATGACCCCAAGCATACTTCCATAGTTGTGGCAAAATGGCTTAAGGACAACAAAGTCAAGGTATTGGAGTGGCCATCACAAAGCCCTGACCTCAATCCCATAAAAAATATGTGGGCAGAACTGAAAAATCATGTGCGAGCGAGCAAATTCACCCAACTTTTTGTGGGAAGCTTGTGGAAGGCAACCCAAAACGTTTCACCCATGTTAAACAATTTAAAGGCGATGCTACCAAATACGATGCTACCAGTTTTTAAATGTATTTGGCTAAGGTGTATGTAAATTTCCAACTTCAAGTGTATATGTAAGGGTGGGTGAATGAGTGGGAGTTGCTGAAAAAAAGTATTTTGAGTAGGTGTGAAGAGTAAAACACATTTGTTAAACAGAAAACCCAAACCTATGGCAGCAGATCCACGAGGTCCTCCATGAGAGGTGACTGTACAGTTTCCTAAAAGAAAAGCACCTTTAGTAAATCCGCTTCCTCTGTGAGAGCTTCCCATGTATGGAATACACTGCCATCAGACACATATAACTGCACCACCTATCACACGTTCACAAAAAACATGAAGACATGGCTAAAGGTCAATCAGATTTGTGAACATAATCCCTAGCTGTGTATTGCCGCATTCCATGTTGTCTGTTGTCTGTAGCTTGTGAGGTGTGGACACACTTTTCTGCCTATATAGATTTTGTCTTGTTGCTTTTTGTGCGATGTTGCTCTGTCTGTATGCTGTGTCTTGCTTGTCCTATGTTACTCTGCGTCTGCTCACTGCTCAATGATTGTCTGTATTGTAATTGTTTTTAATAACCTGCCCAGGGACTGCGGTTGAAAATTAGCCGGATGGCTAAAACCGGCACCTTTACTGAAACGTTGATTAATGTGCACTGTCCCTGTAAAAATAAAATCAACTCAAATAGTCTCTAAAGTGCAGGTGATTCTCTGTGGTCAGATGTTCTGGGCAGGGCCACTGTGGATGTGGATGGTTTCCCCCCCCCCCCAATAAGAGCCCTTCTTCTCTAGTCTCCTGACGCAATCAGGTACTCCGGGGAGAGCCAGAGTGCGGAGGTTATTGAAAATGCATCCCGGTACTCCTCCAATGCTGATTTGCAGCTGTCTGAGAAGTCAGTGTGGTTGTTATTGTTATACTGTATGCATCAAAATCACTGAGAACATTTTAAGATGTAGAACTATGTTACAGTCAGTCTTGTCTTTATGGGACGACTCACCTTCAAACTCTGCTATGCTGTACTCTCCATCTGTGTCCCTCAGTGGAGGCTGCTGATTGGAGGACAGCTCATAATAATGGCTGGAACGGCGTAAATTAAATTGATCATATTTATTCCACTATAGCCATTACCTTGAGCCCGTCCTCCCCAATTAAGGTGCCACCAACCTCCTGTGGTGTACCTTCATCTCAGCTGACGACCAGCAGACAGTACACGGGTATTGTGCAGACTGAGACATGACATAGAAAAAACAGGAAATTAAGTTTATGCATGATATTCGCACCACTATTTCATGTAACATATTTGAGAATGCTAAGATAACCGTCATACAACAACCTGCCCTGATTTCGGGGAGTGGACTTTTTTCCCCCCAAAACTTTATTTTGTCAAATTCAAAGTCATAAATAAATACATTCACTTTTCTATAGTTGTCCTCCTTGCCAGCATTAATGTGTATATCCCTTACTGCCCGCTATTAAAACAGAAAATACCATCATTAGCAAATTAACAGGATTCAAATATTCAACATTAGCTACCACCAATGTGCAAGTTGTAAAAGTTAACATTGAACTTGGGGATATCTCATTCTGTGTTGCTCGACAAACGCCCATTCCCGCGCAGTCGCTAGAGGAGTGCTCAGCTGGAATTGCTGCTGCTATTGTTGTTGGAAGAGTTGAGTCAGCCTTTCGTTCATACCCCCGTGGCATCTGATTCAGCCTGGCCATGAGTTGTTGGAAATCCATGCCCTCGTTTGGTGAAGCTAGCTTGTTTTTGTCAAGACAGCAATGTGCAATTTCATACGCCTACAACTTAAATCCATGTAACATGATCATGTTAACTACAAAGTTTGTTAACTAGCTATTAATGTTAGCTATTGGCTGTAGTAATTTAACTTAGTTGGCTAGCTAACATTACAGCTGCTACAGGGTCGTCACTAGTTCCCATAGTCACAAAGTCAGAAGGCCCAATCAAATGAGGGAGTGTGATGACTCGTATGCCGGCTCAGAAGGCCCACCTATCCGACCAATCAGATGAAGGAGTGTGATGACGCATTTGCCGGATTACGTTATATTTTGAGGCCAAACCCGAGGTCCAAATAACTAAATACACTCAGGAACAAGAATTGGAAACGTCACAAATTGTCATAACATCGAGAAAGGATAAAAGTTTGAGGCAAAAAGGTATTTGATTACAAGCACAGAGGAGTTATTATATTTGATAGAGCAACACTGTTAGTTTCCCTACAAGCCTTTAATTCTAGTAGAAATATATCATATTATTGACCTTCAACAGATGCACAGCTTCTGCACAGCTCCCAAAACTCAGTTGGGAGAGTAAAAGTCTCCCATTCAATGGTGTTTCCTTTTAAGTTGTGGGCACTTTGGTTTTTGCCCTAGCACTACAGAGCTGATTCAAACAATCAAATATGGATGATGAGTTGGTTGTTTTAATCAGTTGTATAAGTGTCAAGGCAAGGAATGCAGTGCTTACCGTGAATACAGTCACTGCTAAAGTGGGAACATTGCCTTTAAATTTCAATCACGCTGTAAAGCTGAACTTCCCTAATGCGGATTAAATAGAGCCCCTACTGTAGGTGTATTCATAGAATGACATATAGAATGTCTATTAAAATCATATGATCGCTGTTTCTCTAGTAGGCCTAGTAAAGAATTGTCAGAAAACTTTGAACATGTATTACCTTTTAATAAGGCATAAACACAAACAGTCGTAATGTTTTCATCTGATTGTAAAACAATCTCTTCAAAAAGGGGCTCCTATAGGCTACCCGCTCACGTTCATCCACTCACAAAATTATTCCAGCATCAAAACAATACACTGTGCAGCCACAATTTGATGAATGGAAAGAGACATCTGTTACAAAATGACATGTATTGTAATGACATTCTGGGATTGTCATTAAGCCTACACTTATAGGACTGAATTTTTTTTTAACTAGGCAAGTCAGTTAAGAACAAATTCTTATTTTCAATGACAGCCTAGGAACAGTGGGTCAACTGCCGGTTCAGGGGCAGAATGACAGATTTGTACCTTGTCAGTTCGGGGATTTGAACTTGCAACCTTTCAGTTACTAGTCCAATGCTCTAACCACTAGCCTACCCTGCCACCCCGAGCTGATGCGTCCACTGCTATCCATGCGCGTCTCGAAACACAACACAATTTCGAGCGTATACACCCAGTTTCAAGTAAATTTGCATTTTTTTTTATGTGGCTGACATGTGGAAATGTTTACTAATGGTCTAATAGCCTTTAGTTTTCTTGGCATTCTGGGTTAATTATTGTGATAGGTTCATATTTTACATGTATGTCATATCCCCACTGGATTCCGAACTGGACCATACTGCCATTTCTTTCACCGCTCCGGGTATCTCACTGCACCCTCATATGTCATGTCTTGAAGTATGCAGACAGACAGATAAAAAGTACATTTATCCTACATGTTTCTGATAAGTCTTGTAGGATCAATATCCTCTTAGAACTTTATTGAACCTATTAAGTTATAGTTTGTTGTCATTATTGCCAGTACAACACAACAATATTAATTGCTACATTTTTTGTTGATCTGAAACAACATTAATTTATGTTTTTTTCACCAGAAAGAACGCCTGTCCCTTTAAAAGTGACTGAAGACTTCAATGCTAGCACAAGTTCCCAGTGTTAACCCTTTAGACCCCAATATAATTCCTAGAATGCTGCTGTAGATTTCTGAAAATTTGAAAGATAAAAATAATTTTCTCACACATTTAAAAAAACAAAAACAGGCACAGCTCAAAAACAAAGAACAAATGACAATTCCAAGTTAACTTAGTGTCACTCCCTGACTATAGAGAGCCTTTGTTTCTCTATGGTATAGTAGGTCAGGGCGTGCCTGGGGCTATTCTAGTTTATATTTTCTATGTGGTGTTCTAGTTTAGTATTTCTATGTTGATGATTTGTATGATTCCCAATTAGAGGCAGCTGGTAATCATTGTCTCTAATTGGGGATCATATTTAAGTAGCATTTTTTCCCATCTGTATTTGTGGGATATTGTTTATGTGTAGTTGCATGTTAGCACTCCATTGTTGGCACGCTTTGCTTAAGTTTCACTTAGAAATAAAGATGTGGAACTCAACCGCCGCTGCGCCTTGGTCCGTCTCTACACACGGTCGTGACACTTAGTTTTAAAGAGCACAACCTCTTCTCTAATATGACACCACATTCATGTCGATAGGAATAACACTCATGTTGTCTGTCATTGTATAAAGACAATCACTATAAAAAAACGATTAATACTCAACACAACAAAAAAACAGAGAGTATTTAAATTGTAGTACATTACTTTGACTAAATTACTCACTCAAAATATACCAAGTATAATATATTATTTTATTATTATTATTATAAACAATGTGACCATAGAACAATATTCAGAAACTATTTTAAAACATAAGTATTTGACTGTCAACAATTCTTACTTCTGTAACAATGTAAAAATGCAAACAACTATTCAGAGACTATTTCAAAATGGAGATTACCTCTTTCAATAAGATTTAGTACAGACCAGGCCTGACACAAAATGTAGAAATATTAGCCTACTTGACAACAATTCAGTCAATTCCACAAGTATTAAGTAGAGATAGATAAACAGAGAAGATACAAAGTACAACAACTGTTCAGAGACACAATTTCCCCAAAAAAATTGTAGACAAAATCTTATTTCACACTGTTTGCATTTAGCCTACAACATGTCATGGAAGTTGTAGAAGTACGGCCGCATCTTGCAAAGTGGCACAGAACACATAGGAGGTTTCTACACATCTCCCACTCTTTGCCCTGCGTCAACTCTGGTTTGTTGATTTGAAAAGTTTGTGGTTTGAAAATGTGTTGGAAAGTTAGTAGCTAGCTAACTTTTGAGTTTGGATCCCACGACACAGTTGGCATCAGTTGCTGGGACTGCTAGTCTCTGTTCAGTGATCCTGCCGACCAAGGCCGGGTCTGAGGAACTATTTGACGTAGCAGATAGGCAGTTAACTAGTAACTAGGCTATCAAGCTATCAAGGTTTTCTTGAGGGCTTGAACACAGCCCACGATGCGGTTAGCCATTGTGGCTGGGAACGTGGATTGTACCGGGTTTGTGGCTGTCTGGATCCCTGCTGTGGTTTTCAATCTTCCCTGTGACCTGCCCTGTCTGGAACTGCGAGGAGTAACAGCGTTACTTAAGTTGCTAGCTACCATGACAAAGACCAAAGCCGGCTGGAGTACCGTTGAGGACAGTGGTATCTCTCTATCACACGTGAAGGATTTTTTAAACAAACAAAACGAGTTCTACTAGTTGTTAAAACAAGAAAATAGCTTCAAGTGTTTTGTCCAAATACTGGTGAATTCAACTAATAAAAGAATGGACGACCTGACTAGAGAGGTCCAGGACCTGAACAGTTTGCAGTTCTCCCAGGGTCAGCTCAATGAGTTGAAACCAGAGAACGGCAAGATGACAGCAATCTGTAAGCCTTTGAAGAGGACATCAGTTCTGTGTGTGAATCCATGATAACAATGACTGATAAATCAGACTATCCCAAGGGACAATCAAGACGGAACAACATGGTTGTGGACGGAATTGCAGAATCTCCATGAGACCTGGACGGAGTCTGAGGAAAAAGTGAGGGAATTGATCTCTGAGAAATTGAAGATGGACCACAGGAAGATTGAGGTGGAGCGCGCCCACAGGACTAGAAAACCCACCACCGGCCCAGGTGACAGGCCCAGGCCTATAGTGGTCAAGTTCCTGAAGTTCAAGGACAAGGTAGCTGTTCTGGAAGAGACAAGAACTTGAGAGGAACGTATATCTTTCTCAACGAGGACCATCCTGAAGCTGTGCGCCAGAAGAGGAAAGAACTTATCACTGCCATGAAAGCTGCCAGAGCGCGTGGGGACATTGCTTACATCCGCTATGACAGGCGTATTGTCCACCCTCCCTCCCAGAAGACTGGAAGGGATGAGAGAGCCAAGCATATGGGTTCGCAGTTTCAACTCCGCAGCACACACACACACATCAATTGATTAATGGAATGCTGAATGTATATATATATATATATTTTTATCTTGCTTTGTTTGCTCTTTGCCATATTGTCTATCTCTGATAAGCTACCCAGGAAAGGGCTGAAAATAACCCATATTAATATATGTAGTCTAAGAAATAAGTTTCATGAAATCAACAACTTGCTAACATCAGATAACATGTCTTAGACATTTCTTAGACTCACTTAGATAATTCATTTGATGATACAGCAGTAGCAATACAAGGATATAACATCTATAGAAGAGACTGAAATGCTTATTGGGGAGGTGTTGCTGTATATATTCAGAGCCATATCCCTGTCATGCTTAGAGAAGACCTTATGTCAAGTGTGATTGGAATGTTGTGGTTGCAGGTTCACTTGGCACAGATAAAAATCCTTTTATTTTGGGGTGTTGCCATAGGCCACCAAGTGCTAACAGTCAGTATCAGACAGTCAGTATCTATCTAAATAACAGGTGTGAAATGCTTGATAGTGTATGTGATGTAAACAGAGAGGTCTACTTTCTTGTGGACCTGAATATTGACTGGTTTTCATCAAGCTGTCCGCTCAAGAGGAAGCTTCTCACTGTAACCAGTGCCTGTAATCTGGTTCCCTTATTAATCAACCTACCAGGGTGTTTACAAACACTACAGATTTTGAGGGGGTTTGTATCATTTGATTTACACAACATACCTACCACTTTGAAGAGGCAAAATATTTTTTTATTGTGAAACAAACAAGAAATAAGACAAAAAACAAGGGTGCATAAATATTCACCCCCCTAAAGTCAATACTTTGTAGAGCCACCGTTTGCAGCAATTACAGCGAAAGTCTCCTGTGGTATGTCTCTATCAGCTTGGCACAACTGGCGACTGGGATTTTTTCCCATTCTTCAAGGCAAAACTGCTCCAGCTCCTTCAAGTTGGATGGGTTCCGCTGGTGTACAGCAATCTTTAAGTCATACCACAGATTCTCAAATGAACTGAGGTCTGGGCTTTGCCATTCTAGGCCATTCAAGGCCATTCAAAGACATTTAAATGTTTCCCCTTAAACTACTCAAGTGTTGCTTTAGCAGTATTATTAGGGTCATTGTCCTGCTGGAAGGTGAACCTCCGTCCCAGTCTCAAATCTCTGAAACAGGTTTTCCTCAAGAATTTCCATGTATTTAGCACCATCCCATCATTCCTTCAATTCTGACCAGTTTCCCAGTCCCTGCCGATGAAAAACATCCCCACAGCATGATGCTGCCACCACCATTCTTGGTGCTCTCTCTCGGGGTGATGAGAGGTGTTAGGTTTGCGCCAGACATAGCGTTTTCCTTGATGGCCAAAAAGCTCAATTTTAGTCTCATCGGACCAGAGTATGTTCTTCAATATGTTTGTGGAGTCTCCCACATGCCTTTTGGCGAACACCAAACGTGTTTGCTTATTTTTTTCTTTAAGCAATGTTTATTTTTGGCCACTCTCCCATAAAGCCCAGCTCTGTAGAGTATACGGCTTAAAGTGGTCCTATGGACAGGTACTCCAATCTCTGCTGTGGAGCTTTGCAGCTCCTTCAGGGTTATCTTTGGTCTCTTTGTTGCCTCTCTGATTAATGCCCTCCTTGCCTGGTCCGTGAGTTTTGGTGGACGGCCCTCTCTTGGCAGGTTTGTTGTGGATTTAATTGTGCTCCGTGGGATGTTCAAAGTTTCTGATATTTTTTTACAACCCAACCCTGATCTGTACTTCTCCACAACTTTGTCCCTGACCTGTTTGGAGAGCTCCTTGGTCTTCATAGTGCCACTTTCTTGGTGGTGCCCCTTGCTTAGTGGTGTTGCAGACTCTGGGGCCTTTCAGAACAGGTGTATTTATACTGAGATCATGTGACAGATCATGTGACAACTAGATTGCACACAGGTGGACTTTATTTACCTAATTATGTGACTTCTGAAGGTAATTTGTTGGGTGCTTCATTTAGGGGCTTCATAGCAAAGGGGGTGAATACATACAGTGGGGCAAAAAAGTATTTAGTCAGCCGCCAATTGTGCAAGTTCTCCCACTTAAAAAGATGAGAGAGGCCTGTAATTTTCATCAAATTAAGAAAAGAAATCCAGAAAATCACATTGTAGGATTTTTAATGAATTTATTTGCAAATTATGGTGGAAAATAAGTATTTGGTCAATAACAAAAGTTTATCTCAATACTTTGTTATATACCCTTTGTTGGCAATGACAGAGGTCAAACGTTTTCTGTAAGTCTTCACAAGGTTTTCACACACTGTTGCTGATATTTTGGCCCATTCCTCCATGCAGATCTCCTCTAGAGCAGTGATGTTTTGGGGCTGTTGCTGGGCAACACAGACTTTCAACTCCATCCAAAGATTTTCTATGGGGTTGAGATCTGGAGACTGGCTAGGCCACTCCAGGACCTTGAAATGCTTCTTACGAAGCCACTCCTTCGTTGCCCGGGCAGTGTGTTTGGGATCATTGTCATGCTGAAAGACCCAGCCACATTTTATCTTCAATGCCCGTGCTGATGGAAGGAGGTTTTCACTCAAAATCTCACGATACATGGCCCCATTCATTCTTTCCTTTACACGGATCAGTCGTCCTGGTCCCTTTGCAGAAAAACAGCCCCAAAGCATGATGTTTCCACCCCCATGCTTCACAGTAGCTATGGTGTTCGTTGGATGCAACTCAGCATTCTCAGTTTCATCTGACCATATGACATTCTCCCAATCTTCTTTTGGATCATCCAAATGCTCTCTAGCAAACTTCAGATGGGCCTGGACATGTACTGGCTTAAGCAGGGGGACACGTCTGCAGGATTTGAGTCCCTGGCGGCGTAGTGTGTTACTGATGGTAGGCTTTGTTACTTTGTGTCACGCCCTGACCATAGTTTACTTTGTATTTTCTATGTTTTGATTGGTCAGGGTGTGATCTGAGTGGGCATTCTATGTTTCATGTCTTGTTTGTCTATTTCTATGTTCAGCCTGATATGGTTCTCAGTCAGAGGCAGGTGTTCGTCATTGTCTCTGATTGGGAACCATATTTAGGTAGCCTGGGTTTCACTGTGTGTTTGTGGGTGATTGTTCCTGTCTATGTGTTTTTCACCAGATAGGCTGTTTAGGTTTTCGTTACGTTCATCACGTGCTTTATTTTGTAGTGTTTGCATTGATTCGTGTTTTACGTTTGTTCATTAAAACATGGATCGCAATCTACACGCTGCATTTTGGTCCGACTCTCCTTCTCATCAAGAAAATCGTTACAGAATCACCCACCACCAACGGACCAAGCAGCGTGTCAACAGGCAGGAGCAGCGCGAGGAGAAGCGCAATAAGGATTTCTGGACATGGGAGGAAATCCTCGACGGGAGAGGACCCTGGGCTAAACCAGGGGAGTGTAGCCGCACTAAGGTGCAGCGGGAGAAGAAACAACAGGAACAGCCCAAGGAGGAGTACAGTATGGAGTATACTACTTGGGAGGAGATCGACAGGTGGGCGGCCGACCCAGGGAGAGTGCCGGAGCCCGCCTGGGATTCGCTGGAGCAGTGCGAGGAAGGTTACCGTAGAATGGAGGAGGTGAAAGCAGAGAGGCGCTGGTATGAGAAGGCAGCACGGCGACGCGGATGGAAGCCTGAGAGGCAGCCCCAAAAATTTCTTGGGGGGGGGCTAAGAGGGAGTATGGCTATGCCAGGTAGGAGACCTGGGCAGACTCCCTGTGCTTACCGGGGGGCTAGAGAGACCGGACAGGCACCGTGTTATGCAGTGGTGCGCACGGTGTCTCCAGTGCGGGTGCATAGCCCGGTGCGGTATATTCCAGCTCCGCGTGTCTGCCGGGCTAGATTGAGCGTCGAGCCTAATGCCATGAAGCCGGCTCTACGCAGCTGGTCCCCAGTGCGTCTCCTTGGGCCGGTTTACATGGCACCAGCCTTGCGCTCGGTGTCTCCGGTTCGCCTGCATAGTCCAGTGCGGGCTATTCCACCTCGCCGCACTGGCAGGGCGACCGTGAGTATTCAACCAGGTAAGGTTGGGCAGGCTCGGTGCTCAAGAGCTCCAGTGCGCCTGCACGGTCCGGTTTTTCCAGTACCACCTCCACACCCCAGCCCTCCGGTAGCAGCTCCCCGCACCAGGCTTCCTGTGCGTGTCCTCGGCCCAGTACCACCAGTGCCAGCACCACGCATCAGGCCTACAGTGCGCCTCGCCTGTCCAGCGCTGCCAGAGCCTCCCTCCTCTTCAGCGCTGTCGGAGTCTCCCGCCTGTTTAGCGCTGTCAGAGCTTTCCGCCTCTACAGCGCTGCCGGAGTCTCCCGCCTGTTCGGAACTGCCAGTTTGCAAGGAGCTGCCAGTTTGCAAGGAGCTGCCAGTTTGCAAGGAGCTGCCAGTCTGTAAGGAGCTGCCAGTCTGTATGGAGCTGCCAGTCTGTATGGAGCTGCCAGTCTGCATGGAGCTGCCAGTCTGCAAGGAGCTGCCAGTCTGCAAGGAGCTGCCAGTCTGCAAGGAGCCGCCAGAGCTGCCTTTCTGCAGGATGCCGCCAAAGCTGCCAGTCTGCAAGGAGCCGCCAGAGCTGCCAGTCTGCAAGGAGCCGCCAGAGCTGCCAGTTAGCATGGAGCAGCCAGAGCCGCCAGTCAGCATGGAGCAGCCAGGGCCGCCAGTCAGCATGGAGCAGCCAGGGCCGCCAGTCAGCATGGAGCAGCCAGGGCCGCCAGTCAGCATGGAGCAGTCAGTCAGCATGGAGCAGCCGGAGCAGCCAGTCAGCATGGAGCAGCCGGAGCAGCCAGTCAGCATGGAGCAGCCGGAGCAGCCAGTCAGCATGGAGCAGCCAGAGCTGCCAGTCAGCATGGAGCAGCCAGTCAGCATGGAGCAGCCAGAGCTGCCAGTCAGCATGGAGCAGCCAGTCAGCACGGAGCAGCCAGAGCTGTCAGTCAACCAGACTCTTCCAGATCTGCCAGTCGACCAGACTCTTCCAGATCTGCCAGTCGACCAGACTCTTCCAGATCTGCCAGTCGTCCAGACTCTTCCAGATCTGCCAGTCGACCAGACTCTTCCAGATCTGCCAGTCGACCAGACTCTTCCAGTTCTGCCAGTCGACCAGACTCTTCCAGATCTGCCAGTCGACCAGACTCTTCCAGATCTGCCAGTCGACCAGACTCTTCCAGATCTGCCAGTCGACCAGACTCTTCCAGATCTGCCAGTCGACCAGACTCTCCCAGATCCGCCAGTCGACCAGATTCTCCCAGATCCGCCAGTCGACCAGATTCTTCCAGATCTGCTAGTCGACCAGGATCTGCTGAAACCGCCAGCCAGCCAGGTTCTGGTAGTTTCTACTACCTGCCTGGGCTTCCTCTCAGTGCTGAGCTTCTTCTCAGTGCTGAGCTTCCTCTCAGTGCTGAGCTACCCATCTGTCCCGAGTTACCTCTGTCCCGAGCTGTCCCTCTGTCCCATGTTATCATTGTGGTGGGTAACCTATTTAGGGACGTTTAGGAGGGGGATTAAAACTGTCATGGAGTGGGGTCCACGTCCAGCGCCAGAGCCGCCACCGCGGACAGATGCCCACCCAGACCCTCCCCTATAGGTTCAGGTTTTGCGGCCGGAGTCCGCACCTTGGGGGGGGGGTACTGTCACGCCCTGACCATAGTTTACTTTGTATTTTCTATGTTTTGATTGGTCAGGGTGTGATCTGAGTGGGCATTCTATGTTTCATGTCTTGTTTGTCTATTTCTATGTTCAGCCTGATATGGTTCTCAGTCAGAGGCAGGTGTTCGTCATTGTCTCTGATTGGGAACCATATTTAGGTAGCCTGGGTTTCACTGTGTGTTTGTGGGTGATTGTTCCTGTCTATGTGTTTTTCACCAGATAGGCTGTTTAGGTTTTCGTTACGTTCATCACGTGCTTTATTTTGTAGTGTTTGCATTGATTCGTGTTTTACGTTTGTTCATTAAAACATGGATCGCAATCTACACGCTGCATTTTGGTCCGACTCTCCTTCTCATCAAGAAAATCGTTACACTTTGGTCCCGGCTCTCTGCAGGTCATTCACTAGGTCCCCCCGTGTGGTTCTGAGATTTTTGCTCACCGTTCTTGTGATAATTTTGACCCAACGGGGTGAGATCTTGCGTGGAGCCCCAGATCGAGGAAGATTATCAGTGGTCTTGTATGTCTTCCATTTCCTAATAATTGCTCCCGCAGTTGATTTCTTCAAACCAAGCTGCTTACCTATTGCAGATTCTGTCTTCCCAGCCTGGTGCAGGTCTACAATTTTGTTTCTGGTGTCCTTTGAAAGCTCTTTGGTCTTGGCCATAGTGGAGTTTGGAGTGTGACTGTTTGAGGTTGTGGACAGGTGTCTTGTATACTGATAACAAGTTCAAACAGTTGCCATTAATACAGGTAATGAGTGGAGGACAGAGGAGCCTCTTAAAGAATAAGTTACAGGTCTGTGAGAGCCAGAAATCTTGCTTGTTTGTCGGTGACCAAATACTTATTTTCCACCATAATTTGCAAATAAATTCCAAAAAAATCTTACAATGTGATTTTCTGGATTTTTTTCTCATTTTGTCTGTCATAGTTGAAGTGTACCTATGATGAAAATTACAGGTCTCTCTCATCTTTTTAAGTGGCAGAACTTGCACAATTGGTGGCTGACTAAATATTTTTTTGCCCCACTGTATGCAAATCAAATCAAATGCTGCACCTTCTTCACCACGCTGTCTGTGTGGGTGGACCATTTCAGTTTGTCCGTGAGGAACTTAAAACTTTCTACCATCTCCACCTCTGTCCCGTCGATGTGGATAGAGGGGTGCTCCCTCTGCTGTTTCCTGAAGTCCACGATCATTTCCTTTGTTTTGTTGATGTTGGGTGTGAGGGTATTTCCCTGACCCCACACTCCGAGGGCACTCACCTCCTCCCTGTAGGACGTCACGTCGTTGTTGGTAATCAAGATTGACACTGTAGTGTCGTCTGCAAACTTGATGATTGAGTTGGAGGCGTGCATGGCAACGCAGTCGTGGATGAACAGGGAGTACAGGAGAGGGTTTGGAATGCACCCTTGTGGGGCCCCAGGGTTGAGGATCAGCGGGGTGGAGATGTTGTTACCTACCCTCACCACCTAAGGGTGGCCCGTCAGGAAGTCCAGGACCCAGTTGCACAGGGCGGGGTCGAGGCCCAGGGTCTCAAGCTTGATGACGAGTTTGGAGGGTACTATGGTGTTAAATGCTGAGCTGTAGTCGATGAACAGCATTCTCACATAGGTATTCTTCTTGTCCAGATGGGTTAGGGCAGTGTGCTGTGTGATTGCGTTGTCTGTGGACCTGTTGGGGCAGTAAGCAAATTGGAGTGGGTCTAGTGTGTTTTTAATTTTTTTTTATTTCACCTTCATTTAACCAGGTAGGCTAGTTGGAGAACAAGTTCTCATTTGCAACTGCGACCTGGCCAAGATAAAGCGTATCAATTTGACACATACAACAACACAGAGTTACACATGGAATAAACAAAACATACAGGCAATAATACAGTAGAACAAAAGAAAACAAAAAGTCTATATACAGTGAGTGCAAATGAGGTAAGTTAAGGAAATAAATAGGCCATGGTTGCGAAGTAATTACAATATAGCAATTAAACATTGGAATGGTAGATCGGCAGAAGATGCATGTGCAGGTAGAGATACTGAGGTGCAAAGGAGAAAAATAAATAAATAAATACCAGTATGGGGATGAGGTAGGTCGATAGATGGGCTGTTTACAGATAGGCTAAGTACAGGTGCAGTGATCTGTAAAATGCTCTGACAGCGGGTGCTTAAAGCTAGTGAGGGAGATGTGAGTATCCAGCTTCAGAGATTTTTGCAATTCGTTCCAGTCATGAGCAGCAGAGAACTGGAGGGAAAGACGACCAAAGGAGGAATTGGATTTGGGGGTGACCAGTGAGATATACCTCCTGGAGCGCGTGCTACGAGTGGGTGCGGAGTATGGTGATCAGGGAGCTAAGATAAGGCGGGGCTATACCTAGCCGAGACTTGTAGATAACCTGTAGCCAGTGGGTTTGGCGACGAGTATGAAGCGAGGGCCAACCAACGAGAGCGTACAGGTCGCAATGGTGGGTAGTGTATGGGGCTTTGGTGACAAAACGGATGGCACTGTGATAGACTGCATCCAGTTTGTTGAGTAGAGTGTTGGAGGCTATTTTATAGATGACATCACCGAAGTCGAGGATCGGTAGGATGGTCAGTTTTACAAGGGTATATTTGGCAGCATGAGTGAAGGATGCTTTGTTGCGATATAGGAAGCCGATACTAGATTTAATTTTGGATTGGAGATGCTTAATGTGAGTCTGGAAGGAGAGTTAACAGTCTAACCAGACACCCAGGTATTTGTAGTTGTCCACGTATTCTAAGTCAGAGCCGTCCAGAGTAGTGATGCTGGACGGGCGAGCAGGTGCGGGCAGCGATCGATTGAAAAGCATGCATTTAGTTTTACTTACGTTTAAGAGCAGTTGGAGGCCTTGGAAGGAGAGTTGTAAGGCATTGAAGCTAGTTTGGAGGTTGGTTAACACAGTGTCCAAGGAGGAGCCAGAAGTATACAGAATGGTATCGTCTGCGTAGAGGTGGATCAGAGAATCACCAGCAGCAAGAGCAACATCATTGATGTAAACAGAAAAGGAAGTCGGCCCGAGAATTGAACCCTGTGGCACACCCATAGAGACTGTCAGAGGTCCGGACAACAGGCCCTCCGATTTGACACACTGAACTCTATCAGAGAAGTAGTTGGTAAACCAGGCGAGGCAATCATTTGAGAAACCAAGGCTGTCGAGTCTGCCAATAAGAATGTTGTGATTGACAGAGTCGAAAACCTTGGCCAAGTCGATGAACACGGCTAGACAGTAATGTCTCTTATCGATGGCGGTTATGATGCCGTTTAGAACCTTGAGCATGGCTGAGGTGCACCCATGACCAGCTCTGAAACCAGATTGCATATCTTAGAAGGTATGGTGGGATTCGAAATGGTCAGTAATCTGTTTGTTAACTTGGCTTTTGAAGACCTTAGAAAGACAGGGTAGGATAGATATAGGTCTGTAGCAGTTTGGGTCTAGAGTGTCACCCCCTTGACCGCGGCAGCTTTCCAATCTGTGGGAATCTAAGACGATACAACGGGACGATTCTTGGGAACAGAAACAATGGTGGCCCTCTTGAAGCATGTGGGGACAGCAGACTGGGATAAGGTTTGATTGAATATGTCCGTAAACACACCAGCTAGCTGGTCTGCGCATGCTCTGAGGACACGGCTGGGGATGCCGTCAGGACCTGCAGCCTTGCGAGGGTTGACACGTTTAAATGTTTTGCTCAAGTCGGCTGCAGTGAAAGAGAGCCCGCAGGTTTTGGTAGAGGGCCGTGTCAGTGGCACTGTATTGTCCTCAAAGCGAGCAAAGAAGTTGTTTAGTCTGTCTGGGAGCAAGACATCCTGGTCCGTGACGGGGCTGGTTTTCCTTTTATAGTCGGTGATTGACTGTAGATCTTGCCACATACCTCTCGTGTCTGAGCCGTTAAATTGCGACTCTACTCTATCTCTATACTGACGCTTAGCTTGTTTGATTGGCTTGCGGAGGGAATAGCTACACTGTTTGTATTCGGTCATGTTTCTGGTCACCTTGCCCTGATTAAAAGCAGTGGTTCACGCTTTCAGTTTTGCGCGAATGCTGCCACCAATCCACAGTTTCTGGTTTGGGAATGTTTTAATAGACACTGTGGGTACAACATCGCTGATGCACTTGCTAATAAACCCGCTCACCGAATCAGCGTATTCGTCAATGTTGTTGTTCGCCACAATGCGGAACATTTCCCAGTCCATGTGATTGAAGCAATCTTGAAGCGTGGAATCCAATTGGTCGGACCAGCGTTGAACAGACCTGAGCCCGGGAGCTTCCTATTTTAGTTTCTGTCTATAGGCTGGGAGCAACAAAATGGAGTCGTGGTCAGCTTTTCCCGAAAGGAGGGCAGGGGAGGGCCTTATATGCGTTGCGGAAGTTAGAATAACAATGATCTAGGGTTTTGCCAGCCCTGGCTGCACAATCGATGTGCTGATAGAATTTAGGGATCCTTGTTTTCAGATTAGCCTTGTTAAAATCCCCAGCTACAATGAATGCAGCCTAAGGATATGTGGTTTCCAGTTTACATAGAGTCAAATGAAGTTCCTTCAGGTCCATCGATGTGTCTGCTTGGGGGGGGGTGGGGGGGGAGAATATGCGGCTGTGATTATAATCGAAGAGAATTCTCTCTGTAGATAATGCGGTCGGCATTTGATTGTGAGGAATTATAAGTCAGGTGAACGGAAGGACTTGAGTTCCTGTATGTTGTTATGATCACACCACGTCTCGTTAATCATAAGGCATACACCCCTGAAAGATGCTTGTTTCTGTCGGCACGATGCATGAAGAAACCAGCTGGCTGTACCGACACCGATAGCATGTCTCGAGTGAGCCATGTTTCCGTGAAACAAAGAACGTTACAGTCTCTGATGTCTCTCTGGAAGGCTACCCGTCTACCTTGTTGTCAAGAGACCGGACATTGGCGAGTAGTATGCTTGGGAGCGGTGCGCGATGTGCCCATCTACGGAGCCTGACCAGAAGACCGTTCCCTCTGCCCCTTCTACGGCGTCGTTGTTTTGGGTCGCCGGCTGGGATCTGATCCATTGTCCTGGGTGGTGGGCAAAACAGAGGATCCGCTTCGGGAAAGTTGTATTCCTGGTTGTTATGTTGGTTGACGTTGCAACGAGTTGACGTTGCTCTTATATCCAATAGTTCCTCCCGACTGTATGTAATAAAACCTAAGATTACCTGGGGTAACAATGTAAGAAATAACACATAAAAAAATGAAATACTGCATAGTTTTCTAGGAATGCAAAGCGAGGCGGACAGTTATTTATTTGTTATTTTTTTGAAACAAGTTACATTTCACTTCACCAATTTGGACTATTTTGTGTATGTCCATTACATGAAATCCAAATAAAAATCTATTTAAATTACAGGTTGTAATGCAACAAAATAGGTCAAATGCCAAGGGGATGAATACTTTTGCAAGGTACTGTATATCCAGGAAAGCCAAAGTTCCAAAAGCTGGGCCTAAAATAGTGCATAAGAGATCATACAAAAGATTTTGCTGTGACTCTTATGTGGATGATGTCAAAAATATTTGTTGGTGTGATGTGATTAATAAGGAGCATCCAGACGCTGCACTTGATGAATTTATGAAATTGCTTCTTCCAAATATTGATAAACATGCACCTGTTAATTAAGAAACTGACTGTTAGAACTGTTAAGGCTCCATGGATTGATGAGGAATTGAACAACTGTATGGTTGAATGAGATGGGGTTAAAGGAATGGCTAATAATTATTTCTGCACATTTGACTGGCTGACTTACTATGAATTGAGAAATGATGTGAGTAAACTCAACAAAAAGAAGAAGAAACTGTAATATGAAGCCAAGATCAGTGATATAAAGAATTATGTAAAAAACAACAACTTTGGAGTATTTTAAATGAAATTATGGGCAGAAAGGCAAATTCAACTCCATCTTTCATCGAATCAGATGGCTTATTCATCACAAAAACCATTTGATGTTGCCAATTATTTTAATGATTACTTCATTGGCAAAGTGGGCAAACTTAGGCAGGAAATGCCAACAACTAACAGTGAGCCATCATATTCATACATTTAAAAAAAACTAATAATGAAAGAAAAGCATTGCAAGTTTGAATTTTGTAAAGTTAGTGTGGGAGAGGTTTGAAAATTATTGTTATCGATCAAAAATGGCAACCCTCCTGGCATTGACAACATGGATGGAAAGCTACTGAGGATGGTAGATGACTCTATAGCCACTCCTATCTGTCATATCTTCAATCTGAGCCTAGAGGTCTTTGTCCTCAGGCCTGGAGGGAAGCCAAAGTCATTCTGCTACCCCAGGGTGGTAAAGCGGCCTTTGCTGGTTCTAACAGCAGACCTATCAGACCTATCAGCTTGCTACCAGCTCTTAGCAAACTGTTGGAAAAAAATGTGTTTGACCAAATACAATGCTATTTCTCTGTAAACAAATTAGAGAAGGGCGCTCAACATGATACAAATTACTGATGATTGGTTGAAAGATATTGATAAGAAGAAGATTGTGGGAGCTGTACTGTTAGATTTCAGCCTTTGATATTGTTGACCATAACCTGTTAAAATTTGTTATGTGTTATGTCTTTTCAACATCTGCCATATCGTGGATTAAGCTCTATCTATCAAAGAAAACCCATAGAGTTCTATTAAACCTTTTCAGACATACCAACAAATCAACCAAGAACTTCTCTCTATTTTATCTCTATTTAATACTTGTTGCATTCAGTGAATTGTTGTCAAAGTATGCTAATATTTATACATTTTGTGTCAGGCCTGATCTGTACAAATCTTATTGAGAGAGGTTATCTCCATTTTGAAATAGTCTCTGAATAGTTGTTTGCATTTTTACATTGTTACAGAAGTAAGAATTGTTGTCAGTCAAATAGCCTACTTTGTGTGGGTTTTGAAATACTTTCTGAATATTGTCCTCTGGTCACATTTTGGTACATTTTTGTAATATTTATAATATATTATACTTGGTACATTTTGAGTGAGTCATTTAGTCAAATGTACTACCACTTAAATACTCTAGTTTTTTGTTGTTGTCGCTATCATGTCAAAGCGCAAGGCAGGTGGTATCAAACCCAATACTTTTGATATCACATGAAAGAGTGTGGCCACTGCCACAGACCTTTGGGAAAGATAGCATACTATGAACATAATGCTAAGTTCTATGATAATGCTAAGTTCTATGATAATGCTAAGTTCTATGATAATGCTAAGTTCTACGTTAATGCTAAGTTCTATGATAAATTAACTCATCAATGGACAGTTGAACAGCAAGAATTGGAATTGCCATTGCAGCAAAAATGATTTTGGCAGGGTGAACATGGTACGTGTATATATTTTATATGGAGTTATGTGTGTTTCCTCTGTAAAAGCGTTCATTAGCTTGTCCCCCTACTAGTGTGCATCAATAATATATCATAACAATTTATAAAGTTGGCTACTTTATTGCCGGGCCTTTCAGACCCCTTTTTATTTTCAATGTCATTCTAATAGAAACGTTTATTAGAAAAGATTACCCTATCATGCACTGGACGGACAATCTTGTACTGCAACGCAAGAATAAAGTTCACAAAATTTCACAAAAAAGCTCCCTTTTGGGAGCATGTGGACACAGGTGAAGATCAAGGCAGAGGAAATCTAAAGAGACTAAAACTTGGGCCAGATTCTCTGAGCTATTTAAATTGCCATATTTCATGCCCATAGACATGGCTGTAGTGGATCCTATGCATAATCTTTTACAAAGGACAGAAAAACACGTTTTTACCGTCTGGAAGAATATTGGTTTGCTGGATGATGGAATACTAAGAATCATTCAGCTTAAAGTTGATGCACTGAATGCACCTGCAGGCCAACTACCCTCTAAAATCTCATCAGGGTTTTCTCATTTCAGTGCACAACAATGGAGAATTTGGAGTATGCGTTTACTCCTTATTCACTCTTAAGGGACTTGAGGAGGATGTCCATTATGATTGCTGGACCCATTTTGTCAAAGCCTGGATCACCTTATGTACAAGATGTATTACAATGGAGCAAGTTGGAGAGGCTAATCGCCACATGCAACAGTTCAGTGAGAGCTTTGCAAGGTTTTATGGAAAACGGTATTGCGCACCAAATATGCACCTCCATAGTCACTTGAAGAAATGTGTTTTGGACTATGGTCCAGTATATGGTTTCTGGTGCTTTCCGTTTGAACGAGCAAAATGGTTTCATAGGTAAACAGAAGACCAACAATTACAGCATCTCAGTTCAGTTAATGAGAAAAGTTTTAACTTCCCAGGAGTTTAAGTGGTTAGTCTGGCCAACTTTGATGAAATTAAAAACTTGTTAGCAGGCGGTCATGAGAAAGATGACATGCATGTAGGTCCTGATGCTACCAAGTACCGGTGTTGAATTTGCAGTGAGCTCAGACATTATTCACCTGCACCCTAAACAGCTGTTTGTCATAGCAAGTGAAGGTAGAAATGATCTGTATAGTGTCTTCACATGAATGTAGCCGAACAAGGATCTCACCATTGTACAGCTGACAGAAAAGCATGATATCAAATCAAAGTTTATTTGTCACGTGCGCCGAATACAACAGGTGTAAACCTTACAGTGAAATGCTTACTTACAGGCTCTAACCAATGGTGCCAAAAAAAAGGTGTGTGTGTGTGTGTGTGTGTGTGTGTGTGTGTGTGTGTGTGTGTGTGTGTGTGTGTGTGTGTGTGTGTGTGTGTGTGTGTGTGTGTGTGTGTGTGTAGGTAAGTAAAGAAATAAAACCACAGTAGAAAGACATTTGAAAAAAAGAGTAGAAGGCTATATACAGACACCTATTAGTCAGGTTTATTCAGGTAGTATGTACATGTAGGTATCGTTAAAGTGACTGTACATATATGATGAACAGAGAGCGTAAAAATAGGGGTTGGCGGGTGGTGGGACACAATGCAGATAGCCCGGTTAGCCAATGTGCGGGAGCACTGGTTGGTCTGGCCAATTTAGGTAGTATGTACATGAATGTATTGTTAAAGTGACTAAGCATATAAGATAAACAGAGAGTAGCAGCAGCGTAAAAAGAGGGATTGAGGAGGCACACAATGGCCTGGGTAACCATTGGTTGAGTCTTATGGCTTGGGGGTAAAAACTGTTGAGAAGCCTTTTTGTCCTAGACTTGGCACTCCGGTACCGCTTCCCATGCAGTAGTAGAGAGAACAGTCTATGACTGGGGTGGCTGGGGTCTTTGACAATTTTTAAGGCCTTTCTCTGACACCGCCTGGTGTAGAGGTCCTGGATGACAGGCAGCTTTGCCTCAGTGATGTACTGGGCCGTACGCACTACCCTCTGAAGTGCCTTGCGGTCGGAGGCCGAGCAATTGCCGTACCAGGCAGTGATGCAACCGGTCAGGATGCTCTCGATGTTGCAGCTGTAGAACCTTTTGAGGATCCGAGGACCCATGCCAAATCTTTTTAGTTTCCTGAGGGGGAATAGGCTTTGTCGTGCCCTCTTCACGACTGTCTTGGTATGTTTGGACCTATCTAGTTTGTTGTTGATCTGGACACCAAGGAATTTGAAGCTCTCAACCTGCTCCACTACAGCCCCGTCGATGAGAATGAGGAAGTGCTCGGTGATCCTTTTCCTGTAGTCCACAATCATCTCCTTAGTCTTGGTTACATTGAGGGATAAGTTGTTATTCTGGCACCACCCGGCCAGGTCTCTGACCTCCTCCCTATAGGGTGTCTCGTCGTTGTCGGTGATCAGGCCTACCAAACTTAATGATGGTGTTGGAGTCGTGCCTGGCCGCGCAGTCGTGGGTGAACAGGGAGTACAGGAGGGGACTGAGCACACACCCCTGGGGAGCTCCAGTGTTGAGGATCAGCGTGGCAGATGTGTTGCTACCTACCCTCACCACCTGGGGGCGGCCTGTCAGGAAATCCAGGATCTAGTTGCAGAAGCATGAAGCATGTTGGTATTACAGACTCAATCAGGGACATATTGAAAATGTCATTGAAGACACCTGCCAGTTGGTCAGCACATGCCCGGAGCACACGTCCTGGTCCCGCAGCCTTGTGTATGTTGACCTGTTTAAAGGTCTTACGTCGGCTACGGAGAACGTGATCACATAGTCGTCCGGAACAGCTGATGCTCTCATGCATGCCTCAGTGTTGCTTGCCTCGAAGCAAGCATAGAAGTGATTTAGCTCGTCTGGTAGGCTCGTGTCACTGGGCAGCTCGCGGCTGTGCTTCCCTTTGTAGTCTGTAATAGTTTGCAAGCCCTGCCACATCCAATGAGAGTCGTAGCCGGTGTAGTATGATTCAATCTTAGCCCTGTATTGACGCTTTGCCTGTTTGATGGTTCGTCGCAGGGCATAGATTTCTTGTAAGCTTCCGGGTTAGAGTCCCGCACCTTGAAAGCGGCAGCTCTACCTTTTAGCTCAGTGCGAATGTTGCCTGTAATCCATGGCTTCTGGTTGGGGTATGTACGTACAGTCACTGTGGGGACGACGTCCTCAATTCACTTATTGATAAAGCCAGTGACTGATGTGGTGTATTCCTCAATGTCATCGGAAGAATCCCGGAACATGTTCCAGTCTGTGATAGCAAAGCAGTCCTGTAGTTTAGCATCTGCTTCATCTGACCATTTTTTTTATAGACCGAGTCACTGGTGCTTCCTGCTTTAATTCTTGCTTGTAAGCAGGAATCAGGAGGATAGAGTTGTGGTCAGATTTACCAAATGGAGTGCGAGGGAGAGCTTTGTACACGTCTCTGTGTGTGGAGTACAGGTGATCTAGAATTTTTTCCCTCTGGTTGCACATTTAACATGTTGATAGAGATTTTGTAGAACTGATTTAAGTTTCCCTGCATTAAAGTCTCTATCCACTAGGAGCGCCGCCTCTGGGTGAGTGGTTTCCTGTTTGCTTATTTCCTTATACAGTTGACTGAGTGCGCTCTTAGTGCCAGCATCTGTCTGTGGTGGTAAATAAACAGCCACAAAAAGTATAGCTGAGAACTCTCTAGGCAAGTAGTGTGGCCTGCAGTTTATCACAATATACTCAACTTCAGGCGAGCAAAATCTTGAGACTTCCTTAGATTTCGTGCACCAGCTGTTGTTTACAAATATGCACAGACCACCCCCCCCCCCCCCCTCGTCTTACCAAAGTGTGCTGTTCTATCCTGCCAGTGCAGCGTGTATACCGCTAGCTGAATATCCATGTCGTCATTCAGGATATTACAGTTTTTTTATGTCCCGTTGGTAGGATATTCGTGATCTTATCTCGTCTAGTTTATTGTCCAATGATTGCACGTTGGCGAGTAATATTGACGGTAACGGCAGCTTTCCTAGTTGTCTTCTACGGGTCCGGACGAGGCATCCGGCTCTTCGTCCTCTGCGTCGCTTCCTCTTGCGAATAATTGGGATGTCTGCCCTGTGGGTTGTTTGGAAACATGTTTGGAGAGCTTGTAAGCACTGATCAAAGTAGAAGTTATCGTTCATGTGTACTTGCAAAGTGGTTCACCACTGACAGACAGATGCAGAGTTAACTTCTTGACGCTACCCATCCCTTTAGTGGGAGAATTGTCATCAACAACCGCTGAATTGCATAGCGCCGCATTCAAATAATATTACAATATAGCAAAACACAGCTTAGCCTTTTGTTAATCCACCTGTCGTGTCAGATTTTGAAAATATGCTTTACAGCGAAAGCAATCCAAGCGTTTGTGTAAATTTAAGTTTGATCGCTCGACAAAACATTATGAACACCTAGCATCAAGTAGCTTGGTCACAAAAATCAGAAAAGCAATCAAATGAATTGTTTACCTTTGATGATCTTCGCATGTTTTCACTCACAAGACTCCCAGTTACACATTAAATGTTCCTTTTGTTCCATAAAGATTAATTTTCTATCCAAAACACCTCAGTTTGTTTGGCGCGTTATGTTCAGAAATCCACAGGAAAGAGCGGTCACGACAACGCAGACATTCCAAATAGTATCCGTAATGTCCACAGAAACATGTCAAATGTTTTTTATAATCAATCCTCAGGTTGTTTTTAAAATATATAATCGATAATATATCAACCGCAACTGTCTTTTTCAGTAGGAGAGGGAGAGGCAATGGCTGCCCAAACTCTGTTGCGCCAAGCAAAACGCTGCTGGCACCCGGCCATACAATGATGCGATGTTATCTTTCTCGCTCATTTTTCAAAATAAAAGCCTAAAACTATGTCTAAAGATTGTTGACACCTTGAGGAAGCGATAGGAAAAGGAATATGGTTGATATCCCTTTAAATGGAGCACAGGCAGGCTATGGAACATGGAGTTTTCAAAATAGAAGCCACTTCCTGGTTTGATTTTCCTCAGGGTTTCGCCTGCAATATCAGTTCTGTTATACTCACAGACAATATTTTGACAGTTTTGGAAACTTTTGGAAACTTTCAACATCATTTCAAGGACCCTGTTGAGGTTTGGGGCACAGCATTGGAATCTATACCAGAGGCACAGTGTATTCCAGTTCAAAGAATTATGAAGCTCTGTGCATATGCCGGTATAAAGTGCAGTTTGACAGGACTACAGAGACAGTAACTGGCATTAGGCTACTTGGAGGGAAAACTATGAGAAATCAAGGGGCCTAGCATTGGGAATTTGAGAGCAAAGCTACTGTTTATTTCTTAAATTGTAGCGGTAAGAAATATTTGATTACTCATCATTGTGTTTATTTTATAAAGTGTATCATATCTTCTATATTCTTTATTATCCATTTTTATATGGAAATGTGCATTGTCCTGTGAAACTGCTTGGGATGTTAAAATTCCATTTGTCAACCAGCCTTTTTAGCTTAACATTTAATCAGTGACGCCTTTTGTGTTTTACATTTTCTGATAGCATTTTATGTATTTTATTGCTGTGCTTGTTTTTTTGTTTTATTGTTTTAAGTGTGTTGCTATTTTAAATGTAAGTTTGAGATTGGATCTTCAATTGACGATTGTATGAATCTAGACTCTAGACTATGAACTAGGTTATAGGCCTACTAAATTTATGTTTGGGGTAGATTGCTTGCTGAGTTGAACTGGGGCGTAATATGAGGACAATAGACAAGGTGTTGGGGCTTATTAGCATGTGTAAAGTTCCATGACCTTCCAGAGCCATCTAATCAAGAGCGATTAAGCTCTGTTTTTAGTCTGACTTCTCAATACGGAGCTTCTACTTCTTATCATTAAACATATTCTGACTTACATGTACACACTCATATTACGCAGTGTGTCTGACAGCTGATTGATGGCCAGTCACATTGTGTTTATTTTGCCCACTCGGCCCGTCACATTTACTTCCTTACTACAGCCCTGCTATTGTGCTGATATGGAATAGAAATATGACCTGGTGTGACAAAGGCAATTTCTCCTGTGGGCCAGAGCAGAGCCGTGTTAGGCTGGGCAGCATGGGGGCACATGTGGCTGTAATTTTCCTATCAGGCCCTGAGTGGATGTCTTGATGACAAAGTTTTCTGATTATAGCTGCTGTTCTCTCAGGGGCAGACTAGATCAACGCCAACTGACATCTCTCTCTTTTCACCCTTTTATCAACTAACAAGTAGGCATGTTTTTTCACAGTCCTGCTTAGACATCCGAGGTTATTAGACTCATTGTCAGCAGAGTAGCAGACAGTCAGAATGAAATGAAGAGAGCGTGAACAAGGTAGTGGAGGAAGAAGGCAAAGAAAGAATGAAGAGAGTGCTGCCCGGCACTCTGTAATTATTCCTTCATCCACAGTCCTCTGCACTGTTATCTCTTCCTCCCTCATTCCTGCTCAGCGAGTTCTGAATTCTGATGAAGTCTACAGACTGCCGAGGCCCAAAAACAGGTCCTGAACTTCTGGGGAATTTCAAATGTACTAATGGCTGCCCTCAAATGTCTTTTTCACATACAGTAGCTCACTGATAGAGGGGAGTATTATCATTGGCTTCTTGCCCTCTGATTCTTTCAGCCAGTAAGTCACTGATCACTGCTGTCTGGAAGTGGAGAGAGGGAGCATGATTAGTGGCTTTGAAGTGTGCTGCCAAAACATCAAACCTCAGAAGTATGCACTTGTCTAAGTCACAGTGCACTCAGGATAGTCAAGGTGAGGTACATTGGCACTTTGAATCACTGCCAGACAGGTTGTGTGAGCGTGTGTGTGTGTGTGTGTGTGTGTGTGTGTGTGTGTGTGTGTGTGTGTGTGTGTGTGTGTGTGTGTGTGTGTGTGTGTGTGTGTGTGTGTGTGTGTGTTTACCTGTGTTTGCCTGTGTTGAATCCAGTTAGCAACGTGCATGCCCCACCCACCTGAGGATCTGTCTTTTTCTGGCATCTATTTCCTGTGTTTGAGGGACGCAAAATCCACTTGTCACTTAAATCTCGCTGGATTGATTGCTTTCATTTTACTCCTGCGACACTTTCATACTCCTGCTTGTGCCGGACGTTTTTTCCCGTTAATGTTACGACTACGTACACGTTTGTAATGACCAGTCAAACACACCCGATAATAGCTGAAATGGGCTCAATGGAATACATTGTCTTTCTGTTGCATCTATAATGCTATAGCTTCGTCTGGATTTAAGGCATCGCCTCAACACTTACATCATAAGACGAGAAGAAAGATCACTTTATTTTAATGGGTGTACATTTTTTGTGGAATTGAAAAAAGTTACAATTGAATGTTTCCATATTAGATGTCTTGAAATGAAAGCAACTTCTGAAAAAGAACACTCGGTTTATAACTGACAACTTTTTCTTACACTGTAGGTATGAGGCCTTTTGACATTTTCCGCCTCAAACACTAGAACTGTGAGGTGTTTGAATATCATTATGTCTAATATCTGAAAACATTTAAAGTATGCATAGATAGGTGCAAACTAGAGCCTAGCGTGTTGATTTTTAATCTGAGGGTATCCTGCTATTGACACACTTGTTTAATTATGCAAGAGAACATGACAACAACAGTAATTAATGAGGCAGTCTAGACAGCGCAGTGAGTGCAGGTACAGTAGGGTAGACAGAGAAAGTAGGGTAGATAGAGACAGCAGTCTAGACAGCGCAGTGAATGCAGGTACAGAAGGCCTAGACAGAGCAGGTAGAGTAGACAGAGCAGGTAGAGTAGACAGAGCAGGTAGGGTAGACAGAGCAGGTAGGATGGGCAGAGCAGGTAGGGTAGACAGAGCAGGTAGGGTAGACAGAGGAGGTAGGGTAGACAGAGAAAGTAGGGTAGACAGAGACAGCAGTCTAGACAGCGCAGTGAATGCAGGTACAGTAGGCCTAGACAGAGCAGGTAGGGTAGACAGAGCAGGCAGGATGGACAGAGCAGGGAGGGTAGACAGAGCAGGTAGGTAGACAGAGCAGAGCAGAGCAGACCTTTCAACAATTTTGATGAACATTGGATTGGCAATCTTGATCATCGCAGTCCTCCCATGTTATTTAAAATGGCTGATTTATGTATTAGCATCTCACCCCATACGACACATCAGTGAGGAAGCCTGTAGCATTATCCCTTCCCCACTTCTTCCACCTGTACCAGCAGCAAACAGCCCCCAGGCTCCAGCGCCCCAGCCTGAGACGGAGAGGCACAGAGGGGGGCATCAATATGCAACACACCTCTGGAAATCTACTTGGTTGACACAGCGTAAAAAAGCGCAAGGGGGACAAAGATAAATGAGTTAGTGCCTATTTCAGCATTTTTTACTGGAGACCTAGCAGATCTGTGGCTTGTAGATGTGGACCTGTGCATGGCTCCCTGAGCAGGCCAGGGGTTTGGTGTTGCACTGATTACTGTCTCCTAGCTCTACCCATCTAGCACGGGGGCCGGATTAGGAGGCGCGCAGAGCAGAGAGTAGTGGGGTCTGTCAGATGGGATGTGATGTACAGTAGGAGTCAGCGTTTCCCTCCAGCTGCTGGGGACATTTACAACATCACTCCTGTCACAGGAAACACTAACGAACATAGGACCCCATGCTGCACTGGAACAGATGTTAGATACACATCCATCCATACTGTAGCTATACACTTACTAACTTACATACACACATCCATACTGTAGCTATACACTTACTAACTTACAGCAAACACACATCCATACTGTAGCTAAACACTTACTAACTTACAGCAAACACACATCCATACTGTAGCTATACACTTACTAACTTACAGCATACACACATCCATACTGTAGCTATACACTTACTAACTTACAGAATACACACATCCATATACACTTACTAACTTCCATACACACATTCTGTACTGTATTTACAGGTGTGGTCAAATATATAGGCACCCTTGCTGCATGATTCAATATTTCTTCTAAAAACGTTTGGTGTTTACACATGTATTTGTGTGATTTACAACGAAACAGGAACAAGAAAGAGAAAAAATCTAAATTGAAATTGAGATTTTTCACTTTGAAGTCAAAAATGGCCTGGACTAAATTATAAATCATTCTAATTAATTATAGTTTACTGTGTAATTTATCTCACGTGTGGTAAGTTGCCTACAGTTAAAAAACAGTGATTCAACCAGTTTTGAAAATAAAAATATAACATTTTCTCTACAGTGCACTTAGTCTTTAATTTAGCAAATGGTCTTATCCAATGCACTTACGATAAGTGTATTTGAATGAGGATTTACTTAGTACAAGCTTTCTCAGAAATACTTACTGTCAGTAACAATGGTACCAATCAGATCTCTCTCTCTCTCTTTTCCTCTCTCTCTCTCTGTCTGTCACGCACACGCACACACACACACACACACACACACACACACACACAGACACACACACACACACACACACACACACACACACACACACACACACACACACACACACACACACACACACACACACACGCACACACACACACACACACACACACACACACAGGCATACTGTATGCATAACCATATGCATCTGATGCAATGGTAGTGTAATAGTTGATCCTAAAGGGGTCTCAACCTCATGCAGAGATAGCTATGTGAACTGTGTGGGTGAGCAGATTTCTCATAAAGAGTGCTGCTGCGTCGTCTTAACGTCCTCTCTCAGGGTGTCACCGTCGTTATCCTAGAATAGACTGCATCTTCCTGTGATGTAGGAGAAGCTCCCTTGACTGGGCTGTCCTGGGTCCTGAAAGATCTGAGTCCTATAAGGTGTCCCCAGGGAGGCTCTAACCGTCAGACTCAGTTCTCGGTAGAGTAGGGTCAGGCCTGGATTTGCCTTACAGCACCGAAGAGGAATTCTGCCGCTCAAGCAGAAATAATGTGAGCAAATCAACTTGCTATTGGGTATTTTACAGTGCAAGCAGAAAGTACAGGCAATTTCTGGCTCCAATCTTTTCTCATTTGTGTGTGAGCGTGTATGTGTGTTTGTAGTGAGCGAGAGAGAGAGAGGCAGAGGAGGAGGAGAGAGAGAAGGATAAAAGGGAAATTCTAGATGTAGATGTAAGTGATTATTTGGACAATTGGCTGTGACAATTTGCAATGTTGCTGATAAACATGTACCCTGTATGAGAAAGATGTTTTTTTTATTTGCATAATGTATTTTTAATGTCTCTCTAATGACCTTAAGAGAAGGTTAATGGTCCCTGTGTTTGTACACGTTGTGCTGCCTCATTTGTGGTTACCATGGAGCGAGGGTGATCCAGTACCATAACCTGGCCTCACAGGGCTGCTCTTAATGCTAGGCACTCACTATAGAGACTAGAGAGGTAGCGAGGGAACATTTTGTGCATCACCAAGGTGGACAATAATATTACAGTATGTGTGGGTGTCACTTACTGTATGTCTAGAGCAGGGGCGTGGAAGGAGAAAGCATCTGTTATGCATTACTACTACTAAGTTTGTGTTTGAGTCCCTCTGCTGCTTATGCATTAGAAATCTGAAGTTTACGTACACCTTAGCCAAATACATTTAAACTCAGTTTTTAACAATTCCTGATATTTAATCCTAGTAAACATTCCCTTTCTTAGGTCAGTTAGGATCACCACTTATTTCAAGAATGTGAAATGTCAGAATAATAGTAGAGAGAATGATTTATTTCAGCTTTTATTTCTTTCATCACATTCCCAGTTGATCAGAAGTTTACATACAACTTCAACTTTACATGGGAACTGAGGTTTAAATTCCTGGAAAGAAAAATAAATAATGGCATACGATTTTGTTGAGTGATTGGTTTGGAGTGTTTTTATGCTGTATTTGTGGAGGTCCCCCACTCATAACATCATTCTGATACATACTGTATCTGATTAGCATCAGTGGCTGAGACTCTGATGTGGCAGAACCCTGTCTCTGTCCTGTCTGATGTGGCAGAGCCCTGTCTCTGTCCTGTCTGATGTGGCAGAGCCCTGTCTCTGTCCTGTCTGATGTGGCAGAACCCTGTCTCATCCAGCTGGAGAAGACAGACAGTAAGACAGGGCCATCCCCAGCTGGAGCGGACAAAAAAATAGGACAGACAGGGCAGATGAGGGTAGGCAGGGAGGGCAGAGCAGAGCAGAGCAGGGCAGACCAGGAGCAAGGCATGTCTATGGTTGCCTAGATTGGTTCTCAATTAGAGGCAACTGTCTATCGTTGTCTCTGAGTGGGAACCATATTTAGGCAGCCATATTCTGTGGGTATTTTGTGGGTGATTGTCTATGTCTATGTTAGTTGCTTGTGTCAGCACAGTTCTTATTATAGCTTCACGGTCATTATTCGTTTATTGTTTTGTATTCCGTGTTCAGTGCTTTCTTTATTAAAACATCATCATGAACACATACCACACTGCATTTTGGTCCGCTTCTTACAACGATCGAGACAGAATCACCCACCACTACAGGACCAAGCAGCGTGGTGACAGGCAGCGGCAGCAGGAGCAGCGTAATCAGGACTTGGGAGCGAGATCTGGACGAGGTCACTACTTGGGAGGAGATAGACAGGTGGGCGGCCGACCCAGGTAGAGTGCCGGAGCCCGCCTTGGATTCTCTGGAGCAGTGTGAGGAGGGATACTGGCGAATGGAGTCAGCGGTGGGAAGCCCGAGAGGCAGCCCCAAAAATGTATTGGGGGGGGGGGGGGGGGGAGGACATGGGAAGTGTGGCTAAGGCAGGTAGGAGTCCTGCGCCAGCTTCCCGTGCTTACCGGAGTGAGAGAGGGCGTTGTACTGGTCAGGCACCGTGTTATGCGGTGGAGCGCACGGTGTCCCCAGTACGCGTGCTTAGCCCGGTGCGGTACATTCCAGCTCCTCGTATCGGCCAGGCTAGGTTGAGCATCGGGCCAGGTGCCATGAAGCCGGCTCTACGCATCTGGTCTCCAGTGCGTCTCCTTGGGCCGGCATACATGGCACCAGCCTTGCGCATGGTGTCCCCGGTTCGCCTGCACAGCCCAGTGCGGGCTATTCCACCTTGCCGCACTGGGCGGGCTATGGGGAGCATTCAACCAGGTAAGGTTGGGCAGGCTCGGTGCTCGAGACCTCCAGTACGCCTTCTCGGGCCGGTCTATCCGGTGCCATCTCCACGCACCGGCCCTCCGGTGGCAGCCCCTCGCACCAGGCTTCCTGTGCGCGTCCAGAGCCCAGTACTCTCTGTTCCTCCTCGCACTCGCCCTGAGGTGCGTGTCCTCGGCCCAGTACCACCAGTGCCGGCACCACGCACCAGGCCTACAGTGCGCCTCGTCTGTTCAGCGCCGCCAGAGCCTTCCTCCTGTCCTGAGCCGCCAGAGTCTCCCATCTGTTCTGAGTCGCCAGAGCCGCCAGTCTGCAAGGATCCGCCAGAGCCGCCAGTCTGCAAGGATCCGCCAGAGCCGCCAGTCAGCCAGGATCCGCCAGAGCCGCCAGGATCCGCCGGAGCCGCCAGTCAGCCAGGATCTGCCAGTCGTCAGCCAGTCCGGAGCTGCCCCTCAGTCCGTAGCTGCCCCTCAGTCCAGTGGGGCCCTTTAGTAGGGTTGCCAGTCCTAGGTTGGCGGCGAGGGTCGCCGTTCCTAGGAGACCACAAAAGCGGACTAAGACTGGTGGAGTGGGGTCCACTTCCAGCGCCAGAGCCGCCACCATGGACAGACGCCCACCCAGACCCTCCCCTATAGGTTCAGGTGTGCGGCCAGGAGTCCGCACCTTTGGGGGGGGGGGGGGGTACTGTCACACCCTGACCTTAGTATTCTTTGTTTTCCTTGTTATTTTGGTTAGGTCAGGGTGTGACATGTGATGTATATGTTTTTTGTCTTGTCTAGAGGTTTTGTAAGTTTATGGGGCTGTTTCCTTTCTAGGTAAATTGTATGTCTATGGTTGCCTAGATTGGTTCTCAATTAGAGGCAGCTGTCTATTGTTGTCTCTGAGTGGGAACCATATTTAGGCAGCCATATTCTGTGGGTATTTTGTGGGTGATTGTCTATGTCTATGTTAGTTGCTTGTGTCAGCACAGTTCTTATTATAGCTTCACGGTCATTATTCGTTTATTGTTTTGTATTCAGTGTGCAGTGCTTTCTTTATTAAAACATCATCATGAACACATACCACGCTGCATTTTGGTCCGCTTCTTACAACGATCGTGACAAGAGCAGGGCAGACCAGAGCAGGGCAGACCAGAGCCACACTGGCCACACTCATGTAGATATAGAGAGACATATCATACATATCTGTCTAAATCAGACAATCAGGTGGAAGAATGACTTCCTTTCTAGGCTCCAATCCTTCAAAAACACAGCGGTGTTTCGGAAAACGGGTGGGGGAAAACCTTTTATATGCTTTATCATTTAAGCTGCAACCGAATAGATTCTATCAACAAATAGGCTTGCAGTCAATACAAACCATTGAACAATGTATTACTGGATCAAGTGACTATCTGTGTACCCAAAGCAGCAGGATAATCATCTTGTTTTCGCCTCTTTCCAAGCAATGAGCTTCTCTGTGTGTGTATGTATTGTTGTGTGATGCCTGGTGGTGATGGAGGACTGATAACCAGGAAGTGTGTGTGTGTGTGTGTGTGTGTGTGTGTGTGTGTGTGTGTGTGTGTGTGTGTGCGTGCGTGTGTGTTAGATGTGTTTACTGATGGGAGAATGGGGACATATTGGGGTTAATGACCTGTGAGAATGTTTAAGCTGGGTTCTGATTTCTCATTCTACTATAAAATGAGCTGTGTGCACAGTCCGTGTGTGTGTGTGTGTGTGTGTGTGTGTGTGTCAGTCTGTTTGTGTGAAAGTATGTGTCTGTTTTGTTTCTTGCTATCTCTTTCCATATGCATGCAATCTGTCTGTGGTAATGTGTGTGTGGGTGTACAGTACTGTATATCCGGTCATGTCAGGTGCATGCGTTTTAAATGCAGTATGTTGTTGTGGTAATTTAATAGGTGCATGGTGGGAGAGAGGAATAGGGAGATAGAGGAGAGGTGTTATTTCTCTTGTGGTGTAGGTGTGAGTAGAGGTTGATTACAAAGCCATTTCCAAGGCTTTGTCTCGCTCTGTTAGCAGAAGAGCTCAGTTTCAAAGACAATTTGTCTATCACTGAGAACACTTTGTGTGTTTGTCGGGTGTGCTTGCGTGCGCGCGCGTGTGTGTGTGTGTCTGTGTGTGTGTGTGTGTGTGTAAAAGCACAAAGGTGCATGTGGAGTGTTTACTGGTAAACTTAAAGGGGTAAGAGGTGCTAAAGAGAGCGTGTGTGTGTTTAGTACCTCTGGGTGTGTGTATGGGATGGGGATTGGCCACTAAATCAGCGGTGTGTGACATGAACACAGATGAGAAGCCCCAGAGGCATGTCTCCATTCCCTAGCCAATCACAATGCACCTCCCATCACCTGGCGCTCAGGATCACATTAGCAGGGTATTGGAGGCCTCATACTTCAGCCACTTTCCACTCAAACTAGGTCATTTTTCTCTGAGAAGGTACCAGAGTTCATTCATCAAACTCACAGTCCAACTACAGTGTCCACAGACATACACAGACATACACAGCCGTCCACTCAACCTCACCCTCACCTCATACACACTTCAGATACAGTACATGCAGTCTTGTCATGCTGTGATTCAAAAGCTTTGTATCTTTGATAGTTATTGTCCATTCAGTATCTCTTCATAGAAAAATTGATTATTTTTCAATTGCACTTACTATTTATTATCGGATAGGTGATCTGCATGTCTACAGTGCTTGAATATATTGTATAGTGTCATACCATGGTATTACCCTGAATATATTCTGATCAGCTGTCATCTGTTCCCTGTTCAGGTTTGCGGTCCTGAGAGACCCGGCTAACTGGCTCAGCGTGAACCCAGTCAGAGGCACGGTGAACACCTCCGCCAATCTGGACCGCGAGTCGCCTTACGTTCACGACAACAAATACACCGCCATCTTTATGGCCACAGACAACGGTAAGTGATACAGTGCCTTGCGAAAGTATTCGGCCCCCTTGAACTTTGCGACCTTTTGCCACATTTCAGGCTTCAAACATAAAGATATAAAACTGTATTTTTTTGTGAAGAATCAACAACAAGTGGGACACAATCATGAAGTGGAACGACATTTATTGGATATTTCAAACTTTTTTAACAAATCAAAAACTGAAAAATTGGGCGTGCAAAATTATTCAGCCCCCTTAAGTTAATACTTTGTAGCGCCACCTTTTGCTGCGATTACAGCTGTAAGTCTCTTGGGGTATGTCTCTATCAGTTTTGCACATTGAGAGACTGACATTTTTTCCCATTCCTCCTTGCAAAACAGCTCGAGCTCAGTGAGGTTGGATGGAGAGCATTTGTGAAAAGCAGTTTTCAGTTCTTTCCACAGATTCTCGATTGGATTCAGGTCTGGACTTTGACTTGGCCATTCTAACACCTGGATATGTTTATTTTTGAACCATTCCATTGTAGATTTTGCTTTATGTTTTGGATCATTGTCTTGTTGGAAGACAAATCTCCGTCCCAGTCTCAGGTCTTTTGCAGACCATCAGGTTTTCTTCCAGAATGGTCCTGTATTTGGCTCCATCCATCTTCCCATCAATTTTAACCATCTTCCCTGTCCCTGCTGAAGAAAAGCAGGCCCAAACCATGATGCTGCCACCACCATGTTTGACAGTGGGGATGGTGTGTTCAGCTGTGTTGCTTTTACGCCAAACATAACGTTTTGCATTGTTGCCAAAAAGTTCAATTTTGGTTTCATCTGACCAGAGCACCTTCTTCCACATGTTCTTCCACTACTAATTTTGAAAATTACTCTCTCCAGAAATAAGTCTCTCACTGTTGCCGCCTGCTACCGACCTCCCTCAGCTCCCAGCTGTGCCCTGGACACCATTTGTGAATTGATCGCCCCCCATCTAGCTTCAGAGTTTGTTCTGTTAGGTGACCTAAACTGGGATATGCTTAACACCCCGGCAGTCCTACAATCTAAGCTAGATGCCCTCAATCTCACACAAATCATCAAGGAACCCACCAGGTACAACCCTAACTCTGTAAACAAGGGCACCCTCATAGACGTCATCCTGACCAACTGGCCCTCCAAATACACCTCCGCTGTCTTCAACCAGGATCTCAGCGATCACTGCCTCATTGCCTGTATCCGCTACGGAGCCGCAGTCAAACGACCACCCCTCATCACTGTCAAACGCTCCCTAAAACACTTCTGTGAGCAGGCCTTCCTAATCGACCTGGCCCGGGTATCCTGGAAGGACATTGACCTCATCCCGTCAGTTAAGGATGCCTGGTCATTCTTTAAAAGTAACTTCCTCACCATTTTAGATAAGCATGCTCCGTTCAAAAAATGCAGAACTAAGAACAGATACAGCCCTTGGTTCACCCCAGACCTGACTGCCCTCGACCAACACAAAAACATCCTGTGGCGGACTGCAATAGCATCGAATAGTCCCCGTGATATGCAACTGTTCAGGGAAGTCCGGAACCAATACACGCAGTCAGTCAGGAAAGCTAAGGCCAGCTTCTTCAGGCAGAAGTTTGCATCCTGTAGCTCCAACTCCAAAAAGTTCTGGGACACTGTGAAGTCAATGGAGAACAAGAGCACCTCCTCCCAGCTGCCCACTGCACTGAGGCTAGGTAACACGGTCACCACCGATAAATCCATGATTATCGAAAACTTCAATGAGCATTTCTCAACGGCTGGCCATGTCTTCCGCCTGGCTACTTCAACCTCGGCCAACAGCCCCGCCCCCCCCGCTGCTCCTCGCCCAAGCCTCTCCAGGTTCTCCTTTACCCAAATCCAGATAGCAGATGTTCTGAAAGAGCTGCAAAACCTGGACCCGTACAAATCAGCTGGGCTTGACAATCTGGACCCTCTATTTCTGAAACTATCCGCCACCATTGTCGCAACCCCTATTACCAGCCTGTTCAACCTCTCTTTCATATCGTCTGAGATCCCCAAGGATTGGAAAGCTGCCGCAGTTATCCCCCTCTTCAAAGGGGGAGACACCCTGGACCCAAACTGTTACAGACCTATATCCATCCTGCCCTGCCTATCTAAGGTCTTCGAAAGCCAAGTCAACAAACAGGTCACTGACCATCTCGAATCCCACTGTACCTTCTCCGCTGTGCAATCTGGTTTCCGAGCCGGTCACGGGTGCACCTCAGCCACACTCAAGGTACTAAACGATATCATAACCGCCATTGATAAAAGACAGTACTGTGCAGCCGTCTTCATCGACCTTGCCAAGGCTTTCGACTCTGTCAATCACCATATTCTTATCGGCAGACTCAGTAGCCTCGGTTTTTCGGATGACTGCCTTGCCTGGTTCACCAATTACTTTGCAGACAGAGTTCAGTGCGTCAAATCGGAGGGCATGCTGTCCGGTCCTCTGGCAGTCTCTATGGGGGTGCCACAGGGTTCAATTCTCGGGCCAACTCTTTTCTCTGTATACATCAATGATGTTGCTCTTGCTGCGGGCGATTCCCTGATCCACCTCTACGCAGACGACACCATTCTATATACTTTCGGCCCGTCATTGGACACTGTGCTATCTAACCTCCAAACAAGCTTCAATGCCATACAACACTCCTTCCGTGGCCTCCGACTGCTCTTAAACGCTAGTAAAACCAAATGCATGCTTTTCAACCGATCGCTGCCTGCACCCGCATCCCCGCCTAGCATCACCACCCTGGATGGTTCCGACCTAGAATATGTGGACATCTATAAGTACCTAGGTGTCTGGCTAGACTGCAAACTCTCCTTCCAGACTCATATCAAACATCTCCAATCGAAAATCAAATCAAGAGTCGGCTTTCTATTCCGCAACAAAGCCTCCTTCACTCACGCCGCCAAGCTTACCCTAGTAAAACTGACTATCCTACCGATCCTCGACTTCGGCGATGTCATCTACAAAATGGCTTCCAACACTCTACTCAGCAAACTGGATGCAGTCTATCACAGTGCCATCCGTTTTGTCACTAAAGCACCTTATACCACCCACCACTGCGACTTGTATGCTCTAGTCGGCTGGCCCTCGCTACATATTCGTCGCCAGACCCACTGGCTACAGGTCATCTACAAGTCCATGCTAGGTAAAGCTCCGCCTTATCTCAGCTCACTGGTCACGATGGCAACACCCATCCGTAGCACGCGCTCCAGCAGGTGTATCTCACTGATCATCCCTAAAGCCAACACCTCATTTGGCCGCCTTTCGTTCCAGTACTCTGCTGCCTGTGACTGGAACGAATTGCAAAAATCGCTGAAGTTGGAGACTTTTATCTCCCTCACCAACTTCAAACATCAGCTATCTGAGCAGCTAACCGATCGCTGCAGCTGTACATAGTCTATTGGTAAATAGCCCACCCATTTTCACCTACCTCATCCCCATACTGTTTTTATTTATTTATTTTTCTGCTCTTTTGCACACCAATATCTCTACCTGTACATGACCATCTGATCATTTATCACTCCAGTGTTAATCTGCAAAATTGTAATTATTCGCCTACCTCATGCCTTTTGCACACATTGTATATAGACTCCCCCCTTTGTTTTTCTACTGTGTTATTGACTTGTTAATTGTTTACTCCATGTGTAACTCTGTGTTGTCTGCTCATACTGCTATGCTTTATCTTGGCCAGGTCGCAGTTGCAAATGAGAACTTGTTCTCAACTAGCCTACCTGGTTAAATAAAGGTGAAATAAAAAAAAATAAAAAAAAATGTTTGGTGTGTCTCCCAGGTGGCTTGTAGCAAACTTTAAACGACACTTTTTATGGATATCTTTAAGAAATGGCTTTCTTCTTGCCACTTTTCCATAAAGGCCAGATTTGTGCAATATACGACTGATTGTTGTCCTATGGACAGAGTCTCCCACCTCAGCTGTAGATCTCTGCAGTTCATCCAGAGTGATCATGGGCCTCTTGGCTGCATCTCTGATCAGTCTTCTCCTTGTATGAGCTGAAAGTTTAGAGGGACGGCCAGGTCTTGGTAGATTTGCAGTGGTCTGATACTCCTTCCATTTCAATATTATCGCTTGCACAGTGCTCCTTGGGATGTTTAAAGCTTGGGAAATCTTTTTGTATCCAAATCCGGCTTTAAACTTCTTCACAACAGTATCTCGGACCTGCCTGGTGTGTTCCTTGTTCTTCATGATGCTCTCTGCGCTTTTAACGGACCTCTGAGACTATCACAGTGCAGGTGCATTGATACGGAGACTTGATTACACACAGGTGGATTGTATTTATCATCATTAGTCATTTAGGTCAACATTGGATCATTCAGAGATCCTCACTTTGGAAATAATTTGTAGAAATAAACTTTATGACACTTTCATGAAGCATTATGACCATCCTGTGTCACTTTACTTGGACTAAGAAAATACACTTTATCACACTGTCAAGAAGCATTATGACCATCATTATCATATAAACCAGAATGGCCTATCACATACAACCCCTTATGTCAGTCATCAGTCAAAAAGAGCGTGTGTTATCCTGCTCTTGAAATCTGCTCCTGCATTCATCCCAGTCATCAGAAACAGAGCATTGGGGTAGGTGCCCAGCATTGGGGTAGGTCTGACATCAATGTGTGCATAATTACAATTAAAAATATTATATAACATAAACATTCTGTTGACAAGTAGGCTAATACTGATTGGTTAAAACATTCCAGACGGTGTCTATTCCACAAGTTACCACCGGCTAAATCTAAGACGTTAAAATGCCTATTTACTCTGTTCCATCTGACTGCGCAATCCACGGTCTCATCTACCCAGTAAACTTGATCTCCACTATAAAAAGCATCTAGACATTATCTCACATTTCTTGTAGACTAACATTTAGTTTCCAACAGCAGAGATTTGTATAAACCTTGCTTTCTGTCTCTCTGACAATCGCAACATTGTTTCAATATTCAAATATCCAGCTGTCCCATAGTAATGAACGTGTCGGGGTCGGGACGAGACAGACAGGCAGCGCTTCTCAGCCAGTCGAAATCATGAATCAGCTGGCATCTTTTTTATATAAAGAAATTTCAATTTAAAAAAGGTAAAACCAAACAAAGTGAAGCTAGTTGCAGTCTTTCCAGCTTCAGTTTGAAGTGATTGTGTTAGTTATGCTGTTGGCTAGCTCCTCTGAACACCTGACAAAATCACGCCACATTAGCTCATTGTTTGGATGGATCCAAATAAATGCCACTAGAAACAGTTTCAACAAATGCAAATGCAGCTATTTTGCTGTTAATCTGGCTGCACTTTTTGACGTGACTGTAAATTAGCCATAGTTGGCTAGCTAGCAAGCAAGGAAGAAGAACGTTGCCAGCCAGTATTGCAATGGAACATTTAGAACGAATGACTGGTTCGCGTCCAAAGATACAGAACAAAGAGTCTGAACGATTGGGTCACGTCTCTAGCAACCAAACCAATAAAACAAGTGACCAGCCGGCCTGGGTAGCAACCCTAGATTTCTGTCGGGACTATATCTTGTGGAAGTATGAAATAGTACGAAAAAATTCATCAAAATAACGTTTTTTATGTAAATATGTCAATCATTATTTGAATATGTTGGTAACCCTTTGTATAAAAGTGATAATGCCCTGCCAATATATACGTGCCTTTATATCCTCCAAACACCGGCTTCGAGGGCATTAGCACTTAAATTGAATGTTTTGCCTTGTGTGGTATGTTTTGTGAGTTTTGAAACTCTTATGTAACCAATCGTAAAATAAATACCATGGTAGGTTTTGTGGGTTTTGACAGTCTTTTGTAGGTGTCATAACCAGCCATAAAATAACGCACTATATGTCGCAATAGGTCTAAATATATGTGTCATGAAAGTGTTATGATCACATTATGACAAGTTAGGTCAACTGTTATGACATATTATGACATGGTTATGACCGTGTTATAATGTGTTATGACGCTGGGTGTCAAGTAAAGCGTTATCAAATGGGGATAATATTTCCTCAATAGTCCTCTATCTGCTTTGGGAATTGTCTGTGCTCCCTGACTGGCTTTCGTTTCGATGACTGTTAGCAAGCTGGACAGAGTGAAGAGACTATAAATGTAGGTCATTATCGTTTCTACACAGTTTCAATTTGGTTTTAGTCATTTCAATGTCGATTAAGATCATTTAACTCTGAAAAAATGTATCTTACAAAAAACAAATGTTTGACACCCCTGGTGCAGTGGATTATCCATTTAGCATCTGGAGAGAGAATGTATTATAAGGAATATTGCAAGAAATGTCATATTTAATCCTTAAATGATACCCTCACAACAACGTCATCGACTTTCTTTAATATGTCAACACAGAAAATGATTATCTGAAGGAGTTTTGTAGACGCGATGGCTTAAATCCAGACAGTATCAATGAAATATGTAAAGTAAGATAAATGCATTATTATATCCTCTTCCATGTCCTCTATGTGGTGTATAACCATGGTTTTACTCTCGCTCTTGGAGTTTTGACATCCAGGTATAGTCAGTTAGTAGAACCGTAATTTGTCTCACCTGGCACAGCCCAGCTTTAATTAACCTCAAGGCAATGTGATGTCCTTCTCGCTCTATCATGGACTGTGGCTTTGAGAGGCACACTCTCACAGCACTCAAGTCTTTTTAGAGAGGGAGGGAAGTAGAGAGAGAAGTAGAGACAGAAGAGGGAAAGGATGGATAGATACATACCCAAAGACAGAGTGATGGATGGAGGAACGAGGTGAGAAAGAAAGATATGGAGAGAAAATGAGGAGATGAGGAAACGAGATTGTGATGATAGTACAGTAAGCCAAAGAGTGAGAGACCTGGCTCTCAAGAGAAGACAGGCTATGTGAACACTGCCCAAAAAATGAGGTGGAAACTGAGCTGCATTTCCTAACCTACTGCCAAATGTATGACTATTTTAGAGACACATATTTCTCTCAGATTACACAGAAACATACATTCAGACATTCAATACTGCCTTGCACACTTTTGCCTGCATCTAGCTGATCTAGGGTGTAATCATTAGTCCAACAGTTGCAAATGAGAGTTACTTTTTGACAAATTCTGGAACCAACAAGTGACAAGTGTCTTCACTGACAACTGTCTTCACTGACATTTTCAACCTCTCCCTGACCGAGTCTGTAATACCTACATGTTTCAAACAGACCACCATAGTCTGAAACCGAAGGAAACTTGACTAAATGATTACCGCCCCGTAGCACTCACGTCGGTAGCCATGAAGTGCTTTGAAAGACTGGTAATTTCTCACATCAACACCATCATGCTGGAAACCCTAGACCCACTCCAATTCGCATAGCGCCCCAACAGAGCCACAGATGACGCAATCTCAATCGCACACCACACTGCCCTTTCCAACCTGGACAATTGAACACCTGTTTTAGAATGCTGTTCATTGACTCCAGCTCAGCTTTCAACACCATTGTGCCCACAAAGCGCATCACTAAGCTAAGGACTCTGGGACTAAACACTTCCCTCTGCAACTGGATCCTGGACTTCCTGACGGGCCGCCCCCAGGAGGTCAGGTTAGGCAACAGCACATCTGCCACGCTGATCCTCAAAACGGGGGCCCCTCAGAGGTGTGTGCTTAGTCCCCTCCTGTACTCCCTGTATATCCACTACTGCGTGGCCAAGCACAACACCAACACCATCATTAAGTTTGCTGATGACACAACACTGATCACCGGCAACAATGAGACAGCCTATAGGGAGGAGGTCAGAGACCTGGCAGTGTGGTCCCAGGCCAACAACTACTCCCTCAGCGTGATCTAGATAAAGGAGCTGATCATGGACTACAGGAAAAGGAAGGCCGAACACACCCCCATTCACATAGATGGGCCTGTAGTGGAGCGGGTAGAGAGTTTACAGTTCCTTGGTGTCCACATCACCAATAAACTATCATGGTCCAAACACACCAAAACAGTCGTGAAGAGGGCACGACAATTCTTTCCCCCTCAGAAGACGTACAGCCCAGTACATCACTGGGGCCAGGCTTCTTGCCATCCAGGACCCATATACTAGGCGGTGTCAGAGGAAGGCCCCAAAAATTGTCAAAGACTCCAGTCACCGAAGTCATAGACTGTTCTCTCTACTACCGCACAGCAAGCGGTACCGGAGAGCCAAGTCTAGGTCCAAAAGGCTTCTTAACAGCTTCTACCCCCAAGCCATAAGACTGCTGAACAATTAACAAATTGCCACCCGGACTATTTGTTTTTACACCGTTCCTACTCACTGTTTACCATCTATGCATAGTCACTTTACCCCTACATACATGTACAAATTACCTCGACTAATCTGTACCCCCTCACGTTGACTCGGTACCGGTACTCTCTGTATATAGCCTCATTATTGTTATTTTATTGTCACTTTTTCTGCATGTGACAAAATGTTTATTTTGATTTGATGTCATGCAGTGACATTAGTGTACTGCCAGTCAGTAAGCAGTTTAGCAGTTACACCAGCGGGCCTCGGTGGCAATAGATTTGTAAAACCAAAATCTTACCTTGACTTGGAAGAGTTCCATTGTTGTGTGGGATTGTCATAGTCAGCTAGCTAATATAGCATTCCTCTGTTTGAGCAGGGTGTTTGATTAGGTTGCTCGCAAAGTAAGTGAAACTGAAAGTGAAAAAAAAAAGAAAATGTCTTTCTCTCTCTTGCCTCTTCTTCAGAAATGAATTTGTTCAAAACTGTTCAACTATTGTCTTTCTCTCTGAGTCAACTACTCACCACAGTTTATGTACTGCGGTGCTAGCTAGCTGTAGCTTATGCTTTCAGTACTAGATTAATTATCTGCACCTTTGATTGGGTGGACAACATGTCAGTTCATGCTGCAAAAGCTCTGATAGGTTGGAGGACATCCTCCGGATATTGTCATAATTACTGTGTAAGTCTATGGAAGGGGATGAGAACCATTACCCTCCAAGGTTTGTTTTCTATTGAAGTCAATGTAACCAGATGAGGACAGAAGCTGGTTGTCCTCCGGCTATACCATAGTGCTACCCAACAGAGTGCTGCTGATGCAACTCTAGAACTTCATTGTAAAAGAGTGTGTTTTAATCAATTATTTGGTAACGTGAATATATTTAGTATGGTTTTTATCTAAAATTGATAACTTTTTAAATCTTTTACCATTTTTAATTTTATGAAATTTACTGAGGAGGATGGTCATCCGCTTCCTCTTCTGATGAGCCTCCACTGGTAGACAGCCATTATATCACCTTTGAAATTTATTTTTTCCTTTGAAACTTTTGTGAGTGTAATGTTTACTGTTAATTTTGATTGTTACTTTCACTTTTGTTTATTATCTGACAATGTACACATGTTTCCCATGCCAATAAAGCCCTTTGAATTGAGAGAGAGAAAAAGAAAGAAAGAAAGAGATCGAGAGAGAGAGAGTAGAAGGGGCTTCGTCTTCTCTACTAGGATGACTCCCCTCAGGGAACTTCTGACAGATCCATTAACAGATGTGTGAGATTCTATTAACAGGGCTGGAGAGCAAAGCAGCACTGTGGTGCTCTGCGGTTTGCAGAGAGGGCTGGAGGAGGCAGTGGAGGCCAGTCCCATCATGGTGCTCTGGGACTGCAGGTCTGGGGTGAGCCCAGGTGCCCACCAAACTCAGATGAGATCTTAGCTGCAGACAGAAATATTATATCTATTCATGTGTTACCAGCACTTTTCGCTCAGTCTGTGTCTCTGTATCCACTTCTCACCCTCTCAGTCCCACTCCTTCTTTTACAAGCGAGGGAGGGATGGAGCGAAGGAGTTGTGATTTGAACATTTGGAAGAACAGGCATGTGAAATGACAGACCTTCTGAGAGGCAGACGATGGGGATGAGATTGCAGGAGAAAACTAATAGAAATGATCTGGAAGTTGGGGTAGGGTGGTGTAGCTAGTCGTTGCCAGCATGACTAATGAGTTGACATTTTGCGCCAGCAGTGATTGACTCATTAAAATGGGGAATGTCAATAAAGGGGTTTAATATTCTCTGATTCCAGCTGTACTCTTTGGACCATTGCTGTCAATAGTGTAGTTATGACTATTATTTCTCTTTTTTTAACTGCAGGTTTCTGTAAAATAATTGCCTGTTATGATGTTCATGCACTGAGCAGTCTAGCAGCTGCAGTAACCTGCTAGTAAATCATAGTTTATGAAGGCAATTTGAGCCATGTGTTGTATGTCTAAGAACATGCCCTCTGGGTATTTGCTGGAGTAATGGCCCAGTCTCTGTCTGTGCACTGCATGCCATGCTCAGCTTCTGTGTGTGTGTGTGTGCATGTGTGCGTGTGCTCGTGCGTGCGTGTGTGTACCTGTCTGTATATGTTTTCTTGTTTTTCCATTGTGGTCGTGATGGCAGCAGAAGGCAGATTTCTGCTATGTGTGTTTGTGCCTTTGTGGGAAAGTGCTCTGTCATGGACAGGCTGAAGCTCGTCTGCAACAATATGTTAGATGATTGCATGACAACACACCTACGCCGGCTACTAACAGGGTATCGATCTAACAACATCTTTATCTGGAGCACTCCAATGAATGTTCCAGCCCTCCCACTGACCAGCGCAGGTTAGCGTTTTTCATCATGAATCTTGTTCTGGAGGCATTTCTGCAGAGTGGCAACTAGCTGGCACAGCCACAGAGTCATCAAATCTGATGTTTAACCCTAACCTTAACCACACTGCTAACCCTAACCTTAAATTAAGACTGAAAAGCAAATGTTTGTTTTCTACAATATTGGCAATTTTGAAGCTGGCCTATCTGAGGGGAAATAGCTCAGTCCTGCCTCTAGGACAAGACTCAATGTCACTCCTGCTCCCGCTCCCCCTTCCTGGCGCTCGAAGGCCACCATCATTATGCACACCCGACTTTCCCCGTCACGCGCATCAGCAATTATTGGACTCACCTGGACTCAATCACCTGTGTCATTACCTCCCATATATCTGTCTGTTCCCAAGCTCTGTTCCCAGCTTCAGGATGAATGTTCGTATGTCGTTGTGCTGACGCTATTCCTGTCTTGTTTAATGTCTGTGCTATGTTAAATGTTGACTCCCCGTACCTGCTTCTCATCTCCAGCGTCAGTCCTTACACTCATGACAATAAATGTCAACCTGCCTGACCAGCAGGGAGGGAGGCAGAGAGCAGGAGAGAGAGAGAGAGAGAGAGGGAGTAAGAGGGAGAAAGGGAGGGAGGAAGGGAGGGAGAGAGAGGGAGCAAAGAAGAGCGAGTGTAACTCCTGTAAAGGTGGAGAAAAAAACGTAAAAGGTTGCTTTGAATAAAAGCATCTGCTGAATGGTTCATTATTATTAAAGGTAGACTCAGTGATATGACGTAGATGCAGAAAGTAAACAGCATAGTAGGTTAATTTCCACAACGACTAAGAGCTTTGAAGTGCGAGGCTCAACTTCTCTGCTGTTTTGGTCCCCTGGCTACCACGCTGTAACAGTGTGAAGCGAGACCGTGCACATATACTGTGTCAGATTGACAGAGCAAAGTCTTGCATCTCACTCATCTCAATATCTGCAGTTCTCCTCGTGACAACGTCATTTCACTGAGTCTACCTTTAAGTATTAACGGTGTGAAGACATACGCAATCAATACATCTTATTTTTGTATTTTGTATTAATTAGAACATTTTTCTATAATTTTACTTTGACTTTTAAAATGTGGAGTAGGTTTGGTAGATCGGTAGGGGAAAAATGAAATGTAATCCCTTTTCAGATAACATTTTAGGACAACAAAATGTGAAGACTGCAAGGGGTGTGTAGACTTTCACTAGGCACTGTATTTACAGGGGAAAGTGAGGAGAAAGTGATTTGGGAGAGAGTGGGAAAGAGAGGAGAGATATATAAAAAATATCAGACTGTATATAATTATATGAATAAGGGCTGGGGGGTCTGAGTGAGAGGGTAGAGGAAGTCATTGTGATGTGTTTCGAGGGGCAGCATACATTCTCCTTATTGATTTCCTCGCTCTACTTCCTCCATGACTTTTACACTTCAGTACTTCTTAACTTTTCAGCCAGGAGCTCACTTTTTAGGTTCTAGTATGTTAGGAAAGGAAGAGAGACGAGAGAACTGATGCAGAACTGTTGTTGATACAATAAACCCAGCTGACCCCTTAGCTGGAGTAAAACCCTGTCCCTGAGGGAATAAAGAAAGTTGTATCGAATTGAACACCCACATAGCAAAAACAACAACCAGGGGCCATAGGGACATATTGTTCCTGGCTTCATCTGCTCTCTGCATAAACATCAGGTCAGGTCAAGCCTCCCTCACCAGCAAAGAGAGGTACAGAGGGAAGGAGAGATGGAGAGAAAGAGGAAATGCACTACATCACAAAAGTATGTGGACACCTGCTGGTCGAACATCTCATTCCAAAATCATGGGTATTAATGGAGTTGATCTCCCCCTTTTTTGCTATAACAGCCTCCACTGTTGAGGGAAGGATTTCCACTGGATGTTGAAATATTGCTACGGGGACTTGCTTTCGTACGAACCAGAAATAATGCAACAATATGTCTGTGAAACTCTATATTCACAGTATTATGAATGAATTGTGTTTTTTTGGTAGTGTGACTGATTTTACTAATTGCATTAGTACTGTACAAAGTTAGAGGCACGCTATGCCCTGTGCCCCGGGAAAGATGCCGCCCTGGGCGGCTGCCCATGTCACCTATACCTAAATCCGCCACTGGCGGCGAGTTTTACACCACTCCAGCCAACGCTTGGCATTGCGCATGGTGATCTTAGACTTTTGTGCGCCTGCTTGGCCATGAAACCCATTTTATGAAGGTCTCGACGAACAGTTCTTGTGCTGACATTGCTTCCAGACCAGTGGGGGATGCTGAGGGGAGGACGGCTCATAATAATTGCCAGAACGGAAATCATGTGTTTGATGTATTTGATCCCATTCCACTTATTCTGCTCCAGCCAATTCCACAAGCCTCTCCTCCCCAATTAAGGTGCCACCAACCTCCTGTGTTCCAGAGGCAGTTTGGAATTTTGTGGTGTTGCAACCGAGGACAGACAAAAAAAAATTCAGCACTTGGCTGTCACGTTCTGTGAGCTTCTGTGGCCTACCACTTGCGGCTGAGCCATTGTTGCTCCTTGACGTTTCCACTCACCATAACAGCACTTACAGCTCTAGCAGGGCAGACATTTGACAAACTGACTTGTTGGAGAGGTGGCATCCTATGATGGTGCCACATTGAAAGTCACTGAGCTCTTCAGTAAGGGCATTCTACTGCAAATATTTGTCTATGGAGATTGCATGGCTGTGTGCTCGATTTTATACACCTGTCAGCAACGGTGGGGCTGAAATAGCAGAATCCACTAATTTGAAGGGGTTGTTCACATACTTTTGTATATCAAGTGTGATTAGAATTCTCATAGATCTCCTGGCTCTAAAGGTTAGGGGCCACCTCACCAGGGTACCCTCCAGTCGCCCTGCAACCAGTCAGAGAGCAGTGAGGTGAGCACCGTGCTCAGTTTGCGTGGCCGAGCCATTGTTCTACAAGAAGGAGAAATAAATGGATTCATTTTGCACTCGTTGGGGTGTGAAGTTGCAGATTCACCAGAATTACCTCACCCTTGACTGTGTTCCAGCAACACTGTCAAACATTTCTCTGCTTGTCGGAAAAAACGCTCAATCTTTCTTTTTGGAATTAATGGGTGAATTCCACAGAGCTTTGCCTCACTACAACACCTTCTTGCCTTACACAGTGGAGCTATCAGAAAAATTAAATTAGATGAGAGATACTGTTTTAACTAGAAGAGAAGAGTGGCTGGGTATTTATTTGGACTCCCTTGTCAGTGGGGCTGCAGGTTGAATCTCAGACAGATTTTCTCCTGCTCTCTGATTCCCTACTGAGACACCAGATGTTCTCTCTTTCAGTCCTCCTTGAGAATGTACAGTTGAAGACGTAAGTTTACATACACTTAGTTTGCAGTCATTAAAACTCGTTTTTCAACCACTCTACAAATTTCTTGTTAACAAACTATAGTTTTGGCAAGTCGGTTAGGACGTCTACTTTGTGCATGACACAAGTAATTTTTCCAACAATTGTTTACAGACAGATTATAATTCACTGTATCACAATTCCAGTGGGTCAGAACTTTACATACACTAAGTTGACTGTGCCTTTAAACAGCTTGGAAAATTCCAGAAAATTATGTCATGGCTTTAGAAGCTTCTGATATGCTAATTGACATCATTTGAGTCAATTGGAGGTGTACCTGTGGATGTATTTCAAGGCCTACCTTCAAACGCAGTGGCTCTTTGCTTGACATCATGGGAAAATCAAAAGAAATCAGCCAAGACTTCAGGAAGGAGAAATTTCCAAACGCCTGAAGGTACCACGTTCATCTGTACAAACAATAGTATGCAAGTATAAACACCATGGGACCACGCAGCCGTCATTGCGCTCAAGAAGGAGACACGTTTCCTGGAGATAAGCGTACTTTGGTGCGAAAAGTACAAATCAATCCCAGAACAACAGCAAAGGACCTTATGAAGATGCTGGAGGAAACAGGTACAAAAGTATCTATATCCACATAACCTGAACCGCTCAGCAAGGAAGAAGCCACTGCTCCAAACCCACCATAAAAAAAGCCAGACTACGGTTTGCAACTGCACATGGGGACAAATATCGTACTATTTGGAGAAATGTCCTCTGGTCTTATGAAACAAAAATAGAACTGTTTGGCCATAATGATCATCGTTATGTTTGGAGGAAAAAGGGGGATGCTTGCAAGCCGAAGAACACCATCCCAACTGTGAAGCACAGGGGTGGCAGCGTCATGTTGTGTTGGTGCTTTGCTGCAGGAGGGACTGGTGCACTTCACAAAATTAATGGCATCATGAGGGAGGAAAATGATGTGGATATATTGAAGCAACATCTCAAGACATCAGTCAGGAAGTTAAAGCTTGGTCACAAATGGGTCTTCCAAATGGACAATGACCCCAAGCATACTTCCAAAGTTGTGGCAAAATGGCTTAATCTTTCTAGCGCAGGCTCGACAAGGTTCCGCTGAAAAGGCAGTGCGCGAAATTCAAAAATATTTTGTATAAATATGTAACTTTCACACATTAACAAGTCCAATACAGCAAATGAAAGATAAACATCTTGTTAATCTACCCATCATGTCCGATTCCAGTCAAAGATTGGTGTCACAAAAAGCAGAAATATAGATTAAATTAATCCCTAACCTTTGATGATCTTCATCAGATGACACTCATAGGACATCATGTTACACAATACATGTATGTTTTGTTCAATAATGTGCATATTTATATCCAAAAATCTCAGTTTCCATTGGCGCCTTACGTGCAGTAATATTTTGATTCCAATACATCCGGTGATTTTGCAGAAATACTCATAATAAACATTGATAAAAGATACAAGTGTTATTCACAGAATTAAAGACAGACTTCTCCTTAATGCAACCGCTGTGTCAGATTTTTAAAAAACTCAACAAAGTCAAGGTATTGGAGTGACCATAACAAAGCCCTGACCTCAATCCCATAGAAAATGTGTGGGCAGAACTGAAAAAGCGTGTGCGAGCAAGGAGGCCTACAAACCTGACTCAGTTACACCAGCTCTGTCAGGAGGAATGGGCCAACATTCACCCAACTTATTGTGGGAAGCTTGTGGAAGGCAACCCAAAATGTTTGACCCAAATTAATCAATTTAAAGGCAATGCTACCAAATAACAATTTAGTGTATGCAAACTTTTGACCCACTGGGAATGTGATGAAAGAAATTAAAGCTGAAATAAATCATTCTCTACTATTATTCTGACATTTGACATTCTTAAAATAAAGTGGTGATCCTAACTGACCTAAGACCGGGATTAAATGTCAGGAATTGTGTAAAACTTGAGTTTAAATGTATTTGGTGGCAAAGGTGTATGTAAACTTCCAACTTCAACTGTATATACCCTTGTTTGTACTGTATATTCTTTTGCGACTCTGAATTTCCAAAGATTTGGCCTGAATCCTATCTGCGCATCCAATATTGGGCAACATAATGGCTTCACTCCCAAAACCCCCTACCACTATTTGAGATATTAAAAGCTACCAAAACGCGCATGTTTATGAGAATGCTCTACTTAAGGGCTTAGTCCGAGGTGATTTGCAATCTCAGTGCTGCTATTTAATGTGCCGCCAACGTCTGTCCTGCATGTTGTTGAATGGCTGTTTTCACTGCTCTTTATTTAAATGTTAAACACTCTCCTGGTGGGCTGCACTTGTCATTTAGAGTGATGAATACATTATCAAAGCCCTGCGCCGGCCGCCAACCGCCACCGTGCCTCATATCAGCAGCTCTTTATGTATGCATGAGGGAGCAGAGCACTGTTTGTTTTGAACACTGACATACGGTGAGGCGACCTCAATACAGACGCTATTTAGAGGGAGGGCCCGCTCAGAATGCTGCACCACTCGCCCACCCAGGGATATTATCCACACATATTTCGGCAGGGTGATGCCTCGGTATTCATCAGAGCAAACTGGCTTCCATTCTAGTGTAATTGAAAATCTAAGACGGAGCAGCGAGCATGGTGTCCATGTGTTTTGTCTCTCAGCTCTAGTGCACAGCTCCATAGAGGCCTGATAAGCTTCAATGACTGCTCATTGGCTGAACAGAGGACCTGTCAATCATCTGCTGCACTGTCTGTACTCTTTAACTCAAAGAACAACAATTCCATCCCCCTTCTTCACTTGGAAAGAAAAGCAGTGCTCTGTCCCTCCACTTACTGTAGGCCTCTACTATCCTTACAGTACTTCAGATTACGACTGCTCTGCTTGTCCTGCTTCATTGCTATGCTAAATGCTGAGATGAGACTTTTGTCCCTGTAATGGCCTGAGTAATTCCCAGCGCTCAGAACTGTTCTGATAGAGTGATTTAGAGCTAAATCTGCTCCACACCTCCAGGTAGTCAGTCTGTGGTGAATCAGGCAGAGGGAGATATTGAGATGGATTAACGTTAACTAGCGGATTACATGGAGATGGGCTCCGTGGGGATAGCATCGTGACTCATCATGTCAGCCCACTGCACTGCATCTGGGGCTTCATTCTAGATCAGTCACCACTGACAATGCATTAGTCTGACAGATTACAGATCTACATTCTATAGATCTGTGTCTGGCTGGGCTTTTACTGCTTAATGTAGAACTCACTGAGGGCTGTGATTCAATTATTGACGAATCAATGCCCAGCTAATTTGGGATTTGGGACTGACTGTGCTCTTAACAGATTGAAGCATTCTGAATAGGTTAGATCAGCTCCAGGCTAGCTGACTGGATGCACAATTAAGGGTGTTTAAAAGGCTTCAGCTTCCCCTCAATAACGAACACCAAAATACTCTGTCTCAGGTCCTTCCAGCAGCCAGATCTGCAGAGCACAGGCTCCCATCCAAAAGAGAGAGATGGAAGGATGAGCCAGGTTACCTCCTCCCTCTGAGTGTACTGAGTGCTGCTTTTGATTGCATCCTGTGTGTTTCAGTCAGAGCTGTCCCTTTATGAAGAGGAGAGCTGCGGGTGAAGAGGTTAACTACGTAGCAGACATGTGTTTCTACACAGCCAATCAATTATGACCCAGGGCTTCAAAGCGGGCCGCACAGGGGAGGGGAGAGGGAAGAGGAGCCGGCGTCCGGCCCCGGATAATGGCGCTGTAATGGGATATGGTCGGGGAAGCGGAGGAGATCACAGCCTGCCGTTGCCTCGCCTTCTGTTTTCTCCTGTCTCGCCTCTCTGTCTCATTAACCTTGACGCTCTCTCACCCTCTTTCTCCCTCCCACTCTCTCTCCTGCTTTCTGACCAAACAAGTTGTTTTCATCCTCGCCAGAGCGAGAGAGAGCCCTTAGAGAAGAAAAGCAGTCGTCCTTCAGATGTTCCCATGTCTGTGATTAAAGGACACTTTTAAATTGGCAAGAGAGAAAAGTTTGCCTTGTTTGTTGTTACAAATCTGTCTACACTCTTAGAAAAAAAGGTGCTATCTAGAACCTTTAACGTTTCATCGGCTGTCCCCAGAGGAGAACACTTCGAAGAAATCTTTTTGGTTCCAGGTAGAACCCTACTGTCACGTTCGTCATAAAGCGGAGACCAAGACGCAGCGTGGTAAGCGAACAACTACACATAGACAATAACCCACAAAACCAAACTGGAAAATGGCAACCTAAATAGGATCCCCAATCAGAGACAACGATAAACAGCTGCCTCTGATTGGGAACCAATTCAGGCCACCATAGACCTACATTTACCTAGACAAACCAAAACCCCATAGATATACAAAAACCCCTAGACACGACAAAAACACACATACCACCCTCGTCACACCCTGACCAAACCAAAATAATAAAGAAAACAAAGATAACTAAGGTCAGGGCGTGACACCTACTGGGTTTGATGTAGACCCTTTCCCCAGAAAGTTCTACATGGGACCCAAAAGAGTTCAACCTGAAACCAATTTGGACAGCCAAATAACACTTTTGGAACCCTTTTTTTCTAAGAGTGTGGTGTCCATGGTGAAAGTAGTTTGCCATGGTGAAGATGTGACTATAGTCATTGAACGGAGGCTGTGTGTATAAACTGTATGTTGTAGTGTAGTATAGTATAGATTTTCCTCTTGTGGGACAATAATACGAGATTCTGATAAGTTGTAGTGTGCTGTACTGTTGATCCCTAGGTGTTTCACTGAGCTTTTGAACCACTTTTTTTTTATGTAATTGAAATTGTATGAGACACTACAGAAATACAAGTGTAGCACCTTACAGATGCATCACCTGTCACTGTGAGGAGAAAAAGGCCTTAATTGTGTCATTTTTGCCTTTGGTTATAAGGTCATTTCAAAGACAGCACAAAGCTGTGGCATCGCCGTGGGCGTTAGTGATGAAAGCTGCCAGCCAGGGTGTTGGTAAAGTGGGGTGACTGACTCATCCTCCTAGTTTGTCTCTCATTAGATGGAAATGGGAGACCAATCAGCTGCTTTGGTCTTAGAGGGAGGCATGGCCAATAGGCCGGCAGGCTACAGTTTAATGGTTTGTCTCTGCCATGGTAGGTTCCAACAAGCCCCCTAGTTAGAAAGACCACTGATATTAACGACGGATCAGTTTCCTGCTATGTTGAAATCACCAGAGATACACTGTGTTGAACACGTTATGTATGGTGACCTTAACATACCCCTTGAACTATGAGATATCCATTTAAGTGATAATGCCAGAGTAGCCGGTGTTTGGAGGATATATTCATCTCGGGCCAACAAACCGTGCCAATATATCCTCCAAACACTGGCTTCGGGCCAGTAACAGGTTACCAATATATTCAAACAATGATTGACATATTTTCATTAAAAATGTTATTTTGATTAATTTATTCATACTATTTCATCCTTCCACAAGATACGGTCCTGACACAAATCTAGGGTTGCTACCTAAGCCGGCTGGTCGTTCGTTCTATCGGTTCGGTTGCCAGAGACGCGACCCAGTCATTCAGTCTTTTTGTTCTGTATCTATGGACACGACACAGTCGTTCGTTCTAAATGTTCCATTGCCATACTGTTCCCTTGCTTGCTAGTTAGCCAACAATGGCTAACTTACAGTCATTTCAAACAGTGAGACCAGAATAACAACAGTAGCTACATTTTAATTTGTTTAAGCTGTTTTATTGTGACATTTATTTGGACATGTCCATAACAATGAGCTAATGAGGTGCGATTTCGCTTGGCATAGAAAATGTGCTTTCTCGTCAGGACATTGTTGTTCAGAGGAGCTAGTCAACAACACAGCTAACACAATTACTTCAAGCTGAAGTTGGAAAGACTGAAAACTAGCTGCACTTCATTTCGTTTGGCCTTTTTTCAATTTACATTTCTTTGTATATCTCCATAAAAATGATGCCAGGTGATTCATGATTTCGACTGGCTGAGAAAAGCTGCCTGTCTGTCTCCTCCTGACACGTTCATTACTATGGGACAGCTGGATATCTAATTTGAATATTGAAACAATGTTGCGATTGTCAGAGAGACAGACAGCAAGGTTTATACAAATCTCCGCTGTTGAAAACTAAATGTTAGTCTAAAATAAATGTGAGATAATATCTAGATGCTTTTTATAGTGGAGATCAAGTTTATACATTGCCTGGCTGGGCTGATGAGGCAGTGGATTACGCAGTCAGATGGAACAGAGTAAATAGGCATGGATGGCCTCTGTCCTTTCTCCTTGGCTCGTAATTATAATTGATTCATATTAAAAGATCACATACATGTTTGTAATTAAGGCACATTAAAGTTCACATATTCAAAAAGGCATTTTTGCATACAATAATTATAATAATGATGATTTCTTCGAACGGCCCTCCTGTGAAGTAGGAACTAGCGCCAAATGCCTGTGATCCTGTAACCAGTCACAAATTAGGTATCCATTGCTTAAATTGTATTTACAGTAAGTACTGTGGCTCATGCCATTGTACCATGTTATAGTAACGCCATGATGGCTGAGCTTGCTTGAAGCCGAGTGAATAGTATGCTTTTGCTTTTGTTTTTTAGTCTTGCCAGTAGCCTTTCCAGTAGCTTAATAGAATGAAATGACAACCAAAAGTCGCTTTTGAAACTAATTTGTCAAACTAGCAGTGCACCTGTCCTCCTCAGTTGTCTCCCTGAAGTCATCCTTCTTAATAACACCCTCCCATTGCTAAATTGGCTGTGGCTGGGCTTATTTACAGCAATGATCAGCCAATCAGATTAGCATGAAGCTATAGTCTTTCACATCATCCACTAGAGAGAGAGTACGAAAGAGAGAGAGAGAGAGAGGGGTGTGTGTGATTTAGTGAGTGAAGGGCCTTATCTAGGGAGACTAAACAAGACCACTCTATGCAGCGCATTCTCTACCTTCTGGCTGTGTGAAGAGGGGATATAATGGTGTATAAGTACCCTTTTTGCATGTGTTATCATTCTCAAAATAGATTGTTAAATTGCCTCTCATCCACTTCTCTCTCATTTTGTGTTTTCATTCTCCTTTTACCTGCGTGCGTATCCACCTGACATGTTCCACTCACACCTCTCTCTCAGGGTGTATAGTGCATTTGGAAAGTATTCAGACCCCTTGATTTTTCCACATTCTGTTACCTTACAGCCTTATTCTAAAATTGATCATAAAAAACATCTTCAATCTACACACAATACCCCATAATGACAAAGCAAAAACTGTTTTTTAGAAATGTTTGCATATGATATCATATTTACATAAGTATTCAGACCCTTTACTTTGTTAAAGCACCTTCGGAAGCGATTACAGCCTCGAGTATCTCCCATTCTTCTCTGCAGATCCTCATAAGTTCTGTCAGGTTGGATGGGGAGCGTTGCTGCACAGCTATTTTCAGGTCTCTCCAGAGATAATAGATCGGATTCAAGTCCGGTCTCTGGCTGGGCCACTCTAGGACATTCAAAGACTTGTCCCGAAGCCTCTTCTTGGCTCTGTGCTTAGATTTGTTGTCCTGATGTAAGGTGAACCTTCACCCCAGTCTGAGGTCCTGAGCGCTCCAGAGCAGTGTTTTCATCAAGGATCTCTGTACTTTTCTCCGTTCATCTTTCCCTCGATCTTGTCTAGTCTTCCAGTCTCTGCCACTGAAATTCATCCCCACAGCATGATGCTGCCACCACCATGCTTCACTGTAGGGATGGTGCCAGGTTTCCTCCAGACGTGATGCTTGGCATTCAGACCAAAGAGTTCAATCTCCGTTTCATCAGACCAGAGAATCTTGTTTCTCATGGTCTGAGAGTCTTTAGGTGCCTTTTGGCAACTCCAAGCGGGCTGCCATCAGGTTCTTGCTCACCTCCCTGACCAAGGCCCTTCACCCCCGATTGCTCAGTTTGTCCGGGCAGCCAACTCTAGGAAGTGTCTTGGTGGTTTCAAACTTCTTCCATTTAAGAATGATGGAGGCCACTGTGTTCTTGGGGACCTTCAATGCTGCAGAATTGTTTTGATACCCTTCCCCAGATCTGTGCCTCGACACAATCCTGTTTCACGGCTCTATGGACAATTCCTTTGACCTCATGGCTTGGTTTTTGCTCTGACATGCACTGTCAACAGTGGGACCTTATATAGACAGGTGTGTGCCTTTCCAAATCCTGTCCAATCAATTGAATTTACCACAGGTGGACTCCAATCAATTTGTAGGTCCATCTCAAGGATGATCAATGGAAACAGGATGCACCTGAGCTCAATTTCGAGGCTCATAGCAAAGGGTCTGTATACTTATGTAAAAAAGCAATTTCTCTTTTTTCATTTCATAAATTTGCCAACATTTCTAAAAACCTGTTTTTTCTTTGTCACCGTGGGAAATTGTGTGATGAGCAAAAATAATAATTTCCTCTATTTTAGAATAAGGCATAACAAAATGTGGAACAAGTCAAGGGGTCTGAATAGTTTCCAAATGTATTGCACCTCTCCATTCTCAAATATACCCTTCTTGCTCCTGACATCCTACTCCTTCATGCCTTTGCTTATTCTTTTCTTCCTCTGCCACCTCTCTTCTCCTTCTCTCCTCTCCCCTCCTCTTTTCTAATAATCTCTATTCCCCCTTTGCTTTGCATCTGTGAATTTGTTTCCCTGGCTGCATGGGAGAGTGTGATATGTTGTGACATTTTCTGGCAATGCTATTTCTCATCCACCTTGTGATTATTTTTCTTTCGGTTTTCTCCATCAGCTGCTTTAGTAGAAAATAATCACAATAATAATCACAATAATAAGCATTTCCAGCCAAGGCCCCCCCCACCCGTGGCTGGTATTTTAAATAATTCCTACAGTTACTGGGTGTTATAATGAAAAGAAGCAGCAGCTAGCCAGGTAAGACTGCTGCGAGGTCTTAATGTCCACAAACATTCAGCTCCCAGTGGAATGTGAGTAGGGCCCTATTGTCCACAGACAGGCCTATGTGTTTGGAGAGGTTATTAAGAAGAGAGCAAAATCATATGTTGCTCTTAGTAGCCCACAACAGTAACCCTCTCACATAATAAATAAAACTCCTTTGACTGAGCACTGGAATATTCCAATTTCATTTGAACCAATGTGAAGTTGTTTTTCTTACCAATCTTAAGTACGTACTGCTCCACAAAGCCTGTTTCCCAGATTAAATGGGCAGCAGAACTAGATTATAGATCGTATGCCCATCACATTGTGCGCCAGGGAGAAGCTCCACTAACTCCATTTCAAACTGCTGCTGGTCTCAACACAGCCCTGTCCCTCATTTCCTTCCCAGAGATGGGAAAGAGAGAAACAAAGAAGTGTGTTAGCCTCCAGACAAGGTCTGGGGAAGAGAAAGAAGAAGGGAGCATCTCTCCTCACAGCCTGCAGCAGAGGATTAGCTTCCCATCCCAGCTCCACAAGTCAACCAATCCCCATCTCACCAGCTCCCCGTCTACTTCTCATCTCTGGGCTGCTACAGGAGAATAGCAGAGCTGCAAGGCCAGGGGCGTACAGACAGGGCACTGACAATAGACCAGATAACTGAACTGACTGGGTCCACTCACATCCCAGAACAGATTATTCATGATGGCTGCCCCCCCCCCCCCCCCTCTATCTCGTTCTCACTTTCTCTCTCTCGTTCTCGCTTTGCCTGTCTCAAAAGGAACCTTTCTGGTTATTGCATATCGTAACAAAGTGCTATTTAAAGTGATGCATATCAATTACACAACAGCACTCAGACTTGTAGAGTATCACAGGTCAATATTAATTTCTGAAAATACAATAATTGTATTGCATTGCTAGAAAAAACACTTAAGGATAACCACTTGGCCCTATATTGCACAGTATAATATTTAATGGTAAATTATACAGGGAAATTATACAAGTTGCTATGAAGTATTAGCAGTATCCTTAGGCAAGTACTGCATAGAAACTTTTGGCTGGTTTGATGTACAATCTCTGTATAATGATGTGGCATAATGAAGATTGATCCGTCTGAGTCGTTGTTTGGTGGAAGTAAAAAGATGACGATCAGTCAGTAGAAAGTAAACACCCAATGTCAATGGTTACAAAGATGAATTTAAACTCTCAGTCAACTTTTACTGCCAACAATATTGTGTGTCGCCTATATGGGGGGGAAATAGGTTTTATTGTTACTCTGTTGTAGCATTAATTCCTTTAATGTAATGCTGAAGTGTGACCAAATTGCCTATTAATGAATGCGAGATAAGCTTGAATGCAAACAAACTGTACACTGGGTAATGATTTAATGCCTCTCAACACACATATGAGTTTAACTTAATCTATGTGACATAGCAGAGTGAAGTAGAGGACAAAAGATGAGCTCAGTTTGTGCTGAGACATGTTGATGTGGATGTGATGATAATGAAGATGACGAGGAGGAGGGAAAGAGGGAGAGAGAGTGATTATATGAGGGAATATGCATTTTAGATGCCAACAGAAGACAAACGGCTTCATTAAACTCTAGCCAAGCACAGCGTCTGCTTGTCTCACTATAAATGGGCAGAATTTACATGTTTCATGCGACATCTGTTTTTGCTGGGACACATGGGGAGAAGAAAACTCAGTCTCTATAGTGTTGATGTGTTGAAATAAATACAGATAATCACAGGCCCTTGTCCCCAACAACCTCCATCTTCATCAAAACAAAAAAATTCTAATCGCACCCTTTAAATCAAAATCAAGGGGCTGCTACAGCAGCGTGCCGTATCTGTTACTGAAACGTAACTCTTTAAGGCCCTAAGCTGAACTCTGTTAGATGAACCACACCCAAATGCTTACAAGTAATCTATGAAAGTAATCATCCATGAAAGTGATCTCTTTCTCCTGATCTAACTCTAACACCCACCTGCTATAAACACATTAGCAATGAGGAAAAAGTTCGACAAATGACCAAAGATCTTTCCCCTTTAGAGCACAAATCATAATTCATTTCCACGTTTGTTCCATCTGTATGCTCATGTTTGTTTAGTTCAGATTGAGCAGCTGTTGTGCCTGATTGTGTCTCATCAGCAGTGCATCTCCAGATCCAGGAGCCTTTTCTTTGTCCCAGTGTGAGCTATAGCAACTGTTTTCCTGTCATCACAACACAACACTGCTCTGTTGGCTTTAAGCTGGGTACCGGTACTTCAGTTCTCCACCCGTAATGCTCTTGTTCGTGTTGTGACAGATGGTAAAGAGTGTGTTTTCTGGTGTTAAAATGATATTGTCCTTGAATATGGGATTGTTGTTGAATTGATTGTTGATGTGCAGACAGAGCTATATATCCATTCTCAATCCCATAACAAGGTTTTGTCTGGAAGTGTTTTGTTTCCATTTGATACCACACATTGATGTTGTGTATGGGTTTGTGTGTCTCCAGTCTGAGGTGATAGGTCTAGATCTGCTGGGATTTTTATAGCAAAAGGAACTTTATAGGTTGATTTTGTTTTTCGGTTTACGGAGAGTCATAAGGATTATCTCTCTCCGTTTTAATCTTTCAATAGAGGAAAATGCCCCCACTCAAAGCGCCACCTCCCTAATAACACAGCAATGAAAATTAAACCGGCTCTCGTTTGAACAGTTTGACATTTATGACACATGCATCTTGACACGTTCACCTCCCCTCCACTCAAACTCTTCCAGGTTCCTGGAAAGCGCATTGTGGTGAGATGATTCTCTAATTGCTGATTTTGCCATGTGTGGGTAATTGCCAGTGACCTCCAGGGCTATTTTGAATGAAGCTGCTTTTCAATCCCCTCTAATCTCTAAGCAACAGAAAGCTTGCACCCCAAATGACACCCTATTCCCTATATAGAGCCCTAGTACAACAGCAGACAAAATACCACACAGCCATGCCTGACTCATACAGCACAGCCATGCCTGACTCATACAGCACAGCCATGCCTGAATCATACAGCACAGCCATGCCTGAATCATACAGCATAGCCATGCCTGAATCATACAGCACAGCCATGCCTGAATCATACAGCACAGCCATACCTGGCTCATACAGCACAGCCATGCCTGAATCATACCACACAGCCATGCCTGAATCATACAGCACAGCCATGCCTGGCTCATACAGCACAGCCATGCCTGGCTCATACAGCACAGCCATGGCTGAATCATACAGCACAGCCATGCCTGAATCATACAGCACAGCCATGCCTGGCTCATACAGAACAGCCATGCCTGACTCATACAGCACAGCCATGCCTGGCTCATACAGCACAGCCATGCCTGGCTCATACAGCACAGCCATGCCTGACTCATACAGCACAGCCATGCCTGACTCATACAGCACAGCCATGCCTGAATCATACAGCACAGCCATGCCTGGCTCATACAGCACAGCCATGCCTGACTCATACAGCACAGCCATGCCTCCCTCGTACAGCACAGCCTTGCCTGACTCATACAGCACAGCCATGCCTGACTCATACAGCACAGCCATGCCTGACTCATACAGCACAGCCATGTCTGAATCATACAGCACAGCCATGCCTGAATCATACAGCACAGCAATGCCTGGCTCATACAGCACAGCCATGCCTGACTCATACAGCACAGCCATGCCTGAATCATACAGCACAGCCATGCCTGACTCATACAGCACAGCCATGCCTGAATCATACAGCACAGCCATGCCTGACTCATACAGCACAGCCATGCCTCCCTCATACAGCACAGCCATGCCTGAATCGTACAGCACAGCCATGCCTGAATCATACAGCACAGCCATGCCTGAATCATACAGCACAGCCATGCCTCCCTCATACAGCACAGCCATGCCTGAATCAAACCGCACACAGTGTCTCTCTGCGTCATTCAATAAAGAGTAATCTCATCTACACAACACAGGGACCTGCTCTGCCAAGCCACATCTCTCTCAACCATGATCCAAGTGATTCATGTTCCTTTGATCTGGAAATGACACACAGTTTGTTTTGTACAGTTCTCTATTAAGTTGATTGAAGCTCAGAGTCAAAGGAAAGAGAGAAGTTTATCACATAGCTAGTATCTGGAGACCTTGGAGCCGCCTGAATCAACCCTGTATTGAAGTGGAAAGAAACTGATACTTGGTAAATCTGAAATGGAAATGTCCCAAGCCATCAGAGAAATGTGTATAGCTACAGTACTCACAACAGTGCCTCGTGTTTGTAACAGAGCTGTGTTGTTGATGTTTTTCTAACAGGTGTGTATTGTGTCCTACTCACAGGTAGTCGCCCAGCCTCTGGTACTGGCACTCTGGTCATCCACCTAGAGGACTACAATGACAATGCTCCCTACGTTCACCCATCTGTGGTACGGGTGTGTGAAGACACCAAGGACAGTGTGGTGATCGTGGGGGGGCGGGACAGGGACATCCACCCCAACGCTGGGCCCTTTAAGATCGAGCTGGGGAAGCAGCCAGGGCTGGAGAAGACGTGGAAGGTCTCCAGGGTCAACAGTGAGTTCAGACTGTAACCTACAGCACACCCCCTAGACTGATACAGGCACTCACAGTACATTTTAGCAGGACAAGCCCATGTTTTGTGATGGGTAAAGTGGGGAATTATAGGGCTATTTCATACGGTCTCCTCTCCCATATCAAGTGAGAAGACTTGTCATTAGAAACATGGGGGTGGGGGGGTTGGGGGGGGGTCTGCCATACATCCGTTGAATGTGCTTCTTCGGTTATTTCTGTGTGTGTGTGTCTCTGGGGACAGGCGTTAGACAGTAGGCCTACTTTTCTCTGCAATATGTCTCCGTAATGTCAGGTTCAATGGGTGGCCTCAGTGGGACAGCAGGGCTGTGGAGGAGAGGAGCGGCAGACATGGAGCACAGACATTGATTCAGGATTTGCATCATGTCTGCCGGACCTGCTGCTCCTCTGATTGAAGGACTGACTGACAGAGGCTAAAGCCTGTGCAAAAGCATTGCATGTGGGTGACAGGGGGAAATGCCCTTCAATCAACTCTGCTGGGATAGATAGGGAGCACAAAGAGACAGGTTGACGAGAAATGGATATACAGCATTCTAGCTAGAATGATCCTGGCCATGACCTATGTGTGTTTACTTCTGTTAGTCTGGTCTGTGTTTGTTTGTGTGTGTATGTGTGTGTGTGTCTGTGTGTGTGTGTGTGTGTTTCTGTGTGTGTGTGTGTGTGTGTGTGTGTGTGTGTGTGTGTGTGTGTGTGTGTCTGTGTGTGTGAATTAAATTGCTTCTAGTTTTCAGTTTACTGAGATACCATTTTTTCAATTACTAAAATTGACCCCATCCCTGCTGCGTGCATGTGTGCTGTTTATGCATCTCTATTCATTTGTCTGTTTAATTAACTGTCATGATTGTACAGTGTGGCCCATGCTCCAGCATGTAAGTATATAAACATAATTATCTTGTCAGTTAACCTCATTGCCTGGTCTATATTTCAGACACACATGCCCAGATCATGCTGCTACAGAGTATGAAGAGGGCCAACTACCAGTTACCCCTGGTAGTGACAGACTCTGGCCTGCCTCCACTCTCCAACAGCACCGAGATCAAGGTCCAAGTGTGCACCTGTAAGAAGAACAGAATGGACTGTAGCAGTGCTGGCTCTGTATGCTCCAACCTGATGATGCTGCTGGCTCTAGTCCTGCTCTCCCTATTCTGTGAGTATACGGTATCTCTAGTCCTGCTCTCCCTATTCTGTGAGTATACGGTATCTAGTCCTGCTCACCCTATTCTGTGAGTATACGGTTTCTCTAGTCCTGCTCTCCCTATTCTGTGAGTATTAGGTATCTCTAGTCCTGCTCTCCCTATTCTGTGAGTATACAGTATCTCTAGTCCTGCTCTCCCTATTCTGTGAGTATACGGTATCTCTAGTCCTGCTCTCCCCATTCTGTGAGTATACGGTATCTCTAGTCCTGCTCTCCCTATTCTGTGAGTATACGGTATCTCTAGTCCTGCTCTCCCCATTCTGTGAGTATACGGTATCTCTAGTCCTGCTCTCCCCATTCTGTGAGTATACGGTATCTCTAGTCCTGCTCTCCCCATTCTGTGAGTATACGGTATCTCTAGTCCTGCTCTCCCTATTCTGTGAGTATACGGTATCTCTAGTCCTGCTCTCCCCATTCTGTGAGTATACTTACTGTATCTCTAGTCCTGCTCTCCCTATTCTGTGAGTATACGGTATCTCTAGTCCTGCTCTCCCTATTCTGTGAGTATACTTACTGTATCTCTAGTCCTGCTCTCCCTATTCTGTGAGTATACGGTATCTCTAGTCCTGCTCTCCCTATTCTGTGAGTATACACTAACTCTAGTCGGTTGTGACTATGTGGTATACAGCTATGGGCAAGTTTACCATTAAACTACCACAATAATTTGGACTTTGGTTTTGTAGCCAGATGATGAGTCAGAGTCGTTGTCGGATTTTACTGTTAGTTTTATATACAAAATAATTGTACAGTTTCAGTTAATAAAACGGACAGTTGTTTATTTTTGATGTAAGTACTGATGATGAGTGTACTGTTACTTGTATGTGTTGTATGCGTTGTATGCATATGCTTGCTGTAATTGTCACCCCCTGATATTGGCTACACTAGCTATTTCCCACACCGCTGCGGGACATCAGTGCACCGTTGTGGGACAATACAATCCTGGGAGGGAAAGATTGGCCACGTTACTAGCTACTGCTGGCGACACAGTAGCTGCCCAGTGGGAAGCATCCCATGTCAGCAAGCACAACGGTGCACTGGTCATTTGCTTGCCTTGTCGCCTTGCTTACAGGGGTGCAGTAACGTTAGCTAATTGGCATGTCACTGTGACATCCATATGAACACTAGCTAGCTAACATCCGTCCAGATGATTGGGGAAACCAGTTAGTTAAAAGTATATGAAATGAATTTAGATGATCTCATACTTATTTTTTATTTGTATTATTACCCCCTTTTTCATGATATCAAATTGCGATCCAGTCTCATCGATGCAACTCCCCAACCGACTTGGGAGAGGCGGAGGTCGAGTTTATGTGTCCTCCGAAACATGACCCGCTAAACCACCCTTCTTAACATCCGGCCACTTAACCTGGAAGCAAGCCGCACCAATGTGTCGGAGGAAACACCGCTCAACTGCCGACTGAAGTCAGCCTGGCCCGGCCTGCCACAAGGAGGCGCTAGAACGTGACGAGCCAAGTAAAGCCCCCGCGCCCAAACCCTCCCCAATCCTCGCCAAACCCAGACAACGCTGTGCACCGTCGTATGGGACTCCAGGTAACGGCCTGATGTGAAACAGCCTGGGATCGAACCCGGGTCTGTAGTGACGCCTCATGCACTGCAATGCAGTGCATTGGCCCGCTGCGCCACTCGGGGGGGCCCTTGACCACATACTTTTTCATAGGTCTGCAGCACACTAAATGGAGACTTAACGAACACCCCTACGCATGATGAAAGTGGTGCTAGTTTCCCAGCCAGGGGTGATACAGTATATATCAGACACAATCTCATCCATAATGTTCTAAAACTTTTACACCGCAGACGTACAGTTCTATCCAGACTCCACATTCCTCTGCCTCAAACGTTAATGGTATATGTGCTTGTTGATGGTAAAATTGCTGCTGCTGCTGCTGCTGCTGCTAATTTCGACATGCCTTGGGCAGAATATGCGCTTATTTAATCTCAGGCGTCTTTACAGCGACTTTTAGACCTGTTCCCAGCGTCTCTTCTGTTTGTGTTGGTGTGTCTGTGTCTCCCCCACCGTTAATCTAGCATCCCCCGCTACAGCCAGGAGCTTCCCAGGGACTCCTGTTGGGAGCTCACACTGTATATCTCATTTATACCATTGGTGATACATGAATAATTTACTCCTCCAAAGAGAATGGGAGGCATAATGGTGCACTTCTAACAGCCAGTCTTCTGGAGGAATAAAATAACTTTCAACTGTTAAATATATGCCTATCCTGGGTTCAGAGGGGGATTGTGGGCTGGGCTGGTTTTACGGCTGAGTTCCGTGCCCACGGCAGTGTTCGGCAGGAGGGGAGCCAGAGAATGGAGGGAGGGAGGAGGGGGAAAGGGAGGATGTCCCATCTGTAATTCAACGCATAATGGAGCCATTGAGAGTGTTGAGCAAAAGACGCCTGCAGGCCTGATCATACCAAGCAGCCACTAACTTTCTCCCTCATCAGTCCCTCTCTCTCTCTCTCTCTCTCTCTCTCTCATCACTCTCTCTCTCTATTCGCTCACCCGCTTCCATTGCCCTTCTCTCTCAGTCATTCATTCACTCTCTCTCTCTTTATCTCTCAATCTTCAGGCATCCCTGATTTTACAATCACAATCTCTTTTCCTCATCTCCTAATTTTCTCTCCATATCTCTCTATCTCACCTCGTTCCTCCATCCATCACTCTCCCTTTGGGTATGTATCTCTACAGCTGTCCTCTTTTCTGTCTCACTACTTTCTCTCTCTCCCCCTCTCTCCCCCTCTCTCTGCCTCTCTAAGGCCAGCTGTGAGGCCAGGGGCATACAGACAGGGCTCTGACAATAGACCAGATAACTGAACTGACTGGGTTCACTCAGTGGACCTGAGGAGGGATCTAGACATTCAACCTGACACATCCCAGAGATGATTAATCATGATAAGCCTGCTTTTTTTATTTTCTCTCTCTCTCTCTCTCTCTCTCTCTCTCTCTCTCTCTCTCTCTCTCTCTCTCTCTCGTCTATGTGTTAGATGCTTTGTTACCAGTGGCCAATGTGGAAACAGCCGGTGTGTGTATGAGCCCAGCTAATGTTAATTGGGTGGCATGCAGAGCTTCTCATTGGCATTCATTATGACACACCATCATGTACTGATAGACCTCGGCATTCATTAACCAACTAAAGCATGTCGTTTCATTGGCCAAAACCAAAGCTGAATGGGGTGTGTTATGTGGAGTCGCAGTATAGCATCAACAGCAGGCACTGCAGCATATTATTAAGCTGAGCTCTGCAGCACGGAGAGACAGTTAGTGATATATGGAGAGAGGTCATCTCCAGTGGGAGCTGGTGAGAAGAGAGCTGGGCCATAGAGGTCCCCTCTGTATCAGAGTCGGTACAGCGATACACAGAGAGAGATGACTTCTGTCAGGCCACATCAGCCAGACCCAGGCTCTACCGCTCAGGCACAGATAGAGGAGACTGATCACTCTTGTAGCGGGGCCAGATAGTGAGAGAAGTCGAGGAGAAAGATACTGTGATTTCAATTCCCTTATCACCAGGCTGAACTCTGACCCCTCAGCAGAAAGACAGTGAAAAAATAGAAAGAGCTCAAGGCAAGTGACAGAAGAGTCTGAGAGAAGAAAGGTGTGAGGAGATTAGACTGTCTGTACCCCCTCTGACACGAATCACACACGCACACACATATCCAATCTCATACTGTACGTGCATGCTGTCTAACACCCACACTCCCTCCCTTCCATACTGTACTTACCACAGGCAGGTTGGGAGGACGGGCTCATAATAATCACTGGAATGGAATTTATAGAATGGTTTCAAACACATGTGTTTGTTACTATTGTTACCTCCCCTCACCAGCCCCCTGTGGTACGTACATTTATGTGCCTTCACCCACACACTGTAAAGACACAATTTCTGAACACATTCACACACATGTACTTTCTGTAGAATTGACATTTACACTGCATCTGCCTGCAGGCCTTCTATAGCAGGCTCTATGTATGGGAAGGAAAGGTCTGAAACACTGTATGGGTGGTGGAGCTTGCTGTAAGTTCACCAGAGAGGACTGCACTCAACCTAAGGAGAGATGCTGCTCCATCATATTGTTGGGCAATATTACGATAGTAACAGATATCGAAGATGATTGACAGCCATCTAATTATTTTAAAATCGACATTTTCTCTTTTCTCTTCATTTGATATGAACATAACTTCTGTTTTTATGCATGCTGTCTTCTCTCGCCTCCTCCCGCCCCGCTACTTCATGATCAAACAATTTATTTATTTAACAGAGTCCTCCAAAAGTTTTAAGTTGTTTCTGAATAACCTAGAAACATGACAAGCCTAAGGTAATAATGAGATAGTTATAACAAACAATAGCAATAGAGAAAAATCGAACGAGTAGTTTGAACAAATCTTACAGTTGAGCAAAGCTTAGTCTAAAAGAAAGAAGGCAACAGTAAACATGTCGTTCCCCATGAATGATGCAGGGCCAGTGGTGTCTGAGATATTACGTTGACAGACCATTGTCCATGGATGCCGCCTATACAGTTTCGTGCAGATCAGTCATTCAGTGCCAGAAGAGTAGCATTTTTCACAAAATTCTAAATGGCAGAAAATCTGTCATGGTGGACCTTATGGGTCCCTAGTCAAATGTCTTCCTTGTGAGGAGAGGGACCTATGTACCGAATTCCATGACTTAAGGTCAAATGGGATGAGGGGCGTGACCTTTCAAAGGTAGCATTTTCATTCTGTTGTTATAGTGACCCCATCTGGCCAATCAGTGTAATTTAGTAAATTCCGGATCTCTATGGCAAGACGCATCATTCACCTAAGTTTTGTCAAAATCGGGCCAGTGCTGTTTTGAGATATCACGTGTGATAAACGCACTAACGTACTAACAGACGGAAACAGATAAACAGTCCCCTCCCAGACTTCATCGTGTGGGACAATGATGCATGCATCCCTCCTCCTTGCTGTTCCGAACCAAACGGCCAAATCCAAATCCTACTAATTAAAATAGCCCATCAAAAGCATTAAGAAAAGTTAAAGCTATGAAGAGTATTTCCCAAATAGGCTATTCTAATTAAGTGTTTAATGTCCTAGTTGCAGCTTTCAAATGGGAACAATTGTGAAAGTCAGAGTCTATAGGTGATTCTTTATCACAGCTTTATTTTGAATGAAAGATTTTAAAGGCAACAAGAAATGACATTGAGCAAACAATACCAATATGGAAAAATCTAATGAGAAGTCAAAATAAAACTTACAGCTTAGCAAAGCTTATGAGATAAGCAATGTGTAAAGTAGGCTATTTCCATAGGCTATTATTAGCAATGTATAGAAGCGACCTACAATGTACAGAAGCCTAGACCTAATAACAGTGGAATGTTAGGCAAACATGTCAATCACATTTCTGGGGACAGTTGCATGTTTTGCAGCCAGGTTGTCATGATATCATATCAAATAAAATCAAATTAAAATGTTATTTGTCACATATATAACAGTGAAATGCTTACTTACATACAAGCCCTTAACTAACAATGCAGTTTTAAGAAAATACCAACAACAAAAAAGTAAGAGATAAGAAAAACAAATAATTAAGGAGCAGCAGTAAATAACAATAGCGGGGCTATATACAGGGGGTACCGGTTCAGAGTCAGTGTGTCTATGTGCGGGGGCACCGGTGTTGAGGTAATTGAGGTAATTATGTACATGGAGGTAGGGTTATTAAAGTGGCTATGCATAGATAATAACAGAGAGTAACAGCAGCGTAGGGGGATGGGGAGGGGGGGTGCAAATAGTCTGGATAGCCATTTGATTAGCTGTTCAGGAGTCTTATGTCTTGGGGGTAGAAGCTGTTTAGAAGCTCTTGGACCTAGACTTGGCGCTCTGGTACCACTTGCGGTGCGGAAGTGAGAGAATAGTCTATGAATAGGGTGGCTGTAGTCTTTGACAATTTTTAGGGCCGTTCCTTTGACACTGCCTGGTATAGAGGTCCTGGATGGCAGGAAGCTTAGCCCAGGAGATGTACTGTGCCTTGCGGTCGAAGGCCGAGCAGTTGCCATACCAGACAGTGATTCAACCCGTCAGGATGCTCTCGATGGTGTAGCTGTAAAACCTTTTGAGGATATGAGGACCCATGCCAAATCTTTTCAGTCTCCTGAGGGGGGATAGGTTTTGTCGTGCCCTCTTCATGACTGTCTTGGTGTGCTTGGACCACGTTCGTTTGTTGGTGATGTGGACGCCAAGGAACTTGCTCCACTACAACCTGCTCCACTACAACCTGCTCCACTGTCCCACATACCTGTAACTCACGAGGCCTCAAATCCCACCTTGAGTTCTGCTGTGTGTGCCTCTGTTAACAGAGCCTAATTGGACAGGGTAGATTTCATGTCAAGCAACATACAGATGTAGCGTGTGTGTATTGTTTTGTTTGTTTGTGTGTGGTGGATTAAATTATCTGGACAGTGCTTACTGTTTGAAGGCAAACAAAATAATGGCCATTGTTAGTAAGAGTACTAATACATGTAGGATAGCTAATTTGTTGAGGAAATTCTCTCATTTAGATGTAATACCAATTTGCCAGTTTGACAGAGATGACCACAGTGCCCCCTGTCTCACTGTCAGTGAATGGCCTGACTGACTGACAGAGTGTGTTTGAGTGTATTTGTATTACAGTCCCTCCAGTATTTACAAAATCAACAATTCCCATGGCTTGCAAATTTGGCCAATAACTGCACTATTACTGCATAAAACTGTCAAATCATTGCAATATTACTGCGGATAACTATCCGATCACCGCACTACAAAAAGGGGGTGCGCAATTGTAACCAATCACCTTACTTTTATTGCATAAAATGGTTCAATCAAGCAACACGTCAACAAACCTTCCACCACATTTTTTTGTGATAAATCAGACAAAATCATCTCAACTTGCCATGCAAAATGTAAAAATTGCTGCAACAAAATCAAGCATTTTGTCCCGCAACTATCACAAAAGAATGCTGCAGAATCCTGAAGGGACTGGTACTATCTTTCTCCAGCAGGTTCTGGCAGGTCTGAAATGGAAGTCTAGCATCATGTGATGTTAGGTCTGTCGGAGCTGCTAGATGGACAGCAGCATGTGAATACAGCAAATATAGTTGTTTTTTTCACATGAGCGCTGTGATTGCACCACTGGCCTTTTAAGATAATTGTGTTTCTTAGCTTATGAGGGAAACACATGTGAGTGGAGGTGATAAAGTGAAAGGCATGGGTGAACGAGCAGCTGCAGTATTAAACCAGTTGACATTTCCTCTCCTACTCCCATTGGGCTGTCTCAAGGCTCAGTCACCCTCCTGCAGCCACCCTCCTGCAATCTCCCCTATGCCCACAGCCCATCCCTGCCTGTTCTGCTTTCTAACATATATCCTGGGCTGTGTACTAGTTACAGTATAATGTTGGCCGCATTGGGACACATTCACCATGATGAGCCAGTTATCAGCCATCAGTTAAATGCTAAAATGTTGATGAGGCTCCTCAAGGCATATTTGACATTTATTCCCTGTGTGGGTGTGTTGTTGTTACTGTTGTTCTCAGAAGCTCAGGTGAGCACTGTGGGATTTTAGAAGCTGTTGGAGATTTGATAAAGGGCTGCTGCCGAATCTCAGAGAAAAGGCAATTAATCCACAAATAGGGAAATAAACCCAGGCAGATAGCCTGCCTCGGTCAGCCAACGTGCATCCACCCTCCCTGATGAGTACACACACACACACACACACACACACACACACACACACACACACACACACACACACACACAGTGTGGTTTAAATCCCCTTTTCTGCCCAGACAGCCACTTTCCCTGCTCTAATCCACTCGGTAACAGGAGCAGGTTATTTAGGAGGAGGAGAAATGGGATCCGCCTCCTCCTTGGTAATTTTTATTATTCCTCTTTTAATCCCTTTGTTTTGATTGAATAGGTATGACATTACCTGGTTGGTAAACCCTCTTCCCCTCCAATTAAAAATGCTAAAATCTTTGTTTGCCAATGTCATGTTTAATACTGTGTACCTAGTCACGACTGTTTTACTGAATTATGGCACTTGACATTTTGAGATATTTCATCAAATCAGCGAAGTGGGTGTGTTGTTTCCTACCTTCACCACCTGGAGGCGGCCCGTCAGGAAGATCAAGACCCAGTTCCACAGGGTGAGGTTCAGACCCAGGGCCCCAATCTTAATGATGAGCTTGGAGGGTACTATGCCACTGAATGTTGAGCTACAGTCAATGAACAGCATTCTTACGTAGGTATTCCCCCAAATGGGATAGGGCAGTGTGCAGTGCGATGGCGATTGCATCATCTGTGGATCTATTAGGGTGGTAAGCAAATTGAAGTGGGTCTAGGGTGTCAGGTAAGGTGGAGGTGACATGATTCTTAACTAGCATCTCAAAGCACTTCATGATGACAGACGTGAATGGTTCGGGGCAATAGTAATTTAGTTCAGTTTCCTTTGCTTTCTTGGGTACAGGAACAAATGTGGACATCTTGAAGCAAGTGGGTACAGCAGAATGGGATTGGGAGAGATTGAATATGTTCGTAAACACCCCAGCCAGCTGGCCTGCGCATGCTCTGAGGAAGCGGCTGGGGATGCCGTTTGGGCTGGCAGCTTTACGAGGGGTAAACACACTTAAATGTCTTCATCATGCCGGCTACAGTCCTTTGGAGCGGGCCGTGTCGATGGCATTGTGTTATCCTCAAAGCGGGCGAAGAAGGTGTTTAGCTTGTCCGGAAGCAAGACTTCTGTGTCCTTGACATGGCTGGTTTTCCCTTTGCAATCCGTGATTGTCTCGTGTCTGAGCCGTTGAATTGCGACTCCACTTTGTCTCTGTATTGAAGTTTTGCCTGTTTGATTGCCTTATGGAGGGAATAAGTACACTGTTTTTATTCTACCATAGACCAGCGTTGAATAGACCTTAGCAGGGTACTTACTGTTTGAGTTTCTGCCTATAGGAAGGGAGGATCAAAATGTTGTGATCTGATTTGCCACGGGGAGGGCCTTGTAGGCATCTCAAAAAGGGGGAGTAGCAGTGGTCTAGTGTTTTTCCAGATCGAGTACTACTGTCAATGTGTTGATAGAACTGGTAGTGTTTTCCTCAAATTTGCTTTGTTAAAATCCCCAGCTGCAATAAATGTGGCCTCAGGATATGTGGTTTCCAGTTTCCATAAAGTCCAATGTAGTTCCTTGAGTGCCGTCGTGGTATTTGCTTGAGGGGGAATATAAACGGCTGTGACTATAACCGAAGATAATTATCTTGGGAGGTCATACGGTTGGCATTTGATTGTGAGGTATTCTATGTCGGGTGAAGAAATGGACTTGAGTTTCTGTGTGTTATCAAAATCACACCATGAGTCATTAATCATGAAACATACACCCCTGCCTTTCTTCTTCCCGGAGAGTTCTTTATTCCTGTCTGCGCAATGTACTTAGAACCCAGCTGGCTGTATGGATGGGGACATTATATCCCGAGAGAGCCATGATTCTGTGAAACAGAGTATGTTACAGTCCCTAATGGCTCTCTAGAAGGAGATCCTCGCCCTGAGCTCATCTACTTTATTGTCCAGAGACTGAACATTAGCAAGTAATATACTCGGAAGCAGTGGATGGTGTGCACGCCTCCTGAGTCGGACTAGAAGTCCTCTCTGAATACCTCTTCTCCTCCGGCAGCATCTTGGATTAGCCTCTTGGATAAATTAAATTGCCCTGAGGGGTACGAACAAAGAATCATGGTCATAATGCTGGTGAGTTACTGCCGCTCTGATATCCAAAAGTTATTTCCAGCTGTACGTAATAACACAAAAAACATTATGGGCTAATAATGTAAGAAATAACACACAAAAAAACTAAATACTGCAAAGTTGCTTAGGAGCTGGAAGCAGAGCTGCCATGTCTGTCGGTGCCATGTCAGTTTGGCAAAGGATAATTTGAACAGCACATATCTTTTTATCATACTATAAAACGCAAATGTTTCGAGTTGTTCTAGTTGTCAGAACTACTCACTTTAAAGTCATAATGGGAAGCAGAGAGTGACAGTGAGGGTTGTTGCTATATGATTAGACTTTCAAAGGGCAAACTTTACACTCCTCCTTCTCTTTACAAATGGAGCAGATATTGGATATGGCTCACTGTATGCTGTGAGACGTGTCTCCTGACATATTGACATTGAGAATGAGATGAAGATGGAGGAGAGAAGGAAGGGTAGATCCACAGGCAGGCAGGGAGGATGGTAATTATTCTGGACTGGATTTTACGAGGGAAGCGTGTGAGTTATTATGTTTGCCCCAACTCCAGCTGACTTCTGCCAGTAGCACTTTCACCCAATTAAGGTGATGTTGATTAGATCAAACAGCCCTCTGTCTCCCTCTATCCCTCTCTCTCTCTCTGCCTCCTATCCTTCTTTCCATCTTTTTCTCTCTCTCTCTCCCTCTTTCTTTCTCTCTCCATCATTCCCTCCACATCTCAGCCTCTCCAGGTACAGCAGGTGTGCTGGTCACATTTCCCTTCCCATTTTTACTCAGATTGGTGGGGGTAAGGGTCTCTCTTATCCGCTCCATGCCTGACTTTATTGCCTCCATGTGAGAGCTGAGGTGAATTGATTTAGCTGTTTATTTTCATTTTTCAGGCCGTGAGTTTTTAGCCAGAGGGGAAAGAATTGGTATGTTTCAAGGCCTGCACACGTGGATAAAGGTTCCCAGAGTCTCATTACATTCGCAAAACACATCTCTGAAGCATGAGTGTCTTCGCTGTGCTCCAGAGTGTTATTCAACTTATAGTTCCTTTTCAGAATCACTTAGAGCAGCATAGTAGAAAATAGGCCCAGTGAAAAACAACTGTGAAAATAAAAAATCTATAGTTCCTCCCATTAGATATATCCCCCATCAAATCAGGCCCACTTCGATCGTTTCAAAATTTTGGGATGTCTAAGGGCCAATTCATTTCACAATGTCTCACAAAATTACAGTTCACATTTCTCAAAACCACTCTCTAAACTTATTTTGAGGACACAGTGGAGAGAGAGGAGCAAAGACAGATGGAAAAAGAGAAAGACATATTTCACTTAAAATAAAACAGAAAAGTTTTAATCCCCCCCCCCCACACACACACACACACAAACACACACACAAAGGGGAAAGGGAGCTGAATACAAATCAGTGAAACTCCTGAACATGTAATAAAATAGCTACCCAGACTATTTGCATCACCCCCCTCTTTTACACCACTGCTACTGTCTGTTGTTATCATCTATGTATGGTCGCTTTGATAACTCGACTGGCCCGGTGCCCCCTCGCATTGACTCTGTGCCGGTATCCCCCTGTATATGGTCTCGCTGTTGTTATTTTACTGCTGCTCTTTAATTACTTGTTACTTTTATTTCTTATTCATATTTTATGTAATATAGATATTTTTAACTGCATTGTTGTTTAGGGGCTCGTAAGTAAGCATTTCACTGTTGTATTCAACCATGTGACTAATACAATTTGATTTGATTTGAATCTAACTGTGTATACCCAATTTATCAAGGAAAGTAAGAGTGGTGGAATCATTTTAATTTACATATCTCTTTTACACTATTTTGTACTGCATGCATTTTACTTGTCGATCAGCAGTGAAGGAAAATCTTTTGACGTTTAGTTTGCTAAAGAAAGCTGGACCCTTGAGTACATCATGAACTTAACTCTCCATGTATAGATGGGCAATCTCATCTCTTTCTGTAGATCAGATATAAAATGCCTTTTCTATGGGCTAAAGAAATGGCCGCTACAATACCTCCCCATTCTAATAGCAGAATCTGTGTAACATACAGACCTTGAGCAACAGCACGGCTGCTCTGCAGCAGAGAGAGTGCCTGTCTCCACTAGCAACAGGAATGACACACTCCTACACAAGCTCAGGCAGGATCAGTCCCATGGTCCTGAGGGGCTGTCCTTACTGTCCAGACACGGCTGAAGAACAACCATACTCATACAGCGGCTACATGTCATAATGGAGAGAGAAAGACAGAGACGGAGTTCTGAGTAGAGCCCACAGTGACAGAACAGAGGAATGAGAGATGGCAGAGGGAGACAGACAGCTGGATCGATAACAACTCACATTTCATAACGCTGTGTGTGTGGAACACATGTCTGTGTGAAGAAAGGATTAGCTAGCAGCACTAACTGTACCCAAAGTCTGTGCATCAATCTGATTTATTTCACCATAAGATATATATATATATATATATATTACCCTACTTTTATGTAACTTCTTATAAATGACTCTGTGTACATATAAAGGCACCAGGCTGCAATTCATGTGTGTTTTTCCTGCTAGCCTTGGGACTTGTGTGATACATACAGTGCATTCGCAAAGTATTCAGACTCCTCAACTTTTTCCACATTTTGTTACGTTACAGGCTTATTCCAAAAATGGATTAAATAGCTTTTTCCATCACCAATCTACACACAATACCACATAATGACAAAGCAAAAACAGTCTTTAGATATTTGTGCAAATTCAAAATAAAAAACTGCAATATCACATTTACATAAGTATTCAGACCCTTTGTTGAGGTACCTTTGGCAGCCATTGCAGCCATGAGTCTTCTTCGGTATGACGCTACATTCTTCTCTGAAGATCCTCTCAAGCTCTGTCAGGTTGGATGGGGAGGGTCGCTGCACAGGTATTATCAGGTCTCTCCAGAGATGTTCGATTGGGTTCAAGTCCAGGCTCTGGCTGGGCCATTCGAGGACAGTCAGAGACTTGTCCCGAAGCCACTTCTAAGTTGTCCTGGCTGTGTGCTTAGGGTCATTGTCCTTTTGGATGGTGAACCTTCACATCGGTCTGAGGTCCTGAGCACTCTGGAGCAGATTTTTATCAAGGATCTCTCTGTACTTTACTCTGTTCATCTTTCCCTCAATCCTGATTAGTCTCCCAGCCCATGCAGCTGAAAAACAACCCCACAGCATGATGCTGCCACCACCATGCTTCACCCTAGGGATGGTGCCAGGGTCCCTTCAGACATGACGCTTGGCATTCAGGCCAAGAAGTTCCATCTTGGTTTCATCAGACCAGAGAATCTTGTTTCTCATGATCTGAGAGTCCTTTAGGTGCCTTTTGAAAAACTCCAAGTGGGCTGTCATGTGCCTTTTACTCGGGAGTGGCTCAGTCTGGCCACTAACATAAAGGCCTGATTGGTGGAGTGCTGCAGAGATGGTTGTCCTTCTGGAAGTTTCTCCCATCTCCACAGAGGAACTCTGGAGCTCTGTTAGAGTGACCATCGGGTTCTTGGTCACCTCCCTGACCAAGGCCCTTCTCCCCCAATTTCTCAGTTCGGCTGGGCGGCCAGCTCTATGAAGAGTCTTGGTGGTTCCATACTTCTTCCATTAAAGAATGATGGAGGCCACTGTGTTCTTGGGGACCTTCAATCCTGCAAAAAAATGAAATGTTGGGACACTTCCCCAGGTCTGTGCCTCGACACAGTCCTGTCTCAGAGCTCTATGGACAATTCCTTCGACCTCATGGCTTGGTTTTTGGTCTGACATGCACTGTCAACTGTGGGACCTTATATAGACACGTATGTGCGTTTCCAAATCATGTCCAATCAATTGAATTTACCACAGGTTGACTCCAATCAAGTTGTAGAAACATTTCAAGGATGATCAATGGAAACAGGATGCACCTGAGCTCAATTTCGAGTCTCATAGCAGAGGGTCTGAATACTTATGTAAGTAAGGTATTTTTTTATTTATTTTTTACACATTTGCAAATAATTCAAAAAACTGTTTTCACTTTGTCATTATGGGTTATTGTGTGTAGATTGCTAAGGATATGTTTTAATGCATTTTTAGAATATGGCTGTAGTGTAACATAATGTGGAAAAGGTCAAGGGGTCTGAATAGTTTCCAAATGCACTGTAACCACTATAGAAAATAAATACATGTTCCATTCAGCAGGGCGTGACAGAGGAGCACATGTCATTGTCAAGCTCTCAAATGTTTCCATGGCCATTTTACACAGACCAATAATTGAGTCTCTTTATTCTGTCTAAATGTGTACCAAGGGTGTATATTTCAATCTTCTCTGTCCTCTCCATCCTGAATGTTTAATGTAGGATACCTATCACCTGTCTTGTGTAATTGATTGCAACTGATCTGTGTTGACGATGCCCTTGACTATCTGTTTATCTTTCTCTTCCTCTCCCTGTCATTCTCTCTTCTGCTTTTTCACTTTCTATCCACTATTCTCTCTTTTCTTACCAGGCCTGTAAATTGTGATGAAACCTACTTGTAGTCTACTTGCAACACTGAAGAGAAACAGCATATCTCACCTACGCCATCAAGCCTAAGGAGAGAAGACCTCTCACCATAACTAAAACAACTAGCAAACAATTACACAAAAACACAATTCAAACTGGCCCTCTGTGGTATTAAGCTTCTTGGGTTTCTCACATTATCTTACCCAGCCCCCCCCCCCCCCCCCCCCCTGTTCCCCACCAGCTTTTAGTTACCACCCTTCACCTCTACCCCACCCCTCTCTCCGTCCACTACCGCCCCTAGCTCTGTTCCCCCTCTCCTGAACAGTTGTCCTTGCCCCTGGTCTTCTCCCTCGCCCATCCTTCTCCCACCCCTCGCCTGCCCGTCTCCTCCGTCCATCTCTGTGGGTTCTGTTGTCACGGACACCACCGCCTGAATGGACTCTTTCGCTGGGCAAGGAAACACTGCATAGTCTGAGCTACTGGATACTGGATGAGGAACAGCATTGACTTTTTGATGTATTACTTTATTTTCTCGTCACAGACGAGTGTATTTGATCTTGTTTCCTACTGTAATGAGAGAAAAAAAAAAGTTTTTGTCTGCAGTGGTTGTGGTTAGGGCAAGGTGGTAGCCATAAGCCTTCTCAAGTCAGAAGTTTCTGGAGTCTTTTTTGATTCGTTCTGTTTCTATTGCATTAGTTGTCATGGAGTGGAAAACAATATATCTTTATAGTAACGGTGTGAAACTTACAAAAAAGTACACTATATATATTTTATTTTTTACCATTGTACAAATATATTAATTAACTTATGTATTTGGACTGCCGGCTCTTCAATTACCCCCACAGAAAAAAGATAAACATTTTTGTGGACTTTAGGCACTATTTCTAATGCTATCGATGTGTTTTACTATTTTTAATGTACATCTCCAGTTTTTTGAGAATCTGTGATTAATTTTAATCTGGAGTCTTGAATTGCTTTGCTGATTAGCAATCTGTCTGCCTTGTGTTACATGGTTTTGTTTCTCTGACACTAGTACCGCCTCCCCCTGAGTCACACAAAGAGGTCAAGAAAGGTAGTGAATTGGTGGTTCGTTTTTTTTGCACTCGTAAAAAAAAAGTGTGTGTGGGTTTGTGTGGAAGACCCCATGAGTCACGATAAAGCAAGAAAAATGTGACATTTTGAGTGAGTTATGTCTGTCTTTTGCACTAATTTAATAAAGCCGTTACTGTAATTGCCATCACATTAAGTTTTATTGCTTGTAAGAGCCCATACAGGGCTTGTAAGTGTGTTTACCAACTGGTTTTGACAGCAAAACGGAGACCCAAGGCTTCTCACAGACATCCTACTATTACTTATTCATACTCCTTCACACATGGATACCTACATGACAGAGCTCATTTACATAGAGACCACATGTATAGTTCTTGATGAAAGCAGGCATCCCAAAGATGATGTGTAGGTAGGTGTGTGTGTGGGGGGGGGGGGGGGGGGGGGGGATACTCTGTGATTGCCTGAGACAACTCATTGGTTGTGTCTGGCTGGTAGCCTAGTGGTTAGAGCATTGGGCCAGTTCCATTTCCCGAGCCCGAGAAGGTGACAAATTTGTCAATGTGTCCTTGAGCAAGGCACTTAACCCTAATTGCTTCAGGGTCGCCGTTGATAATGGCAGATACTGGCCGTGACCCCACTCTCAGAGTGTGTCTCAGGGAGAGTTGAGATATGCAAAAAACACATGTCAATTTAAAAATCAAATAGGACAAATATACTGTATTCACCCACCAAATGATTACTACTTACAATTATTATTATTATTTGTTTAGCCTTATCTATGAACACATTCTAAAACACATCCTTCTTTTCAAGCCGTATCGCAGAAGTTCCCATTTTAGACTGCATTCACGCTAAACGCTGCACATGTCGGCTCAATTGGAAAGTACCTTTACATTTCTATTACGCAATCTGTAACGCTTCAGCGATCCAGATTGAACAGAGCACTTCAATTTATTTCTTACACATCCTCTGACAATGTTCTGTGTGATTGCTATTGATTGCTCTTGCTCTCGTCTTGTCTAGACTGCACAGTAATTTTTTGGGACTTGTAGTCTTATATGACTTATTTTTTATGTTGATTATAGAAGACCCCTTGTTCTATCTCTCATTAATGCATTTGACAGCATTAAAGCCTTTTGTCAGCCACCCTGAGTGACAGGCTGCTGCTCATTAGGTCTGGGAGTGTAGATCACAGACAGAATACAGACTCCTCAGTCCTCATAGACACACATACACAGACTTTACTAATGGGTCGTTCCACTAATTTACAGACGTAAATGAATCACTAATCACATTAAATAAATAATCATCTTCAGAAAAGGCTTTGTCAAAGCAACAAAATAACTTTACAATGACAGGGAAAACTTGGATACATTTTGGGGTTAAGTGGGTTAAAATCTGCACAGAGGGACAAGTGAAAATGCTTAATTTTTGGTACTTTACATTTATTTAATTCCCCATGTGTTCCATATTAAAGGGCACTTGATTTAATTTAATAGACTTTTAAAATTCAATATTGGTGCACAATAATTTTCCACGTAAATATCAAAGGGATGCAAAGACACTCATTTCGTGGAATGACCCTAATACACTCCAGTCACTAAATTAACACTGTGGGGATTGGTCATGGTGGTGGAAAGCAGTAGTACGGTAAGTTCACCTGAAGTCAACGTCATGTTACCACATTCAGAGCTCTCTGGTGCCAATACCTAACTCAGGTTAGATTCTGCTGTCTTTCCCACTCTCACATTTGATTTCCATGGGTTTGTTTTTCTGCACTTTGACATTTCCTATTCTGCCAGTGCTGCTTACTGTAGAACATGGAAGGGAATGCTAAAGAAGTCTTCTCACACAGGATACAGAGCTCACTGGGCACAAAGTGGTTGAATCAATGTTGTTTCAATTTCATTTGTCAATTTATTGTGATGTGGAATCGACACGTAAAATACATTGGATTGGCAAAAAGTCATCAACGTAAACTGTTGTTTTGAGGGTGAAATTTCAACCACAGAATTATGCCATCATGTTACCCAATTTTTCTATATATGTTGAATTTGTACTTTTGAAACATCGTCAGATCTTCAACGTTATATCCGCTACAAGAAACAAATTGTCCAGGCAGCACCTCCTACAGGACAGTTGATCTATCTACAACTACCCCTTTGGTCTCCCATCAAGGCTTTTACAGAACCCAGACTGCGTAGCTTTGATATAGTCTCTGACTATTACCAATGTGCTATCGTGAGAATGACTGTTTAGGGGTTTCCACTTCAAAACTAAATAGGTTCACTATTTTGTTGCTATTTTCATTGCAATGGTAAGGTTTAACAGAGCAAATGAACTCATATTTTATCAAGGTCATTATATTTCATAAATTATTCAGGCCTATATAGCATTTGTGAAAAGTAATCAACATCTATTGTTTCAAATTAATCCAGTATTCAACTAAAAATAGACAGTACATGGGGTGTCAAGCGTTTGTTTGATTTCAAATGTAATTCTAACGATAGCTTGCTAATGTTAGCTAGCTAGCCAGCTACCTATGCAAAATCCTCCAGCAGAATACCAAAAACTAGCTGATCATGTTCCTTTTCAATGTAAACACTAGCTAACTTTTTAGTGTTAGCAAGCACCATTATTAGTATAATTCTAGCTGGATAATACAACAAATAGGTAACCCGGCCTATCTTTAGGCCTAAACACTAAATTACAGAACTCATGTTAATTATGATTAACATGGAGAAAGGTTTATATACCGTGTCTGAATATGGGTAGCTAGCAACCTAACGTAGCAGGCGTAAAAGAAGCGCCTGAAACTAGATCCCCTACATACCGTTCTTGACTAGAAGGAGGTTTTCTTCTGCATTGTTGCCTTGTTAACATCCAGAAGTGGAAGTCGCACCCATTTCCCCTGAAAACCGGAACATCCGGTTGTTGGGGACTAGGCAGAGGCTAGCTAGCTAGTAACATTAGACTAATTGTAGAGCCTACCACAGATTCCCACAAAGTCTCAGACTCCAGGACGCGCAAATGCTTATAAGAAAGAAACAAATGAAGACACAAACGTTATCGATTTCAAATGTTACTTGTAATGAATTACCTATCTAGCTAGGTTACTCACCATATTTATAGGATGCAGTTTTGAGTCACCACTAAAATAGTTATTTTGTGTTATTGAGAATCCCTATATGTTTGTTTAATCTAATTATGAATCCAAAAATAAAAATCCTTATTATTCTGTAAGAAATATAAGGTATTTTTATATGTTGCAATAAAGTTGACTAAAGTAGAAGCTTATGCTTTGCAGGTATTTTCACTTAGTAATGAGTAGTAAGTATAGTGGCTATAGAAAATCTACACCCCTTTGAATTTTTTTCACATGTTGTTGTGTTACAAAATGGGATTCAATTGGAATTAATTTTCATTTTTTTCAAGATCTACACAATATACTCTGTAATGTCAAAGTGAAAACATAAATAAAACACTACTATGCAGTATCTCAATTAGACAAGTATTCACCCTCTAAGTAAATACATGTTAGAAACACCTTTGGCAGCGATTACAGCTTCTTGGATAAGTCTTTTTGCACACCTGTATTGTGCAATATTAGCCTATTATTTTTTTCAAAAATGTTCAAGCTCTATCAAGGTGTTGAGGATCATGGCTAGACAGCAATTTCCAAGGATTTCAATAGATTCCCAAGCAGATTTATGTCAAAACTGTAACGTGGCCACTCAGGAACATGCACTGTTTCTTGGTAAGCAACTCCTGTGTAGATTTGGCTTTGTGTTGTCGTTTATTGTCCTGTTGAATGGTGAATTCCTGTCCCAGAGTCTGGTGTAAAGCAGACTGAACCAGGTTTTCCTCTAAGACTTTGCTTGTGCTCAGCTCCATCCTGTTTATTTTTATCCTGAAAAACTCTGCAGTCTTTGATGATGTCAAATATACCCATACCATAATGCAGCCACCACCATGCTTAAAAATAAGGAGGCAGTACTCAGTGATGTGTTGTGTTGGATTTACCCCAAATATTAGGCTTTGCATTTAGGCCAAAAACTGTATTCCTTTGCTGTGTTTTTTTGCAGTATTACTTTATTGCCTTCTTGCAAACATTGGTGACCTACCGGCTTGATTCGGTCTTATGTAGCAACATTTGAAATTATATTTTTACATTGGATAAAAGCAGAGAGTCAGAGCTAGAAAATTGTATATCATTCACTACAGTTGAGGAACAACGGGAAAGTAATTCTGCTTTGAAAGTTGATAAACTTGTCACTTCACTTTTAAGAAAATGGACCTTTAATGTTTCGGTACCTACTGGAGAGCTCTTCTTTGTCTACACCCACTCAGCATCGTTCACACCATTTTAAGCTTTAGCCCCACCCAACTCTTCACATGTGAGGCTATGTACAAAACAACCAAAGATTTCAAGACTGAAGGCTGGTTTATACTACGGGTGTGTTCGTGAATTTAATCTGGATTGCCAAAGTGTGCCCTGGGTGTTCATAAACTCAGAGCGTTGTCAGATTGTCCGTTCGTAATCTCAGAGTGTAGCTAGCCAGAGTGAATTTACCAGATACAGTGCCTTGCGAAAGTATTCGGCCCCCTTGAACTTTGCGACCTTTTGCCACATTTCAGGCTTCAAACATAAAGATATAAAACTGTATTTTTTTGTGAAGAATCAACAACAAGTGGGACACAATCATGAATTGGAACGACATTTATTGGATATTTCAAACTTTTTTAACAAATCAAAAACTGAAAAATTGGGCGTGCAAAATTATTCAGCCCCTTTACTTTCAGTGCAGCTAACTCTCTCCAGAAGTTCAGTGAGGATCTCTGAATGATCCAATGTTGACCTAAATGACTAATGATGATAAATACAATCCACCTGTGTGCAATCAAGTCTCCGTATAAATGCACCTGCACTGTGACAGTCTCAGAGGTCCGTTAAAAGCGCAGAGAGCATCATGAAGAACAAGGAACACACCAGGCAGGTCCAAGATACTGTTGTAAAGAAGTTTAAAGCCGGATTTGGATACAAAAAGATTTCCCAAGTTTTAAACATCCCAAGGAGCACTGGCAAGCGATAATATTGAAATGGAAGGAGTATCAGACCACTGCAAATCTACCAAGACCTGGCCGTCCCTCTAAACGTTCAGCTCATACAAGGAGAAGACTGATCAGAGATGCAGCCAAGAGGCCCATGATCACTCTGGATGAACTGCAGAGATCTACAGCTGAGGTGGGAGACTCTGTCCATAGGACAACAATCAGTCGTATATTGCACAAATCTGGCCTTTATGGAAGAGTGGCAAGAAGAAAGCCATTTCTTAAAGATATCCATAAAAAGTGTCGTTTAAAGTTTGCCACAAGCCACCTGGGAGACACACCAAACATGTGGAAGAAGGTGCTCTGGTCAGATGAAACCAAAATTGAACTTTTTTGGCAACAATGCAAAACGTTATGTTTGGCGTAAAAGCAACACAGCTGAACACACCATCCCCACTGTCAAACATGGTGGTGGCAGCTTCATGGTTTGGGCCTGCTTTTCTTCAGCAGGGACAGGGAAGATGGTTAAAATTGATGGGAAGATGGATGGAGCCAAATACAGGACCATTCTGGAAGAAAACCTGATGGAGTCTGCAAAAGACCTGAGACTGGGACGGAGATTTGTCTTCCAACAAGACAATGATCCAAAACATAAAGCAAAATCTACAATGGAATGGTTCAAAAATAAACATATCCAGGTGTTAGAATGGCCAAGTCAAAGTCCAGACCTGAATCCAATCGAGAATCTGTGGAAAGAACTGAAAACTGCTGTTCACAAATGCTATCCAATTAACCTCACTGAGCTCGAGCTGTTTTGCATGGAGGAATGGGAAAAAATGTCAGTCTCTCGATGTGCAAAACTGATAGAGACACACCCCAAGCGATTTACAGCTGTAATCGCAGCAAAAGGTGGCGCTACAAAGTATTAACTTAAGGGGGCTGAATAATTTTGCACACCCAATTTTTCAGTTTTTGATTTGTTAAAAAAGTTTGAAATATCCAATAAATGGCGTTCCACTTCATGATTGTGTCCCACTTGTTGTTGATTCTTCACAAAAAAATAAAGTTTTATATCTTTATGTTTGAAGCCTGAAATGTGGCAAAAGGTCGCAAAGTTCAAGGGGGCCGAATACTTTCGCAAGGCACTGTACGTCTATCGATAGTTGTTGCAGTGACATCGTAAACATTCTATTGAAATAGTTACTTGCATAGTGGAGTCTTTTGTTTCGACATGTAGCTACCTAAACAATTAACCATAATCCCAACTCATAACGTTACTACCCTGCATGAATCTGCAGGTAGCTAACCAACTAGGTTCAATGTTAGCTAGCTAACATTTGGCTACAACTAGCAATGCAAATGGCTCTGAGATATTAATAATATTACTACACAGATCATACACGTAACATTAGCTAATAGCCAGGCAGCTAACGCTAGCAAGCTATCAAACAGTACACTTTAACATGAAATGAAAACGACTTTCTGACAAAATTAGAAACGTGTAATATCTGAAAATGTAGCTAGCTAGACTCTCTTACCCATATACAAGGATGGACGCTTCTCCCTCTCTGTCATGAATGTCATAGTTGCCCTTCTGTATGTTATCTTTTCAACTCCTTCTGCATATTTGCAATCAAATACCAGAATTTTCTCAATTTCCTTAGCTAAATCCACTGATTTCAAAACCCGGTCCTCCAGAGAGTGGAGAGCAACACTTTTGCAGTTCTACTACGTGATATCTTTCTTTTTTTAAAGCCGCGTTAGAAAGGATTATCTACACATACTGACCAGCTCATATTATAAACAGAAGCATGGCAGACCAATCCTAACTCATCTCTCGGCATGTCCAGCCCACTCATTATCTCAGCCAATCATGGCTAGCAGGAAGGTTGCTGGCTTTTTCTATGGCTATGACTAAACCAACTAGGCTCGTAATTTAACCATTTTATTTGTATTTACAGATGGCATACACATTTGTAATTAAGGCACATGAAAGTTCACATGTTCCAGAAGGCATTTCTACAAAAAACGTTTACATTTAAGTTTACGTTCAAATGTCGCTCCTGTGAAGTAGTATGTATGTTTTTGAATATTTTTTTTGAAATATTTTTATTCTTCTTTTCAATCTGTCATTTAGGTCATTATTCTGGAGTCACTACAATGTCATTGATCCATCCTCAGTTTTCTCCCATCACAGCCAATTTAAGTCAAAACTGTAACTAGGCCACTCATGAACATTCAATGCCGTCTTGATAAGAAACAGTGTATATTTGGCCTTGTGTTCTATGTTATTGTCCTGCGGAAAGGTGAATTTGTCTCCCAGTGTCTGTTGGAAAGCAAACTGAACAAGGTTTTCCTCTAGGATTATGCCTGTGCTTAGCTCTATTCTGTTTCTTTTTATCCTAAAAAACTTCCTAGTCCTTACCGATGACAAGCATACTCATAACATGATGCAGCCACCACCATGGTTGAAAATATGATGAATGGTACGTAGTGATGTGTTGCATTGGATTTGCCCAAAAAACTCTTTGTATTCAGGACATTAAGTTAATTTCTTATCCTTTTTTGTTGTTGCAGGTTTACTTTAGTGCCTTATTGCAAACAGGATGCATGTTTTGGAATATTTTTTATTCTATACAAGCTTCCTTCGTTTCACTCTGTCATTTAGGTAAGTATTGTGGACTAACTACAATGTTGTTGATCCACCCTCAATTTTCTCCTATCACAGCCATTAAACTCTGTAACTGTTTTAGTCACCATTGGACCTCAGTGGTTTCCTTCCTCTCAGGCAACTGAGCTCGGAAGAATGACTGTATATTTGTAGTGACTGGGTGTATTGATACACCATCCAAAGGGTAATTAATAATGTCACCATGCTGAAAGGGACATTCAATGTCAGATATATATTTTTTTACCCATCTACGAATAGGTGCCCTTGAAAATCCTCCCTGGTCTTTGTGGTTGAATTGAGGGACCTTACAGATCATTTTATGTGTGGGGTACAGGGATGAGGGAGTCATTCAAAAATCATGTTAAACACTATTATTTCACAAAGAGTGAGTGCAACTTATTATGTGAGTTGTTAAGCGCATTTCTACTCCTGGATTCACTTAGGCTTAACATAACAAAGATGCTGAATAGTTATTGACTCAAGATATTTCAGATTTTCATGTTTATTTATTAATTTCTAAAAACATAATTCCACTTTGACATTATGGGGTATTGTGTGTAGAACAGTGACACAAAATCTACATTTTATCAATTTTAAGTTCAGTCTGTAACACAACAAAATGTGAAAAAAAGTCAAGATGTGTGAATTTTTTCTGAAGGCACTGTAGGTACACAATAATTACAAATAGGTACCCCTGAAAATACACCTCTTTTTAACTAACTAAATCCTGTTTAAAACCTTGTAATTACATTGTCATAAGACTGATACATTATTACATGTACTCTGTGGTGTACTAGTGGGTTTTTTCTCCCACTATGACGGCAAGGATGTTCAAGTTGTGATATTGGGTAATATACACATTTATTATAAATTCATTAAAAAAATTATAATCTGTGATGAGACCCGTATGCCGTTTAGTAAGGTTGACTAAATCAGATCTGTCTCTGGAAACTCAACCAAGTTAACCCATATGGTACACTTTTTTGGGGCAAGTGCGAGCAACACTGAGTGGAGATTTTGAAGAGTGCATTCATGGATAGGTAATTAAAGCCTATTGATTCTCCAACCTTTGTAATCTTGGACAGCCAGCAAATCTGTCCATTAGAGATGACAACGTTGTGACAGTTGTTACTGAATCAGATGCAGCTGAGAAGGAACAAAACACAAAATTGGTGAATTTAGTGGAAAGTAGCCCATTTGTAACAAGCATGGTAACAAGCATCTGTTGTTACACCTCTGTAATTACAGACTGTAATTCAAATCAAAATCAAATGTTAATTGTTTCATGCACCGAATACAACAACATGCACCAAATCAAATCGAATCAAAATGTTATTTGTCACATATATATAACAGGTGTAGGTAGACCTTACCGAGAAATGCTTACTTACAAGCCCTTAACCAACAGTTCAAGAAATAGAGTTAAGAAAATATGAGTTAAATAAACTAAAGTAAAAAATGTAATAAAAAAATGAACACAATAAGATTACGTAACATTAACGAAGCTATATACCACCGGTAGGTAACATGTTATTATTACAGTGTACGTTTGAGTTTTTACAATCAACTACAATACTTTCTACAGTGTAATTACATGTGTAATTAGGATCCCTTAAAATGAAGAGTTTCTATTGGAATTTGGATGTACTTCTAAATTATTAAAGGCATAGTGATTACAAATTAGAAATTGAACAAACTTTTTGCTGTCTTTTAGAGTGGGTGTATATACAGTGCCTTCGAAAAGTATTACAAATAAAACAGTGAAATAATACATTTACATAAGTATTCAGACCCTTTACTCAGTACTTTGTTGAAGCACTTTTGGCAGCATTAAGTCTTCTTGGATATGACACTACAAGCTTGGCACACTTGTATTTGGGGAGTTTCTCCCATTCTTCTCTGCAGATCTTTTCAAGCTCTGTCAGGTTTGATGGGGTGTGTTGCTGCACAGCTATTTTCAGGTCTCTCCAGAAATGTTTGATCGGGTCCAAGTCCTGTCTCTGGCTGGGCCACTCAAGGACATTCAGAGACTTGTCCGTAAGGCACTCCTGCCTTGTCTTGGCTGTGTGCTTAGGGTTGTTGTCCTGTTGGAAGGTGAACCTTCGCCCCAGTCTGAGGTCCTGAGCGCACTGGAGCAGGTTTTCATCAAGGATCTCTCTGTACTTTGCTCCGTTCATGTTTGCCTCGATCCTGATAAGTCTCCCAGTCCCGCCCACTGAAAACATCCCCACAGCATGATGCTGCCACCACCATGCTTCACCGTGGGGATGGTGCTGCGTTTCCTCCAGACGTGACACTTGACATTCAGGCCAAAGAGTTTAATCTTGGATTCATCAGACCAGAGAATGTTGTTATGTTTAATCCTTTAGAATAAGGCTGTAACGTAACAAAATTGAGAAAAAGTCAAGGGGTCTGAATACTTTCCAAAAGCACTGTAGGTTGTAATCTCATTAATCTCATTGATCAACATTTCAACCAAATATTACCCAATCGTCCACATTTAAATTATTTTGTGTCCCAGTGGGAAGCCTCTCTAAGCTAGGTATTATCTAAGGCTCCTGTCGGAAAGAAAGGCTCTTAGGGGGGTATTCAGACCCGAGTTACGCACGTGTAAATTGAACTTAATTCACCTTTTAAGCATTTTTCCTCTCTATGTGTGTAGGTGTACTCTGACTTTGAACTTAAGTGTGGGGAAACACATGCTAGCCAGCTATACAATTGGGGTGGAGATCACAGAACTCGAGTTGTGGCAGAGGTCTGTCTACACATACCCGTATTCTGACCTTGACTTAATGCAATGTTCAAGACAACTCGGAATCTTGGAACCTCCAAGTTAATATGTGCATAAGTTTTTTGCATAGAGCTTCCTGTTGGTTGATTCTGATACGTTCCAAGTGGGAAATTGGAGCTTTCTACGACTAGTTTCCAAGTCAAACATTTCAAAGTTTCCAAGTTCTGAGTTGGCTTGAACACAGCATAATTCCCTAATAATTTCACCACCTTTACAAACCATTAATAAAAGTTGAGCAACCTGTCGGTTTCAAACATCTACTTAATGTTTTCACAGATGGAAATAACACCATTCTACATGCACTATAATTTATACATTGATAAGAGCTGTTATAGCTAGATAAATGAGTAATCAGTTTGGAGAAGGAGATGATAAATACAAATACTGGAAACATCAGGTTTTAAAGACCCAGATGCAGACACGTCAACTTGACAATGGTTTAATATTCCAACAGCGGCAGGCAATAGTCACATCAAGGCAGGCAAGGGTCAGTAAACCAGAGGTGGGGCAACGGTACCGGACGGCAGGCAGGGTCAGGGTCAGGGTAGACAGAGGTCAACAATCCAGAGGTGTGGCAAAGGTGCAGGACGACAGGCAGGCTCAGGGGCAGGCAGATTGGTCAGGCAGGCGGGCTCAGAGTCAGGACAGGCACGGGTCAAAACCAGGAGGGCGAGAAAAAGAGAGACTGGGAAAAGCCGGAGCTGAGAACAAAAACGCTGGTTGACTTGACAAACAAGATGAACTGGCAACAGAGAACACAGGTATAAATCCACAGGGGATAATGGGGGAGATGGGCGACACCTGGAGATGGGTGGAGACAATCACAAGGACAGGCGAAACAGATCAGGGTGTGACAGGAAATGCATAGTGATTGATTTGAATTGTTTTCCCTTATGATTGCTGAAGACAAAATCATATCAACATTTCGGCCCCGTTTCCACAGTGAAGTAGGCCTATAAATAGTTGTGCCATTATCAGAATTTGTATTATTTGGCCTTGTAATTTGTGGGGATAAAATGTTGGAGACCCAATCCAAATAGGCTGTAGACTATGGAATGAATGCCTTGCACAATGATAGGTTCGCCGAACCTACCAAGTTTTTTGTGCGCTCTAGAATATTTTCTAATACTTTTTTATTTTCTACAATTTGTATCATGTCAAATATTGGCCACTATCTGTAGCCACCATCAGTATTAACCAGACACATTTATAAACTATCACTGTAACGGTCGTCGTCGGTGGAAGAAGGTGAGGACCAAGATGCATCGTGGTATGTGTCCATATCTATTGGAATGAACATGGAAATAACAAAATAACAAAGGGAAACGACTGAAAATAGTTCTGGCTGGTGCAGACATACAACAGAAAATAAACACCCACGAAACAAAGGTGGAGAAAGGCTACCTAAATATGATTCTCAATCAGAGACAACTAACTACACCTGCCTCTGATTGAGAACCATACCAGGCCAAACTCAAAACACAACATAGAAAAACGAATATAGACAACCCACCCAACTCACGCCCTGACCATACTAAAACAAAGACATAACAGAAGAACTAAGGTCAGAAAGTGACAGGCGACTCTGGCAGCTCAGGACAGACGGGCGACTCTGGCAGCTCAGGACAGACGGGCGACTCTGGCAGCTCAGGACAGACGGGCAACTAGTCACATCAAGGCAGGCAAGGGTCAGTAAACCAGAGGTGGGGCAACGGTACCGGACGGCAGGCAGGGTCAGGGTCAGGGTAGGCAGAGGTCAACAATCCAGAGGTGTGGCAAAGGTGCAGGACGGCAGGCAGGCTCAGGGGCAGGCAGATTGGTCAGGCAGGCGGGCTCAGAGTCAGGACAGGCACGGGTCAAAACCAGGAGGGCGAGAAAAAGAGAGACTGGGAAAAGCCGGAGCTGAGAACAAAAACGCTGGTTGACTTGACAAACAAGATGAACTGGCAACAGAGAACACAGGTATAAATCCACAGGGGATAATGGGGGAGATGGGCGACACCTGGAGATGGGTGGAGACAATCACAAGGACAGGCGAAACAGATCAGGGTGTGACAGGAAATGCATAGTGATTGATTTGAATTGTTTTCCCTTATGATTGCTGAAGACAAAATCATATCAACATTTCGGCCCCGTTTCCACAGTGAAGTAGGCCTATAAATAGTTGTGCCATTATCAGAATTTGTATTATTTGGCCTTGTAATTTGTGGGGATAAAATGTTGGAGACCCAATCCAAATAGGCTGTAGACTATGGAATGAATGCCTTGCACAATGATAGGTTCGCCGAACCTACCAAGTTTTTTGTGCGCTCTAGAATATTTTCTAATACTTTTTTATTTTCTACAATTTGTATCATGTCAAATATTGGCCACTATCTGTAGCCACCATCAGTATTAACCAGACACATTTATAAACTATCACTGTAACGGTCGTCGTCGGTGGAAGAAGGTGAGGACCAAGATGCATCGTGGTATGTGTCCATATCTATTGGAATGAACATGGAAATAACAAAATAACAAAGGGAAACGACTGAAAATAGTTCTGGCTGGTGCAGACATACAACAGAAAATAAACACCCATGAAACAAAGGTGGAGAAAGGCTACCTAAATATGATTCTCAATCAGAGACAACTAACTACACCTGCCTCTGATTGAGAACCATACCAGGCCAAACTCAAAACACAACATAGAAAAACGAATATAGACAACCCACCCAACTCACGCCCTGACCATACTAAAACAAAGACATAACAGAAGAACTAAGGTCAGAACGTGACAGTACCCTCCCCCCAAAGGTGCGGACTCCGGCCGCAAAACCTGAACCTATAGGGGAGGGTCTGGGTGGGTGTCTGTCCGCGGTGGCGGCTCTGGCGTGGGACGTGGACCCCACTCCACCATAGTCTTTCTCCGCCTCTTTACCCGCCTCCGTGGCCTTTCGGCAGCACAGGACGGACGGGAGATTCCGGCAGCACCGGACAGGCAGGAGACTCCGGCAGCTCCGGAGTGAAGGGCGATTCTGGCAGCTCCTGGCTGACTGGCGGCTCTGGCAGCTCCTGGCTGACTGCCGGCTCTGGCAGCTCCTGGCTGACTGGTGGCTCTGGCAGCTCAGGACAGACGGGCGACTCTGGCAGCTCAGGACAGACGGGCGACTCTGGCAGCTCAGGACAGACGGGCGACTCTGGCAGCTCAGGACAGACGGCGACTCTGGCAGCTCAGGACAGACGGGCGACTCTGGCAGCTCAGGACAGACGGGCGACTCTGGCAGCTCAGGACAGACGGGCGACTCTGGCAGCTCAGGACAGACGGGCGACTCTGGCAGCTCAGGACAGACGGGCGACTCTGGCAGCTCAGGACAGACGGGCGACTCTGGCAGCTCAGGACAGACGGGCGACTCTGGCAGCTCAGGACAGGCGGGCGACTCTGGCAGCTCAGGACAGGCGGGCGACTCTGGCAGCTCAGGACAGGCGGGCGACTCTGGCAGCTCAGGACAGACGGGCGACTCTGGCAGCTCAGGACAGACGGGCGACTCTGGCAGCTCAGGACAGACGGGCGACTCTGGCAGCTCAGGACAGACGGGCGACTCTGGCAGCTCAGGACAGACGGGCGACTCTGGCAGCTCAGGACAGACGGGAGACTCTGGAAGCTCAGGACAGACGGGAGACTCTGGAAGCTCAGGACAGACGGGAGACTCTGGAAGCTCAGGACAGACGGGAGACTCTGTCTTCGGGAGAAAGAGAGGAGGACCAAAGCGCAGCATGGTAAGTGTTAATGATGATGTTTAATTAAAACTCAGAACACTAAACAATAAATGACAACGTGAATTTACAAAACCGAAACAGTACCGTGTGGCCCAAACACTCAACACGGAAACAAACACCCACAAACCAAAAGTGAAACCCAGGCTACCTAAGTATGATTCTCAATCAGGGACAACAATTGACAGCTGCCTCTGATTGAGAACCATACTAAGCCGAACTCAAAAACCAACATAGAAAACAAACATAGACTGCCCACCCCAACTCACGCCCTGACCATACTAAAACAAAGACAAAAACAAAGGAACTAAGGTCAGAACGTGACACTCTCAGGTCAGGGCGTGACAGTTTCCTTCTATTTGTTCTCTAAATTGCTTAGTTTACCTTTCTTTCCTCTGTCAGGTTAGTGAAGTCATTCCTGAGGGTCAATATACAGTCGTGGTCAAAAGTTTTGAGAATGACACAAATATTAATTTTCACAAAGTCTGCTGCCTCAGTTTGTATGATGGCAATTTGCATATACTCCAGAATGTTATGAATAGTGATCAGATTAATTGCAAAGTCCCTATTTGCCATGCAAATGAACTGAATCCCCAAAAAACATTTCCACTGCATTTCAGCCCTGCCACAAAAGAACCAGCTGACATCATGTCAGTGACTCTCTCATTAACACAGGTGTGAGTGTTGACGAGGACAAGGCTGGAGCTTCAAAAGGAGGGTGGTGCATGGAATCATTGTTTTTCCTCTGTCAACATGGTTACCTGCAAGGAAACACGTGCCGCCATCATTGCTTTGCACAAAATGGCTTCACAAGCAAGGATATTGCTGCCAGTTAGATTGCACCTAAATCAACCATTTATCGGATCATTAAGAACTTCAATTGTTGTGAAGAAGGCTTCAGGGCGCCCAAGAAAGTCCAGCAAGCGCTGGGGCACCACCAGTACAGAGCTTGCTCAGGAATGGCAGCAGGCAGGTGTGAGTGCATCTGCACCCCCAGTGAGGCGAAGACTTTTGGAGGATGGTCAAGAAGGGCAGCAAAGAAGCCACTTCTCTCTGGGAAGAATATCAGGGACAGACTGATATTCTGCAAAAGTGTCATGGGAATTTTTATCCCAATGGTTGAACTCAACTATCACTATAGCTTTGACCAATTCCCACTAGGTTGTAAAACTGGGGTTAATAAGAATTAGGCAAAGTCCCAGATTTCTGCAAAAGGTTGTTTTTTTATTCAGAGAACGTCCCCCCCCCCCCCCCCCTCCCCCCCAGACACACACACACGCACATCACTTTCCTACCAGCCTTGGCAGTTTCTCACCGTTCCTCTCCTCCCTAGAAGGGCCCTCTTTCCTGTTGTCAGCTTTTTCATGTGTAGTCTACCAGCCTCTGTTTTCTCAACCATACATTTCTCCCTCTTAACTTGTCCCACACATACATTATTGGATTATAGTCTTATAATTCTAATACATTTCACACTGTTAAATACGATTCAGGGTGGAATTCTTTAGTCATTACTTTAAACATATAAATTCCCCTATCAAAAAGGTATAGGGATTGGACTGCTGAGGACTGGGGTAAGGTTATTTTCTCTGATGAATCCCCTTTCCGATTGTTTGGGGCATCCGGAAAAAAGCTTGTCTGGAGAAGACAAGGTGAGCGCTACCATCAGTCCTGTGTCATGCCAACAGTAAAGCATCCTGAGGCCATTCATGTGTGAGGTTGCTTCTCAGCCAAGGGAGTGGGCTCACTCACAATTTTGCCTAAGAACACAGCCATGAATAAAGAATGATATCAACACATCCTCCGAGAGCAACTTCTCCCAACCATCCAGGAACAGTTTGGTGACGAACAATGCCTTTTCCAGCATGATGGTGTAAAAGTGTTAACTAAGTGGCTCGGGGAACAAAACATCGATATGTTGGGTCCATGGCCAGGAAACTCCCTATACCTTAATCCCTTTGAGAGCTTGTGGTCAACCCTCAAGAGGCTGGTGGACAAACAAAACCCCACAAATTCTGACAAACTCCAAGCATTGATTATGCAAGGGGTAGCCCAGAACTTTATTGACAGCATGCCAGGGCGGATTGCAGAGGTCTTGAAAAAGAAGGGTCAACACTGCAAATATTGACTCTTTGCATCAACTTCCATGTAATTGTCAATAAAAACCTTTGACACTTATGAAATGCTTGTAATTATACTTCAGTATTCCATAGTAACATCTGACAAAGATATCTAAAGACACTGAAGCAGCAAACTTTGTGGAAATTAATATTTGTGTCATTCTCAAAACTTTTGGCCACGACTGTGGTGGATATTATTCAACATATTACAAGTTGTGTAATAATTTGGGACATGTAGCCTATTAGAATAATAATGGAACGTGGCAGGTTGAACATGGAACCTGGCGCACAGTTAACAAAGACGGGACAAGTTGTCATTACAGTTCCAAGATCAATGGTCGCTGTATAGGACTGTTCAATCAATTTTGTACCCTTTTCTCCCCTTCCAATATTTCATGGATTGAACAACTGAAAATGGTCTACAAGGCGTCAAAAGCATTTCATAGGGATGCTGGCCCATGTTGACTCCAAAGCTTCCCACAGTTGTGTCAAGTTGGCTGGATGTTCTTTGGGTGGTGGACCATTCTTGATACACACGGGAAACATGCAGAAACATTGCAGTTCTTGACACATTCAAAATTGTGCACCTGGCACCTACCACCATACCCCATTCAAATGTAATTAAATATTTTGTCTTGCCCATTCACCCTCTGAATGGCACACATACACAATCCATGTCTCAATTTTCTCAAGGCTTAAAAATCCTTCTTTAACCTGTCTCCTCTACTTCATCTACACTGATTGAAGTGGATTTAACAGGTGACATCAATAAGATATCATAGCTTTCACCTGATTTCACCTGGTCAGTCTAGGTCATAGAAAGAGAAGGTGTTCGTAATGTTTTTTTTTTACTCACACAAACATCAAAGACGTCATACCGGCCCAGACCCACCTCTTCTCACCCCTATCTCCAGTGCCTAATGTTTTGTACACCCAATGTATGTCAATGACTGTTCTATTTATATGTGTGTGTGGGGGTGCGTGTGAGTGTAGATGTGTGTGTGTGTCTGTATATGAATGGGAGTGTGAGGGCGGAGTGAGGGATGGTGAATATGAATATGTCTAGAAGGCTGGGAGAGAATGGGTGTGTGGATGCATAGGGTATATGCTATGTGGGAATGAATGGATGAAGTCAATGGATGGGAATAAGTGTGTCTGAGAGGAAGTGAGCTTGGCTTGGATGGGCAAGGATGGGATATAGGGACAAGCTTGGCTTGGGTGGGATAAAGGGGGAGAACTGTGAGGGGGAGGTGGAGAGGGGTCAGTTTGGCTTGGGAGAGGGAGAAGGAAATATTTAACTATACTACAATTTAATTATATTTATATTTGTGACTTGCAAACCTGCTGTAAAATGAATAGGAGTTCTGGTCAGATTAGGAGAGGATGTTATTTCTTGTTTGCCATAATAGCTAAGATTCAATGGTGGATATTGGTGATACTGGAGAAGGGGCAGGTGTCTGGGAGGGCCTTCAGTGAAGCATCTGCCGTACCTCCACTTATCTCATCTGATGGACCCACTCTTCCCAGGTAGACCCTCACCCGCCACTATGTTTTATTTTAAGCAGCACTCCATCACTCTCCTTCTTGGTCAAATAGCCCTTACACAGCCTTTACGTATATTTTGGGTCATTGTTCTGTTGAAAAACAAATGATAGTGCTAATAAGCAAAAACCAGATGGGATGGCATATCGCTGGAGAATGCTGTGGTAGCCATGCTGGTTAAGTGTGCCTTGAATTATAAATAAATCACTGACAGTGTCACCAGCAAAGCACCTCCACACCATCACACCTCCTCCCCCATGCTTCACGGTGGGAACCACATATACAGAGGTCATCCGTTCACCTACTCTGCGTCTCACAAAGACAAGGCTGTTGGAAACAAAAAATCTCAAATTTCATCAGACAAAAGGACAGATTTCTAATGGCTCCAATGATAATAATGGCGCGAGACAGGATGGCTGCCATTTTATGGGCTCCTAACCAACTGTGCTATTTGCTCATTTTTTCGCATTGATTGTAATTTATTATGTACATAAAGTTGCTGCAACCGTTCCTTATGACCGAAAAGAGCTTCTGGACATCAGAACAGTAATTACTCACCTCGAACTGGACGAAGATTTTTTCTTTAATGAGTCCGACGCAAAGGATATACTGCTTTCAGGAGAACAGGTCCAATTCCCCGTCATTTGCGTGAAGAAAGGGCAGAGATGGAGTGGAGGTCCGGCGCCGACAGAGATGGCCGCCTCGCTTCGCATTCCTAGGAAACTATGCAGTGTTTTGTTTTTTTACGTGTTATTTCTTACATTAGTACCCCAGGTCATCTTAGGTTTCATTACATACAGTCGAGAAGAACTACTGAACATAAGATCAGCGTCAACTCACCATCAGTATGACCAAGAATATGTTTTTCGCGACGCGGATCCTGTGTTCTGCCTTTCACCCAGGACAATGGAATGGATCCCATGCAGTGACCCAAAAAAACGACTCCGAAAAAGAGGGAAACGAGGCGGTCTTCTGGTCAGACTCCGGAGACGGGCACATCGTGCACCACTCCCTAGCATTCTTCTCGCCAATGTCCAGTCTCTTGACAACAAGGTTGATGAAATCCGAGCAAGGGTAGCATTCCAGAGGGACATCAGAGACTGTAACGTTCTTTGCTTCACGGAAACATGGCTCACTGGAGAGACGCTATCGGAGGCGGTGCAGCCAGCGGGTTTCTCCACGCATCGCGCCGACAGAAACAAACATCTTTCTGGTAAGAAGAGGGGTGGGAGCGTATGCCTTATGGCTAACGAGACATGGTGTGATGAAAGAAACATACAGGAACTCAAATCCTTCTGTTCACCTGATTTAGAATTCCTCACAATCAAATGTAGACCGCATTATCCACCAAGAGAATTCTCTTCGATTATAATCACAGCCGTATATATCCCCCCCCAAGCAGACACATCGATGGCTCTGAACGAACTTTATTTGACTCTTTGCAAACTGGAATCCATTTATCCGGAGGCTGCATTCATTGTAGCTGGGGATTTTAACAAGGCTAATCTGAAAACAAGACTCCCTAAATTTTATCAGCATATCGATTGCGCAACCAGGGGTGGAAAAACCTTGGATCATTGTTACTCTAACTTCCGCGACGCATATAAGGCCCTGCCCCGCCCTCCTTTCGGAAAAGCTGACCACGACTCCATTTTGTTGATCCCTGCCTACAGACAGAAACTAAAACAAGAGGCTCCCACGCTGAGGTCTGTCCAACGCTGGTCCGACCAAGCTGACTCCACACTCCAAGACTGCTTCCATCACGTGGACTGGGACATGTTTCGTATTGCGTCAGACAACAATAATGACGAATACGCTGATTCGGTGTGCGAGTTCATTAGAACGTGTGTTGAAGATGTCGTTCCCATAGCAACGATTAAAACATTCCCTAACCAGAAACCGTGGATTGATGGCAGCATTCTCGTGAAACTGAAAGCGCGAACCACTGCTTTTAATCAGGGCAAGGTGACTGGTAACATGACCGAATACAAACAGTGCAGCTATTCCCTCCGCAAGGCTATCAAACAAGCTAAGCGTCAGTACAGAGACAAAGTAGAATCTCAATTCAACGGCTCAGACACAAGAGGCATGTGGCAGGGTCTACAGTCAATCACGGACTACAAGAAGAAATCCAGCCCAGTCACGGACCAGGATGTCCTGCTCCCAGGCAGACTAAATAACTTTTTTGCCCGCTTTGAGGACAATACAGTGCCACTGACACGGCCTGCAACGAAAACATGCGGACTCTCCTTCACTGCAGCCGAGGTGAGTAAGACATTTAAACGTGTTAACCCTCGCAAGGCTGCAGGCCCAGACGGCATCCCCAGCCGCGCCCTCAGAGCATGCGCAGACCAGCTGGCCGGTGTGTTTACGGACATATTCAATCAATCCCTATACCAGTCTGCTGTTCCCACATGCTTCAAGAGGGCCACCATTGTTCCTGTTCCCAAGAAAGCTAAGGTAACTGAGCTAAACGACTACCGCCCCGTAGCACTCACTTCCGTCATCATGAAGTGCTTTGAGAGACTAGTCAAGGACCATATCACCTCCACCCTACCCGACACCCTAGACCCACTCCAATTTGCTTACCGCCCAAATAGGTCCACAGACGATGCAATCTCAACCACACTGCACACTGCCCTAACCCATCTGGACAAGAGGAATACCTATGTGCGAATGCTGTTCATCGACTACAGCTCGGCATTCAACACCATAGTACCCTCCAAGCTCGTCATCAAGCTCGAGACCCTGGGTCTCGACCCCGCCCTGTGCAACTGGGTACTGGACTTCCTGAAGGGCCGCCCCCAGGTGGTGAGGGTAGGCATCTCAACATCTCAACAACATCTCCACCCCGCTGATCCTCAACACTGGGGCCCCACAAGGGTGCGTTCTGAGCCCTCTCGTACTCCCTGTTCACCCACGACTGCGTGGCCACGCACGCCTCCAACTCAATCATCAAGTTTGCGGACGACACAACAGTGGTAGGCTTGATTACCAACAACGACGAGACGGCCTACAGGGAGGAGGTGAGGGCCCTCGGAGTGTGGTGTCAGGAAAATAACCTCACACTCAACGTCAACAAAACTAAGGAGATGATTGTGGACTTCAGGAAACAGCAGAGGGAACACCCCCCTATCCACATCGATGGAACAGTAGTGGAGAGGGTAGCAAGTTTTAAGTTCCTCGGCATACACATCACAGACAAACTGAATTGGTCCACTCACACAGACAGCATCGTGAAGAAGGCGCAGCAGCGCCTCTTCAACCTCAGGAGGCTGAAGAAATTAGGTTTGTCACCAAAAGCACTCACAAACTTCTACAGATGCACAATCGAGAGCATCCTGGCGGGCTGTATCACCGCCTGGTACGGCAACTGCTCCGCCCACAACCGTAAGGCTCTCCAGAGGGTAGTGAGGTCTGCACAACGCATCACCGGGGGCAAACTACCTGCCCTCCAGGACACCTACACCACCCGATGTTACAGGAAGGCCATAAAGATCATCAAGGACATCAACCACCCGAGCCACTGCCTGTTCACCCCGTTATCATCCAGAAGGCGAGGTCAGTACAGGTGCATCAAAGCTGGGACCGAGAGACTGAAAAACAGCTTCTATCTCAAGGCCATCAGACTGTTAAACAGCCACCACTAACATTGAGTGGCTGCTGCCAACACAGTGACACTGACACTGACTCAACTCCAGCCACTTTAATAATGGGAATTGATGGGAAATTATGTAAATATATCACTAGCCACTTTAAACAATGCTACCATATATAATGTTACTTACCCTACATTATTCATCTCATATGCATATGTATATACTGTACTCTATATCATCGACTGCATCCTTATGTAATACATGTATCACTAGCCACTTTAACTATGCCACTTTGTTTACACACTCACCTCATGTATATACTGTACTCGATACCATCTACTGTATCCTGCCTATGCTGCTCTGTACCATCACTCATTCATATATCCTTATGTACATATTCTTTATCCCCTTACACTGTGTATAAGACAGTAGTTTTGGAATTGTTAGTTAGATTACTTGTTGGTTATTACTGCATTGTCGGAACTAGAAGCACAAGCATTTCGCTACACTCGCATTAACATCTGCTAACCATGTGTATGTGACAAATAAAATTTGATTTGATTTGATTTGAGATACCGATGGAGAAGGTCGGGTTGCCTTGCTAGGATGAGTAAATCCCCATTTGGGTTGCCTTGCAAATGAGTAAATCCCCAGAAGGTTGGGTTGCCTTGCAAATTAGTAAATCCCCATTATCATTGGTTCTATTGGCCAACGTGCAATTGTAACTGGAAAACAAACTGGATGATCTATGGTCGAAGACTATCGCACCAACGGGACATTAAAAACTGTAATATCTTATGTTTTACCGAGTCGTGGCTGAATGACGACAATGATGATATAGAGCTAATATAGAGTAGCTACATCTGGAGAGACGTGGGGCGGGGGTGTGTGTCTATTTGTCAATAACTGCTGGTGCGCGATGTCGAATGTTAAAGAATTCTACAGGTATTGCTCGCCTGAGGTAGAACACCTCATGATAAGCTGTAGACCACACTATCTACCAAGAGAGTTCTCATGTATTTTATTCGTGGCCGTCAATATACCACCACAAACCGATGCTGACACTAAGAATGACCGCACTCAACGAGCTGTATAAGGCCATAAGCAAACAACAAAATTCTCATCCAGAAGCAGCGCTCCTAGTGGCAGGGGAAAGGCAAACCTAAATCTGTTTTACCTAATTTTTACCAGCATGTCACATGTGCAACCAGAGGGAAATACATTCTATACCACCTTTACTCCACACACAGAGATGCATACAAAGCTCTCCCTCGCCATCCATTTGGAAAATCTGACCATAACTCTATCCTCCTGATTCCTGCTTACAAGCAAAAACGCAAGCAGGAATTACCAGTGACTCACTCAATACGGAACTGGTTGATGACACGGATGCTACACTACAGGACTTTTGCTAGCACTTTTGCTAGCACAGACTGGAATATGTTCCGTGAATCATCCAATGGCATTGAGGTGTATACCACCTCAGTCACCAGCTTCATCAATAAATGCATTGAGGGGTTCGTCCACACAGTAACCGTACGTACATTGGTTCCTCCTTTAAAAGTTGTGAGCTTACACCGCTCGACTTTAGGTATCCAGCGTCATGGCTTCATTGCTCCAGACCACCACAAGGAGGAGTTAGAGCACTCATTATGCATTTGGGTTCCAATGACAAATTTGACGTGAGCCACTCCTCCTTTGTGACTTTCTTCAGCAGAGATGGCTACAGGAGTCAAATGTAAGTAGTTATAACGTCATAACGAGTCAAGCAAAAAATGTAAAATTGGGAGGAATATGTTAGAGACAAATGATTGTGCATATTTTTTTGTCATAAAGTAAATTTAGGAAAATCGCTATTTTGCTAGTTTTTTTCTGTCATATCCAATACCAGGTGTATCAAACTCCATTCTGTGAATGATGCTGTATCTGCATAAATGTATTGCAATTTTACACTTCAACAGTGTTTACCACTCCTGCTCCTGGGACATAAATGATTAAACATTGTAACTATGCACTAGACTAGAAACATGATTTTGTAATTCATATATACAGAATAAAAACAGTACATCCTGCTGGCACGCCCACAAGCGTGCTGAATGATGCGTGGAGGAGAGCGAGGAATGAGATGGGAGTAACAATCCAGGCTATTTGATCTGAGACCTACATAATAATGTAATGAAACAAGCAGGGAGCAGGTTTCGAACCCTCAACATTCTAGTTTACAATTAGTATTTGGTAGCATTGCCTTTAAATTGTTTAACTTGGGTCAAACGTCTCATGTAGCCTTCCACAAGCTTCCACCAATAAGTTGGGTGAATTTTGGCCCATTCCTCCTGTCAGAGCTGGTGTAACTGAGTCAGGTTTGTAGGCCTCCTTGCTCGCACACGCCTTTTCAGTTCTGCCCACAAATGTTCTATAGGATGAGGTCAGGGCTTTGTGATGGTCACTCCAATACCTTGACTTTGTTGTCCTTAAGCCATTTTGCCACAACTTTGGAAGTATACTTGGGGTCATTGTCACTTTTGAAGACCCATTTGCAACCAAGCTTTCACTGATGTCTTGAGATGTTGCTTCAATAAATCCACATAATGTTCCTCCCTCATGATGCCATCTATTTTGTGAAGTGCACCAGTCCCCCCTGCAGCAAAGCACCCACACAACATGATGCTGGCACCCCCGTGCTTCATGGTTGGGATGGTATTCTTCGACTTGCAAGCTTCCCCCTTTTTCCTCCAAACATAATGATGGTCATTATGGCCAAACAGCTCTATTTTTGTTTCATCAGACAAGAGGACATTTCAGTTTTTAAGTCTGTCTTTTTCAAGATAATTGATGAGAAGAGTATGGTCCAACCCATCAAGTATTTCACTGCACCCTCTTATGACATTTCTTGAAATATGCAGACAGACGGATTAAAAGTACATTTCCATTGTTATACTTCTGACAGCCAACTTTCTACTTCCATCCATAACTGTTGGACTGGAAAGCCTATCTGCAAGGTTTTGTATATCTTACCTATCATATGAATATCATTTTCTGACTCAAATAGGATTCCCTCAAGATTGCTCTGATGTCCAAAAGATTTCAAATTGAAATTTCGTGATATGAAACTTTTAAGATGAATGTATTTGAAAATATCTAACGGTTTGTGTTCCATAATGATTTAAAAAGTCTGCGTGTTATGATTTATTTTTACTACAATTTGTATTTTGTCTTAATGAAATATTTTCCACAATTACTTGACCCTCAGTAACAACCACATGTACGTGACTGTGTTTACAGAGGAAACAAAAAAAGGTAGCCTTATTCAAACAATGGAATGGAATGATAAGAAGGTAGGGTAGGGCCTACCTACGAACACTAAATTGGCAGTTAAATATACGTGATTATTACTTGTGGTCGCTACTAATAGTGGCTAATAATATTTAACATATAACCTACAAATTGAAGGAAATACGAAAAGTTGGGGCATATGATTAAAACGTTCTAGACAGCACAGATGTTACATTTTGTGTGACTCTTTGGCTTGTCATCTCATTTGGCTTGCCTATCAAAATGCATTCCCTGCACGTAAAAAAGCCATACAATTAAAATTCTGCATAATGGCACAGCATTTCATACTTCACTGTGGGAGTGGCATAAAAAGTTTCCTGACATATGAATGGTTTCCAGCGATCATAAGGTAAAATAGATCTTATATCAATTACAGTTGTAATTTAGCCTGTATTTACAATCCCCTTATCTAAACGGATTACTCATTTAGCTAGCTCTTATCAACAGCTCTTATCAATTTATAAATTACAGTGCATGGAGAATGGTGTTATTACTATCAGAAAAAAGAAAGAAGATGTTTTCTACTTGGAACTGACAGGTTTGCTCGACCTTATTCATGGTTTCCTCATGCATAAAGGTGGTGGAATTACGAGGGAATTAAGTCAAGGTCCGAATATGGCGTATCTGTGGACACAACTGTGCCACACCTCCATTTCTGTGAACTCCACCCCAAACGGGTACCTGGTTGGCACTGGCTTTTTCCCATGCTTAAGTTCAAGGTAAGAATACGCATAGAGAGAGTGCATAAAAAAGTGCATAAAAAAGGTATTTAAGTTCCATTTACGTGTGTGTAACTCAGGACTGAATTACCTTAGAGAAGAGAGGAGAAGGTCTTGTTCTATTTCTACTTGAGTTTATTTCAGAAAAAGTTTCCTCCTAAAAAGACAACTCACTTAATTACAGGTTATATTTTGTATTTTTTATTTTAAAAAATGTAATGAATTATTTTTTCCCCATGTTTGCTTGCTTTGCCCATCAGATAATTGGTCTACAATCAGATAATGAAAGATCTGCTATGTAAAATGGAGGAGCAGCTGAAAAGGCTGAGAGGTTTGTTGATTGATTAGTTTTGTCATGGTATAGGGCAGGGATGAGCAACTTTGATGGGGGTGGGGGCCACAAAAAATCTGAACTCATCAGGCCTGCATACCCACATCCATACCCACACATGCAGTCAGAGCCAGCTCGAGCCTTTAGGGGGCCCATAGTGAAATGTTGTTGGCCCCCAGTTAATTTCCTGCAATTCTACACATGGGCCATTGAAAAAAAATGCTGCTGTTTAAAGCAAATTTGCTGCAATTCTATTTTAACTTGTGGCTGAGAGAAGATTTTGCAATTTTATAACTAATTTCATTTTGCCAAATCAATGGTGGCCCCCCGGTCAGCAATTCGACCATGATTACTCTATGTTCAGATAGCTGGCTGCTAGACTAACTTACCGATCTAAAAAATGTTAGCTGACAAGGGCTAATTGTGTGACTGTCAGTGACTGACATAAGAGGAAAACTGCTGATGCACAACCACATTTCTACATTAGTCAGTTGCTCAGCTGAATGCATTCAATAGAAATGTGTCTTCCCGCATTTAACCCAACCCCTCTGAATAGGGAGAGCTGCGGGGACTGCCTTAATCGACGTCCACATCATCAGCGCCCGGAGAGCAATTGTTGTTTAAGTGATAATGCCAGAGAAGCTAGTATTTGGAGGATATATTGGCACAGGTATTGTTAGGCCCGAGATGCGGTCGAGGGCATCATCACTTTTATACAAAGGGTCACCAACATATTCAAATAATGAGTTATATATTTTCATTAAAAAAAAATGTTTTGATTAATTTAATAATACCATTTAATCCTTCTACGAGATATAGTCCTGACAAAAACCTAGGGTTCCTACTCAAACCGGCTGGTCGTTCATTCTATCAGTTTGGTTGCCAGAGAAGCAACCCAGTTGTTAAGTCTTTTAATTCTAAATCTATAGATAGCCATTCGTTCTAAATGTTCCGTTGCCATGATGGCTGGCAACATTATTATCCCTTGCTTGCTAGCTAGCCGACGTTGGCTAACACAGTCACGTCAAACAGTACAACCAGAATAACAGCAAAGTCGCTGCATTTGTTTAAGCTGTTTTCTGGATACATGCATAACAATGAGCTAATAATGTGCGATTTCACATGGCATAGAACATTTGCTCTCTCGCCAGGCCACTGTTCAGAAGAGATTGTCAACTACACAGCTAACACAATCACTTCAAACTAAAGCTGGAATGACAGCAAACTAGCTCCATTTAATGTTTTTCTTTTAACATTTCTTTGTCTCTATCCATATAAGTGATGTTGATTCATAATTTCGACTGACTGAGAAAAGATGCTAGCCTGTTTGTCTCGTCCCATTCATTACCATAGGACAGCTGAAGATCGAATTTCAATATTGGAACAAAGTTGCGAGCTGAGACAGACAACAAGGTTATTACAAATCTCCGATGTTGAAAATCAAGCGCTAGTCTTAAAGAAATGGGAGATAATGTCTAGATCATTTTTACAGTGTTGATCTAGAATATACAGTAAATTGCCTGGCTGAGCTGATGAGACAGTGGATTGCACAGTCAGATGGAACAGAGTAAATAGGCATTTCAATGTCATAGATTTAGCCAGTGGTAACTTGTGGAATAGACACCAGCCGGAATGTGTTTTTATACAATCAGCACCTAGGATTAGACCCGCCTGTTGAATCATTGGGGTTATCTGCCTTGCAGAACAGCAGAGTTTTTGGCAGATTTTTCAGGTTTTGGATACTAACAAGCAATCTTTCAGTTACTGGCCCAATGCTCTTAACCACTAGGCTACTACTCTAACTCTTAACAGTTAGTTGAGTCCTCTACTGAGTATTTTGTGGGGGCAGGGACACTTGATCTGCGAGACTACAAAAGGGGGACTCTGGCAAAACAATGTTCTTGTTTTTTCAATTTACGGAGAGCCAGAGGCACACTCCAACACTCAGACATCATTTACAAATGCAGTATTTGTGTTTAGTGAGACCGCCATATCAGAGGCAGTAGGGATGACATTGTGTTATATTTATGTGTGTGAATTGGACCGTATTGCTGTACTGCCTGAGCATTCAAAGTGTAGTACTTTTGGGTGTCAGGAAAATTCTATGGGAGTAAAAAGTACATATTTTCTTTAGGAATGTAGTGGAGTAAGAGTACTTACAGAGGGATTAACTGCCTCTCTAAGGCCAGCTATGAGGCCAGGGGCATACAGACAGGGCTCTGACAATGGACCAGATAACTGAACTGACTAGGTTCACTCAGTGGACCTGAGGAGGGATCTGGACATTCAACCTGACGCATCCCAGAGATGATTATTCATGATAAGCCTGCTCTCTCTCGCTCTGTCTCTCTCTCTCCCGCTCTCTCTCTCTTTCTTTCTGTCTGTCTCCCTCTCTCTCTGTGAGGAGAAGAGACGTGATGTATTTTATTTGTTACAGGTGCTATGGTGAAGCTGCTCTGGAGGATGCAGCGGTACTGGTAGGTGTGTGTTTGACGTGACATGTGAGTGCCCTGGGGGCAGATAGATGCTTCCTCAGTCAGGAAGAGAACCAGAGCTGTCAGACACCTAATTGTTCCTGCAGAGCTCCTGATGGGGAAAAAAGGGGCAAGATGGCCTCCAACCTGACTCCTAGAAATCAGGCAGCTCAATGTGTCAACACAATGCTCTCACAAGGGTGTGTGTCTATGTGTGTCTGTCTGTCAGTGTGAGAGTGTATGTGTGTACTGTACACTGAGTATACCAAACATTAGGAACACCTTCCTAATGTTGAGTTGCACCCCTCCCCTTTTGCCCTCTGACCAGCCTCAATTCATTGGGGCATAGACTCTACAAGGTGTCGAAAGCATTCGACAGGGATGCTGGCCCATGTTGACTCCAATTCTTCCAACAGTTGTGCCAAGTTGGTTGGATGTCCTTTGGGTGGTGGACCATTCTTGATACACAGGGGAAGCTGTTGAGCATGAAAAACCCAGCAGCGTTGCAGTTCTTGACACAAACCAGTGCGCCTGGCACCTACTACCGTACCCCGTTCAAAGACACTTACATATTTTGTCTTGGCCATTCACCCTCTGAATAGCACACATACACACACACACACATACATGTCTCAATTGTCTCAAGGCTGAAAAATCCTTCTTTAACCTGTCTCCTCCCCTTCATCTACACTTATTGAATTGGATTTAACAAGTGACATCTTCACTTGGATTCACCTGTTCAGTCTATGTCATGGAAAGAGCAAGTGTTCTTAATGTTTTGTACACTCATTGTGTGTGTTGGCTGTGAGGAAGCAGTATGGATTTTTGCCCCATGTTTTTTATACTGATATCCTGCGGCAGGCAGAAGATGGAAACCTTTTTAACCTGCTGGTCCTATGGAGTTAATTAGCATGTCATAAATACCCTTCTTTGGCTTCTTGTACAGGACACGGCTGATAACAGATACAGAAAGCAACTGGCAACTACCTATAACACTTTCCTGTTGGAGGACACCTGTGGGCCTGTAGTTTAATACCTACAATTGAGGTCAGAGAGTGTCACTATCTTTGAAAAAGCTTCCCAACACATAGAAGGTTGTCCTCCCACTGTCCCAAGGCTCCTCTGTCAGACAAACTGTGAGTCATCCATGTTTCATCTTCACCACAGGCTGAACACTGGGATGGGATTCTAAACGTACTCAGAAAAACACACCACCACTCCTAGGCACTGTGTTCCCCTCCTCTGTACGTGTCCTTACAAGAAAAATAATCAACACCACCTGTCTCATCTCTCTGCACACACACACACACACACACACACACACACACACACACACACACACACACACAGATAGTTGTGTATTACTAAACATGTGAGGACATTTTGTGGACCAACCGTTGATTCCCATTCAAAATCCTATTTTCCCCAACTCTAAACCTAAACCTTACCCTATCCTTAACCCTAACCTTAACCGTAACCCTCAATCCTAATCCTAATTCGAAACCTAACCCCTAACCCTAATTATAACCCTAACCCTTAAATAGCCTTTTTCCTTTTTAGGACCGGCAAATGTCCTCACTTTTACGAGTTCTCATTGGTTTACTATTCTTGAGACGGATTCTGGTTGTGGAGGTAATTGACTGTAGGGGAGAGAATGTGTTAGTGTCTCCATCTGTCTCCCTCCCTGCTCCTGTGTTGTTCAGTGTTGTGTGGCCTGGGAACAGTGGAGAGCGGCCCTCTCTCCCAGTATTGACTCATGAATTATTGAACCCAACGGGATCACCTGGGTGATCTCATTATGGAGGTGCCAGAGGAGAGAGGGCTGCAGTATGGTAGGCATGAGACTCCAATCAAACAGCCAACAGCATGAGGCCGGCTACTCTACCACATCTCCACCCCAATTATCGCTTTAGAGCCAATGTAACACACACATGCAGGCACACACTGAGTTTGTCTCTCGCTCTGTTCTCTCACACACACATTCCCTCAACCTCAGAGTTAATCCAACATGACGATATACACACTGTGACAAACAGTAGCTGTTTCCTTGGAAGTTGTGGGAATGTAGGTTTTGGTTTTCCATTGCTTCTGGGAACGAAGCCATACGTTTCCTAACTAGTAAACAGTTTTTTAAACGTTCTGAGGATGGAAGTGAAAGTTTTGCCTGTTTTGTGAATGTTCATTTTTTGGTTTCAGGGAGGTTCTGGAATGTTTTAGTATGGTTCCCAGAAAGTTTTCCTGGGAGGTTTTATTAACATTCTGAGAATGGAAATTAAAGGTTATTCAATTTCTGATGTTGCGCATAAGACATTCCACTCTGACTGGAAGGAGAGCGAGTGAACAAATTGTTGAGAGTGAATTGTTTGTTGCTAAAGGTTAAGTTTAATATTCTAGAGTCTGTTTGTTGCAAAAGGTTAAATTGAACATTCTAGAGTCCATTTGTTTGATTACATTTTTTCATTTGGGTGTATTTACCGATGGACTACATATTTATTCATTGGATGGTTCTTCCATTGATCGGGTTCCCGCCTACAAATATCTGGACATTTGGATTTACAAAGACTTCCTGTTTAAAAAACATACTGATGAACTAGTTAAAAAGCTAAGATTTAAAGTGGGCTTATTTTTTTTAGAAATAGATCTTGCCTCTCCCTAAATAGCAGGAATCAGATTGTACAGTCAACTTTCCTGCCAGTTCTTGATAATGGTGACACCGTTTACCAGATTGCAACAGCCACTACTCTTAAACCTTAGGATGCTGTCTAACATGGGGCCATTCATTTTATTACTGGTGACAGGTTTAATACCACTGCATCCTGTATCAAAAGGGTGGCTGGTCCTCATTAAAGTCACTTAGATCAATGTATTACTCCCATTTTGTTTACAAAGCCCTACTACACAAGATTCCAACTTACCTAACTTCATTGCTAACGTATAACATATTGGGGCAGCAGGTAGCCTAGTGGTTAGAGCATTGGGCCAGTAATTAAAAGGTTGTTGGATTGAATCCCTGAGCTGACAAGGTCAAAATCTGTCGTTCTGCCCCTGAACAAGGCAGTTAACCCACTGTTCACCGGTAGGCCATCATTTTAAGTAAGAATTTGTTCTTAATTGACTTCCCTAATTAAAATATAGGCAGTGGTGTAAAGAGCTTAAGTAAAAATTATTTCAACTACTGCTTAAGTAGTTTTTTGGGTATCTTTACTTTATTTTTATATACTTAAGTATATTTTAGCAACTACATTTACTTTTGATACTTAAGTTAAGTAAATTTAAAGCCAAATACTTTTATACTTTTACTGAAGTAGTATTTTACTGGGTGACTTTCACCTTTACTTGAGTCATTTTCTATTAAGGTATCTTTACTTTTACTCAAGTATGATAATCAGGTACTTTTTACACCACTGAATTTAGGTAAATCCTCCTTTAGTTTTTTAGCCCCCATTGTTGGAATAACCTACAAAATGCATTGCATCTTGATTCCCTGGTGCAGCTTGTCACACCCTGATCTGTTTTACCTGTCTCCACCCCCTCCAGGTGTCGCCCATCTTCCCCATTATCTCCTGTGTATTTATACCTGTGTTCTCTGTTTGTCTGTTGCCGGTTCATTTTGTTTTGTCAAGCCTACCAGCGTTTCCCTCTGTTCCTGTCTCTCGATTGTTCCTGGTTTCTAGTTTTTCCCAGTGTTGACCTTTTCTGCCTGCCCTGAGCCTGCCTGCCGTCATGTACCTTTGTACCTTTATCTGGATTACTGAGCCCTGCCTGCCCTTGACCTATCTTTTGCCGGCTCCTGTTGGATTAATAAACTGTTGTTACTTTGACGTTGTCTGCATCTGGGTCTTACCTGAAACGTGATAGCCGTTGGGGAAGTTTAAGACTCTGGTGTCAAATTAATTTATTAGGGATTGCAGTTGTTTCGATTGATTGTAGTGGTTTATTTGTTGAAATTGTGGTGTTGCGGTTGTGCCTTGTGGTTATTATTCTTCTGTTGTCGTGGAAATTCTTACACAGGGGCACTCAAAGTCAATTTTAAATTACTCATTCTTTGTCACCTCGCTGGAGTGGTTCCACCAAACTTGATGCACGATAGTGAACGTCTGTCAGGAGTTCTCCTGTCCCATTAGTTCTCATATATACCGCAGACAAGTCATATTTGCATGATTTAGCTTATTCATAATTAATGAATCACTAACATTTGCTTCATTCTTGTGACCGACCAATACTGGGTCATGCATATGACAGACCAATACCTCACGAGGCTTCTTCTCTCTAAGGGTCTGGGAGTACTGGCATTTTCAGTACTCATTCTCAAAACAAGGGTCTGGGAGTACTGGCAAAAATTACAATGCTATACTACTATAACCGCTGTACTATACAGTTGTGAAGATTCAGAGCAGGAGCGGTAGCAGATTCACAGAAGTTTGTGGCGTCTGATGGCTCTGATTGCAATTAGCCACATTTGTGTGTGTAAAGTTATGAATGCAATTTATTTAGTTTTGCTGCCACGAGGATGCTATACATCACATTAACACATTGTGGAGTCATCTAATGGTTTAACAACTTCATAATGCTTTTGAAATTGAAAATGAAGAGAAAATCCTGCAAAGGATCCTCTTGCTCTTTCTTTTCACTAACTCACACTCTTTCTATCATACACACACACACTCCCCTTCTCGCTATCTCTCATCATACATTATATATATTTTTAAACACAAAGTAAATTATATTTAACACGTAGTGAAATTAAAATGTATGAAAATATGCATACTTAACGGCACTCACTTGCCACACATCTTGACATCACTTTATTGGTCAATTGCACACAAGGTCCAAACGAAATTTGACTTCTGCTTTTCACCCAACCTATCCGAAAGACACGGGAGACGCGGGAGACTGTGGCAGCTCTGGACAGGCGGGAGACTCTGGCAGCTCTGGACAGGCGGGAGACTCCGGCAGCTCTGGACAGGCGGGAGACTCCGGCAGCTCTGGACAGGCGGGAGACTCCGGCAGCTCTGGACAGGCGGGAGACTCCGGCAGCTCTGGACAGGCGGGAGACTCCGGCAGCTCTGGACAGGCGGGAGACTCCGGCAGCTCTGGACAGGCGGGAGACTCCGGCAGCTCTGGACAGGCGGGAGACTCTGGCAGCTCTGGACAGGCGGGAGACTCTGGCAGCTCTGGACAGGCGGGAGCACCTGTAGGGCTAAGACGGAGAGACAGCCTGGTGCAGGGAGCTGCCACCGGAGGGCTGGTGCGTGGAGGTGGTACTGGATAGATCAGACCGTGCAGGCGCACTGGCGCTCTTGAGCACCGAGCCTGCCCTACCTTACCTGGTTGAATGCTCCCGGTCTCCCTGACAGTGCGGCGAGGTGGAATAGACCACACTGGGCTGTGCTGGTGAACCGGGGACACCATGCGTAAGGCTGGTGCCATGTATGCCAGCCCAAGGAGACGCACTGGAGACCAGATGCGTAGAGCCGGCGTCATGGCACCTGGCTCGATGCCCACTCTAGCCCGGCCGATACGAGGAGCTGGTATGTACCCCACCGGGCTATGCACCCGCACTGGGGACACCGTGCGCTCCACAGCATAACACGGTGCCTGCCCGGTCTCTCTCGCCCTCCGGTAAGCACAGGACGTTGGTGCAGGTCTCCTACCTGGCTTCGCCACACTTCCTGTGTGCCCTCCCCCCAATACATTTTTGGGGCTGACTCTCGGGCTTCCATCCGCGCCGCCATGCTGCCTCCTCATACCAGCGCCTCTCCGCCTTCGCTGCCTCCAGCTCTTCTTTGGGGCGGCGATAATCTCCTGGCTGTGCACAAGGTCCTTTCCCGTCTAGGATCTCCTCCTAAGTCAATTTCTCCAAATAGTGCTGCCTCTCCTGCTGCTGCTGTTGCTGCTGCTGCCTGCTACCACGTCACTTGGTCCTTTTGTAGTGGGTGGTTCTGTAACGGCTTTCTTCCGTCGAAGGAGAGGAGGACCAAAATGCAGCGTAGTTCGTGTTCAACATGTTTAATAAAAGACGATAACGTGAACACTACACAAATACAAAATAACAAACGTGGCAAAACCCAAAACAGTCCTATCTGTTGCAGAGAACACAAAGACAGGAAACAATCACCCACAAAATACCCACAGAATATGGCTGCCTAAATATGGTTCCCAATCAGAGACATCAATAGACAGCTGCCTCTAATTGAGAACCAATCTAGGCAACCATAGACCTACAAACTACCTAGAAAGGATACAGCCCCATAAACATACAAAAACCCCTAGACCAGTCAAAACACATAAATCCCCCATGTCACACCCTGACCTAACCAAAAGAATAAAGAAAACAAAGATAACTAAGGCCAGTGCGTGACAAATATAAAATATATTTTGATTTGTTTAACACTTTCTTGGTTACTACATGATTCCATATGTTTTATGTCATAGTTTTGATGTTTTCACTATTATTCTACATTGTAAAATAGTCAAAATAAAGAAAAACCCTTGAATGGATAGGTGTTCTAAAACTTTTGACTGGTTGTGTACAGATACTCGGGGTGCTGTTGTTGTGTGCGGGCATCTAGTATTTCATCATACCAGCAACCCTTCGGTTGCTAGCTCACTTCCAAACAGATTTTTCCACTCTGAAAACGATATTCAAACTGGCAAGCCAACCTAACCACTAGGCTACGTGCCGCCCATAGAAACCAGTAGAAAAAATCGTAAAGTTCAAACGAAGGTAAGTAATTAAATGCTAACACCTCTTTCCATTCACACTAATGTGCATAATCGCATGTTACATGCAATTATGTACATTAATATGAAAGGAAATCAGTGTTGGCGTTTAATTACTTACCTTCTTCTGAATTTTAAGTATTTTTGTACTGGTTTCTATTTCTAGCTAAATGGTTAATTAGTCAGTTTGGACTGTATGTGACAGTTTTACATTCATTAACATTTTTTATAAGTGTACAGTAGTGTACTGTACTGTAGTTAGCAGTACACTGTATTGCTCATTAATATCCCTTCAGTGCATACCCACAATGTTTCAAAGGTTGATGAAATATTATAGCAATTACCAGTTTCTCCTACTTTAGGCATTGTAATATGTACAGTGCCTTGCGAAAGTATTCGGCCCCCTTGAACTTTGCGACCGTTTGCCACATTTCAGACTTCAAACATAAAGATATAAAACTGTATTTTTTTTGTGAAGAATCAACAACAAGTGGGACACAATCATGAAGTGGAACGACATTTATTGGATATTTCAAACTTTTTTAACAAATCAAAAACTGAAAAATTGGGCGTGCAAAATTATTCAGCCCCCTTAAGTTAATACTTTGTAGCGCCACCTTTTGCTGCGATTACAGCTGTAAGTCGCTTGGGGTATGTCTCTATCAGTTTTGCACATCGAGAGACTGACATTATTTCCCATTCCTCCTTGCAAAACAGCTCGAGCTCAGTGAGGTTGGATGGAGAGCATTTGTGAACAGCAGTTTTCAGTTCTTTCCACAGATTCTCGATTGGATTCAGGTCTGGACTTTGACTTGGCCATTCTAACACCTGGATATGTTTATTTTTGAACCATTCCATTGTAGATTTTGCTTTATGTTTTGGATCATTGTCTTGTTGGAAGACAAATCTCCGTCCCAGTCTCAGGTCTTTTGCAGACTCCATTAGGTTTTCTTCCAGAATGGTCCTGTATTTGGCTCCATCCATCTTCCCATCAATTTTAACCATCTTCCCTGTCCCTGCTGGAGAAAAGCAGGCCCAAACCATGATGCTGCCACCACCATGTTTGACAGTGGGGATGGTGTGTTCAGCTGTGTTGCTTTTACGCCAAACACAACGTTTTGCATTGTTGCCAAAAAGTTCAATTTTGGTTTAATCTGACCAGAGCACCTTCTTCCACATGTTTGGTGTGTCTCCCAGGTGGCTTGTGGCAAACTTTAAACGACACTTTTTATGGATATCTTTAAGAAATGTCTTTCTTCTTGCCACTCTTCCATAAAGGCCAGATTTGTGCAATATACGACTGATTGTTGTCCTATGGACAGAGTCTCCCACCTCAGCTGTAGATCTCTGCAGTTCATCCAGAGTGATCATGGGCCTCTTGGCTGCATCTCTGATCAGTCTTCTCCTTGTATGAGCTGAAAGTTTAGAGGGACGGCCAGGTCTTGGTAGATTTGCAGTGGTCTGATATATTATCGCTTATTCAATATTATCGCTTGCACAGTGCTCCTTGGGATGTTTAAAGCTTGGGAAATCTTTTTGTATCCAAATCCGGCTTTAAACTTCTTCACAACAGTATCTCGGACCTGCCTGGTGTGTTCCTTGTTCTTCATGATGCTCTCTGCGCTTTTAACGGACCTCTGAGACTATCACAGTGCAGGTGCATTTATACGGAGACTTGATTACACACAGTTGGATTGTATTTATCATCATTAGTCATTTAGGTCAACATTGGATCATTCAGAGATCCTCACTGAACTTCTGGAGAGAGTTTGCTGCACTGAAAGTAAAGGGGCTGAATAATTTTGCACGCCCAATTTTTCAGTTTTTGATTTGTTAAAAAAGTTTGAAATATCCAATAAATGTCGTTCCACTTCATGATTGTGTCCCACTTGTTGTTGATTCTTCACAAAAAAATACAGTTTTATATCTTTATGTTTGAAGCCTGAAATGTGGCAAAAGGTTGCAAAGTTCAAGGGGGCCGAATACGTTCGCAAGGCACTGTATGTGCATTCAATGCAAATCACTGAATAGTGTAACTCAGCACTTGACCCATGTTCTCAACCCTTAGCAGAGATGAAAATGAGAATTAAAAACATGTTCAGCCCCTGGTTTGACCGTAATCTTGCAGAGTTACTTCACCTCAAGAATTGCATTTGGCGAAATGCTCGGCACACGCATACTCATGCTGACTGAGAAATAAGTGCACTCAGGCTATCTGGAAGGCCAAAATTAGATACTTTAAGGAGCAGTTCTCTCTCTGTGGGTCTAACACCAAGAAGTTCTGGAAAACAGTTAAAGACCTGGAGAACAAACCCTCCTCCTCACAGCTGCCTATGTCCCTTGACATTGATGATACTGACAAGAAGCATATGGCTGAGCTCTTTAATCACCACTTCATTAAGTCCTATTCCTATTTGACTCCTATTCCTCCTTGCCCATCCAACATCTCCTCATCTCGCACCTCTTCTAATTTGACTATCCCCGATGCTTCTACCTCTTTTCCCCCTGCCCCGCTACAAAGTAACTCCCTGCAGGCAGTCACTGAGTCCAAGGTGTTGATGGAGCTCCTGAAACTTGACCCCAAAAAAACATCAGGGTCAGATGGTTGCTTTAAGGTTGCTGCCCCTATCATCGCCAAGCCTATCTCCAACCTTTTTAACCTGTCTCTCCTTTCTGAGGAGGTTCCCATTGCTTGGAATGCATCCACGGTTCGTCCTTTATTTAAAGGGGGAGATCAAGCTGATCCTAACTGTTAGGCCTATTTCTATTTTTCCCTGTTTATCAAACGTGTTTAAAAAAATGCTCAGGTTATGGATGTGTCACTGCAACGTTAAAGGTCCTCAATGATGTCACCATTGCCCTAGATTGTAAACAATGTTGTGTTGCTATTTTTATTGACTCGGCCAAAGCTTTTGATATGGTAGACCATTCCATTCTTGTTCGTCGGCTAAAGAGTATTGGTGTCTCCGATGGGGTCTTTGGTCTGGTTTGCTAACTACCTCTCAAAGAGTTCAGTGTATAAATTCAGAAAATCTGCTGTCTCAGCCATTGCCTGTCACCAAGGGAGTACGCCAAGGCTCGATCCTAGGCCCCACACTTTTCTTAATTTACATCAACAACATTGCTCAGGCAGTAGGGTGCTCTCTCATCCATTTATATGCAGATGATACAGTCTTATACTCTGATTTTGTGTTAAATGCTCTACAATAAAGCGTTATTCGTGTCCAACAAGCTTTCTCTACCCTTAACCTTGTTTTGAATACCTCCAAAACAAAGGTCATGTGGTTTGGTAAGAAGATTGCCCCTCTCCCCACAGGTGTGATTACTACCTATGAGGGTCTAGAGCAGGGGTAGGCAATTCCAGTCCTCGAGGGCCTGATTGGTGTCACAGTTTTTCCCCAGCCCCAGCTAACACACCTGAGTCCAATAATCACCTAATCATGTTCTTCAGTTTAGAATGCAATTAGATTAATCAGCTGTGTTTGCTAGTGTTAGGTTCTTATATTTCTGAGTAAATAACTCGAAACAAACACTAGAGAAGCTTAACCAATTGTAATTCTTCCCAAAGGGTTGACACAGCTGTATTCAGACAAAAAAAAACATTTCTCACCATCACATCACACATATATACCCCACTTTAGACACTCCTCCTTATCTCCAATCCTTACATCTTATGGTTCCACAGGAAGAGGGTAACAGGATAATAAACCCTTATTAAACCCTTAGATGTCCATCTGCTTCCCCTATAGCAATCCTGTGATCTCCTCCCGTCCACCCAGCACATTCCACAGCCACTCTGTCATTCTACAGATCTCAGTCCTTTATATACTATGCGTCTGATCTATCATGTCTTTAATATCTCAATGTTTTCTAGGGATGGAGAAAAAGTGTAACACCAATCAGGCCCTCAAGGACTGGAGTTGCCCACCCTTGGTTTAGAGCTTGATATAGTCACCTCATTCAAGTAGTTGGGAGTATGGCTAGATGGTACACTGTCCTTCTCTCAGCACATATCAAAGCTGCAGGCTAAAGTTAAATCTAGACTTGGTGTCCTCTATCGTAATCACTCCTCTTTCACCCCAGCTGCCAAACTAACCCTGATTCAGATGACCATCCTACCCATGCTAGATTACGGAGACATAATTTATAGATCGGCAGGTAAGGGTATTCTCGAGTGACTAGATGTTCTTTACCATTCGGCCATCAGATGTGACACTAATGCTCCTTATAGGACATATCACTGCACTCTATACTCCTCTGTAAACTGGTCATCTCTGTATACCCGTCGCAAGACCCACTGGTTCATGTTTATTTATAAAACCCTCTTAGGCCTCATTCCCCCCTACCTGTGATATCTACTGCAGCCCTCATACTCCACATACAACACCAGTTCTGCCAGTCACATTCTGTTAAAGGTCCCCAAAGCTCTTTTCAGTTCGCTGCTGCTAGCGACTGGAACGAGCTGCAACAAACACTCAAACTTGATAGTTTTCAAAGACTCAATCATGGACACTCTTACTGACACTTGTGGCTGCTTTGCGTGATGTATTGTTGTCTCTACCTTCTTGTTCTTTGTGCTGCTGTCTGTGCCCAATAATGTTTGTACCATTATTTGTGCTGCTACCATGTTGTGTTGCTACCATGTTGTTCTCATGTTGTGTTGCTACCATGCTGTGTTGTCATGTGTTGCTGCCTTGCTATGTTGTTGTCTTAGGTCTCTCTTTATGTAGTGTTGTGATGTTTATCATGTTGTGATGTATGTTTTGTCCTATATTTATATTTTATTTTTGTATTGTTAATCCCCTGTCCGCGCAGGAGGCATTTTGCCTGTTGGTAGGCTGTCATTGTAAATGATAATTTGTTCTTAACTGGCTTGCCTAGTTAAATAAAGGTTAAAGAAAAAATAAAAAAATGAACAGAAGGAATAATATAAATAATTTTGGCAATGTTCTGTATGTGCTGATGAGTGAGTGCTCTACTTTTCCTTGTGGAGTATGGTCTGGTGATTATGATGGCCCTGTAAAGAGCCAAGAAAAATTGCCCCACTGAACTATTATGACCATAGTCACTCACAGCATGCTCTCTGAGTACCCATGTGGTCTATGGTATCAGAAACATTATTTTGTTGATATATAATTTGATCTCTAAGAAATTAAGCTAATTGATTGCACCCAAATTGGCCATTTGAATTGATAGGATTCAGATAATTGTCACGCCCTGACCTTAGTTTCCTTAGTTTTCTTTATTATTTTGGTCAGGTCAACGTGTGACAAGGGTGGTTTGTTAGTTTTTGCATTGTCTAGGGGTTTTTGTATGTCTAGGGTTTTTTGTAAGTCTAGGTGTTTATATGTCTATGGTTGCCTGAATTGGTTCTCAATCAGTGGCAGCTGTTTATCGTTGTCTCTGATTGGGGACTACATTTAGGTAGCTATATTCCTTGGGTAGTTTGTAGGTTCTTGCTCTATGTTTAGTTGCCTGTGTGCACTACGCATATTAGCGTCACGGTTTGTTTTGTTGTTTTGATAGTTTGTTCTGTGTTCTTTCTTTAAAACCTGTTGAGGATATGGCAGACATACGCCCCCTTTGGAGAGATTGGGTACCCCTAGTAAACTGGAAAAAAAATCTGTCAAAAATTGTTAATATATGCAAATAAAAATTATTATTGGATAGAAAACACTCTAAAGATTCTAAAACCGTTGGAATTATGTCTGTAAGTATAGCAGAACTCACAGGGCAGGCATTCTTCCAAACTAGTTTTTGTGGCCATGAAAGTTGGAGCAACTTTGACGTCATGGCCCCCACCCTTCCCAACCAGCTATGATTCTGCGGACACTTTCTATCTCTTCCGCTAGATGTCCTCTTTCATTAGGGCTTCAAACCCTATGGGAGTGAAATTAGTGCGTGCCACGAGAGAATAGGCTGTGCGTATGGGCGCGAATTGGTCACAGCCATTCCTTTGTTTCCAGCACTGAAGAGAAGGGCAGACGATGGCCGATTGAATTGAAGTTTGTTTTGCACGTCTAAAACATCATAAAGCTTGCTTCTGCACTTAGTTTGACCTGTTTAGTCGACATATAATGTGTAATTTTGAAGTTTTGATGCGCAACTTATCCGGACCAGAGGACGTTTTGGGTGCATTTCAGCTGATGTTATTAGCAGTAGCTAATACAAAGACGCAAGACTTGAAACCAAACGATGTATTGGGTAAGTATGAAGCCTTCCAGAACATTCTGAACGAAGACCATCGAAGGTAAGGGAATATTTATGCTTAAATCTGTGTTTCTGTTGACTCCAACATTACGTGGAAATGTAGCTTGGAACTGAGCGCTGTCTCACAATATGGAATAGTGTGCGATTTCTGTAACGTTAAAAATAAATCTAACACAGCGGTTGCATAAAGAAGCAGTGTATCTTTCTAACTATATGTAGAACATGTATATTTAGTCAAAGTTTATGATGTCTATTTACGTTATCTTGCCGCGCTACATAGATTTCCTGCGGGCATTTTTGAGTAATTTCTGAAGGTGAACTCACTGTAAATGGACATTTATGGATATAAATGGCATATTATTGAAAAAAAAAAATATGTACTGTGTAATATGTCATATTACTGTCATCTGATGAAGATTTTCAAAAGGTTAGTGAGCGATTTATTTTTTAATCCTGCGTTTGTTGATTGCATGTTTTGGCTATTGAAATGAGCTGTGTCTGGTGGTGGTTTTACATATATATGTGCTATGTTTTCGCCGTAAAACATTTTAGAAATCTGACTTGCTGGCTAAATGAACAAGATGTTTATCTTTCATTTGAGCTATTGGACTTGTTAATGTGTGGAGGTTAAATATTTTTAAGAATATTTTTGCGTTCCATGCGCCACCGTTTCAGCTGCACGTGGGAGGGTTGATTCCCAATTGGGAACCAGTATCGTAGACAGGTTAATAAAGAATTATGTACGCTTACCACGCTGTGCCTTGGTCCCCTCCATATGACGACCGTGACAGAAGAACCCACCATAAAAGGACCAAGCAGCGTGATCAGGAGGAGCAGACATTATGGACTTGGGATGATATTTTGGACGAAAATGATCCTGGACATGGGAGGAAATACTGGATGGAGTAGGACCCTGGACGCAGCCTGGGGAGTATCGCAGTCCTAAGGAGGTATTTGGAGAATGGAGGAACGGCGACAATATGAGGGTACATGGCTAGCACGGAAGCCTGAGAGGCAATCCCAATATTTTGTTGGGGGGACACACAAGGAGATTGCATGAGTCAGGTTGGAGCCCTGAGCCAACTCCTCGTGCTTACTGTGGGGAGCGTGTTACTGGTCAGGCACCGTGTTATGCGGTGGAGCGCACGGTGTCTCCAGTGCGCTATTCTAGCCAGGTGTGCTCTATTCCAGCTCTTCGCATTTGCCGGGCTAGAATGGGCATCCATCCAGGACGCATTGAGCCAGCTATACGTTCCAGATCTCCAATGCGTCTCCGCGGCCCAGTGTATTCTGTGCCTGCTCCCCGGTCTTGCCTTGATGTGATTGTCACCAGCCCAGTACCACCAGTGCCGGCACCACACACAAGGCCTCCAGAGCGCCTCCAGGGTCCAGTACGCCCTGTTCCTGCTCCTTGCACTCGCCCTAGAGTGCGTGTCCCCAGCCCGGTACCACCAGTGCCGAAACCACGTACCAGGCCTACAGTGCGCCTCGGCAGTCCAGTACGCCCTGTTCCTGCTCCTCGCACTCGCCCTGAGGTGCGTGTTCCCAGCCCGGTACCACCAGTGCCGGCACCACGCACCAGGCCTGCAGTGCGGTCCAGAGTGTCCGGCGACAGTACCCAGTCCAGAGCCTCCAACGACGGGCCACAGTCCGGAGCCTCCAACGACGGTCCCCAGCCCGGGCTCTTCGGCAATGAACCCCAGTCCGGGGCCTCCGGCGATGATCCACGCAGTGATGGTCCCCAGCCCATGGTCTCCAACGATGAGCCGCAGTCCAGATCCTCGGGTCAGTGCTACAAAGGCGGAGGGAGCTGTATAAAAAAGGGGGCGGCGTCCAGAACCAGAGCCGCCACCGAGGGTCGATGCCCACCCGGACCCTCCCCTATAACTTCAGGTTTGCGGTCGGGAGTCCGCACCTTTGGGGGGGTACTGTCACACCCTAACCTAAGTTTTCTTTGTTTTCTTGGTTAAGTCAGGGTGTGACACGGGTGGTTTGTTAGTTTTTGTATTGTCTAGGGGTTTTCGTAAGTCTAGGTGTTTATGTCTATGGTTGACTGAATTGGTTCTCAATCAGTGGCAGCTGTTTGTCATTGTCTCTGATTGGGGACCATATTTAGGTAGCCATATTCCTTCGGTAGTTTGTGGGTTCCTGGTCTATGTTTAGTTGCCTGTCTGCACTACGCATATTAGCTTCACGGTTTGTTTTGATAGTTTGTTCGGTGTTCTTTCTTTAATAAAGAAGTATGTACACTTACCACGCTGCGCCTTGGTCTCCTCCATATGACGACTGTGACAATAATATAGAATAAATATAGTTCCCAACATATGATTTGTGCCACATTTCATCCTACCAATGATTAAGACATGAGGAACCCCCCCCCAAAATGTGAAAAGCTACCAATGGAGCCACCACACCGATGCCAATCCCACTCCAACAACCAGTATACAGAATGAGTTATCTGTTTGACAAGTAATATGAGCCTGTGGCTTGGATTATTGCTTCTCCGTAGTAAATGTATTCCCTGTGAATCTCATGTTTTTTCCCACATTCACAGACATTTGTAATTGAAGTCACTTGCATTATATACCGTAAATCAGTGTGAAAGTACCACATTTTAACCAACAGATGCCACTGATCCTGCTATACCGCCTCACTTTTTATCCATTTCACTGGTCTCCTGTGTTCATTAAATATCCGGAATAAAAATATAAATGCAACGTGTAACAATTTCAAGGATTTTACTGAGTTACAGTTCATATAAGGAAATCAGTCAATTTAAATAAAATTAGGCTATAATCTATGGTTTTCACATGACCGGGCAGGGGTGCAGCCATGGGTGGGCCTTGGAGGGCATTGGCCCACCCACTTGGCAGCCAGTCCTCCCTCCCTTCAGACGATCACATAGGTGAAGAAACCAGACGTGGACTGGCGTGGTTACATGTGGTCTGCGGTTGTGAGACCGGTTGGACGTACTGCCAAAATCTCTAAAACGATGAAGGTGGAGTTCTCTGTCAACAGCTCTGGTGGACATTCCTGCAGTCAGCATGCCAATTACACACTCCCTAAACACTTGATACATCTTTGGCATTGTGTGACAAAACTGCACATTTTAAAGTGGCCTTTTATTGTCCCCAGCACAAGGTGCACCTGTGTTATGATAATGTTCTTGATATGCCACACCTGTCAGGTGGATGGATTATTTTGGCTAAGGAGAAATGCCCACTAACAGGGATGTAAACAAATGTGTGCACACCATTTTGGGAGAAATTGTAACAGCTTTCTTCTGTGGACGAAGGATCGGACCAAAGCGCAGCGTGGTTAGTGTTCATCATGTTTAATAAAGACAATAAACGTGAACACTACAAAATAACAAAATGTGGAAGAAGAAAAAAAAAAAAAACAGTCCTATCTGGTGCATAGACACAAAGACAGAAGACAACCACCCACAAAACCCAACACAAAACAGGCTACCTAAATATGGTTCCCAATCAGAGACAATGACTAACACCTGCCTCTGATTGAGAACCATATCAGACCAAACATAGAAATGGGAAAACTAGACACACAACATAGAATGCCCACTCAGCTCACGTCCTGACCAACACTAAAACAAAGAAAACACAAAAGAACTATGGTCAGAATGTGACAGAAATAAGCTTTTTGTGCGTATGGATTTTTTTTTTAGGCTCATGGAACATGGAACTAACCCTTTACATGTTGCGTTTATATTTTTCTTCAGAGTGCTGTAGATTACAATATATCCTTTGCAACTTTGGGTAGAAAACCAATATATTTGGCTCATTATGAAAATAATTCTGTTTGTCCTAATAGCAACCTAATGCTTCAATCCAACTCGCCTTGAATGGTCCAACAAGTGAACGCTCTCTGAGAAGGCTATCCACATGCAATTCTCAACTTTGATGGAGAAATGGGCTCAGGACTAAAATGGTGTGACAAGCTTAATAAAATAATGAATTGCATGGCAGTCTTATGTTTTTCAAAACAATTAACAGGAAACAGCTATACATCTATTGTGATGAGTGACATTTACCATTAAACCCAATGCACCTGCATACCATTGCAATTGCCAAACACTATACAATATTTGTTTGGGACTTTTGCCATTGAAGACCATTACATGCTGACCACAACACTCGCGTTACGTGCGCAGAGCGTAGCAAAATAAATGTTCACATACTGTACATGCAGACTAGACCGTGTGTGCGCCATTGTGTGCATGTTGATTTTGTCCACCCACACCAGACGCGATCAGGTAACGCAGGTTGAAATATCAAAACTCTGAACTAACTATATTAATTTGGGGACAGGTCGAAAAGCATTGAACATTCATAGCAATTTAGCTAGCTTGTTATTTTACCTGAATTAAATCAATCAAATGTATTTATAAAGCTCTTTTTACATCAGCCGATGTCACAAAGTGCAATTCAGAAACCCAGTCTAAAACCACAAACAGCAAGCAATGCAGATGTAGAAGCACGGTGGCTAGGAAAAGCTCCCTAGAAAGGCAGGAACCTTGGAAGAAACCTAGAGAGGAATCAGGCTCTGAGGGGTGTCCAGTCCTCTTCTGGCTGTGTCGGGTGGAGATTATAACAGTACAGGGCCAAGATGTTCAAACGTTCATAGATGACCAGCTGGGTCAAATAATAATGATCACAGTGGTTGTAGAGGGTGCAATAGCTCATTAGTAAATTAAAGTTGGCTTTTCATAGCCGATCATTCAGAGTTAAAGACAACAGGTGCGGTAGAGAAAGAGAGTCAAAAATGGCAGGTCTGGGACAAGATAGCACGTCCGGTGAAAAGGTCGGGGTTCCATAGCCGCAGGCAGAACAGTTGAAACTGGAGCAGCAGCACGACCAGGTGGACTGGAGACAGCAAGGAGTCATCAGGCCAGGTAGTCCTGAGGCATGGCCCTAGGGCTCAGGTCCTCCGACAGCAAAGAAAGAGAAAGAGAGAAAGATAATTAGAGGGAGCATACTTAAATTCACACAGGACACCGGATTAGACAGGAGAAATACTCCAGATATTACCGACTGACCCTAGCCCCCCGACACAAACTACTGTAGTATAATTACTTGATGCTGAGACAGGAGGGGTCAGGAGACACTGTGGCCCCTTCCGACTATACTCCCGGACAGGGCCAACCAGGCAGGATATAACCCCACCCACTTTGCCAAAGCACCGCCCCCACACCTCTAGAGGGATATCTTCAACCACCGACTTACTACCCTGAGACATGGCCGAGTATAGCCCACAAAGGTCTCCCGCATGGCAAGAACCCGAGGGGGGAGACAACCCGGACAGGAAGATCACGTCAGAGACTCAACCCACTCAAGTGATGCACCCCTCCTAGGGACGGCATGGAAGAGCACCAGTAAACCAGTGACTCAGCCCCTGTAATAGGGTTAGAGGCAGAGAATCCTAGTGGAGAGAGAGGAACCGGCCAGGCAGAGACAGCAAAGGTGGTTCGTAGCTCCAGTGCCTTTCCATTCAACTTCACACCCCTGGGCCAGACTACAGTCATTCATAGGCCCTACTGAAGAGATTAGTCTTCAATAAAGACTTAGTCTCTCACATGGATAGGCAGACCATTCCATAAAAATTTAGCTCTATAGGAGAAAACCCTGCCTGTTTGCTAAGAAATAATTCTAGGGACAATAAGGAGGCCTGCGTCTTGTGACTGTAGCGCACGTGTAGGTATGTACGGCAGGACCAAATCGGAAAGATAGGAGCAAGCCCATGTAATGCTGTGTAGGTTAGCAGTAACACCTTGAAATCAGCCCTAGCCTTAACAGGAAGCCAGTGTAGGGAGGCTAGCACTGGAGTAATATGATCACATTTTTTGGTTCTAGTCAAGATTCTAGCAGCCGTGTTTGGCACTAACTGAAGTTTATTTAGTGCTTTGTCCAGGTGGCTGGAAAGTAGAGCATTGCAGTAGTCTAATCTAGAAGTGACAAAGGCATAGATTCATTTTCTGCATAATTTTTGGACAGAAAGTTTTGTATTTTTGCAATGTTACGGAGATGGAAAAAGCTGTCCTTGAAATAGTCTTAATATGTTCGTCAAAAGAGAGAATCGGGTCCAGAGTACCGCTGAGGTCCAGTTTTTTTATAGATGACTGTACAACCATCAAGATTAATTGTCAGATTCAAAAGAAGATCTCTTTGTTTCTTGGGACCTAGAACTAGCATCTCTGTTTTGTCTTGAGTTTATAAGTAAAACATTTGGTGCCATCTACTTCCTTATGTCTGAAACACAGGCTTCCAGGGAGGACAATTTTGGGGCTTCACCATGTTTCATCGAAATGTATAGCTGTGTATCGTCCGCATAGCAGTGAAAGTTAACATTATGTTTCAGAATGACATCACCAAGAGGTAAAATATATAGTGAAAACAACAGAGGTCGTAAAACAGTCGTCTTGTAACGAGTGCGCTGAGAGTCAGGAAGCAAGTTCAGGGAGTGAGTGTTTTAATAAATAAATGAAACAATAAACACGCAACACAAACAACGCACCAACATGAAAACAGAGTCAATAACACTTGAGGAAAGAACCAAGGGGAGTGACAGATATAGCGAAGGTAATCAGGGAGGTGATGGAGTTCAGGTGAGTCTGAGGATGTGCAGGTGCTTCAGGCTTCTTCTTCTTCTTTGAACTTTATATGGTGGTTGGCAACCAACTTTTAGGTGCATTACCATCACCAACTGGACTGGGGTGTGGACCTCAGTTAATATTTCAATTGTCCACGTGGGTATATGCTATTTGTTTACCCTTGACGCTCTGCAAGTCATTGCCTCTCCCATCTCCTCATTGGTTTTTAGGAGCATATACCCATGTGTGTGATTGAAAGATGAACTGAGGTCCACACTCCAGTCCAGTTGATGGTGGTAATGCACCTTAAAGTTGGTTGCCAATTGCCATAAAAAAGTCCACAGAAGAAGATGAAGAATAAGAAGAAAGAGGAGAGATTACTAAAGATAAACTAGGTTTCCTCTTTTATCTGTGGAGTAGAGAACACACGATTTTGTGTGACTCCAAATGGAGGGACCTTGTGCATTAAGGTAAAATAACAACCCAATGTTTATATCCCAGGACAAATGAGCTAGCAACAGCACTCTAGCTAGCTAAATGGCCATGAATGTTTCATGTGTTTCGAACTTTCCCCAAATATTGTATTTCAACCTGCGTGTTCTAATCGCATCTGGTAGGGATGGACAAAATTAACACACGCACGTGGACACACGTGCATGCCCGGTCTAGTCAGCGTGTTAGAAAACATAGAAACCATTAGAACTGCTGTAGCCTAAGGGTTTGCTTGTTCACCAGGAATGGTCTGGCAGTAACTAATCCACACCTTTTTTTAAGGGAATAAACCATACACAAAGGGGCTGTTTCCTGGACACAGATTAAGTGAAAAAAGAAGAACAAACTGATTTGCTTTCATGGAGGGCTGTCTTGAATTGTGAGGATGACCACACACTGTATTGTAACCATGAGCCAAATCCATTGGTTTTCTACCCAAAGTTGCAAAGAAAATGTGATCTATTTAATAAACACGAGACCAGCTAAATGGATAATAGAGTGTGGTGGTATGGCAGGATGGTGGTCAAAACCTGGTACTTTCACACTACTTTATGGTAAATAAGGCAACCGACTTCAATTACTAATTTCTTTGAACAGGGCGAAAAAAGCATTACCAGATTCACAGGGAATATGTTACATAGTATGGAGAAGCAACAATCCAAGCCGCAGCAGAACTGATACTGTATACTGGTTGTTGGGGTGGGATAGGACTGGGATAGGACTGAGGGTCCGTGGGTAGCTTTTGACTATTTATTTGGATTCCTCAGGTCAAACTCATTAGTAGGGAGAAGTTTGGTCCAATTTGGATGTTGGGCACTATATGTATTGAATATTATCTGAATCCTATAAATTCAAATAGCCAATTTTGGTCCATTCAATTAGCTTAATTTCTCAGAAATATAACAAAATGTAAACAAATTAATGTTTCAGGAATACCAATCTTACATGTTTCTAACTACAGAAACAATTTCTGAAAAATCTAAGATGGTGGGTGTCATATGGATATGACGATGTTTCACTATCCCAAATGCCATGCTAATGTAAAACATTACATTAGCATGTCATTCTCCCTTCCTTCACTCCCCCAGCTTTCTCCCTTCTCTCTTTCTTTCTTTCTTCCTCTCTCTCTCTCTTAGAACTCAGTGACAGGGTGCCCCTCCGCCATGTTCTTTTCTGTCCTCTGCCACCAATCTCATTACCTGCTGGGCCTGTGCATAGTCAGCCCTAACAGAGACATACTGCACAATTACACACACTTTCACTGCTAAACATCTGAAATGCCATTACCCAACAGCATCTCCAGGCTGAATATTAAATAGGGTTGTAGCCAAGCTGAGAGGAGACAGAGGGAACAGGAGGAGGACTTTAAGAGCCCTGAGAGGGGGTAGAGGAAACAGGAGGACTGTAGGAGGCCTGAGAGGCCTATGACTATGCAGTGTGGTTCCACTACATTATTCTCCCAATTAAACCTGTGATCTTGGAACTTGAATCCAACTAGAATACTGTATTCAAATTAGCCGAGATGGCTAGCCAATGGATATTATAGGCCAGTTGCCCATCGTAAGAGGCCCCATCCATTTAGCATGTTGGAATTTATTGGTATGAATCTTACCCTGGAGGCAGCTCTAGAGAGTGGACACAAGCTGGCACAGACACAAAGTCAAAAAGCCCTAAACTTGATCCTAATGTTAACAACACTGCTAAACCTAATGCCTAACCTTAAATTAAGAACAAAAAGCACATTTTTGTTTTCAGGAATTTTTACGATATAGTCGATTTGGACTTTGCAGCTGGCCCGTCTAGCGGGAATTACTCAGTTCTGCCTCCAGGGCAAGATTCATGACAATAAATATCAACCTGCATCCAGCAATCTCATTTTGTATTTTTAACTAGGCAAGTCACTTAAAAACAAATGATTATTTACAATGACGGCCTACCCCAGCCAAACCCCGACAACGCTGGGCCAATTGTGCTCCACCCTATGAGACTCCCAATCACAACCGGATGTGATACAGCCTGGATTCAAACCAGGGACTGTAGTGAAACCTCTTGCACTGAGACGCAGTGCCTTAGACCACTGCACCACTCAGGAGCCCATACAAGGCATAAAACAGCCATGGTCCAGAGAGAGAGAGAGTGAGAGAGAGTAGAGGAGGAGGGGTGGAGAGAGAGGTGGAAGAGTGTGACTGGACCAGCTGGTGGGCATCCTGTCTGGTTAATATGTGTAGAGAGTTCAAAGCCAGTCCAGCGGCTCCTCTCGCAAAGCTTCGTTAAGCAAAGTACACACACAACCCTGGTTCACAGACTAATATTCCTCCTCATCCATGCTGTTTACATGCTCATCCTGGCGAATTGCAGGGTGGAGATTTGCATGTTTAATTCACTTGTTGAGGATGCGCTGGAGTGAGCAGACAGACAAAGGCTTACTGTGAGCGCTCAAATCCTCCTCGCCGCCCATCCTCAAAGCGGCTGTGTATGTCCCAACATGTATCATGTTATGGCTCGACATTTCCCATTTCACTAGATTATTCATTTTTTTTGCCATTTCCTCTTTGTTTGGGCAATTGAACATTGTTATTTAAATGTTCTCCTTATATTCTCCTGGGGTGTGAATACCGAGACTATACTGTACAGTATATACATCTTGAGAATGAGAACAGCATGGGAATTGTTCTAATTCCGTTAAAAATCATCCCATTCATTCCTTGTGTTCACTATGTCCAAGCACAGCTGTTCCCAGAATTCAATACAAACTCTTATCAAATGGATTACTCTTCTCTCCAGGCTCCACCATTTTAGCACCTATTAGGACTGCAGTGTATAAAGGCTGTTTGAGTCAGCCAGCTGACAGACAATTGGAATGCAGGAGTTGCAGTACTGTAGCATGCTGATAACAAGGTTTGAATTACCATTATACTCCACGAATGAGACATTATATCTCGTGATGGGGTTGAAATCTCTGTCTGCCACCACAATGGCTGAGACAGAGGAACACAATACAGTGAGTCATGTAGAGGACAATAAAGAATAGAGTTACAATATGTATCTGAATAAGTGGAACTGTTTTCTCCTGAACACTTCATTATTGAACTGAGCTCGATGATTGTATTCTCAGATTTGATACAACAAGGGAGAAAAAACAAATTAGTCTCTGCTGGTGTGAATAACATTCATGAATATCATCAATCCCAAGTTCTCAAAAACCACTGTGGTGTTTGTCAGCAACATATACTCACTCGGTGATTCCTTCATGTGACGTCTTTAAATGTGAGGCTCAACAATTCAGACAGAAAATCCCCTAAAATGTAGGTATTTACATGGCTTGTCAAACATCTCAGCATCATGGGTATTAATATGGAGTTGGTCCCCCCCTTGATGCTATAATAGCCTCAACTCTTCTTCTAAGGCTTTCCACATTGCTGCAGGGACTTGCTTCCATTCAGCCACAAGCATTAGTGAGGTTAGGCACTGATGTTGGGCGATGAGGCAAACCATTTCTGTATGAACCTCGCTTTGTGCACGGGGGCATTGTCATGTTGAAACAGGAAAGGGCCCCAAACTGTTGTCACAAAGTTGGAAGCACAGAATAATCTAGAATGTCATTGAATGCTGTGGCATTAAGATTTCCCTTCACTGGAACTAAGGGAGTGTAATTGTTTTTAGTCAAGACATTCGTGTTTTTAATGTAAAATGTTTTTGTTATAAAGTATGTGTGTTTATAGTTTTGTTTAATGTTGTGTTAGTGTATGTAAGTTGTTTTGTTTGAAACATTGTTCCCCCTGCTGCTATTGGACCGGGTCTCTCTTGGAAAAGGGATGTTATCTCAATGAGAAAAACCTGTGTAAATAAAGGTAAAAAAAAAAAAAAAAGGGGCCAAGCCTGAACCATGAATAACAGCCCCAGACCATTATTCCTCCTCCACCAAACTTTACATTTGACACTATGCATTTGGCCAGGTAGCGTTCACCTGGCATCCGTCAAACCCAGAGTCGTCCATCGGACTGCCACATGGTGAAGTGAGATTCATCACTCCAGAGAACACGTTTCCACTGCTCCAGAGTCCAATGGAGGCAAGCTTTACACCACTCCAGAAGATGCTTGGCATTGAGCATGGTGATCTTGTGTTCGGCTGCTCGGCCATGGAAACCCATTTCATGAAGTTCCCGACGAACAGTTGACTGACGTTGCTTCCAGAGGCAGTTTGGATCTCTGTAGTGAGTGTTGCAACCAAGGACAGACGATTTTTAAGCGCTGCGTGCTTCAGCACTTGGCGGTCCCGTTCGGTAAGCTTGTGTGGCCTACCACTTTGCGGCTGAGCTGTTGTTTCTCCTAGACGTTTCCACTTCACAATAACAGCACTTACAGAAGACCGGGACAGCTCTAACAGGGCAGAAATTTGACGAACTGACTTGTTGGAAAGGTGGCATCCTATGATAGTGCCACACTGAAAGTCACTGAGTTCTTCAGTAAGGGCCATACTGCCAATGTTTGTCTATGGAGATTGAATGGCTTTGTGCTCAATTTATTACACCTGTCAGCAACGAGTGTGGTGGAAATTGACAAATCCACTAATTTGAATGGGTGTCCACATAATTCTGGCCATGTAGTGTATATCTATTTTTGGTACTACTGTGCAGTGCTGCTGAGAGTGTAAGACTGGACGTGACTGTGCAAGCCTATAGACGCTCAGTTCTGAATGCTCTGCTCTTCACACAGCTTAAAGCTCTATGCCTGACTGCCTGAATGCCTGGCAGTGGCTCCCCATCCAGAGAAACACAGACAGAACCACTTGTCTGCTGCTTAAACACTGGCGCAGGACTCAAAACGTGAGAGTAAAATTATGTTGTATGTGTCTCATATCAGGAACAACATTGGATTTGGCAACTCCCCTTCCACAATATGATATGTCATATTTCAATCACCAAGGTTGAGATAAGGTAACATACTGGAGTTGTTCTCGAAGGTAGAAGCCTATAGCCATAGTCGAAGAGAGAGGAAGTCATTCTGAGGGAGCTAATAACAACAACCTTTTCTCAGAAATTTAAGGCATCTCCAAGACTCTGTTACAGTTGTTTTCTGTTCTTTTTTTTTTATTTGACCATGTCTTCTCACATGCGTATGTTCCATTCTCACACTCTCCCTCGGGTTGTCAGTGCTGCCATGTAAATTGTTTGGCATTCCCTCATGCTGCATACCTGTGTGATAATTTAGTTTCATTCCCTATCGGCACATACTGTACCACCGTGTGAGGAAAGGTGATTGAATTAGATGTTTTTGACTGACCTCAACAGGATTCAGAGAAAATGAGGGAAGTGATGTTAGTTATTCATAGACTTAGTGTGATTGGCTGGTCCCTCTGGCAACACGTCAAACACTACCAGAGACTTTAATTACATCTGCAATTCCTTTGTCATGGGAGAAAACAACAGTGACGTTGTTAATTTTGACAGAAAAATGAACTCATCTCCCTCAGAACTAGCAAGCGATTAGTAAACAAATTCTCAGCCATGATGTGACTCTGCTGTGCAACCACTCGTGCATTCAAATGTTATATCGACAAGGACAGAGGGAGATGTGAATGCAGTAGCACAAACAGAATTCCTTGCGCTAAGCTTTGTCCTCAATCTGTTCTTCAGTCCCTGAAACGGGGTACTTAGTGAGGAAAAAATCATGTTTTCTTTGGCTGGATTATTACTCTTAATCTGAGACATAAATGAATCATCTCAAGCATCGTAACTTTCCAGAGGGGTACTATACAAAGGAAGTAAATGTCACAAATATTTCCACTTCCTCCCTAGACGCATGTATTCTATAAGAGCACGTCTTATGTCTCAGCAGTTAGCTACCCTCCTCAACACACTCTGTGAGTCTCAGAGATGTTTATCCCTGGAGAGGAGCAGCCCAACCAAGGATAACAAGAGGTCATTAAATACATTTACTTTCTGCAATTGTTGCCTTCCGCTTGTTTCTCAGTGTGAAGCCTTGTGTGATATGGATTGTTTTCAAGTAACAGGCTGTGGAAATGGATGGCTCATTATTTTTAATAGGGATTTGAGATGGGCCCATTGCAGAAGCGTGCTGTCATTTAGCTGCCCAGGCACAGCACAGGATTAAAGGGAGAAACAATGAATGAGGTGCCAGGGGAAATGGGCCCAATTCAGAGGCAGATCGGCATGCTCTGTGTCCCAACACCTTTTCATTCTGGTGGTGGGAGAGCATAATAGCTCGTGGTCGGTTCTGTTGCCATGAGAATATTCTAATGTGTTTACTTTGATCACTGGGCTTTAATTTACCAGAGAGATTTGTTTTATCTGAAACCTAATGGTGTTTGTGTCTGGCCATGACCCAAGTGGCCACAGCACACTAATTGTGATCATTTTTCAATTTACATTAGTCAGTTGGTTAGTGAGCCCCTCTCAAGTTCCCCCACACCTTGATTATATATCTCCTAAGTCCACAGCACCTTAACAAAGGGCATTTCCCCCCTGCATTTTCCATCTAGATGAGTTTTAATTAAGTCTGCTCTCCATGGTCCCCTGTGGCTGTTATAATCAAACCACGAGAGCGTCCCTTCTTCCTCTGCTGTTTTCTAAGGGATCGTGTAGCATCTGCTTGGGTTTCTTGCTCAGATACTCCCTATACTCATGTTGGGAGGGTGGCAGAGCAACATGAGCTCCGAATGTATCACTTACACTGAGAACATCTCATTGGAAATACTTTACTCTGAGATACAGCTTTAAGATATTTGTCAGATTCGTGACATGATGAGAATATGATGACATACTTGTCATCGAAGATGTAGTGTAGAAAACTGTCCATTTTACTTTAAAATAATGAGAAAAAATAAGAAACCTACAAAACCACTCTTGATAATATCACTGCTCTTTAATAAGCTTTACGTATCAGCTTCAGGGCCTTCGTCAGAGCTTTACGTAGCTGCCTCAAGGCCTTCGTCAGAGCTTTACGTAGCTGCCTCAAGGCCTTCGTCAGACCTTTACGTAGCTGCCTCAAGGCCTTCGTCAGAGCTTTACGTAGCTGCCTCAAGGCCTTCGTCAGAGCTTTACGTAGCTGCCTCAAGGCCTTCGTCAGAGCTTTACGTAGCTGCCTCAAGGCCTTCGTCAGAGCTTTACGTAGCTGCCTCAAGGCCTTCGTCAGAGCTTTACGTAGCTGCCTCAAGGCCTTCCTCAGAGCTTTACGTAGCTGCCTCAAGGCCTTCGTCAGAGCTTTACGTAGCTGCCTCAAGGCCTTCGTCAGAGCTTTACGTAGCTGCCTCAAGGCCTTCGTCAGAGCTTTACGTAGCTGCCTCAAGGCCTTCATCAGAGCTTCTATGTGCGGGCTTCTTCTTTTTTCGCATTTTATTAAACTGTTACCATGCACCTGCAAAAAAGATAGCTCGGATGTGCACGTGCCGTTGACTTTAAAATAATGGACATGGACCTCTGTTCCTCTTTAGAGACACCCACATGTACACAACCTCTAGAAAACATTACAGACATTGGTAAACAATTAGATATCACATATAAATTAAGCTCTAGGCATACCATAATGTAAATAATAGTGGTGACACGATACAACCAATCATCATAAACAATAGATTGATATTTAGGATATGATTTAATTGAATGTGATTCTGTCAGTGTAGTTTTTGTATTGTTTTTGCAGGTGTTCAGGTGTTGCATTCTAAACTAAATTTGCTTGGAACTCAGGAGCAATATGCAGTTTCACACGATTTAATCTGGCCCTAACAAGGAAACGTTTGAAGTAAATCTGTAGTGACTTTTTTGTGCCATGTCTAGTTTTCAGAATAGTTGCTGTCCACAAAGCTGACAGAGGTTCACAACAACATAATGTGGAAGTCATTGCTGAAGCGAAGATAATTCAGACACAATTACCTGGAGAAAAATGTTTATTTTTGTGTAATTGAGTCATGGAGCCACAGAGAAAACAAAGTACAAGAGTAAGAATGTTTGATCTCAGCCTGGCAAGAGCACTACATTAGTTGAGGTGAATGTATGTAACATTCTTATAATTATGAATGATCAGAGTTTTCCATGAAGACACCAGCAGTGGATGGGTTTAAATCCTGCCTGGTTGACCCTGTCCAGTGGGTATTTTCTGACTGGGCTACAGTGTCCACCGACCCTCCCTGTCTCAGTCTCCAGTATCTATACTGCAATGTCCCGGGGGTCTGGGGTCAATCTGTTCTATCTGGTGTAATTATCCTGACTTATCTGGTGTCCTGTGTGATCTTAAATATGAGCCCTCTAATTCTCCCATGTCTCGCTCTCCCTTCCCTTCTGGAGGAACTGAGCCCTAGGACCATGCTTCAGGACTACCTGGTCTGACGACTCCTGGCTGGTCGTACTGCTGATCCCATTTCTGCTGTTCTGCCTGAGGCTATGGAACTACCTGTTCATTGGATGTGTCCTACCTAGTCCTATACTTGCTGTTTTGACCCTCACTCTACATATCCATCACACCACCCTCTCTCACTACATTAGTGAGGAAAGAAAACAACCTATACACAACCTGTTTTATAAGAAAAGGGGCTGCTGTTGGGAGTTCATTGTATATAGTACAATCATTTTACTCATTTACTCCTGAGGTGCTGACCTCTTTAATCACTGTGATTATTATGAATGTTTGAACATCTTGAAGAACGATCTGGCCTTAATGGCCATGTACATTTATCATCTCCACCCAACACAGCCAGAAGAGGACTAGCCACCTCCTCAGAGCCTGGTTCCTCTCTAGGTTTCTTCCTAGGGTCCCTCCTGTCTAGGGAGTTTTTCCTAGCCACAGTGCTTCTACATCTGCATTACTTGCTCTCTGAGGTTTTAGGCTTGTATAAGCACTTTGTGACATCTGCTGATGTATAAAGAATACCTGGTTACATTTGATTTTATAATAAATGTTTAAAGGGCTTTATAAATGCATTGACTAAAGTGAGTCTTGAGAATTCAACATGTCAGAAGAGCAGGATGGAGACCAGGGTGGCGAGATCGGTGAACAACAGAAAGAGAGATGAAAGGAGAGCCATCCACACCGTGCATTTATATCAAAACACAGATAATTGTTTGTATTGTTTTAGGTCTATTATTAATAATTGATGCGATAGAAGGATAAAGGCAGAAACTATAGCTCCATTAAAAGTTTGTCTTAGTGGGTCCAGTCAAAAGATATTTGCACTGAACTTTTTTTCAATGAGAGAACAACTACTTCAACAGTTGGAAAGGAATGAGATAGATTTTTCACAAAGATATTATTGTATTCTCATAATTGTATTCTTTATCATAAAAGGATGGTGAGACAAAATCCAATTTGAGATGCTTGGGTAACTGCAGTTATCTTTTATATATTTTCTCTCTTTCTGCCTGATTTGTGTTATGTTCCTTGACGATTGAATCTGTTGGAGCTCTCTCTCTCTCTCTCTCTCTCTCTCTCTCTCTCTCTCTCTCTCTCTCTCTCTCTCTCTCTCTCTCGCTCTCTCTCTCTCGCTCTCTCTCGCTCTCTCTCGCTCTCTCTCGCTCTCTCTCTCTCTCTGATTGCTCTGGAAATGCTTACATAGAAACTTCACTGGGAGGAGGAAGATGTAGGATCTTAATTTGATTACTCTTTTGAGTGATCATGTGCGGTTCATGGATCATAGGGGTCTTACCAGAGGCATGTATGGCTCTAAAAAGGGCCTAAAATTGTCACCTTCCCAAAAAATGGTTTGTGATACAAATGTAAAATTTGACCTATATTGTGCTATAAATATGGAGTATGGAGTAAATATTACTATGAAAAGTACCCTTCTTTAAAAAAAATGGACCCCCTTTTCTCCCCAATTTCAATTTCAAAAAGACTGATTTAAGCTATCTTTGGTACGTAATTCGTCTAGCCTAAATTAAACAAATTCAGAGCCTACAATTCTAGTGAATTTGTATTTGTTTTGAAGAACCTAGTAATATGTCATTGTTTATGTTTTCATAAATAATAGGCTGACAAATTACCTTTAGCTACAGAATTCCTCACCACCATGCTTTCCATATCCTCCCCATTCTCCTTCATTCCTTTCTCCAGCGCACAGAGAAATGGGCTGTCAACAGTTCAACAAAATATGTTTTGTTATCAATATTCCTGAACAGATTTCACTTCGTTTCCTAAATTAAGCACTGGTTAGCTGCAGGAACAGCCTTGAAGAGCCCATGGCATACAGAGTTTGGGTGGAATATCACCTGTCGCACAGCAAAATAACCAGAGTAGCCTACCTGGCGTGTTTTCTTCCCCCTGCCTCTGTTCCTGCCCATTTGATAATGGGACATTCTAAATTGAAACTAGTTGTACATATTAATAAAGATTAAATTGAGAATAGACTGATGGGTGAAAATATGATCACTTGATGAGAGAACAGTGATGGCAGCCTGAGGCAAGGAACAGAGCACAATATTTTTTTGTGACTTTCTCATGTAATCAATAGACTATAGTCGCATCATGCAGCCCATATATTTTTGGATTTCTAAGGCATTATATGGTTTGTAGCATTCCCAACTACAGTTGCCAAATAAATCTAAATCTAGCACATAGGACTTGTTTCAAATGATCACTTTTACGCTCAACATAGCCTCTTCATATGTGCACTCTCTGAAATGGTACAAATATCCTTTCTATTTTATTCAGCTCGGTGTTCAATTATATTCTTCTTACTATAAACTCATATAATATAAAATAATGGCACGGTATTTAAAGCATATATTGTCTGCTAAATAAACATGCCTATGGTCTATGGCACATAGCAGGATAACATACAGTAGGCCAACTCATATTCTGTTCTTCCAACTCAATACATTTTCTTCATATCATAATGTTTCTTTAGACCTGCATAACATAAATAATGGATTTATTGTGATGGTGTATATTAAATTCATTTATTAGACTTTGATGTTCCAAAGACACGCATCAGCAGCTTGAATGCAGCTCGTCTGTATGGAGGCCTGGAGATGCTAAACGTGTTTATGTTAGTTAACGATCAATTACCATCTTTTGCATGACAATAACCATCTGACAAAATGTCATGACTGCACTGACATAATTATGACACCTTTCTGTTTTGTCAATGACAATGCTTGAGTTTGTTCCAACTGAGACCACTATGATGATACACCAAATGCGTTTCATGGATCCTTTAGGTGTTCTTCTAATGGTTCTTAAGGGGAAAGCAATCCAAAAGTTACGTTACTGATGCCAATTTTGGAAAGGTAAGTAGTTACTGTAACGGATTATAATGGTGTCGGAGGGGATGGCTGGCGTTTTACAGGCTCCTAATCAACTGTGCTATTTTATTTGTTTTTTCGCATTGATAAAAGTAAGATGGCGTAGCAGTCAGACGTCTTTGTCCTTCGTCTTGTCGTGTACCATGTATATATCTTTTATATATTTTTCTTCGCATATCTTTTTAGATTTTTTCTAAACCTCAACTTCAAAATACTCTCCTGCTAAAGTATTTTGAATTACCTCGGAACCGGAATCCCCCAAGAGAAGCTAGCCAGCTCACTAGCTACTAGCTAATAGTCAGCTAACCACTGCTAGCGGTCATCAGCTAACTTTTAGCTCGGAAAGCTCTAGCCAGTTTGTACAACGCGACTCAAACCAGAGTATACCGGACCTATTTTCTCTCCATATCGCCGGATTCCTACCGAATGCTCTGGACCATCGCAGCTAGCTAGCTGCTATCCAAGTGACTACTCCTGGCTAACGTCGGTCCCGAAGCAAGCACCAATTAGCCTGGAGCTAGCCCATGCTAGGCCCTTTCTCCCAGCTAGCTAAAGAGGCCCATCAGGTCAAGGTCACAACTTGCAGACTTGTTTTCGAGTTGCTGTGCGTTTTGTTGCCAACCTATTTTGCTACCTGACAACTTTGCGGTTTTTACTTTTTAATTACCGTTTATATTTTTGTTTTTTTTCCTCAACTTTTTCACTCCGGACGCTTTATCTGGACACGGTTCGTCAGGACCTCCAACAGCCGAAGCTAAGTAGTAACATTAACATGATGCATTCTAATTGCAGTCGCTGTACTCATAATATACAGGAGAACGATCGCCTTACGGCGAGGATAGCTGTGCTACAAGCCCAGCTTCAGAAGCAATCGTTAGGCAAGGGTAATTTCAGTGTAGGAAAGGATGAAACAGCGTCTGTGCCACCAGTAAGTACAGATAGTAGTATAAATCCCCTCACACAGTCCCCGCAGCCGGACAACTTTCTCACGGTTTCTGGAAGGAAATGCTGTAGGAACGCTCAACCGGTGTTGCTCATTCAGCCAACAGAAACTTTCAACCGGTTTTCCCCATTAAGCAGCGAGTCAGAGTCAGAGGCCGAGTCTTCTCTGGTCTCTACTCCTCCCGTTACGGGGTCTGAGACGCCGAAGCTTCCCACCATTAGCTCTGACAAATTGAAAACTCTAGTCATTGGCGACTCCATTACCCGCAGTATTAGACTTAAAACGAATCATCCAGTCATACACTGTTTACCAGGGGGAGGGCTACCGACGTTAAGGCTAATCTGAAGATGGTGCTGGCTAAAGCTAAAACTGGCGAGTGTAGAGAGTATAGAGATATTGTTATCCACGTCGGCACCAACAATGTTAGGATGAAACAGTCAGAATTCACCAAGCGCAACATAGCTTCTGCGTGTAAATCAGCTAGAAAGATGTGTCGGCATCGAGTAATTGTCTCTGGCCCCCTCCCAGTTAGGGGGAGTGATGAGCTCTACAGCAGAGTCTCACAACTCAATCGCTGGTTGAAAACTGTTTTCTGCCCCTCCCAAAAGATAGAATTTGTAGATAATTGGCCCTCTTTCTGGGACTCACCCACAAACAGGACCAAGCCTGACCTGCTGAGGAGTGACGGACTCCATCCTAGCTGGAGGGGTGCTCTCATCTTATCTACCAACATAGACATGGCTCTAACTCCTCTAGCTCCACAATGAAATAGGGTGCAGGCCAGGCAGCAGGCTGTTAGCCAGCCTGCCAGCATAGTGGAGTCTGCCACTAGCACAGTCAGTGTAGTCAGCTCAGCTATCACCATTGAGACCGTGTCTGTGCCTCGACCTAGGTTGGGCAAAACTAAACATGGCGGTGTTCGCCTTAGCAATCTCACTAGGATAAAGACCACCTCCATTCCTGTCATTATTGAAAGAGATCATGATACCTCACATCTCAAAATAGGGCTACTTAATGTTAGATCCCTTACTTCAAAGGCAATTATAGTCAATGAACTAATCACTGATCATAATCTTGATGTGATTGGCTTGACTGAAACATGGCTTAAGCCTGATGAATTTACTGTGTTAAATGAGGCCTCACCTCCTGGCTACACTAGTGACCATATCCCCCGTGCATCCCGCAAAGGCAGAGGTGTTGCTAACATTTACGATAGCAAATTTCAATTTACAAAAAAAAAAAGACTTTTTCGTCTTTTGAGCTTCTAGTCATGAAATCTATGCAGCCTACTCAATCACTTTTTATAGCTACTGTTTACAGGCCTCCTGGGCCATATACAGCGTTCCTCACTGAGTTCCCTGAATTCCTATCGGACCTTGTAGTCATAGCAGATAATATTCTAATCTTTGGTGACTTTAATATTCACATGGAAAAGTCCACAGACCCACTCCAAAAGGCTTTTGGAGCCATCATCGACTCAGTGGGTTTTGCCCAACATGTCTCTGGACCCACTCACTGTCACAGTCATACTCTGGACCTAGTTTTGTCCCATGGAATAAATGTTGTGGATCTTAATGTTTTTCCTCATAATCCTGGACTATCGGACCACCATTTTATTACGTTTGCAATTGCAAGAAATAATCTGCTCAGACCCCAACCAAGGAACATCAAAAGTCGTGCTATACATTCACAGACATCACAAAGATTCCTTGATGTCCTTCCAGATTCCCTCTGTCTACCCAAGGACGCCAGAGGACAAAAATCAGTTAACCACCTAACTGAGGAACTAAATTTAACCTTGCGCAATACCCTAGATGCAGTTGCACCCCTAAAAACTAAAAACATTTCTCATAAGAAACTAGCTCCCTGGTACACAGAAAATACCCGAGCTCTGAAGCAAGCTTCCAAAAAATTGAAACGGAAATGGCGCCACACCAAACTGGAAGTCTTCCGACTAGCTTGGAAAGACAGTACCGTGCAGTACCGAAGAGCCCTTACTGCTGCTCGATCATCCTATTTTTCTAACTTAATTGAGGAAAATAAGAACAATCCGAAATTCCTTTTTGATACTGTCGCAAAGCTAACTAAAAAGCAACATTCCCCGAGAGAGAATTACTTTTACTTTAGCAGTGATAAATTCATGAACTTCTTTGAGGAAAAAATTATGATTATTAGAAAGCAAATTACGGACTCCTCTTTAAATCTGCGTATTCCTTCAAAGCTCAGTTGTCCTGAGTCTGCACAACTCTGCCAGGACCTAGGATCAAGAGAGACGCTCAAGTGTTTTAGTACTATATCTCTTGACACAATGATGAAAATAATCATGGCCTCTAAATCTTCAAGCTGCATACTGGACCATATTCCAACTAAACTACTGAAAGAGCTGCTTCCTGTGCTTGGCCCTCCTATGTTGAACATAATAAACAGCTCTCTATCCACCGGATGTGTACCAAACTCACTAAAAGTGGCAGTAATAAAGCCTCTCTTGAAAAAGCCAAACCTTGACCCAGAAAATATAAAAACCTATCGGCCTATATCGAATCTTCCATTCCTCTCAAAAATTGTAGAAAAGGCTGTTGCACAGCAACTCACTGCCTTCCTGAAGACAAACAATGTATACGAAATGCTTCAGTCTGGTTTTAGACCCCATCATAGCACTGAGACTGCACTTGTGAAGGTGGCAAATTACATTTTAATGGCATCGGACCGAGGCTCTGCATCTGTCCTCGTGCTCCTAGACCTTAGTGCTGCTTTTGATACCATCGATCACCACATTCTTTTGGAGAGATTGGAAACCCAAATTGGTCTACACGGACAAGTTCTGGCCTGGCTTAGATCTTATCTGTCGGAAAGATATCAGTTTGTCTCTGTGAATGGTTTGTCCTCTGACAAATCAACTGTACATTTCGGTGTTCCTCAAGGTTCCGTTTTAGGACCACTATTGTTTTCACTATATATTTTACCTCTTGGGGATGTTATTCGAAAACATAATGTTAACTTTCACAGCTATGCGGATGACACACAGCTGTACATTTCAATGAAACATGGTGAAGCCTCAAAATTGCCCTTGCTAGAAGCATGTGTTTCAGACATAAGGAAGTGGATGGCTGCAAACTTTCTACTTTTAAACTCGGACAAAACAGAGATGCTTGTTCTAGGTCCCAAGAAACAAAGAGATCTTCTGTTGAATCTGACAATTAATCTTAATGGTTGTACAGTCGTCTCAAATAAAACTGTGAAGAACCTCGGCATTACTCTGGACCCTGATCTCTCTTTTGAAGAACACATCAAGACCATTTTAAGACAGCTTTTTTCCATCTACGTAACATTGCAAAAATCAGAAACTTTCTGTCCAAAAATGATGCAGAAAAATGTATCCATGCTTTTGTCACTTCTAGGTTAGACTACTGCAATGCTCTACTTTCCGGCTACCCGGATAAAGCACTAAATAAACTTCAGTTAGTGCTAAATACGGCTACTAGAATCCTGACTAGAACCAAAAAATGTGATCGTATTACTCCAGTGCTAGCCTCCCTACACTGGCTTCCTGTCAAAGCAAGGGCTGATTTCAAGGTTTTACTGCTAACCTACAAAGCATTACATGGGCTTGCTCCTACCTATCTCTCTGATTTGGTCCTGCCGTACATACCTACACGTACGCTACGGTCACAAGACGCAGGCTTCCTAATTGTCCCTAGAATTTCTAAGCAAACAGCTGGAGGCAGGGCTTTCTCCTATAGAGCTCCATTTTTATGGAACGGTCTGCCTACCCATGTCAGAGACTCAAACTCGGTCTCAACCTTTAAGTCTCTACTGAAGACTCATCTCTTCAGTGGGTCATATGATTGAGTGTAGTCTGGCCCAGGAGTGGGAAGGTGAACGGAAAGGCTCTGGAGCAACGAACCGCCCTTGCTGTCTCTGCCTGGCCGGTTCCCCTCTTTCCACTGGGATTCTCTGCCTCTAACCCTATTACAGGGGCTGAGTCACTGGCTTACTGGGGCTCTCTCATGCCGTCCCTGGAAGGGGTGTGTCACCTGAGTGGGTTGATTCACTGATGTGGTCATCCTGTCTGGGTTGGCGCCCCCCCCCCCCCCTTGGGTTGTGCCATGGCGGAGATCTTTGTGGGCTATACTCGGCCTTGCCTCAGGATGGTAAGTTGGTGGTTGAAGATATCCCTCTAGTGGTGTGGGGGCTGTGCTTTGGCAAAGTGGGTGGGTTATATCCTTCCTGTTTGGCCCTGTCCGGGGGTGTCCTCAGATGGGGCCACAGTGTCTCCTGACCCCTCCTGTCTCAGCCTCCAGTATTTATGCTGCAGTAGTTTATGTGTCGGGGGGCTAGGGTCAGTCGGTTATATCTGGAGTACTTCTCCTGTCCTATTCGGTGTCCTGTGTGAATCTAAGTGTGCGTTCTCTAATTCTCTCCTTCTCTCTTTCTTTCTCTCTCTCGGAGGACCTGAGCCCTAGGACCATGCCCCAGGACTACCTGACATGATGACTCCTTGCTGTCCCCAGTCCACCTGGCCGTGCTGCTGCTCCAGTTTCAACTGTTCTGCCTTATTATTATTTGACCATGCTGGTCATTTATGAACATTTTAACATCTTGGCCATGTTCTGTTATAATCTCCACCCGGCACAGCCAGAAGAGGACTGGCCACCCCACATAGCCTGGTTCCTCTCTAGGTTTCTTCCTAGGTTTTGGCCTTTCTAGGGAGTTTTTCCTAGCCACCGTGCTTCTACACCTGCATTGCTTGCTGTTTGGGGTTTTAGGCTGGGTTTCTGTACAGCACTTTGAGATATCAGCTGATGTACGAAGGGCTAAATAAATACATTTGATTTGATTTGATCAGCCAATCCTGGGCTACAATATCCGGACCCCTTTTACTGCCGATACGGGGCACGGAACCCCGCCGATCCTTCACGACTGGACTACGACGTAATCTGCTCAAGGGGGTACTCAACTGGCCCCTACATCGCGACGTCCCTTGAATGCCCATCTGCTAACCACGGCCTCTAGCTGTCTAGAGCATATTGGACTGTTAGCTGTATAGATCCATCGGCCAATTTCTTGGGCCACTATACCTATTTTGCCAATTGGACTTGGACTCCTCTGCTACTCGGAACCCTACTAATCCATCACGACTGGTCTATCACCGCACGCGGAGGCTAAAACAGACTTTCCTCTGTCTTGACGTCCCTCTAAGGCCCTTCTGCTAGCTTGCTAGCCCCGGCCTGCTAGCTGTCTGAATCGCCATGTCTCCAGCCAGCCCAACCACTCACTGGACCCCTATGATCACCTGGCTATGCATGCCTCTCCCTAATATCAATATGCCTTGTCCATAACTGTCCTGGTTAGTGATTATTGTCTAATTTCACTATAGAGCCTCTAGCCCTGCTCAATATGCCTTAACCAACTATTTAGTTCCACCTCCCACATATGCGGTGACATCACCAGGTTTAAACGTCTCTAGAGACAAAATCTCTCTCATCATTACTCAATGCCTAGGTTTACCTCCAATGTACTCACATCCTACCATACCGCTGTCTGTGCATTATGCCTTGAATGTATTCTATCGCGCCCAGAAACCTGCTCCTTTTACTCTCTGTTCCAAACACACTAGGGGACCAGTTCTGATAGCCTTTATCCATACCCTTATCCTAATCCTCCTCTGTTCCTCTGGTGATGTAGAGGTTAATCCAGGCCCTCTGCAGTGCCTAGCTCCACTCCTACTCCCCAGGTGCTCTCATTTGTTGACTTGTGTAACCGTAAAGCCTTGGTTTCATGCATGTTAACATTAGAAGCCTTCTCCCTAAGTTTGTTTTATTCACTGCTTTAGCACACTCTGCCAACCCGTGTCTAGCCGTGTCTGAATCCTGGCTTAGGAAGACCACCAAAAACCCTGAAATTTCCATCCCAAACTATAACATTTTCCGACAAGATAGAACTGCCAAAGGGGGCGGTGTTGCAATCTACTGCAGAGATAGCCTGCAGATTTCTGTCTTACTATCCAGGTCTGTACCCAAACAATTCGAGCTTCTACTTTTAAAAATCCACCTTTCCAGAAACAAGTCTCTCACCTTTTCCGCTTGCTATGGACCACCCTCTGTCCCCAGCTGTGCCCTTTACACCATATGTGAATTGATTGCCCCCCACCTATCTTCAGAACTTGTGCTGCTAGGTGACCTAAACTGGGACATGCTTAACACCCCAGCCATCCTACAATCTAAACTCAATCTCACAAAAATTATCAATGAACCCTCCAGATACAACCCCAAATCCGTAAACATGGGCACCCTCATAGATATCATCCGAACCAACTTGTCCTCCAAATACACCTCTGCTGTTTTCAACCAAGATTTCAGCGATCACTGCCTCATTGCCCGCATCTGTAATGGGTCTGCGGTGAAACGACCACCCCTCATCACTGACAAACGCTTCCTAAAACACTTGGAAGGATATTGACTTCATCCCGTCAGTAGAGGATGCCTGGTTATTCTTTAAAAGTTCCTTCCTCACCATCTTAAATAAGCATGCCACATTCAATAACTTTAGAACCAGGAACAGAAAAAGCCCTTGGTTCTCTCCAGACCTGATTGCACTAGACCAGCACAAGACATTCTGTGGCGTTCTGCATTAGCATTGAGTAGCCAGTGTGATATGCAACTTTTCAGGGAAGTTAGAAACAAATATACACAGGCAGTTTAGAAAGCTTAGGCTATCTTTTTCTAACATAAATTTTCATCCTGTAGCACAAACTCATAAAAGTTTTGGGACACTGTAAAGTCCATGGAGAATAAGAGCACCTCCTCCCGGCTGCCAACTGCACTGAGGCTAGGAAACACTGTCACCACCGATAAATCCACTATACTTGAGAATTTCAATAAGCATTTCTCTACGGCTGACCTTGCTTTCCACCTGGCTACCCCTACCCTGATCAACAGCCCTCCACCGCACAGCAACTTGCCCAAGGCTCCCCCATTTCTCCAGATAGCTGATGTTCTGAAAGAGCTGAAAAATCTGGACCCCTACAAATTATCCGGGCTAGACAATCTGGAGCCTCTCTTTCTAAAATGATCTGCCAAAATTATTACAACCCCTATTACCAGCCTGTTCAACCTCTATTTCGTATTGTTTGAGATTCCCATAGATTGGAAAGCTGCCGTGGTCATCCCCTTCTCCAAACTGCTACAGACCTATATCTATCCTACCCTGTCTTTCTGAGGTCCTCGAAAGCCAAGATAACAAACAGATCACCGACCATTTCGAATCCCACCTTACCTTCTCCGCTATGCAATCTGGTTTCAGAGCTGCTCATGGGTGCACCTCAGCCACGCTCAAGGTCCTAAACAATCTCATAACCACCATCGGTAAGAGACATTACTGAGCAGCTGTATTCATCAACCTGGCCAAGGCATTTGACTCTGTCAATCACCACATTCTCATCAGTAGACTCAACAGCCTTGATTTCTCAAATGATTGCCTCGCCTGGTTCACCAACTACTTCTCTGATAGAGTTCAGTGTGTCAAATCAGAGGGCCTGTTGTCCGGACCTCTGGCACTCTCTATGGGGGTGCCACAGGGTTCAATTCTCGGGCCTACTCTCTTCTCTGTATACATCAATGATGTCGCTCTTGCTGCTGGTGATTCTCTGATCCACCTCTACGCAGACGACACCATTCCGTATACCTCTGGCCCTTCTTTGGACACTGTGGTAACTAACATTCAGATGAGCTTCAATGCCATACAACTCTCCTTCCGTGGCCTCCAACTGCTCTTAAACGCAAGTAAAACTAAATGCATGTTCTTCAACCGATTGCTGCCTGCACCTGCCCGCCCGTCCAGCATCACTACTTTGGACGGTTCTGACTTAGAATATGTGGACAACTACAACTACCAAGGTGTCTGGTTAGACTGTAAACTCTCCTTCCAGACTCACGTTAAGCATCTCCAATCCAAAATTACATCTAGAATCAACTTCCTATTTCGCAACAAAGCATCCTTCACTCATGCTGCCAAACGTACCCTTGTAAAACTGAACATCCTACCGATCCTTGATCCTTCGCCGATTTCATTTACAAAATAGCCTCCAAAACTCTACTCAACAAATTAGGCGCTACAGAGAGTAGTGCGTATGGCCCAATACATCAATGGGACCAAGTTTACTGCCATCCAGGACCCTGCCATCCAGGGCCAAATCTAGGTCCAAAAGGCTCCTTAACAGCTTCTAGACCCAAGCTTCTGTACAATTAATAATTTGGCCACCTGGACGATTTACATTGACCCCCCCCCCCTTCCCCCCCTTTGTTTTTACACTGCGGCTACTCATTGTTTATTACCACTACCTACAGTACATGTACAAATTACCTTGACTAACCTGTACCCCTGTACATTGACACGATACCGGTACCCCTTGTTATTGTTCTGTAATTATGTAATTTTATTGTGTTACTTTTCATACACGATGTGTACTACTCCCTTGAATGCCTACACTGTATTTCTGATCCATTTGATGTTATTTTAATGGACAACATTTTTTGCTTTTCTTTCAAAAACAAGGACATTTCTAAGTGACCCCAAACCATTGCACAGAACACACCCACAAACGCACACACACACCACATCAGTGCTAGCCTTTACTATGCTTGGCCTACGCACCATAAATACCCATTGTAAGCACAAGTAAAGGCACATCATTATGATAATGAATACATTAACTTGGGGTGTAATCATTTGTCCAAACAGTTGCAACACGAAACATTTTGCAACTAAAACTAAAGTTTCTATTGGACAAATTTAGTCTCTCCCCATTTTTTGTTCCGTTTGCTTCGATTTAAGAAACATTTTGTAACAGAGTCGGCATATTGAACATGCCCCCAGGTTTCCATCCAACCATTTCATGCAGATGCATTACCTAATGCATACAAAAGTCACAACAGTCCTGATGGAAACAGGAAATGCTGGGTTCAATTTAATAAATGTCGACAGACAATTAGTTTTTTCGACATGGTGGGATCTTTTTGTGTCTGTAAAATACATTTTGTGAGACATTGTAATGGTAAAGCCTTTGAGCAAATATTGATATAATAACCATCATATCGAAGTAAATTTGGAGTCACAGTAGTGAAGTGATGGATAGTAGTGAGCTTGATGCAAATGATCAATTAATATCAAGGGTATTATTTGAACACTGGTGACAGGATGATCAATTATATTATATTGCTCTTATCCATATCTCATCATATAATCCACATATAATCAGCTGTTGTCTAAAGAGCATGCCCCAAAACTAGATTGGACAAGTTCGCGATTTATTGCAACTGTTTTTGTGTCAAAACCATCTGTAGAGTTCAAAATGCGATGGAAACCCATTTAACCTTTTTTTTCGGTACATGGGAACTTAACCGCAAAACTATTTTTATGTGCACTATGTCATCATGCACAGTCTTTTATTCGCAACAAGTCTGTTTGATGGAAAACAACCTTTGGTGAGAAAATATTGTTTTCATGCAGATTTTAGAATATTAGCATGAAAATCTGTCGCCAATTGGATGGAAACCCTACTGTTACCATCACAAGCAGGACTTGACACGTTGTCGTTGTCACAATACAGACACAGCACACCCACAAACACATATAAGATGGCAATTTACAATAGAACATAGCTTACATAGCTTACATAGCACAAACTGTAATACAAATTCACACACGACAGAATCTAAGATGTACGTAATACAACACATCTCGAATTGTACCCTGGCAGTGCACATATAATGCTGTGCCTGGCCATGATGTGATCTCAAAGCATGTGAAAACATTTTCATAAGGATGTCATCATCCCAAAGTAGCCTAGTAGAGAGAGCTCCATCCCCTTCCAATGAAAGCTCAGCTGCATTTAACTAGTTAGATGGGTTTGGATGGCTTCTATTTTTATTTTTGCACCTACCTCCCCTTTGATGCTAATTGGTTTTCGGAAAGATTTTCTGTTTTAGCACCTTTTTTGTATTGGTTATTCATCCGACCGGCATTGAGATGTTATTAATACCAGTATAACACTCATTGGAAGTGTGAATGCTTAAACTGGGGCTTTGATATGCTGATACACTGATACATGGAAAAGCTACAAAATGTCTTCTTATTATACTCTGTTTTATTCAAAGTATTCCCAACAGTTCAGTGTCACGCCATCACCCTTTTCACCATCATCCTGAATGGAAATACAGCGTTAAGGGCCATCCACACAGAGGATGGCACCTATAACAATGTCTTTTTGTATAGTTATTTTTGAAGATTGCTTTGAATAATTCACATGTTCACAGTTGAGTGTGTGTGCACACGTGTTTGTGTGTTTTTGATTTTTGTTTGTGTATGGATGTGTTTGCACACATACTGTATCTTTTTTTAAATGATGATTATTATTATTAATGGCCTGTCCACCACACCTTTCTCTTCCGAGGACAAACATGTACTCTTTTTTTTACAGCTTTTTCAGTACATTCCACACAAACATTTTACATACATGGTATTTCACTTGTTCTTTTCTTCGCAGTAGTTAAATGGCAAGAATATAGTTACTTGACATACACAGTAGCCAAACACATACATTATATATCGTGTTTTTTTGTAAAAATTATTATAGAACATGATCTTTTAAACCCACTATTATTATATTGTTGATTGATTGACTATGGCTTTCCAAATCAATCAAATTTATTTTATATAGCCCTTCGTACATCAGCTGATATCTCAAAGTGCTGTACAGAAACCCAGCCTAAAACCCCAAACAGCAAGCAATGCAGGTGAAGAAGCACGGTGGCTAGGAAAAACTCCCTAGAAAGGCCAAAACCTAGGAAGAAACCTAGAGAGGAACCAGGCTATGTGGGGTGGCCAGTCCTCTTCTGGCTGTGCCGGGTGGAGATTATAACAAAACATGGTCAAGATGTTCAAATGTTCATAAATGACCAGCATGGTTGAATAATAATAGGGCAGAATAGTTGAAACTGGAGCAGCAGCACAGTCAGGTGGACTGGGGACAGCAAGGAGTCATCATGTCAGGTATTCCTGGGGCATGGTCCTAGGGCTCAGGTCCTCCGAGAGAGAGAAAGAGAGAAGGAGAGAATTAGAGAACGCACACTTAGATTCACACAGGACACCGAATAGGACAGGAGAAGTACTCCAGATATAACAAACTGACCCTAGCCCCCCGACACATAAACTACTGCAGCATAAATACTGGAGGCTGAGACAGGAGGGGTCAGGAGACACTGTGGCCCACTCCGAGGACACCCCCGGACAGGGCCAAACAGGAAGGATATAACCCCACCCACTTTGCCAAAGCACAGCCCCCACACCACTAGAGGGATATCTTCAACCACCAACTTACCATCCTGAGACAAGGCTGAGTATAGCCCACAAAGACCTCCGCCACGGCACAACTTGGGGGGGGGGGGGGGGGGGGGGGGGGGGCGCCAACCCAGACAGGATGACCACATCAGTGACTCAACCCACTCAGGTGACGCACCTCCTCCAGGGACGGCATGAGAGAGCCCCAGTAAAGCCAGTGACTCAGCCCCTGTAATAGGGTTAGAGGCAGAGAATCCCAGTGGAAAGAGGGGAACCGGCCAGGCAGAGACAGCAAGGCTGGTTCGTTGCTCCAGAGCCTTTCCGTTCACCCTCCCACTCCTGGGCCAGACTACACTCAATCATATGACCCACTGAAGAGATGAGTCTTCAGTAGAGACTTAAAGGTTGAGACCGAGTTTGCGTCTCTGACATGGGTAGGCAGACCGTTCCATAAAAATGGAGCTCTATAGGAGAAAGCCCTGCCTCCAGCTGTTTGCTTAAAAATTCTAGGGACAATTAGGAGGCCTGCGTCTTGTGACCGTAGCGTACGTGTAGGTATGTACGGCAGGACCAAATCAGAGAGATAGATAGGAGCAAGCCCATGTAATGCTTTGTAGGTTAGCAGTAAAACCTTGAAATCAGCCCTTGCTTTGACAGGAAGCCAGTGTAGAGAGGCTAGCACTGGAGTAATATGATCAAATTTTTTGGTTCTAGTCAGGATTCTAGCAGCCGTATTTAGCACTAACTGAAGTTTATTTAGTGCTTTATCCGGGTAGCCAGAAAGTAGAGCATTGCAGTAGTCTAACCTGGAAGTGACAAAAGCATGGATTAATTTTTCTGCATCATTTTTGGACAGAAAGTTCCTGATTTTTGCAATGTTACGTAGATGGAAAAAAGCTGTCCTTGAAATGGTCTTGATATGTTCTTCAAAAGAGAGATCAGGGTCCAGAGTAACGCCGAGGTCCTTCACAGTTTTATTTGAGACGACTGTACAACCATTAAGATTAATTGTCAGATTCAACAGAAGATCTCTTTGTTTCTTGGGACCTAGAACAAGCATCTCTGTTTTGTCCGAGTTTAAAAGTAGAACGTTTGCAGCCATCCACTTCCTTATGTCTGAAACACATTCTTCTAGCAAGGGCAATTTTGGGGCTTCACCATGTTTAATTGAAATGTACAGCTGTGTGTCATCCGCATAGCAGTGAAAGTTAACATTATGTTTTCGAATAACATCCCCAAGAGGTAAAATATATAGTGAAAACAATAGTGGTCCTAAAACGGAACCTTGAGGAACACCGAAATTGACAGTTGATTTGTCAGAGGACAGACCATTCACAGAGACAAACTGATATCTTTCCGACAGATAAGATCTAAACCAGGCCAGAACTTGTCCGTGTAGACCAATTTGGGTTTCCAATCTCTCCAAAAGAATGTGGTGATCGATGGTATCAAAAGCAGCACTAAGGTCTAGGAGCACGAGGACAGATGCAGAGCCTCGGTCCGATGCCATTAAAATGTCATTTACCACCTTCACAAGTGCCGTCTCAGTGCTATGATGGGGTCTAAAACCAGACTGAAGCATTTCGTATACATTGTTTGTCTTCAGGAAGGCAGTGAGTTGTTGCGCAACAGCCTTTTCTAAAATTTTTGAGAGGAATGGAAGATTCGATATAGGCCGATAGTTTTCTCCTAACAGTGCTATTTATAGAGTTAATTTAGATCCATTCCTGAACCTGTGACCAGAAAATATAGCTACAGTGGGGCAAAAAAGTATTTAGTCAGCCACCAATTGTGCAAGTTCTCCCACTTCAAAAGATGAGAGAGGCCTGTAATTTTCATCATAGGTACACTTCAACTATGACAGACAAAATGAAAAAAAAAAATCCAGAAAATCACATTGTAGGATTTTTTAATGAAATTATTTACAGTTACAGTTCACTTCAGTTAGTGGAAATGGAGGATATTGAAAAGAGAACCTATGCCGAATAAAGTATTTTGTTTTGGAGAATCATGGAGGACTACATCATGTGTAACAAGTTTCTATAAATTATTTTTGTAGCATTTCTATGTCGAAGATTCAAAAAGAATATTGGTGCATTTTCCCCATTTTCCATCCAGTTCACTTTATTTTAAAAATATATTACGCTTGATATTTCCTGAAAAAGATCCTCCATTTCCTTTGGTTTTTCCTCTAACTCTGTCTCAATGGTAACAAAATTATTGTTATCCATCTGTGCAGTTATTTCCTCTCTTCCCTTTGTTAATATGAACTCTTTACCGATATATTTTTGGTTTAAAGATGATTATTAAATTGTATGACCTCTGAAGGCACATTTGTAAGTGTCCCATACAATAAGAAGCTCAGCTGTACCTACTGTATGTAGTGCAGGAAAATGTCAGTTATAAATAATTTTGTCTTGGTTAAAAACAGGTTGTCATCCAGTAGGCTTTGATTACATTTCCAATGTCCTCGCCCTGTGGAAATTCTGTAAGAATAATGTGGATGCCAATTATTTCATGGTCCGACCGCTTTCTGTCCCCTTTCAAAACTTTTTAAAACTTTTGGTGCTGGTGAGGAGGACACAAGAAAGAAGTCAAGACGACAAGCTTGATTAAGCCTCCTCCATGTATATCTCACTAGGTCAGGATTTTTAAGGCATATATCCACTAGTTCTAATATGTCCATGATATAATTTCCTTAAGTGCATGAGGGTGATAGTTTGTAATGTGATTTCCTTTTCCAGGCCATTGAGGTACTTGAAACCGTATTATAATCTCCCGCCTGTCACGTGTGCTCCCTCTCCGGCCTCTAGGTCACCAGGCTGCTCGTTAGGGCGCACACCTGTCAACAGTGTTACGCGCATAATTACACTCACCTGGACTCCATTACCTCATTGATTACCTACCCTTTACATGTCACTCCCTTTAGTTTCTTCCCCAGTCGTCATTGTTGCTGTTTCATGTCGGTGCTTTGGTTGTGTTTCTTGTTTTTTCATTTATTAATTAAATGTTTTCACTCCCTGAACTTGATTCCCGACTCTCAGCGTACATCGTTACGCTGCCACAATAATGGAGTAATTTGTTTCTTGTGAGTTAGATAGATAATTACATATATTTTCGAGGAAGTGTGGATCATCATTATTTGGACAGTATAGATTACAGTGCCTTGCAAAAGTATTCTTCCCCGTTGGCATTTTTTCTATTTTGTTGCATAACAGCCTGTAATTGAAATTGATTTTTATCTGGATTTCATGTAATGGACATACACAAAATAGTCCAAATTGGTGAAGTGAAATTAAGAAAGTAACTTGTTTAAAAACATTCTAAAAAATAAAAAACAGAAAAGTGGTGTGTACATATGTATTCACCCCTTTGCTATGAAGCCCCTAAATAAGATCTAGTGCAACCAAATTAACTTCAGAAGTCACATAATTAGTTAAATAAAGTGCACCTGTGTGCAATCTAAGTGTCACATGATCTGTCACATGATCTGTCACATGATCTCAGTATATATACACCTGTTCTGAAAAGCACCCAGAATCTGCAACACCACCAAGCATGAGGCACCACCAAGCAAGAGGCACCACCAAGCAAGAGGCACCACCAAGCAAGAGGCACCACCAAGCAAGAGGCACCACCAAGCAAGAGGCACCACCAAGCAAGAGGCACCATGAAGACCAAGGAGCTCTCCAAACAGGTCAGGGACAAGGTTATGGAGAGGTACAGACCAGGGTTGGGTTATGAAAAAAGATCCCAAAACGTTTAATATCCCACAGAGAACCATTAAATCCATTATTCAAAAATTGAAAGAATATGGCACCACCACAAACCTGCCAAGAGAGGGCCGCCCACCAAAACTCACGGACCAGGCAAGGAGGGCATTAATCAGAGAGGCAACAAAGAGACCAAAGATTACCCTGAAGGAGCTGCTATATTTTCCACACCATTTAAACCATAAATCTAATTTAAAAATGCAAAGGACATATTATTATTCTGATACACACCGGCATATGGGTTAGGTGTTGGTCTAAAGGTTCTGTTACCTCTGCTAGCACGCGGTTGGCAGGTTAACACTGGGTAAAACTGATTTTAGACGAAATTCATCAGCAGCCAATACAATAACTGACTTATGGAAATAATGATATAAGCGAGAAGTATACTATATTTTTACACTATGTACAGTACCAGTCAAATGTTTGGACACACTATGTACAGTGTAGAATAATAGTGAAGACATCAACACTATGAAATAACACATGGAATCGCGTAGTAACCAAAAAGGTGTAAAACAAATCAAAATATATTTAATAATTTAGATTCTTCAAAGTAGCCACCCTTTGCCTTGGCAGTTTTGCACACACTTGGCATTCTCTCAACCAGCTTCATGGGTAGTCACCTGGAATGCATTTAAATTAACAGGTGTACCTTGTTAACTTAATTTGTGGAATTTCTTTCCTTCTTAATGCATTTGAGCCAATCAGTTGTGTTGTGACAAGGTAGGGTTGGTATACAGAAGATAGCACTATTTTGTAAAATACCAAGTCAATATTATGGCAAGAACAGCTCAAATAAGCAAAGAGAAATGACAGTCCATCATTACTTTAAGACATGAATGTCAGTCAATACTGAACATTTAAAGAACTTTAAATGTTTCTTCAAGTGCAGTCCCAAAACCCATAAAGCGCTATGATGAAACTGGCTCCCATGAAGACCGCCACAGGAAAGGAAGACCCAGAGTTACCTCTGCTGCCTAGATAAAGTTCAAGTAACAGACACATCTCAACATCAACTGTTCAAAGGAGACTGTGTGAATCAGGCCTTCATGGTCAAATTGCTGCAAGGAAACCACTACTAAAGGACACCAATAAGGAAAAAAAGACTTGCTTGGGCCAAGAAACATGAGCAATGGACATTAGATCAGTGGAAATCTGTCCTTTGGTCTGACGAGTCTAAACTGTCAATACTTTGTAGAAACAACTTTGGCAGTGATTACAGCTATGAGACTTTCTTGGTCAGTCTCTAAGAGCTTTCTACACCTGGATTGTGCAACATTTGTCGATTTATTATTTTCAAAATTCTCTAAGCTCTGTCAAATTGGTTGTTGGTCATTACCAGACAGCCATTTTCAAGTCTTGCCATAGATTTTGAAGCCGATTTTAAGTCAAAACTGCAACTAGGCCACTCGGGAACATTTGATGTCATCTTTGTAAGCAACTCCAGTGTTGTCCTGCTGAAAAGTGAATTTGTCTCCTTGTGTCTGTTGGAAAGCAGACTGAACCAGGTTTTATTCTCTATTTTGCCTGTCCTTAGGTCTATTCCTTTTTTTTATTTAAAAACTCCCTAGTCCTTGCAGATGTCGTGCATACTCATAACATGATGCAGACACCACCACACTTGAAAATATGAAGAGTGATACTCAATGATGTGTTGTGTTGGATTTGCCCCAAACATAACGCTTTTTGCAGTTTTACTTTAGTGCGTTATTGCAAACAGGATACATGTCTTGGAGGAATTCTTTAGAGGTTTCCTTCTTTTTACTCTGTCATTTAGGTTAGTATTGTGGACTAACTACAATGTTGTTGATCCACCCTCCATTTTCTCCAATCACAGCCATTAAACTCTGCAACTGTTTTAGTCACCATTGACCTCATGGGGAAATCCCTGAGTGGTTTCCTTCCTCTCCGGCAACTGAGTTAGTTATGACGCCTGTATCTTTGTAGTGACTGGGTGTATTGATACACCATTCAAAGGGTAATTAATAACTTAACCATGCTCAAAGTGATATTCAATGTCAGATAATTTTTTTTCTTCACCTTTACATACCAATAGGTGAATTTCTTTGTAAGGCATTGGAAAACCTCCTTGGTCTTTGTGGTTTAATCTGTGTTTGATATTCGCTTCTCGACTGAAGGAACTTACAGATAATTGTATGTGTGGGGTACAGGGATGAGGTAGTCATTCAAAAATCATGTTAAACACTAATATTGCACACATAGTGAGTCCATGAAACGTATTATATGCCTTGTTAAGCAAATGTTTACTCCTGAAGTTATTTAGGCTTGCCATAACAAAGGGGTTGAATACTTGCCTCAAGACATTTCAGATTCTAATTTTTGCTTAATTTGTAAAAATGTCTAAAAACATAATTCCACTTTGACATTATGGGGTATTATGTTTAGGCCAGGGACAAAAAATCTCAATTGAATCCATTTTAAAGTCAGCCTGTATTTAGTCATCTGATGATGCAGTCAATGGTGTGAGTCAGAGGTGATTTGTGGCAATCAGGACCAAGGAACAAGCAGTGAGTTTAGTGTTTTTTTTCTGAGCCTCAGACCCTGTGTTCATGTAATTTTTTCCTAATTTCGTCCGTGTCGTCTCTCTTAATGTCAAGTGATTGCTGTGAAAGTGGTTGATAACTACGCTGTTATGCCCTGCTACCCAGTATATTACACGCTCCTGCCAGGGAAGAAATGGAAATGTGTGATTGTATCAAACACCTCAAACACAGAACACTGAGTTTAGAGCTACATTTACTTGTCAATGTCACTGCATGGTGCAGAGATGGAGGAGAGATCACAGTGTGGTGTGTCTACTGTTCTGCCTGCGGCCATGGAATCCTGACCTGTTCACCGTACGTGCTACGTGTCCCAGACCTATTATTTGACCATGCTGGTCATTTATGAACATTTGAACATCTTGGCCATGTTCTGTTATAATCTCCACCCGGCACAGCCAGAAGAGGACTGGCCACCCCACATAGCCTGGTTCCTCTCTAGGTTTCTTCCTAGGTTTTGGCCTTTCTAGGGAATTTTTCCTAGCCAACGTGCTTCAACACCTGCATTGCTTGCTGTTTGGGGTTTTAGGCTGGGTTTCTGTACAGCACTTTGAGATATCAGCTGATGTACGAAGGGCTATATAAATACATTTGATTTGATTTTGATTTGATTCGACAGTATGTGCTGTGTAAGTTACATTGTGTGTGTGTTTAAGCATGTGTGCACGAGCATGCATTTCTGTGTGCAAGTGTGTGTTTTGTTTTCATCAGTGTGTACAAGTAGACTGGGGGCGTTTGTGATGGTAGATAAGTGTCTGTGGCTCAGTTGCAGGGTCCGAGTGAGGGAGGGAGGCTCTGTGCCATAAAGAGCAGGGGAGGATGATGGAGCACGGGCCACAGCAATGTTTATTCGCTCAGCTTGTAGCTTAACGCTGCCGCTGTCTGAGGGACTGGGCTTGGGTCAGCTAGGAACACAGATCGATGAGCAGAGAGGGGACTGGGCTCTGTCACAGAAGCTCCCCGGGAACGTAACACATCTGAATTCCAGCAGGATGCGCAATCCATCACAGCCCTGCCAAAAACATGCAGAGAGACGGGAGGGAGTGAATCCTCCGGACCTGATTTGAATAAAACTGTTGAGACACAGGAGATCCCTGCGGCCGGTCTCTCTCTACCCTGTCAGGCATCAAGATTAATGCCCAGAACGCAGGGACACAGGAATGTTAATCCATATATTACACATTACTTGGCTCCGGGACTGCCATCGTAACGTATATACATCATGGTAGATATTGATTTAGCCCCTCCTGACAAGGCCTGGTAAATGAGATATTTCATCCTCGGAGGACCCCACACTGTATAAATTCCTTAACAAGGGACATTCAGACTACTGAAGTGAAGAATAATAGGAAAATTATATTGCCAGAGGGTTAGCTGGGTTGATGAAAAGGCAGCATTTTTAAGGTGGTCTAAAGTTCCATATCCCTCTGACTACTCAAGAAGAACCTCTATCTCCCAAGGATGGTCTCAGGGTAAAATTATGGCTATTGGACTTCTGTGTTGTTCCTGCTGTCCTTGAAATACATTATAATTCTTCAAGTTCAGTTTCAAGCCACAGACTGAGATTGAAACCTGTGGATCACTATTTTCACTTATTCGCAGAGCATTTTAGAGCTCTTTAAATGTATGTTTAAAAATCTAACTGTCCTTATCCACCATGGCATACAGAGCCTAGCACATGTTAGTTTAGCCTATCGGTCCAGTGAGACATGATTAAACAGATTCAAGGGGCCTGATCAAACCCTTTCTCCTGAAATGCGCTCTGTGCACAAATAGAAGGGAGAGAGAAACTAATTTAACGTTCGGCTCCAGTGACAATTGTACCCTAGTGTTTTGTCTCCTCTTTTGCCATCCGAACCATTCCGTTAGCAGTGTCAGTCGGTGGAGAGATAAATGTGTATTTGAGCTGGGGCCCAGCTATCTATAAAGCACAGCTGGGGAGAAAAGAGACAACAAAGACAAACATTCATTCTCATTACCTCTGTGTGTTAGATTATTCAACCCAGTTTACTCCCAATATCACCCAACAGCACTACTCTGCTGTAAGCTGTAATATGCCCTATAGCCATCATCAAGGTAGCTATAGATGCTCTCTCTCCCTTCCTGTCTTTCTCTCCCCTCTCTGTGCTTTGTTTTCCTGACAGTGATCCTCACAATGGATGTGTTCTTCTCGATATCTGGCTCTCTTAATATTCCTGGGAGTCTGTTCATCACCATCACCACATAATAAAGCTCTTAGCGGGATGATTACAGGCTAAACCGTATTAAACTCTGAGTTGGGACACACAGGGGCCACAGGATCCTCTAATGGAGGCCAACCACAGCTTAAGAGGATTTCACCACACATCAATCGAGGCCCCTGGGAACAGGACACTCTTTATACAACAACACTTCCCTTTCACCTTTGTGTAGTGGGCATCACTGGCAGCTGGTGGTACCTTAATTGGGGAGAACAGGTTCATTGTAATGGCTAAAATGGAATGGTATCAAACAAGTGCTTTCTATGTTTTAATACCATTCTATTCACTCCATTCCAGTCATTATTATGAGCCGTCCTCCCCTCACTAGCCTCGTGTGTGTGTGTGTGTGTGTGTGTGTGTGTGTGTGTGTGTGTGTAAGTCTGGATTTTACAGTGAAAAAAAATCCTGCCCAGAACAGTTTCTGATTTGAAAATGAAAGCTAAAATATTCTCACACCTCACTTTAGCCAAGAACAGACAAATGCATACACACACAACAACAGCACACAAAGACAGTTGCAGACACACATACTGATACAGATCACATTTTAACTTTCATCATGATTGTTCAAAGTTAAAAGCATGGTCAACAGGTTTCAAGACAAGTCAATGGGTGTCTCTTCCCTACAGGACTCATGTTGCTTTGTGGGTTTAACTGCTAAAAGCCCAGATAATCCACAGGTAATTATTATTACATTTACAAACTATTTTGCCTGTAAAAAAAAAAATCTGGCAACGTTTTTTAGAACCCAATTCATACAGTCCATTTTTACATAAGCCTTTTATATATCCTGTGTACATGCCTGCAAGTTTAGGAGTAGACGTGGGCAGATGTGGGTTGACTTCCATTGAATATAGACCATCACAAAGGAATAAATTATTAATTTGTTTTAGGAAGGTCTTATGAGACAAATATAATGTATTTTCAAAGAATAGAATGGCATATTTTGAGTTTAATGATGTTACTGGTCTGTGCAGCCTATGGGTTACATGGCTGTGCCATGCACATAAAATCAATAGTGATTTTGTTCAGTAAATACACAATACACACATAGGCTACCCTGATCACAGTCAACACACACATATTTTATAGTAGGCTAAGAATATCATGAAATGTAACAGAATGTCACGACTTCCGTCGAAGTTGGTGCCTCTCCTTGCGGCGTTCGGCGTTCGGCGGTCATCGTCACCAGCTTTCTAACTGCCACCGATCCATGTTTCTTTTTCCATTTGTCATGTCTTGTGTACACACCTGGTTCCCAGTAAGATATTATTATTTCCCTATTTAACCCTCTGTTTCCCATTATGATTTGTGCGTGTGTAACGGATGTGAAACGGCTAGCTCAGTTAGCGGTGGTGCGCGCTAAATAGCGTTTCAATCGGTGAAGTAACTTGCTCTGAGACCTTGAAGTAGTAGTTCCCCTTGCTCTGCAAGGGCCGCGGCTTTTGTGGAGCGATGGGTAACGATGCTTCGTTGGTAACTGTTGTTGATGTGTGCAGAGGGTCCCTGGTTCGCGCCCGGGTATGGGCGAGGGGACGGTCTAAAGTTATATTGTTACACGTGATTATTCCTGGTTTGTGTTAGGGTTTGTTATCACTGCTTGTTATCACTGGGTGGATTATTTTGGCTGATTTATTTTTCTGAGTAAAGTATGTTATTTTACTCGGTTCTGTGTCCTGCGCTTGACTCCGTCCTCACCTCTGCACAACTGACATATGACACAGAAAAAAGTTTTCCCACACATCTTGCCTCACTGCAATGTGTGGAACCTCTGTCATATAAATACGTTCTATTTTGTAACAGAGCCCATCCATGCTTTTTTTTAATCCACGCTTCATGTCTTTCCTGATACGCTTTGTCATGGAGCAAGTGTAGGGTCTGACATCGAGTATCTTCATCATGATACCGATAAAACATTATAGCAATCTATATTTTCAAAAGCATGTGAGTCTCGTGTTTATAAGATGAACATGAGACTCACGTACTTTTAAAATTATTTCACAACTTGCGCAAGCTTTAGGAGTTACATACGCAATCGAGCAAAATAAAATGCCTACACTTGATTTAGGCTACATTATTGCATCAAAAATGTTTCTGATCAATTGGAAATGAGCAAACTAATAGATGAGCTATACCACTTATCTGCCAGAGAATTAACCAAATATACAGATGGAGATTCAGTGAAACAAAATCACATTGATTGATTCAGACAAGTCAAAGGGCTTTGGTCGGGAGTAGGTTTAGGCTACTAAGCGACTGCGAGTGAACAACAAAATAATCCACTTGTTAAAGTACTGTACATACAGTAACATTCTGGCAAAATGTTCTGATCGGTGATAATGAATGAGCCAACTAGACAAGAGGATAATGAGCAGCACCTCAATTTAGCTAACATTTCCACAGTAATTCCTTTGTATCCATCCAGTTGTGGTTAAGAAAACAGTGCATACTTAGTGGTGGGCTATGAGAAGAGATGGGTGAAGTGACATGCCTAGCAAAGTTTAGACCTATCAGGAGGATATTAGTAACTGTAGCTGCCTAGAAACCATCAGGAGTTTAAGAGCATAGTGTGTAGTGTGCCTCAACATTTCATACTAAGCCATAGGCAGATCTTTGAATCATGAATAGGTTGGTTGGCGGACATGAAAGTAGAGGCTTTGTCACCAGCAATACCTTTCATATATAAAGACAATTCTGCAAAAAGTTGGAGGGATGCTAAAGTTGACAGAAAAACATCTTGGTGTCAGAGTCGTGTGTATAGGTGGCAGGGAAGTCAGGCACAGGAGAATCAAACTGAATGAAATGAAAATGTTTAATAACAATAAATGAAACATAACTCCAACACTAAATAACAATAAAACAAACTGGGTACGAGGACCCGTCACGCACCAATACAAACAACAATGAACAAACAAACAATCTCTGACAAAGACATGAGGAGAAACAGAGGGTTAAATACACAACATGTAATGAATGGGATTGAAACCAGGTGTGTAGGAAGACGAGACAAAACCAATGGAAAATGAAAAATGGATCAATGATGGCTGGAAGACCAGTGACGTCGACTGCCGAGCACCGCCCGAACAAGGAGAGGCTTTGACTTCGGCAGAAGTCGTGACACTTGGTTTGAACGGTGTATTACAGAGAGATAAGTAAATGACTGAAGTTTGTCTCTCATCTGATTACCTGAGGGAGGCGTGGCTCTAATATAAATCCCTCAGATCAATCCATCTATGTGGAGACACACAGACACCTCTGTTGCACTGGCTTAAATCTTCATTATACTAAAGTAGACGCACAATCCTCCTGAGCACTTCATTTTCATTGAGCTTTGTCCACCACAATAAACAACCTGTGGTATGAATCAGTATCCAGCAGCGTCGGGTTCAATTCAAATTAATGTCAGTCACCAAAGTATTTTATTCTCAATTATTTCTCAATAAACAATAAATGAGAAGCTACAGTTGAAGTGGGAAGTTTGAATACACTTAGGTTGGAGTCATTAACTAGTTTTTGAACCACAGTTTTGTCGGTTAGGACATCAAGTCGGTTAGGACATCTACTTTATGCATGACACAAGTCATTTTTCCAACAATTATTTGCAGACAGGTTATTTCACTTATAATTCACTGTATCACAATTCCAGTGGTCAGAAGTTAACATACACTAAGTTGACTGTACCTTTTTAAAGAGCTTATAAAATTCCAGAAAATTTCACCATGGCTTTAGAAGCTTCTGATAGGCTAATAGACATAATTTGAGTCAATTGGAGGTGAACCTGTGGATGTATTTCAAGGCCTACCTTCAAACTCGGTGCCTATTTGCTTGACATCATGGGAAAATCTGAAGAAATCAGCCAAGACCTCAGAAAAAGAATTGGAGGCCTCCACAAGTCTGGTTCATCCTTGGGAGCAATTTCCAAACGCCTGAAGGTACCACATTCATCTGTACAAACAATAGTACGCAAGTATAAACACCATTGGACCAAACACCCGTCATACCGCTCAGGAAGGAGACGCGGTCTGTCTCCTAGAGATGAACGTACTTTGGTGTGAAAAGTGCAAATCAATCCCAGAACAACAGCAAGGACCTTGTGAAGATGCTGGAGGAAATGGGTACAAAGTATCTATATACAAAGTATCTATATCCACAGTAAACGAGTCCTATATCGACATAACCTGAAAGGCCGCTCAGCAAGGAAGAAGCCACTGCTCCAAAACCGCCATAAAAAAGCAAGACTACGGTTTGCAACTGCACTTGAGGACAAGGATCGTACTTTTTAGAGAAATGTCCTCTGACCTGATGAAACAAAAATAGAAAGGTTTGGAGGTAAAAGGGGGAGGCTTGCAAGCCAAAGAACACCATCTCAACCGTGAAGCACGGAAGTGGCAGCATCATGTTGTGGGGGTGCTTTGCTGCAAGAGGGACTGGTGCACTTCACAAAATAGATGGCATCATGAGGGAGGAAAATTATGTGGATATATTGAAGCAACATCTCAAGACATCAGTCAGGAAGTTAAAGCTTGGTCGCAATTGGGTCTTCCAAATGGACAATGATCACAAGCATACTTTCAAGGTTGTGGCAAAATGGCTTAAGGACAACAAAGTCGAGGTATTGGAGTGGCCATTACAAAGCCCTGACCTCAATCCTATAGAAAATTTGTGGGCAGAACTGAAAAAGCGTGTGCGAGCAAAGGAGGCCTACAAACCTGATTCATTTACATCAGCTCTGTCAGGAGGAATGGGCCAATATTCACCCAACTCATTGTGGAAAGCTTGTGGAAGGCTACCCGAAACATTTGACCCAGGTTAAACAATTTAAATGCAATGCTACCAAGTATGTGCGTATGTGATGAAAGAAATAAAAGCTGTAATAAATCATTCTTTCTACTATTATTTTGACATTTCACATTCTTAAAATAAAGTGGTGATCCTAACTGACCTAAGACATGGAATTTTAACTAGGATTAAATGTCAGGAATTGTGAAAAATTTAGTTTAAATGTATTTGGCTAAGGTGTATGTAAACTTCCGACTTCAACTGTATTTATTTAAAAAGCTTTTCAAGTTATGAATTTTAAATTCCAATTAAGTCCTGAATTGAGGGACTTCAATTCGAATTGAACCCAAATCTGTTGATTCAGGAGTCCATCTGACATAGAGAGAGAGAATCAGATTGTCAACAGCCACCCAGTTAAGTATTTTATCTCTGCCTCACTGTACATGCATAGAGCCCTAAAGAAAGACTCTCAGGGGTGTGAGGTGTACAACACAGAAACCTAGAGTTGACATTGATGTGACATGGAAAACAAACTCTCCTGAATATTTAACAATCAGTAGACCGTCTTATTTACAGATCTGAGTGACCCTGCCAGAGGTTTCTGTCCCCCACAGAGCTCTGCGGCTACAGTGTTATCAAAAAAAGTGTCAGAGAAGGAATTCTAGATGGGTCCCTGCAGAGCCTGATCTGTCTGGCAGAGCAACGAAAGGGAGCTAGACCAGGAAAGGGGTTCCCAAACTTTTTTGGCCTGCCACTCCATTTTGATATTTGAAAATTCTCGACCCCAACCATGTGTGATAACAAATTATGTAATTAACAGCCAATGTTAACTTTTTATATTGGGGCTATGGCAGTTAATTGCAAAAAAATTCTAGCAGTATTTCTGATTGTATTCTCAACTCACCATCATGTAATTTTAATGTGGTGCTATGACAGTCAATTGCAAATTAGTCTGACATAATTATCTCACCTCCACTAATTAGATGGGTGTGCTTGATGCATGTCGCATCGGAGCTTCTCAAAGTCAGGGGGTGTGGTCTACAGTGCGCTCTTCATCTCTCCTGTCACATCCAGCCTGGATCGACTTTGGTTTGGTGTAAATACAGAATAGATCACTGAATCAGCGTAACATGAGTTTGAATGCTCAGAGGGAGACGGCACAGTATTCCTTTTGAGTCAGTAACCAAAACTCCTCCATAGTGACCCGTGAATGTATTGTCTGCAGCATTCGGTCACATGACAGCTCGATCAGCTGTTCGATTTCACTTACCTGCATATCAACTAAGCCAGGATTACAGTCAAACAGATTTCGCTGATTCGGTCACTCATCTGTAGAATGTTTTTGCATTTGCCCTGCATGCTTGCATTTAGTTAGTTCAGTTTCCCAAATATGTCTGTTACATAGGCAAGGAGATATTTTGTTTTCATTACACAGAAAGTCAACAAAGTCTGTTTTTTACATCCATTGTGAATGACAACATGTCTAAAAAAAATCGTTCCAACACTCCACCTTGAGAACCACCAAGCGTTGGTGTGAAAGAACATTGGCATGCTCTGATTCCATAAAAGTGCCTTTGGAAAGTGTTCAGACCCCTTGATTTTTTGCCATTTTATTACGTTACAGCCTTATTCTAATATATATATTTTTTTAAATACTCCCCAATCTACACACAATACCCCATAATGACAAAGTGAAAACAGGATTTTAAAAAATGTTTGCAAATGTTGAAAATTAACAAAACAGATATAGCTTATTGCATAAGTATTCAGACCGTTTCTATGAGACTCGAAATTGAGCTCAGGTGCATCCTGTTTCCATTGATCACCCTTGAGAAGTTTCTGCAACTTCATTGGAGTTCACCTGTGGTCAATTCAACTGATCAGACATGATTTGGAAAGACACCTGTCTATAGACACCTGTCTATAGTGCCTTCAGAAAGTATTCAGACCCCTTGACTTTTTCCACGTTAATTTGTTACGTTACAGCCATATTCTAAAATGGAAAACATTTTTTTTTAATCCTTAGCAATCTTCACACAATACCCCATAATGACAAAGCAAAAACAGGTTTCCTACAACTTGATTGGAGTCTACCTGTGGTAGATTCAATTTATTGGAGAGGATTTGGAAAGGCACACACCTGTCTGTATAAGATCCCACAGTTGACAGTGCATGTCCGAGTAAAACCAAAGCCATGAGGTTTAAGGAATTGTCCGTAGATCTCCGAGACAGGATTATGTCGAGGCACAGATCTGGGGAAGGGTACCAAAACATTTCTGCAGAATTGAAGGTCCCCAAGAACACGGTGGCTTCCATCATTCTTAAATGGAAGAAGTTCGGAACCACGAACACTCTTCCTAGAGCTGGCCAAACTGAACAATCGGGGGAGAAGGGCCAAGGTCAGGGAGGTGACCAAGAACCCAATGGTCACTCTAACAGAGCTCCAGAGTTCCTCTATGGAGATGTGAGAAACTTCCAGAAGGACAAGCATCTCTGCAGCACTTCACCAATCAGGCCTTTATGGTAGAATGGCCAGACGGAAGCCACTCCTCAGTAAAAGGCACATGACAACCCACTTGGAGTTTTCCAAAAGGCACCGAAAGACTCTCAGACCATGAGAAACATCTGGTCTGATGAAACCAAGATTGAACTATTTTGCCTGAATGCCAAGCATCAAATCTGGAGGAAACCTGGCACCATCCCTACGGTGAAGCATGGTAGTGGAAGCATCATGCTGTGTGGATGTTTTTCAGCAGCAGGGACTGGGAGACTAGTCGGGACTGAGGGAAAGATGAACTGAGCAAAGTACAGCGAGATCCTTGATGAAAAACCTGCTGAGCGCTCAGGACCTCAGACTGGGGCGAAGGTTCACCTTCCAACAGGACAACGACCCTAAGCACACAGCCAAGACAAGGCAGGAGTGGCTTCGGAACAAGTCTCTTAATGTCTTTGAGTGGCCCAGCCAGAGCCCAGACTTGAACCCGATCGAACATCTCTGGAGAGACCTGAAAATAGCTGTGCAGCAACGCTCTCCATCCAACCTGACGGAGCTTGGGAGGATCCCCAGAGAAGAATGGGAGAAATTCCCCAAATACAGGTGACTGTAATCAATGCCAAAGGTGCTTCAACCAAGTGTTGAGTAAAGAGTCTGAATATTTATGCCGATGTGATATTTAATTTATTAATTATATTTTTTTTGCAAACATTTCTAAAAAACTGTCTTTGTTTTGTCATTATGGGGCATTATTTATAGATTGACGAGGAAGAAAAACAATTTAATACATTTTAGAATAAGGCTGTAACAAAATGTGGAAAAAGTCAAACTTTCCATATGCATTGTATCTCCACATAATTTTTCAAACAGGCGTGCGCAATGTAGTTTAACCAAAGTTACCTGCTGCATAGCTCACGTTTCTGCGCTCAGCTCTTTTTCTGCCATTTGCTCTCAATCTATTATAGCTCAGTGGGTTTATCATACAATGCATCCATATAGCAGAGGGAGACACATTCTTAACAAGAGAACAGAGTCCTGTCCCATGATAGATGGTGCCCCATCTGTACAAAAGCCCACCATTCCATCCAGTGGAATCGGTTTTTCAACTACATAGCCACGCAGCACACTGAATATCCCCTGTTCAGTTTCAAGCTTCGGAATCGTGATACAGAACTAGGTTTACCAGTAAACTACGAGCAATTGATTTATTTTACAATGCCATTATGTCTTTGATGTAAATGTTTTGGTGCCAAACTGGTGGCAGTTGTGAAAAAAAGTCAATAGTTGGAAGAGTTGTAGTGTTAAAAGAAAATAATGGCATATGTTGATTAGATGCTTTTTTTACCATATGGTATATTCTCTAGAAACTCATAGACAATGTGAGCACAGATATAATACAATTCTACTATATATGAAAACCTATTTTAAAAGTTATTCAAGTATAAATTACCAAAGGTACCATGGATTGCCACAATTACAGAATATTCTGGTAACTTTGGTAAATTACCAATAGTTTTGCAACCCGAGGTGAGAGAAATAAGGAGAAAGCTAGAGAGCGAGGAAGAGCGAGCGAGAGAGAGAGATGGTATCTAAGGAAGAAGTGTAATGCCATGCAATCCATGACATTACTACTGTACCAAAGGAGTGCTTTATTTTCATTGCTTGAATGTCAAGTCTAGATTGTTCCAAGGAGGGGGAAATAAAGCTCTTGAACATCTCTCCCCTTCCCTCACTCTTTCTTTCCCTCATCCTCTCCATCTCGTTTCATCACCCTGTGTGTTTTCTATTGCCTCTCCCTCCTCTTCCCGTCTTCTCCCTGGGGATAGAAAGGGAGCAGCGTAACAGGCCCCTGGCCCCTGCTTGCGCGTGATAATGATCTAGTGGTGAAGTCCTGCAGAGAGTGGCGATTACACTGGGGCCGGTGGAGGCACACAGCCCACAACTCTAATCTCTCTGAGGCTGGGAGGGAGGCCTCCTGAGGAATAGAGTGGCATCTGGGCCCTTGCTTTGCTCCACACACAGGGCCAAAGAGAAAGAGGTCTGTGAAATATTTGGCCAGGTCCACCTGACGGTTTGTGGTCCTTATAGGATATGTTGCTGTTAGCTATGATGACAGCCATTCAGACAGCCAACCCACTTTCAAGGCTCAATGCACTATTGGAATTGCCAGCCAGCATACCCCTCAACGTCTTCACCATCACAGGAACAATTTCCTGTAATTTATACCCAGGGAAACCATTAGCATGTATTGAATGCATCTGTAAATATTACCTTGCAGGTTGAGCTCTGTTGTTATTGAAGGATTATGTCCCGTTTCAATACCCTTTAGAGCCTCTATGTTCATTTCTCCCCAGAGACCCAGGTCTGGTCCTGCCCATTGATATGAGCTGATTGAACTAAAGCTAGTGAAAGGCAAGAGTCACACAGGGCACAGGGGAGGCAGGTGCTGCAGCAGATTAGGTGCTCACCGACGTCTGGGACTGAGGCAGAGGATTGAGAGATAGATAGCTCATTATCTGAACCACAGAAGCAAAAGAGAGCAGGAAAGGCCAGTGTTTCACTGAGTTAATTGACTTTGCTGCAGCAGTTCATATGGTAAGAGGGAGATATAGATAGTAAGACTATTAAAGGGACTACTAGCAATAATTAGAGTTATGTAAAGAGTCCTGACTCAATAAAGAAAACAGGGGTCTCTGTATTATCTAGATTTCTGAGGAAGCCATGCTGAGTAAATGAGGCCTCCTGGAGAATGGTTCAGTTCAAAATGCTGGGTGAGAAATGGGGTCGCTCTGGTGATATTTAAATGCTGCGCTTCCTACTGTTGGGATATAAGATTAATGGAAGTCTCCTCTTTTATTTCTATGATGTTCTATGAAAAAAATGAAATGTTAGAGAGGAATGGGCTCACCCTACTGGGTGACCTAATTCTAAAGCAAATGTATTTAATCCCAATGCAAATTTGCCAAATTACTGTAGGACATTACACTCAATCTGCAGTAAATGGCACTAATTCTGTGATAAATTTGCTTAGCTACCTCAGCAAATATGCATAATAAGATTGTGCCTGGAAATGTTCGTTTTTCTGTGCACGCTACTTTCTACATAGCGGGTGGGACGTTAGACCCAGCAGCTTCAGTGGTAAATACCAGAGCAGATATAAGGAAGTAGTGGAAGGAAGGAAGGTAGACATAGGTGATTGCTACTCCTCCTTTGCTCATACTATTGGTAAGCCAACAAACATTTCTGAACCTCATTGCTTTGTAAATAGTTGATTGTTTCAATATCTATGTTTTAAGGTACGGTAGGGCTGTGCCCCGAGGTATGTAAATACATTGTATACTTTTATTATTTTAATCTATATGTACTCGATTGTGTAGCGACGCTACGAGAAAACGCAGCCTCTCCGAGGTATTGTGAATATCATGCTATTTTGTTGTTTTCTTTGTGGGCCCACTAATTGCCAACTAACATTGTTTTTGATTTTAGATTTGTGTGGTCACACCCGCAATCTGCTGTAACTGAGCCATAGTACTAGCACAGTGGTTTGCGGTATGCATTGAAATACTGCTCGCGCCAGTACCTCATGTAAATCCTTTGCCGAAAAATCCTTCAGTCCCCGGAAACGCTCTGCCACATGCGCAATAACGTCCATCCTTCTGGACCTCTTCTCCATCTTAGCTGTGCCATTGACCACCATTGCCATAACAACAAAGTCCAGCTTCTTCACATGCAACATCCCTGGGTCCTGCTGGTGAGAGGCCACCCCTGTTGCCTGCAGAGAAGGCCTACCCACCACCATACACTCTTCAGGACCACTCAATCCCTCAACCCTTCTCACTGTTGCTGCATATGAGATTCTCTGATTAGGCCTGACTCTAGCCACCTCATCCTCCTTCATCCTCTCTGGGCACTCCAAAGATGTCACTTCATGGTTCCCACCACAATTGCATACCTGTGTTAAGGTTGGCTGGGCAATGAGTGTAGTGCACCTCTTCGATCAGATCTCTGTCTGCGTTTTTAAACGAGCTTCACCACCAGAGTCTGGAAAGACTGGTCCCAGTAATTTTGTGAGTTTAGGTGCCCAGTCACCACTCCTGTGAGGGGAAATCACTGCGCATGAAAGCAGTTTGGTGACAACAGAACCCCAGTGTGTAAATGTGAGTGCAGGCAGTATGTTGTGAGCTCCTTTTTCTAGAGACTGATTATTACTCAACAATCACGTTAGATTATTACCCACTAATCAAGTTACAGTTGGGGAGGTTTATTAAAGACATTTTTTTGAAATATTAATGTTACATTTTAAAGACTGAAGGTTTGCAAAATGGGGTGGCAGGTAGCTTAGTGGTTAGAGTGTTGGGCCAGTAACCAGAAGGTTGCTGGATCGAATCCCCAAGCTACCATCTGTTGTTCTGCCCCTGAGCAAGGCACTGTTTCTCAGGTGCAGTGGATGTCAACCCCTCTGATTCAGAGGGGTTGGGTTAAATGTGGAAGACACATTTCAGTTGAATCCCTTTCCCAAGTGTGGATGAGCTGAATATGCTGGGATAATCATGACTGGCTTGGCTGCACAAACCCACCTTCTTCCTACAGAATCAACCTGGATCTAGTTGAGTGCTGTGCTTTGCATGTTTAAAATATTCTAGTGTGTATTGAAGATGTGATTTCTTATTAGTGTGCCTTGCACCAGTTAAACGTTTTAGATTACCTACTCATTCGAGGTTTTTTCTTTTATATTTACTATTTTCTTCATTGTAGAGTAAGATCAAAGACATCAGAACTATAAATTAACAAATATGGAATCACGTACTGTGGTAACCAAAAAAATGTTAAGCAAATAAAAATATGTTTTAGATCCTTTGCCTTGATGACAGCTTTGCACACTCTTGGCATTCTCTCAACCAGCTTCACCTGGAATGCTTTTCCAACAGTCTTGAAGGAGTTCTCACATATGCAGTTGATGTTGAGATGTGTCTGTTACTTGAACATTTATTTGAGCTGCATTTTCTGAGGCTGGTAACTCTAATGAACATATCCTCTGCAACAGAGGTAACTCTGGGACTTCCATTCCTGTAGCGGTCCTGTGACGGTTCCATTCCTGTGGCAGTCCCAGTTTCATCATAGCGCTTGATGGTTTTTGCGACTGCACTTGAAGAAACTTTCAAAGTTCTTGACATTTTCCATATTGACTGACCTTCATGTCTTAAAGTAATGATGGACTGTCGTTTCTCTTTGCTTATTTGAGCTGTTCTTGCCATAATATGGACTTGGTATTTTACCAAATAGGGCTATCTTCTGTATACCACCCCTACCTTGTCACAACACAACTGATTGGCTCAAATGCATTAACAAGGAAAGAAATTCCACAAATGAACTTTTAACAAGGCACACCTATTCATTTAAATGCATTCCAGGTGACTACCTCATGAAGCTGGTGCAAAGCTGCCATCAAGGCAAAGAGTGGCTACTTTGAAGAATCTAACATCTAAATATATTTTGTTTAACAGTCTTTTGGTTACTATATGATTCCATATGTGTTATTTCATAGTTTTGATGTCTTCACTATTATTCTACAATGTAGAAAAAAGTAAAAATAAAGAAAAACCCTTGAATGAGTAGGTGTTCTAAATCTTTTGACCGATAGTGTATATATAATTTTCTTATTCCATGTTATATTTATAATTGTCCAATGTGAATATACATTTTCAAGTTGCAGTGAATAATTTTGACATTCGTCGCCTAACTGTGCCCAGGTGCATCTTGTTATTGAGGGGTGGGGTTTGCCTCATAAAATGCCAGCAGATTTATTTTACATGTGTAAAGGTTGCTGTGCCTGGTGTGGACAAAAGCTGTGAATGTGGCTTTAGTCCAAATTCCAGTGTGGCAGCCTGGTTGCCTAATTGTAAGTATGTGCCGTTCAGCCAGGATCCGCTCTCCATCTACCTGTGGGACACTTCCCTCAGCAAAGCAATTTGTTTGTAGGCTCTTGTCATATCTTGCTAATAATTGTGCTAGATTGACTGTACGAGCGACAGTGTGGAAGATTGTGTTCTATTTATATGCGGAGTGCTCCGGTGTTGGTTATTAGTCTGTGTGACCATACAATTCTCTTGAATCTATGAACTGAAACTACTGTATGCTGCTGCAGGAAAGAAAAGGGTTTCTATTTGCAACTTCATTGAATAGCAGGTGAACAGTGCCCAGCAATCACTAATGTCCCGCCAGCTACAATCTACCTCTGCAATTTGAATCAGCGTCCCGTCTATGTGGCTATTAAGTTTACAGCCAGAGCTGTGGATGGCTACAGCTTAAGGCTGCAAACGGACTTGACATTCCTCATGTGGGATATCTGGAGCTGGAAGTCACAGACCTGGGGAGAAAGTTCCCAGGGTGTGCAGTACTAATCATCAAAGACCCGCTAGCTCCACAGACTTTCAAAAAAGAAGGAGCTAACCCCAGGACTGCTGGGAATGAACATTATTTGCCAACGCTTTGCAGAGTTGTTTGGACAGCACGGCACTGATTTGTTCTCTACCCTCAGATCGCACAGGCTAAACCAGGCTGGAGACAGGCTCTCTTACAGTGTCAATAGCTGGAAGCAGAAAGCAGTGCAGCCTGACTAGGGAAACTGTGGGTGAAAGTGAACAACCAGTTCAGATTCCTGCTGGCACAACCATGATGGCCCCTGCAACTGGTCCCAAAGGAAACATCCGCACACCCTCAGCAGTTTTACTCGAGCCAGACAATGGCTAGACCCATCTTCCGGCAGGCCTGTTAGAGTCAATGGCTCTGTTAACCCTTGAAGAAGGGGCGGGGTATGTTCCTGTGGTCGACATTAGCACTAGTGTTGTTTATCTCCAGCCTAGAGTTACATAAGGATCACTGAGTTGATACAATCTAACCTTGAGTCCGCCATCTCATTTAGCAAAGACACTAAGACACTACTACACCCCCCCCCCCCCCCCCCCTCCGTCCGTCCGTCCGTCACATAAACGTGAAGTGTCACCAGACTTCAGTTGTAGGGAGAAATTAACTAGATCCATTTCATTCAACCCTATCTGGCTTGAATTAAGAGCTTGCTGTTAAAGTGCAAAGTGTTCACAAGAGGTGATAATGACCTTGGCTGTACATAATTAATTGAGCACCAGATCCCCCGCCATGGAATTCCCCCATGTCTTTGAAGCAGTTAAAGCTCATATCAGACTGTTAGAAGGCCGTGTCATCAGGGAGAGTTGCAGAGGTGGGACCAAGTCACAAGCAAGTCACAAGGTCCAAATCTCAAGTAAAGTAGCAAGTAGAATGGGTCAAGTCACGAGTCATGCATTCTAAGAGAAAGTAAAGTTTTTTTCAAGTCAAGTCTCATATTAAGTTTAAAAAAAAAATCTACTCAAAAAAGGAGCTAACCCCAGGACTGCTGGGTATGAACATTATTAGCCAACGCTTTGCAGAGTTGTTTGGACAGCACTACAGTTCAACTACAAATCTTTGTCTATGTATTAAGGCTACCAGAGAGCCCTTGTCATTATTTAACTACAAAATATTTGGATGATGTAATCATTAAATTTAACAACAAATTCCAAATGCAAGCTTCACTAAACATTTCAAGCAATTTCATACCAAAAGACCATGTTAGTAATTGTTGTTTGATGCCCCATTGCTGGTGAGCTTGCAAAGTAAACACTTAATATTGTTGATCACCAAACCATTTTTGGAGCTGTGTATTTATTTATAGCAATCCTGTCTCCCTACAATTTGACATTTGTGCTGCACCCGATCCTATAGCTGTACAGGAAGTCAGCAACCTGTTCGCTAGCCCCCCCCCCCCCCAGATTTTCGTTTACGATGTTACGTCTAGTCTATGAGACCAGCCTGGTATGCTGAGTAGGTTGCAAGAGACTGATGAAAAGCATGGTATGTCACCGAGCTTTGGAGGGCCGTGTGCCTGCAGGAGTGCACGTTGTTAACTGGGTAGCCCCTTTCTTCCTAACAAATATTGTAATACATGTACCATTTTCAACCCATAATATTGAAAGCAGTGGGATGTTACAGCTATCTTCAGACATACAGTATAGCCGATAGTCCTACTTGGGGTGCCTATCTGATATATGAAATCACTAGGTAGGCTAATGTTATTGTTCTGGCAAATATGCATCAGTAGTAGATTGCTAAACTTTTATATCATCGATAATATACATGTAGGCCTACTCTGTTTTTGCCAGGCAAAACCGAAGTAAAAATGAAACAAGTACTTTTTTTTGACTAATCTTGTTTTTTATAATCATTTGGTGCAATACTGTAAGCCTATGTTAGAAACCAGATCAAATAGGCCAAAATATAAATACAAAGGATGTGTATATGTAGCTAATTAAAATACACAGAAACTCAGAACTTTTCCATGCACACACAAATATTATTTCTCTCAAATTTTGAACAGAAAATTGTTAACCTCCCTGTTAGTGAACATTTCTCCTTTGCCAAGATAATCCATCCAGCTGACAGGTGTGGCATATCAAGAAGCTGATTAAACAGCATGATAATCCATTTTTTTTGCAGTTTTGTCACACAATACAATGCCACAGATGTCTCAAGTAGGACTGTCCACCAGAGCTGTTGCCAGAGAATTTAATGTTAATTTCTCTACCATAAGCCGCCTCCAATGCCTTTTTAGAGAATTTGGCACATGTAACCATGCCAACCTGGAGCCATCTGATAGAGAAAATGTGCTTGTTATGATCAATGCCTTTTCTAAATAAAGGCAGCTAGGACCTAACACTGTTTAAGATGGCATGGTGTCTGCTGATGATCTTGTAGAGGGCAAGTCTTGGAACCATGCTGAGTCTATAGCCACTAGACTTCTCCTTGTCCTCTCTGTGTAGCAGCCACTTGGGTGATGCCTCAGCAGCTCTGGGTGCCAGAAAGCTCACCACACAAAGTTTTGAATAGTAGCCAGTCATCTATGAGCTCTCTGCCTCAGCACTGCTGTATTCCTCTGGCTCCCATTCCTCTCACTAGTCAGGCTACTCCTCAAATGATGCTCTCAAAAGATCTAGAATTGGCAGCCAGGTGAAACAAAAAAGATGGTTCCATCTCCAGATGCATTTTTCAAACAAAAGTTAGCTAGCCAAGCCAAGTGTTAACCTGTCAGTCAATCTACAAATACGTGGCTCAAAACTGCCAGATATATGCAATACAAATGAAATGTTATCAAAAACAAAATAGCTGATTTTAAAAACAACAATTAAAACCACCTAAAAATAACAACATTTGTACACATTACAGGAACTCTGTTCTTAGGCTGCTACTAGGGTGGCAACATTAGATCTATAGTGTCTAGATGTACGCGGTTGTGTAGGGACGCTGCGAGAAAATGCAGCATCTCCAAGGTATTGTGAATATCATGCTATTTTTTTGTTGTCATTGTGGGTCCTATTTGCCAACAAGCATTGTTTGATATTAGATTTCTGTGGTCACACCGCAAGCTGCTGTAACCGAGCCGTAACACTAGCACATATTTAGTGTTTATGATTGCTTCTCATACCGGTTTATTGCACTTATATTCTCTGACCTCTCTTGTAGCCTTCCAAATTGTACCACGGCCGGTGGCGGTTACCAGGACACGGGTCCGGGCCTGTGCAGTGGGGTTAATTTTCAGGTACGCTTGTGTTTTTATTTTGGTACATGTATATGGCATAGTAAATAGTTTGCAGTGGTTTAAATTACTTTAAATGAATGCATCTGTAGTATACCTTGTGGTCGGTGAATCTTCCTGCCGTGGTGCATGCTTGCTTTCTTCTCCCATATCCCGCTGCTTTATTTATTTATTTAATTCATTCAAATACAGGATTCATCTTCAGATAATATACCCTGTAATTTGACCCACACACTGACTGTTGTGCTTTTTATTGAGTATACTTGTGTTGAGTTTGAAAAGGTTCCCCTCTTATTTATAATTAGGGGTGGTGTAGTCTAACGGCTTCTACTTGCCACAATACGTATATCTATCAAATATCTACTCTCACATATCATAACAACTTAGTCTCCCACATCACTATGGTCAGTCTGTTGACATTAACATTAACATATGTTAATAGCCTGGTTCCTCTCTAGGTTTCTTCCTAGGTTTTGGCCTTTCTAGGGAGTTTTTCCTAGCCACCGTGCTTCTACACCTGCATTGCTTGCTGTTTGGGGTTTTAGGCTGGGTTTCTGTACAGCACTTTGAGATATCAGCTGATGTACGAAGGGCTATATAAATAAATTTGATTTGATTTTGAACATTCGACCTTAAACGGTTGTTGTAACTTAGGTTTGTGCAAAGATGACAGTTATGTATTTGGGCTCCTGAGTGGCGCAGCGGTCTAAGGCACTGCATCTCGTGCAAGAAGTGTCACTACAGGCCCTGGTTTGATTCGAGGTTGTATCACAACAGGCCATGATTGGGAGTCCCATAGGGCAGCGCACAATTTGCCCAGTGTCGTCTGGGTTAGGGTTTGGCCGGTGTAGGCTGTCATTGTAAATTAGGATTTGTTCTTAACTGACTTGCCTAGGTTAAATGAAGGTTAAATGAAGGAAATCTAGCCATGGGCCGTATAGACCCATCTCCTGGCCTCGTCATTAAAGTTGTGTACGCAGTTCCTAAACAGAAGTAAATATGATCACGTCAGACTTCAGAGGCAACTTCGCAAACACGTAATTAAATGGTTATTGTCTGAAACATTGCAGGATTAGTTACCTAGAAAGCCAGCGAGGCAAGGTAAAATATCACAAATGGAGCTAGCTAAAGCCAGAAGAATAATATAGTTGTTGAGCATATGTAACAGACGTCAGACTGCTTACTTAGCGAGTACTGCTTCCTCCTGATTTGGCTCAAACCCAGGACCTCTGCCTTGCTGGCACATGTGACTGCCCTCACGAAACATCTTAAAAACCAGTAGACTCCACTGAAAAGCTAGCTACTCGGCAGTGCAAGTGGGGACACTACAGGCTGATGAGTGAGTTTCACACATCTCCATTCGCTACACATAACTATAGCCATCAGTCTTGTTTGATTTTTAATGGTCATCACTCACTCACTGCTAAGTTTGTCAAGGTTCCGACATCAGTGTATATCTATCTGCTACAGACTTTTAAGTTGTGAGGATCACTCGAACGTGGCGCTTGCTTGTAAACAACTAAGGCTCTATAGAATAATTCTATATGTGGTCCAAAATGCCAATGGTGAAACATGAATCACTGAACAGAAAGGTAACCCAAACATAACATTCAAAATGCCTGGCAGTCCATGGAGCCCTGTGAGAAAATCTCTGATGTGGGCATGGTGATTGTGGGACTCCTGTTGTGGAGCCTTGGGTAAGTTCCTTATGATTCAACTCCTAGTCGTGGGGAAAAAAATCACAGGCATCGCACTACAAAGTGAAAAGCAGCCAGCAGTGAAAACAAATTGATACTCCAGGGAATGCTTTTCCCATTTTCATACTGTGTTGAAGTTTGTTGTAGATGTCATAATGTGGTTTGTCCCTGGGGTCTGGGTAGGGGTGCTGGTAGGATTGGACCACCACATGTGTTCATTCGGAGTCCCAGCGAGATCTCTCCACACTCTCTTATCACACGTTGGCGAGGAACACTCAAAGGTCAAGCAGAACTAGTTTCCTCGCATGTAAACAGTCACACTGACACTCGCATTGCATGAGTGAGCATACTATGTCTTTTTGATCCATGTTTGCTTACATCTGCTGTGTAGTAAGAACGTCTGTGTAATTGGTATTACAATAGGTTTTGCCTTGCAATCAAGTGCTTGGTTATACCATATCCATACATTGCAGTCTAGTTTGAATGGCAAGGTTGTCTCTGTACTCAGTCATGTGACAGAAATTATATACACACTGAGTGTACACAACATTAGGAACATGCTCTTCTAATGACATAAACTGACGAGGTGAATGAAGGTGAAAGCTATGATCCCTTATTGATGTCACCTGTTGAGTGTGTTTACGGGCATAATCAATTTCTTCCTATCCCAGTGTGCTGTCCCCACATGCTTCGAGATGGCCACCATTGTTCCTGTACCCAAGAAAGCAAAGGTAACTGATCTAAACGACTACTGCCCCGTAGCTCTCAACTCTGTCATCATTAAGTGCTTTGAAAGACTAGTCAAGGATCATATCACCTCTTCAATGGTTCTACTTGTAAAAGTTGCATCATACTGCAACACACCTTGTGGGCTGCCGCAGAATTTTATGGCACATTATTTAATTGTCATCCATTGTTATCATTAATGCTAGTTAGTGCTAGTTTGACCACCAGAGGGCATCTTTGTTAAGCATTTGATAGCCTTCAATATTGGCGGTACTAGAGAATTTAAAACCCGTTTTTGTAAGAACATAGTATATGGGATTGATTTTAAGAAATGTAACTTCATTCATTTGATTAATATTATCGTCTTTCTATTCCAAGAAAAATTCAAATGAAACCCTCAGGGTTTCCGTTGGGGAAATATAGGTTCCCGAGTGGCACTGTATCTCAGTGCGAGAGGTGTCACTACAGTCCCTGGTTCAAATCCAGGCTGAATCACATCTGATGTGATTGGGAGTCCCATAGGGGGGTGCACAATTGACCCAGCGTTGTTTGGCTGGGGTAGGCCGTCATTGTAAATAAAAATGTGTTTTAACTGACTTGCCTAGTTAAATAAAGGTTAAATAAATAAACAACAACATGATGGTCAGATGTGGGCTACAGTACTAAGAGCATAACATTTCCACACCCTAATTGTAGTCTAACCAATACCCAAACTGAGATTCAGTGAAAATAAAAATCGCATTGATTTATCAAGACCAGTCCCCATGCTTGTCTCAGAGCAGTGTGGGTAGGCTATTGCTTCAAAATTCAATATGCTTTATAAATAAATAAGACCTATACCACTTTTTAACAGCACATTACTCAACATTAGTGAGACTCATGTCAACATTTTTATTTTTCAATGACGTGACTCTCAGCCAATAATTTGATTTAGAGGATTGGAGGATTCTAAATTACTATCTAAGGGGCATTTTTCATTAGGGAAAATCTGATCTGTGAAAATATCTAAGGGGCTTTTATATAATTCTCAATTAATTAATGATAATAATAATCGCTTAGTTTTAAAAATTATGATATTTTGGAGATTATTTCATTTTCAAATAACCTAAAGTGAGTGATTTAAAAGGACATTCTTGAACATGGGGTGATACATTCTTACTAATTTGTAAATAAAGCCAGTTTGTTATTTAGAATGATTTATTTCTGTTTTTAGAGGGAGAGAAACTAAAATCCCACCGTCGCCTCATGGGTATCCCAGTCGCGGACTGGCACGGAAATCGAACCAGCATCTGTAGCAACGCAGTTTGCACTGTGTGAGAGCAAAATTGCAAGATTATGTTGTAATACTTTTATTGCTTCAAATGGTTGTTTTATTCAACAGAATAGAGTATTGTTAACTATTGTGTGTGTGTGTGTATTGTTTTGCGTGTTCTACTGAGGATGGGCCTCTGGGAGATAACACTGACAGGAGATTTAAGATGTCTTTTGGGTGATAAAATCTAGAGCATTCCAGAGCATTAGTTAATGTTTCTGTTCTGTACCGTACCAGAGAGAGATGGTTCCAGTTTGTAGTCGGAGGGCCAGACACTGGTCTATACAATGAAAACTGCTGACACAGCAGATACTGTCTGCTATGTATTATAAGTATCTTTAATACAAATCTTAATTAACCTTATGATCCATTCTATATATCTGTTGTTCATCATGTAGGTTGAAAGGGGTGTATCTTGGCTATAAAAGACCTTTGTACTTTTGTCTCTGGGCTCTCAACTAATCATTTGACCGGTGAATCGTCAACCAGCCATGACCAGCCATCATTATCATAGAGCACTCAATCAATTCACTTTATATGTCTGCGTTGTATTGACTTGCTCCCTTATTAGTGATTAAATATTTTGTTTAAGTATAACTCTGACTTGTGTGATAAGTTTGTCTCTCCTGTGTCTTTTACCGCTGCGCCACTCAGGAGGCCCCATCCACAAAGTTTTTAATGCTGATCCTTGCACAAAGTATCAAAATACAGAGATGTGTTGGTAATAGCCCATAATGGTCTATAATAATAATAATAATAATACATGGTGTCCAGGTCAGGATAACCAAAACATTTATTTATTAAAGACTAACACTTTTTCCAGTGTCTGTGATCTTCTGCCGATCTTAATCTTTTAATTTTATTGGCCAGTCTGAGATATGGCTTTTTCTTTGCAACTATTTTATTTTACCTTTATTTAACTAGGCAAGTCAGTTAAGAACAAATTCTTATTTTCAATGACGGCCTAGGAACAGTGGGTTAACTGCCTGTTCAGGGGCAGAACGACAGATTTGTACCTTGTCAGCTCGGGGATTTGACCTTGCAACCTTTCGGTTACTAGTCCAACACTCTAACCACTAGGCTACCCTGCCGCCCCTATGCCTAGAAGGCCAGCATCCTGGAGTCGCCTCTTCACTGTTGACGTTGAGACGAGATTTGCAGGTACTATTTAATGAAGCTGCCAGTTGAGGCATCTATTTCTCAAACGAGACATTCTAATGTACTTGTCCTCTTGCTCAGTTGTTCACCGGGGCCTCCCACTCCTCTTTCTATTCTGGTTAGAGACCGTTTGTGCTGTTCTGTGAAGAGAGTAGTACACAGCGTTGTACGAGATCTTCAGTTTCTTGGCAATTTCTCACATGGAATTGCCTTCATTTCTCAGAACAAGAATAGACTGACGAGTCTCAGAAGAAAGGCCTTTGTTTCTGGCCATTTTGAGCCTGTAATCGAACCCACAAATGCTGACGCTCCATATACTTAACTAGTCTAAAGAAGGCCAGGTTTATTGATTCTTTAATCAGAGAAATAGTTTTCAGCTGTGCTAACATAATTGCAAAAGGGTTGTCTAATGATCAATTAGCCTTTTAAAATTATAAACTTGGATTCCTTACTTAGAATTGTGTGTATTGAGTAGATGTTGTGAAATTGTTAGATATTACTGCACTGTCGGCACTAGAAGCACAACATTTTGCTACACCCGCAATAGCATCTGCTAAGCACATGTATGTCACCAATAAAATTGGATTTGATTTAAATCCACTTAAATCATTGTAAATGAAGGTGAGGAGACCGGTTAAAGAATCATTTTTAAACCTTGAGACAATTGAGACATGGATTGTGTCTGTGTGCCATTCAGAGTGTGAATGGGTATGACAAAATATTTAAGTGCCTTTGAACGGGGTATGGTAAAAGATGCCTCGTGCATCGGTTTGAATGTGTCAAAAACTGCAACGCTGCAGGGTTTTTCACACTCAACAGTTTCCCGTGTGTATCAAGAATGGCCCACCGCCCAAAGGACATCCAGTCAACTTGACACAACTGTGGAAATCATTGGAGTCAACATTAACCAGTATCTCTGAGGAATGCTTTCGACCTTGTAGAGTCCATGCCCCAACGAATTGAGGCTGTTCTGAGGGGAACAGGGGGTGCAACTCGATATTAGGAAGGTGTTCAGTGTTCCTAATGTTTTGTACACTCAGTGTATGTGCTCTGTCTGGATGGAACATAGAGTAATCATGGTCTCTGTACAGCATGTCAGTTGACCTAATTAGAGAGCACTCAGTCCTGTTACCTCAAGCTACAGCTGGTCTTTGATCAGGCCTGTTGAGCTGGGTGGATAGGAGCAGTGGCCAGTGGACCTCTGCTGGTTGTAAGGTGGTTCTGCTCTTCCGTCATGCCCCTGAGCAAAGCTATGAAAGCCACTTACTGCTCCCAGGCATAAATGAGTTCATTGTCTTTAGTATCAGTTTTGTAAGACAATGTCATTTATGCTTGTTACTTTCACTGTATGTACATTCAGACAACTCCATCAATTACTTTCTGGATCGCATTAGGCATTTCCAGCTAATGCTTACCACAAAGTGGTTGTCATAGCAACAATGTCTGACACGAAGTATATGATGTATAAAACAACAATAAAAAGTTATGTTCTCAGAAAAAGCCTTGTATTCCACTATGTAATTAATGGTAGGAATAGAGCCTGATGCTTGTCATCCACTGGCTTCTCAGAATTAGACAAAGGAAAAGACCTAGAGAGAATTCAGAGAGATGGGAGTGAGAGCAAGAACGAGGGAGAAAGGCAGTCAATTCATGAAGTGATTTAATAAAGAATTCAGACATTTTGAAATAAATAGCTTCTACCTTTCAGTTTTTAGAGAAGTAATTGAAAACAAATGCAATTTTTCCCCCTTTTATATAATTGTAATATTTGTTTACTTCCTGAATTGATTGCGTTCAATTAGAATTGATTGTTATACAGGGAGGTGAAGAGCAGGGCTAATCTACTTCAACAGACATGGCCGCTGTTAGCTTTGTAGTGCATACTAACCAGGCACTCATCACTACACATCTAAATGACTCTCTTGACACGAGGCTGATTCTGTGAGACTTCAAGGTAAGGAGGCACAGAATGCAGCCAAAAGTCCCTCTGTCTACTTATTATCATTTGTGTTGTCCAGATTAACTGAATAGCCCTCCTGAAAAGAAAAGCATAGAGCCTATTAATCAGGGAACTTATTCAGTGTACTTACTATGCCTGTAATATGTGGTTGTCCCACCTAGCTATCTTAAAATGAATGCACTAACTGTAAGCCGCTCTGGATCAGTCTGCTAAATGACTAAAATGTCAAATCTACTAAAGATGGGACAGCATACCTGAGTGATGTTCTTGGATTCTCTCTACACAAATCAAGGTCATCCCACAGAGCATCTACCTTTCTTTTTTTTCTGTCTACCAATGCTACTACGTGTTTTGCCAAAGCCTTACAAATTGGTCCTTGACATAGAGGCTTTGGTGTTCCTCTTTAGTTCACTTCAGGCAATGACTCTGTTGCATAATCTACATTAGAGAAGGCATCTGAGACAGGGATGTCTACACCAGTCACTGACTAACTATGTGTGTGTGAATAGTCAAAGACTCTGTGTCCACCATAGACCATCCTTTCTCTTTCCACCATAGGGACGGACAGAGACATACAACGGAGCAGTTGACATTGCTTGTGGGAGGACAGAGTATCAGGTTGATAAGCACCAAATAACAGCTGATGAATAGTAGAAGGGCTGGGTTAACTCACGTTAATTACCACAGCTATTGCCCATGCAATGTAACTTCTTGGTTCAGAGCCTTACTTAACCTTGCTAAGTGAACGTAGAATGTGACTGAAAATGATAATTGAATGGCCATTTCAGATTGAGATCCCGTGTTAATTGGTTTTAAATGTTCGTCTACGAGCTGAGTGGTAGAATGAGACAATAAGAGATGATTGGACCCCATTATTATGGATGGGTTTAGTAGGCCATAGGCTACCTCTCTGGAGAGAAACACTTAGAGGGAATTGTTGAGGAGGAGGGCTGCTGATTGACAGATTCTATTCTAATTAGGACAGGGAGGATATAAAAAATAATGTGCATAGAATGACTTTGTTTTAAAGGGTGAGATTGTCTGAAAGTCACCTTCCCACACAAAGTTTTATGTTTACACCGAAAAGGCTTTAATCACCTTCCTCTCTGTCCTTCCTCACATTGTTCTACATCATCTTTTGTCACTCAGAGAGCGTTTCAGTTTGTTAAAGGGATAGTGGGAGAAAATGGAAGTTAAGCCTCAGAGAGGAATTTGTGGACACCATTTTTTTTGTTTACCTCACTGTGCAAACGGAAGTTAGCATTGAGTAGAGTAGAACTTTATTGAATGGCTGCAAAAATAAATTGGCAAAATCTCACACTATGCCTTTAACACACACACACACACGCCTTCCCTTTTGCTGTGATCTATATTGTTCCAGTAGAGGGGACTGCTGAGGCAGTATGAAGCTGCACAGACTGATAATGCCTCAGCTTTAGAAAAGCAGAAAACACTCTCAGATTTGAGGTCTTGTAAAGATATAATTTCTATCACCTTGTGAAGTCTATTGATTTATCTTTGTAACAGAACAGAAACATTGTATTATTTTATTGCAGCAGTGTAACATACAGTAGGTTAGACTGAGCCAAATCAAGTTCACTGATTGAGAGAGTGAAATGGGTAATCCAACATGTTCGAAATGATGTACTTCACTGAGAGCACAATGAAAGGTGTTGATTTCTGTATCCGAAAGAGCAATCATTCGGCTGTAACATGTCACGACTTGAATCCAGCCTCTGACTGTAATAGCTTTGTATGGATGTGTGGTTAAATATGAGGCTGCCTGTTATTGATGCTTCCTCTGGATCCATTGATCTAGTCTACTGCAGACAGATGTGTTTTAGATCCCTAAACAGTTCACAGGGATTTGGAAAAGCTGGAGCACAGACCTCCTGCGGTGCTGACAACCCTATAAGGGGTTAGTGAAAATGGAATCAAAGCTGATACAAACGTATTATTTTACATGAGTGGTATTGAATGTTGTAACAGGTTAGTATGCGAGGTGTCTCTCCTGCGGGTTGGACCCAGCCACAGCCTCCACATGTCATTTGGATAGAGTTTTTTTTTTTAATGGTGTGGGTGAAAATGACTGCGCTCACAGGTGTTTCTATGGTGGCGTGGGAGTGGACATGAAAGGCCGTGTGAAAGGGAGTGCCCAGAGAGAGATGAAGAGAACAGGATTTCTAGCGGTTCTATTCATCTACCTCTTCATTGTGACCATACTGTTGTTTTACATCCTCCTCTGATACAATTTCATCTTCCCTCTCACTCCCCTGCACTCATCCTACCATCCTTTACTGTTTTTTTCTATGAATGCTCTCTCTCTCTCAATTCAATTTCAATTTAAGGGCTTTATTGACATGGTAAACATATGTGAATATTGCCAAAGCAAGTGAACTAGATAATAAACAAAAGTGAAATAAACAATAATAATTAACAGTAAACACTACACTCAAAAGTTCCAAAATAATAAAGACATTGTGTCATTATGTGCAAATAGTTAAAGTACAAAAGAGAACATAAATATGGGTTGTATTTACAGTGGTGTTTGTTCTTCACTGGTTGCCCTTTTCTTGTGGAAACAGGTCACACATCTTGCTGCGGTGAAGGCACACTGTGGTATTTCAACCAATAGATATAGGAGTTTATCAAAATTAGTTTTGTTTTCAAATTTGTTGTATCTGTGTAATCTGAAGGAAATATGTGTCTCTAATATGGTCATACATTTGGCAGGAGGTTAGGAAGTGCAGCTCAGTTTCCACTTCATTTTGTGGGCAGTGTGCACATAGCCTGTCTTCTCTTGAGAGTCAGGTCTGCCTACGGTGGCCTTTCTCAATAGCAAGACTATGCTCACTGAGTCTGTACATAGTCAAAGCTTTCCTGAAGTTTGTGTCAGTCACAGTGGTCAGTTATTCTGCCACTGTGTACTCTCTGTTTAGGGCCAAATAGCATTCTAGTTTGCTCTGTTTTTTTTATTAAATCTTTCGAATGTGTCAAGTAATTATCGTTTTGTTTTCTCATGATTTGGTTGGGTCTAATTATGTTGCTGTCCTGTTCCTGTCCTGGGGCTCTGTGGGGTTTGTTTGTGTTTGTGAACAGAGCCCCAGGACCAGCTTGCTTAGGGGACTCTTCTCCAGGATAATCTCTGTAGTTGATGACTTTGTTATGGAATGTTTGGGAATTGCTTCCTTTTAGGTGGTTGTAGAATTGAACAGCTCTTTTCTGGATTTTGATCATTAGCGGATATCGGCCTAATTCTGCTCTGCATGCATTGTATGTATTAGTGTTTTACATTGTACACGGCGGATATTTTTGCAGAATTCTCAAATTGGTGTTTGTCCCATTTTGTGAATCCTTGGTTGGTGAGCAGACCCCAGACCTCACAACCATAAAGGGCAATGGTTTCTATAACGGATTCAAGTATTTTTTTGCCAGATCCTAATTGGTATGTCAAATTTTATGTTATTTTTGATGGCATAGAAGGCCCTTCTTGCCTTGTCTCTCAGATCATTCACAGCTTTGTGGAAGTTATCTGTGGCGCTGATAGGCCGAGGTATGTATACTTTTTGTGTGCTCTAGGGCAACGGTGTCTAGATGGAATTTGTATTTGGGGTCCTGGTAACTGGACCTTTTTTGGAACACCATAATTTTTGTCTTACTGAGATTTACTGTCAGGGCCCAGGTCTGACAGAATCTGTGCAGAAGATGCTGCTGTAGGACCTCCTTGGTTGGGGACAGAAGCACTAGATCATCAGCAAACAGTTGACAGCTGACATTTGACTTCAGATTCTAGTAGGGTGAGATCTGGTGCTGCAGACTGTTCTAGTGCCCTCGCCAATTCATTGATATATATATGTTGTAGAGGGTGGGGCTTAAGCTGCACCCCAAAGCCCTGTGGAAAGAAATGTGTGCTTTTTGCCCATTTTAAAATCATGAAAAGACTTTGCCTTTGTTTTGGTTCGTTTTTTTCATTTAGCGTGTGCAGGGTGAATAAGTGGTCTGTAGTGCGGTAATTTGGTAAAAAGACTATTTGATATTTGCTCAGCACATTGTTTTCACTGAGGAAATGTACGAGTCTGATGTTAATGATAATGCAGAGGATTTTCCTAAGGTTGCTGTTGACGCATGTCCCACGGTAGTTATTGAGGTGAAATTTGTCTCCACTTTTGTGGATTGGGGTGATCAGTTCTTGGTTCCAAATATTGGGGAAGATGCTGGAGCCAAGGATGATGTTAAAGAGTTTAAGTATAGCCAATTGGAATTTGTAGTCTGTATATTTAATAATTTCATTGAGGATAACATCAACACCACAGGCCTTTTTGGGTTGGAGGGTTTGTATTTTGTCCTGTAGTTCATTCAATGTAATTGGAGAATCCAGTGGGTGCTGGTAGTCTTTAATAGTTGATTCTAAGATTTGTATTTGATCATGTATATGTTTTGGCGGTTTGTTCATTGTTATAGAGCCAAAAAGATTGGAGAAGTGGTTTACCCATACATCTCCGTTTTGCATAGATAACTCTCTCGTTCTCTCTCCTTCCCTCTCTTCCTCTCCTTCTCCCTCTCTTTCTCCTTCCCTCTCTCTCTCTCTGTTGACTTGAGGCAGTACACTTGAGCGGGGCGACCTCCTCTCTGTGTAACTAATTACTGATATCTTAGGGGCTACAGCTCATCCACAGTAACCTTGGGCAGTGGGGAAAGGTCTAATTAAATCCACTAATTCCACTGGCCATCGTGTGTGAAGACGATATGCAATTTGAAAGGGCAGTAAGCGGTCACGCTTTGTGGAGCATCTTCTCTGTCTTAAGGCTCACAAGGTGAAGCCCCAGATGAGCACATTAGCCATATTTAAAAAGGCGTTTAATCCATCTTGTGGGTGGGTTGCGGTCCTATGTCTAAAAGAGGAGACCGTGAAAGTGCCTATAATGGAATCCTCTCTGATTCGGATCTGTCAGAAGAAACAGTGTAGCTACAACCGTGAAAACACCTTTCATGTCCTTGGGTTGAGACAATACTGACTATCAGCCACCTATTCTTTCACTAACCTTGATTTTGATGAGACAGATTTCTTTGATCTGTCCCTCAACTCCCTTCTCCTTACTGTCGACCCAATTCAACCTTGCATTACGTTTGTTGAATGCAATGAAGCGGAGTTCCCAACAACTTTTCTCCCTCAACCAAGAAGGGGGTCAACCAAGAAGTTGCACATCACACCATTACAACAGTGGGACTGTTTCGGAATAAAATTGTCTCTATTTTCTTAAAAATCCTCTGTATTGTGTGTTTTTTTTAACCATTGGGCCATTTTGAGACCTTATTAAGGAGCATCAGGTACTGCTGGAATTTATACTAATGGCATGTCCATCTTTTTGTGAGAAATTACAAAAAGATGGGTTGTAAACATGGTGTCACGGATCCCCCCCGGTAATGATGCTCATTCTGTTTACCAGTTCCGGAGGTCTACGTCATCGGCTTTCTAGTCTTCACTGTACTGGATCATCACCACCAACCCCGGACTGTCTTGTCTGATCACACACACCTGGTTCCCATTTCCCCTGATTAGTATGTTATATGTGTTCACTCTGTCTTTGTCGGTTATTGTTCCCATGTCCGTTGGTGGTGTGAGTACCTATGCGTTGGTGCAGCTGTTATGCTACGTACTTTAAATATTGTGTATTACGGGTATAGTCCCGTGTCGTTCAACAAGGTTTACCCTCAATCTTTTGTTTAGGAACAGCCCAGTGTTTTTGTATACGTGTCTGTTTTGGGTGTACTAAAAACCCCTATTGTGTATTCCTGCGCCTGTCTCCAAATCCTTTATACCAGCGTGACACATGGCCTCATCTAACCCACACTTTAGATGAGGCCATGCATCTGAAGGACGCGTAAAATGACTTAACTAATGATTTAGTAAATGGTTTACAAAAGACATGTATTAAAAATCTTAATGATCTTATGAATTACTGTTAAATACTTTAAAAGACTAGGTTACTAACATTTACCAATGTGGGAGTAATGATTAATACATGATAAATAGACTATATACTAATCAATTATACAGAATTATTATAAAGGGCTTCCTCAGATTGTTTTTTTCAGGATAATCAAATGTGTCATTCGTTTTGAACTCTTATGTCGCTTGAGTATACACAAGGTACGCGGTTTGATCTAAACAACTGTGTACGTGTGGCCTTCTTTTGATTAAATAGTTTAGGCCTCTTGAACTGTCTCTGTGCACATTTGTAAATGTTACTGTGCACAATGGCAGGCATTTATTTATTGAGGTGCATTGTAATGTGTTTATTCTAATGCAGACAAACTACCCGTCTCTTTAATCCCATAGGCTAAGGAAACCCACTTACACTGAATTACAAAGCGGTGAGCAAATTCTTTACAGGTAATGATATTATCCCTGATTATGCACCCCGGAATTGCACTAAGCTCGCTGTTATTAAAGGGTGCTGCAGCTATTGCTACTGGTAGCACAGGAGAAAGAGATGGATATAATTAAATTACATTTCAATATGAGAATTAGATGGTGATTGGCATTGGGTCAGTCAGGAGGAGGTGCTCTGCGAATTATAGTCTTACAGGACTTACAGGCTCTTAGGCGGCAAAACAAAATGCAGTTCTGACACGGAGATCCATGATCTTTGACACTGCATGGTGTAATTGCAGTGATCAGCCTTTTGTGTGGCAGAGAGCAGCAATCACAGCATCCACTTAGAAAGCGGAGAGGGTAGACCCCACAGAGAGAAGCATGTACTGGGACTCACCGGGTGAAAGTACATTGTATTTTGTAAATAACAGCTGCTGCACGATATCTAAGGAAGTCTTGCGCTATTGCTCGCCTTTAGGTAGAGTATCTCATGATGAGCTGTAGACCACACGATCTACCTTGAGTGTATTTTTCATGGCTATTTACATACCACCAGAGTCAGTGACTGGCACTAAGACAGCATTGAATGATCTGATTTACGCCATAAGCAAAAAATACAATATTCACCCAGAGGCGGCGCTCCTAGTAGCCGGGGACTTTAACGCAGGGCAACTTAAATCCGTTTTACCAAATTTCTATCAGCATGTTAAATGTGCAACCAGACGAAGAAAAACTCTAGACCACCTTTACTCCACACACAGAGACGCATGCAAAGCTCCCCCTCGCCCTCCATTTGGCAAATCTGACAATAATTCTATCTGCCTGATTCCTCCTGACTAGATCAAACAGGCAAAGTGTGAATACAGGGCTAAGATCGAATCGTACTACACCAGGTCTGATGCTCGTCGGATGTGGCAGGGCTTGCAAACCATTACAGACTACAAAGGGAAGCACAGCCGAGAGCTGCCCAGTGATACAAGCCTACCAGATGAGCTAAACTACTTCTATGCTCGCTTCGAGGCAAATGGCACTGAAACACGCATGCTTCAGTGTCTCCTGACCACTCCTGTCTCAGCCTCCAGTATTTATAATGCAGTAGTTTATGTGTCGGGGGGCTAGGGTCAGTTTGTTATATCTGGAGTACTTCTCCTGTCTTATCTGGTGTCCTGTGTGAATTTAAGTATGCTCTCTCTAATTCTCTCTTTCTCTCTTTCTTTATCTCTCTCGGAGGACCTGAGCCCTAGGACCATGCCTTAGGACTACCTGGCGTGATGACTCCTTGCTGTCCCCAGTCCACCTGGCCGTGCTGCTGCTCAAGTTTCAACTGTTCTGCCTGTGGCTATGGAATCCTGACCGTACGTGCTACCCGTCCCAGACCTATTATTTGACCATGCTGGTCATTTATGAACATTTGAACATCTTGGCCATGTTCTGTTATAATCTCCACCTGGCACAGCCAGAAGAGGACTGGCCACCCCTCATAGCCTGGTCCCTCTCTAGGTTTCTTCCTAGGTTTTGGCCTTTCTAGAGAGTTTTTCCTAGCCAACGTGCTTCAACACCTGCATTGCTTGCTGTTTGGGGTTTTAGGCTGGGTTTCTGTACAGCACTTTGAGATATCAGCTGATGTACGAAGGGCGATATAAATTAATTTTATTTGATTTGGTGCCAGCTGTACCAGAAGACTATGTGATCACGCTCTCCACTGCCGATGTGAGTAAGACCTTGAAACAGGTCAACGTTCACAAGGACGAAGGGCCAGACGGATTACCAGGACGTGTACAGTGAGCATGCGCTGACCAACTGGCAAGTGTCTTCACTGACATTTTCAACCTCTTCCTGTCAGAGTCTGTAATACCAACATGTTTTAAGCAGACCACCATAGTGCCTGTTCCCAAGAACACTAAGGTAACCTGCCTAAATGACTACCGACCCGTAGCACTCACGTCTGTAGCCATGAAGTGCTTTGAAAGGCTGGTCATGGCTCACATCAACATCATTATCCCATAAACCCTCGACCCACTCCAATTTGCATACCGCCCCAACAGATCCACAGATGATGCAATCTCTATTGCACTCCACACTGCCCTTTCCCACCTGAACAAAATGAACACCTATGTGAGAATGCTATTCATTTACTCCAGCTCAGATTTCAACACCGTAGTGCCCTCAAAGCTCATCAATAAGCTAAGGACCCTGGGACTAAACACCTCACAACTGGGACTAAACACAACTGGATCCTGGACTTCCTGACGGGCCAGGTAGGTAGGTAACAACACATCCTCCACACTGATCCTCAACACAGCGGCCCCTCAGGGGTGCGTGCTCAGCCCCCTCCTGTAGTCCTTGTTCACGGATGACTGCACGGCCACGTACGACTACAACACCATCATGAAGTGTGCCGATGACACAACAGTGGTAGGCCTGATCACTGACAACGACGACACAGCCTATAGGGAGGAGGTCAGAGACCTGGCCATGTGGTGCCAGGACAACAACCTCTCCCTCAATGTGATCAAGACAAAGGAGATGATTGTGGACTACAGGAAAAAGAGGACCAAGCACGCCCCCATTCTCATTGACGGGGCTGCAGTGGAGCAGGTTGAGAGCTTCAAGTTCCTTGGTGTCCACTTCATCAACAAACTATCATGGTCCAAGCACACCAAGACAGTCGTGAAGAGGGCACGACAAAGCTATTCCCCCTCAGGAGACTGAAAAGATTTGGCATGGGTCCTCAGATCCTCAAAAGGTTCTACAGCTTTACCATCGAGAGCATCCTCACTGGTTGCATCCCTGTCTAGTATGGCAACTGCTCGGCCTCCGATCGCAAGGCACTACTGAGGGTAGTACATCACTGGGGCCAAACTCCCTGCCATCCAGGACCTCTATACTTGGCGGGGTCAGAGGAACGCCCGAAAAATTGTAAAAGACTCCAGCCATCCTAGTCATAGACTGTTCTCTTTGCTACCACACGTCAAGCGGTACCCGGAGCGACAAGTATTGGTCCAAGAGGTTTCTAAACAGTTTCTACCCCCAAGTCATAAGACTCCTGAACTCCTAGTCAAATGGCTACCCAAGCTATTTGCATTGCCCCCCTCTTTTACACTGCTGCTACTCTCGGTTGTTATCTATGCATAGCCACTTTAAAAGCTCTACCTATATGTACATATTACCTCAACCGGTGCCCCCACACATTGATCCTGTACCGGTACCCCCCTGTATATAGTCTCACTATTGTTATTTTTCTGCTGCTCTTTAATTACTTGTTAATTTTATTTCTTATTCTTATCTGTATTTTTTTTTTAAAGGTTTTTTGGATAGGGGCTCGTAAATAAGTATTTGTTGTATTTGGCGCATGTGACTAATACAATATGATTTGATCCTTTGTGTGCTTTCGACACCAACTCAACTCCCCGAGCTGACAAGGTAAAAATCTGTCGTTCTGCCCCGGAACAAGGCAGAACAAGGCAGGTGTGTGTAATGATGACGAGACAAGTCCTGGGTTGATGAGTGAAGGGCGTTTGCCAGCAGTAGGTTCGGCAGCAGCTAGAAGGCCGGCGACACCAAACGCCTGAGCTGGACAGGAGGGGGAGACAAAGCGAAGGCTGGTCAATACAGACACCAAATCAACATTTTGTCTGGTGGTGCTGGGGCAAACTTAACCAAACATGTCAGTCATCATAACTTCCTGTATGGTGTCCCATATCTCCCCCCAATGAAAGCACCATTTGATTCAATAATAAAAAGATGATAAAAAGTCATAAACGTCTTATAATTTCATTGCTGAGTGCAAGGTCTCTCTCCATTTCATAAATTATACCCTGATGAAGACCGCTTCTCTGTCGAGACGTTGGTTATTAGGTTATTCAATTATTGCATCTGAGCTCCTAGAGTGTGCGGCTCTCCTTAATTTTTTTTAAGTGTTCTACTCCGCTATCCATCACCTCGCCTAAATTTGTGTGCGTTTCTTTCGCCTCTAGACCGCTCTCCATTCAGAGACATCCGCAACAAGCCTGTCCTGTCAGTCTGGACTCCATCACATCTCACTCACACAGAGCATTGATTACATTATCAATGGTGGTTCTGGTTAGCAGGGTGGAACCAACTTGATCGCTGCTTTCACCTTCACCTTTCTATTTCACAGATGTCATAAAATGTGAAATAGAATGGTGAACACAGCGATCAGGCTGGTTCCACCAGGCTAGGTGATGCCCTGGACATCATTATATGCATCTAAGAAGTAGAAAATAAGCAACAAATAATGTCAGTTTACATAAATTATGTTTCACAATTGTGTTATCAAAGTAATGAAGTGGGTTACCTTCTGTATTTGTAGAAATGATGAGCCTGTGAAAGCTGCTGCCAATGACAGGTGAAGGTTGCTGGCAGGATACTTGCCAACATGTGGCTGACTGTTCCATTCATAGTGAGAGTATGTCTGCATGATGCTGATGATGTCCCCCTTGCTGCTCTTCTCTATGCTGTTTTCGGCTGCGAACTGGACATCGCTCAAACAACTGCAGCAGGCAATCTTACGAGTTGATGTTGACTGGGGGAGCCTGTGACAGGGAGATATAATAGACAACCAAGTGGTAAATTGCATTTTGTTATAAAGAAAGGACAAAGCATTTTGTTAATGCACAATTTAACACATATTACATGTCGTTGTGTCATCAGGGCAGTAACTCAGGTCACTAGCAGAGGCCTGATGTGTCCTTTTCATGGGAGTCGAGGGAGACTGGCAACAACGGAGGTGTCGCAAGCGTACTTGTGTCGCATGGCACACTTTTATTCTGAGGTCTTGCCTGACAAGCTGTGAAAGTTGCAAGTGAACAGTGAATTAAATTATTTTGGGAGGTCGCTCAACCATTGCAATCACATTGCTGGACATGTTATGAATCCATCTTTGCTCCTGGTAGGTCCTGGCATCCATTCATGACCAGGGGATCAGGCTGGCACCCAACTGTGCACTTTGTCTAACAGGGTCAACGATTGTCATCCCTGGATTATAAACGCTCGAGAAATAATCTAATTTGGAAGCTAATTCTATGCTTTACAGAAGTAGACTGACTTGCTCCAGATTTGTGTGACATGTTTTGCTATGGCCATGAGTTGGTTTGGGTTTGTTGCTGCTAGTTGGTTTGGGTTTGTTGCTGCTAGTTGGTTTGGGTTGGATGCTGCTAGTTGGTTTGGGTTTGTTGCTGCATGGTCAACTCCTATAGGGCTTTTCAGTCTCAAACAGCCGTGTACTTTCGAACATGGTGGTGGTGCGGGCGATGAAACAACAGAGCCCCATTCAATGAAGTGAAGTGGGCGGAGAGGCGATTTGTACGTGGAGCTTGGCAAAAGGGGTCATGAATTGTTGACATAACTGCAATCCAAACACAACCTTCATCTACTAGTTGTGGCTTTATGACCAACATTTTACCATTTATGCTTTGTAGTCAATTTTGACTCTAGAATAAATGTTTCTGACTGGTATCGATGCCACATTGGCCGTTTTCAAAGATATTAGGTGGTTTTTAGGGGCAGTCGTTCTTTCATTAATTTATTGACTGTTCATTGACTATTCAGCCATTTGTTCATTAATTTATCTGTAATTGTTTTGCAGATTGGCTCTAGCTGTGCGTTATCTTCTATAACTTGAATGTGACAGGATAACAGAGTGGTAAATGTGTGTGCCTTAAATTCCCTTTGAACCATGGCTTAGACTTCAATAGCAGTCACTCTATAAAGCTCAACATAATTAAAGGGGAGGAGCAACACAGCTCTATAGCTCTCAGGAGGATATGTTGCTTCAACACAGAGCAGTGACTTCAGAACTTGTGTGAAAGTCATTTTTTAAAAATAAATCAAAGACACGTGACAGAGCTGAGAACGAGCTATCTATTAAATCCCATCAGTTCCATATGACAGAATGTATAGGTGCCATCACATCCTCTCAGCTTCCGCACGACGTGCTGCTGCTGCCTGTGTTTCCTGGAGATAGCACACCTCATACGAAACTCATTCAACCTGACAGTAGTGAGGAGCTGAGGTAGTGAAGGAGACGTATGTCTCTCAGAACGTGGATAGTGGTGCTTCGGAGGCCTGTCTGACGTACGTACCGGGGGAACTCTAGCTAATTAGCAGCGAGCAAAGCTTAATCCCCATCTAAATCATTAGGCAGAGAAACAAACAGGGCCCCTCTGCTTTCCTCTGAATGGCTGTAATTAAGACAGATCTCAGACACCCAGCTAAGTGTTGCAATGGTCTAAACTCCACCAATCTGTCCAAACAAACCTCCCTCTACACCCTGCCCATACCCCTCTCTTCCCCATCTACACCCTAAAAACAAATCATTTTAGGGGGTTCTTCAAATCGAAACGGTGGGGCATAAAACATTGAGACAAACCACTATCAATTGTACATACCTTTGTGTGCCTCCTTAACGGTAGGCTATACCTGCAGATACAGACACACACACTCAAGTGAGCAGTTCAGTCATCTGGGCAAAATGTAGCTATAGCCTTTAGAATATTCTTACCTCGTTATTTGATTGATATCCATTGAATTGTGTCCATTTTCTGTTTCAGAGAGAACCTTACCTGACATTGAGGAGATCTTAAAAATGTTAAGTGCCTGCACCTGCTGTCGTCATAAATTAAAACATTTTCAGTTGGGCATTTAAGTTCCTGCAAGAACCCCCAAGAACTAAAGAGATTCCTCAATGAACGCTACACTACCGTTCAAAAGTTTGGGGTCACTTAGAAATGTCCTTGTTTTTGAAAGAAATACAGTGTAGACATTTTTAATGTTGTAAATTACTATTGTAGCTGGAAATGGCAGATTTTTTATTGAATATCTGCATAGGTGTACAGAGGCCCATTATCAGCAACCATCACTCCTGTGTTCCAATGGCACGTTGTGTTAGCTAATCCAAGTTTATAATTTTCAAAGGCTAATTGATCATTAGAAAACCCTTTTGCAATTATGTTAGCACAGCTGAAAACTGTTGTCCTGATTAAAGAAGCAATAAAACTGGCCTTCTTTTGACTAGTTGGGTATCTGGAGCATCAGCATTTTTGGGTTCGATTACAGGCTCAAAATGTCCAGAAACAAACAAAGAACTTTCTTCTGAAACTCGACAGTCTATTCTTGTTCAGAGAAATGAAGGCTATTCCATGTGAGAAATTGCCAAGAAACTGAAGATCTCGTACAACGCTGTGTACTACTCTCTTCACAGAACAGCACAAACTGTCTCTAACCAGAGTAGAAAGAGGAGTGGGAGGCCCTGGTGCACAACTGAGCAAGAGGACAAGTACTGTACATTAGAGTGTCTAGTTTGAGAAACAGACACCTCACAAGTCCTCAACTGGCAGCTTAATTAAATTGTACCCGCAAAACACCAGTCTCAACGTCAACAGTGAAGAGGCGACTCCGGGATGCTGGCCTTCTAGACAGAGTTGCAAAGAAAAAGCCATATCTCAGACTGGTCAATAAAAATTAAATATTAAGATGGGCAAAAGAACACAGACACTGGACAGAGGAACACAAAAAATCTGCTTTTCTTTCAAAACAAGGACATTTCTAAGTGGCCTCAAACTTTTGAATAGTAGTGTGCCTCCTATAGGGTTCTTGGAAGAATCTTTCGGGGCATTTTTCAGTGCCAAGAACCCTAAGGTTCTTCAATGAACTTTGAGGCTCTTAGAAGGACCCTTGTTGAACTCCTATTTTTTTTTGTGTACGCCCCTATCTCTTCTACTCAACAAATCCTGGCCAGGACTGACACACTGAGTAATGAATCCCCTCAGCACCGCTGTAATGCCATCCTGAATGTGTAATTTAATGATAGCTCGTCACTTCTCCCCACTGCAATCATAATCCCATCTTTTCTTTCATTTATTCCCTTTTCCTTGATTTGAGTCATCCATGGCACTATGCACATCAAATTGCCTGGAGGATGGCTCATAATAATGGCTGGAATGGAGTGAATGGTATCAAACACATGGAAACCATGTGTTTGATGTGCTTAATACCATTCCATTTGTTCCGTTCCAGCCATTATTATGAGCCCGTCCTCCCCAATTAAGGTGCCACTGGCCGCCTGTGTCGCCTGGATATTAGAGTGAGCTCTGGGCAGGCAGGTACCTGTAGTCTGTCCCTTTATCACCATGCCATATTTGTAGCTGACAATCAAGCACAGTGACAGAGACTGTCTGGAGGCACTTCTTGCTGACGTTGTTCAGGTCTTATCGTGATTGTAGTGGATATTTCAGATCAATCTGTCCTGAGATCCATAATTACTGCATATAAACATCAACCGCGCCCTGCGGTCAGACATGTTCCTACACCAATCATTGCTGTGGAAGGAACACAATTGCAAAATCACTGATGAAGACAATCACACTAGTTACACAGGCACATTCACATGCTGCCAGAAAGAAAGACACACACACACACACACACACACACACACACACAGCGAATGAATGACCTGGTTTTGAGATTAGTTTCTCCACAGGCAATAGAATTCAGCCCCCAGCGGGACCTGTCAGAAGAATGAATGACTCTGCTACAGACAACTGTTTTGCTATGGAGGAAAGCCCTTCATAGCCGATATGACCATAATAAGACCAGATTCATTCAATGCCTAAGGTCAGGGATCAAGGCTGGAAATATGATTGCTTATTATTCAACATTCCTGAAATATCTCAGAGATAGAATATTGAACTTTGACCTTGTCAGTGTTTACATGCAACTCTTGTGGAAGAATGGTTTGGGGCACTGAGCAAAGGATGGGTGGAGAATAGTTTGTTAGGCATTGAACGTCTCACCTCATACATACGGGCACATTAATTAGGCAGCGTGCATCTGATATTTTATAGTTTGAATGTGATGTGGAAAATAATGAAGTGCATTGGGCTTAGGTTGGGTTGAAAGTTTATATGTGATTCAATGTAGTCTAGGCAATCACATCGATTGAATCTTAAAGTTACCAAACCATTTTCAAACCCATTATTTTTAGAATCTGGAAGATGGCAGCTCTTTCCAACTGGCCCTAATAGCTGGCACACACTCACCTTAATCAGCCTCTGGAATTAATAAATTAACAATGCATTTGCCTCCATATCTCTTATGCAAATGAGCATGAGTGTTGACACCTGACCCCACACTTGGCAAGCAGCTGCAGGTGATGGGAAAAATCCAGGCTCTTTTAGATCAAAATGACCCTGAGTGGTCGGAACCTCACTCCCTCACTCCCTCCCTCTCCCACTACTCCTAGTTAGACCACAGAGAGCACAGCCAAAAGCTAGTTCTTACCCTTTCACCTTTGAACTAGTGATGATTTCTGAGTTCACGTTGGAGTTCAGTTAGACAAATAACCTAAATTAACCCTTGATCATAGTGAGGACTTTGTGGCCAGAAGTAGGCGGCTGTATCACTTCCTTCAGACCAAGGTTAGTTCAAGCTGTACTCGTGTGTTACCATTTCATGTGTTACCTACACAATGGAACATGGTGCAGAACCCAGTGCAAACATTCCAGTAGCTTTTGCTTGTTATGTCCGTGTTATGTCCGTGTTATGTCCGTGTCCGTGTTATGTCCGTGTTATGTCCGTGTTATGTCCGTGTCCGTGTTATGTCCGTGTTATGTCCGTGTCCGTGTTATGTCCGTGTTATGTCCGTGTTATGTCCATGTCCGTGTTATGTCCGTGTTATGTTATGTCCGTGTCCGTGTTATGTCCGTGTTATGTCCGTGTTATGTCCGTGTCCGTGTTATGTCCGTGTCCGTGTTATGTCCGTGTTATGTCCGTGTCCGTGTTATGTCCGTGTTATGTCCGTGTTATGTCCATGTCCGTGTTATGTCCGTGTTATGTTATGTCCGTGTTATGTCCGTGTTATGTCCGTGTCCGTGTTATGTCCGTGTTGTGTTATGTCCGTGTTATGTCTGTGTCCGTGTTATGTCCGTGTTATGTCCGTGTTATGTCCGTGTCCGTGTTATGTCCGTGTTATGTCCGTGTCCGTGTTATGTCCGTGTTATGTCCGTGTTATGTCCGTGTTATGTCCGTGTTATGTCCGTGTCCGTGTTATGTCCGTGTTATGTTATGTCCGTGTTATGTCCGTGTTATGTCCGTGTCCGTGTTATGTCCGTGTTATGTTATGTCCGTGTTATGTCCGTGTTATGTCCGTGTTATGTCCGTGTCCGTGTTATGTCCGTGTCCGTGTTATGTCCGTGTCCGTGTTATGTCCGTGTTATGTCCGTGTTATGTCCGTGTCCGTGTTATGTCCATGTCCGTGTTATGTCCGCGTTATGTCCGTGTCCGTGTTATGTCCGTGTTATGTCCGTGTCCGTGTTATGTCCGTGTTATGTCCGTGTTATGTCCGTGTAATGTCCGTGTCCGCGTTATGTCCGTGTCCGTGTTATGTCCGTGTTATGTCCTTGTCCGTGTTATGTCCGTGTCCGTGTTATGTCCGTGTTATGTCCGTGTTATGTCCATGTCCGTGTTATGTCCATGTCCGTGTTATGTCCGTGTTATGTCCATGTCCGTGTTATGTCCGTGTTATGTCCGTGTCCGTGTTATGTCCGTGTTGTGTCCGTGTTATGTCCGTGTCCGTGTTATGTCCGTGTTATGTCCGTGTTATGTCCGTGTTATGTCCGTGTCCGTGTTATGTCCGTGTTATGTCCGTGTCCGTGTTATGTCCGTGTTATGTCCGTGACCGTGTTATGTCCGTGTCCGTGTTATGTCCGTGTTATGTCCGTGTCCGTGTTATGTCCGTGTTATGTCCGTGTTATGTCCGTGTTATGTCCGTGTTATGTCCGTGTTATGTCCGTGTTATGTCCGTGTCCGTGTTATGTCCGTGTTATGTCCTTGTCCGTGTTATGTCCGTGTTATGTCCGTGTTATGTCCGTGTTATGTCCGTGTTATGTCCGTGATACCCAACTAGTCTAAAGAAGGCCAACTCCTTTTTCTATTTCCCATAAACAGAATTGACAGAACTTCAAGTCAAAAACTTAATCAAATCCAAAATCAGACAATATTATGCTAATTGTCGGGATTACTATTTTCAAAGTTTACCAAAAAAAAAACAATCACCTCCATGTATGATGTGATTCTCTTTTACTATTTGCCTTTTGAATAAAAAGAGAAAAACAAAGGCAAACAATTCGTTTTTTTCCCCTCATTGAGTTCTTTGACTTAATTACTTCTGTAGCCTAACCCTCAGGAGACACTGTGGATTTAGGCTTGTGATTAGAGACAGAACAGTGGCCCACGGAACCTAACCAAATGAAAACACCAGCTACAATGTGCAGTTAGGGGAGAATAAACTGCTATGGCTTAGCATTTTAATTAAACAATCACCCTTTCAGAAATACCACAATTCATTTATATTCCATTTCCTTTTTACAAATCACTATTCCCATTTCAATATCTTGTGTTTACTTTCCATTGGGGAAAGAGAGAAAGGTGGCAACATCTTCAGTATGTAAACATAACATATTGTAATCAGGATGGTTGTGTTAATTGACTGCTAGGCTCTTTTGGGCTTTTCTAAATGCACCTTGCTACAGCAAAACAACATACAGCACTTAGTACAGTAATATGGTGTAAATGCCTACATTTATAAAGAGAAAATATAATTTCATTCTCTGGTCATATAATTCATAGAAAATAATGATCACAGATGTAGAATGGTGATAAAAGAACATTTCCAAGTTAAAATGTTTACACCATGCTATTTATTTAGATGAAATAAGGGGGAAAGAAAAATTGGAAAGAAAGTAGCTACTGAGGTCCATGGTGTGTGTGAAAATCAACTAATAATAATAGTATTGCTTTGCAATAGTATAGCTGTAACGTTTGTCGTCGGAAGGAGACCAAGGTGCAGCGTGGTAAGTGTTCATGATTCTTTATTAATCAAAAAACACAAAGAGAAAAATCGAACAGTTCTGTAAGGCAAATAAACTATACAGAAAACAACTACCCACAAAACACAGGTGGGGAAAAGGCTACCTATGTATGATTCCCAAACAGAGACAACGATAGACAGCTGCCTCTGATTGGGAACCACACTCAGACAAAAACAAAGAAATAGAAAACATAGAAATAAAGAAACTAGAATGCCCACCCTAGTCACACCCTGGCCTAACCAAAATAGAGAATAAAAGCCTCTCTATGGCCAGGGCGTGACAATAGCATTGTATGAGTACAAGTCTAGCATGTTTGGAAACTATCCTTAACACACAATATACTGTACTGTACATATGTAATAATCATGAAAACATTATTTTCTTCTGAATATATAAACTACCAAGTGGTTCTTACATCCTACACAGTACTAGGTATGCCTTTAATACTATACTGCAACTGTAATAACATACTGTTTTCATTTTCTTTCAATTACTCTCTCCCTTTCATTGCTCTCTCTTTCACTCAAATAATCTCAGGCCTATTATGAGACAGCCAATGCATTTATTTTTCCCTTAAAGCTTTTTCTTTCCTCATGTCTCATCTGAGAAGACGTTTCAGTTAAATCCACTGTTTCAATGACATTGTGAGAACTCACCAAGGTGTTAAATTCTATTTCTGGTAACTTTTGCAATCCATATTCATCAGGTCCTCAATATACTTTAAGGTTTATAGATTTTATGACTTACCAGTGCTATGAATTAGACGGGCCATCCGCTTGACATTAGACTGGACCAGGCTGTATTAATATGTTCAGCTCATTCTCATTTTCACTATATTTCATGTTAGGCACTCAATATTCATATCAAGAGCAGGAACATGAGGGTTGATGTATGTGCTGTCCAAATGTTCTGTGATATGGGAAAAGAACCTTGTAGCTTGTGTACCTTGCCAAACTGTAATGGCATATTCCAGCCATTAAAAATGGTGTAAAGTGGCTACTAATCAATTCTGTCTGTAATTGCTTATTAACAAATGAGCCCTTAAATGTTAATGTGCATTTGGCAGGAGGCTGGAGGCGTGTTGATTAGAATGCTGTGACATATCTCCAGGTCGTCAGTGTGGCCAGCACACATTTGCATCTTTTTGCCAACACATTCCCCTTGTACAACTCAGTTTGCATTTTCTTTGGAAAAATGACACAGTATCAAAAGGAAAGCTGATGAAAACACAAGCTGTATGTTTCCATTCCATACAGGTTTACCATAGCGGTCATCGTCAGTAATCATCCTTTGAGTGCTGTTAAAGAAAGCTGTGTGTGTGTGTGTGTGTTAAAGCAGCAGCAAATAGTGTGTGCCAAATGAGATGGATTCTGAATAGAGAGTGAGATGTCTACAGGACTTCAATACGAATGTAATGCTGTGACTGACAGGTCTTGTAATTCGTTGAGAGGTACCTAGAATAAATCAGCTTTTCTACGGGATTCAAAAATGCTTCTAAGATGATCCCCTCTCGTGCAGTGCTCTATTCAAATTGAATTTATCAGCCTATAATGATGGCAATAACATGCCCATGCTCTCATTCACACACACACACACACACACACACACACACACACACACACACACACACACACACACACACACACACACACACACACACACACACACACACACACACACACACACGTGTGTGTGTGCAATGTGTGAATGAGAGCATGGGCATGTTATATATATACCCTTCACACTAATTTTACATTAACACAACTGACAGGTTTATTCACACATCAAATCAATTCAAGCACATGTACATGCTCTGTAGCTCTTTTCCCTTGTCTGACAATGAAGGACATAAAGTGGAAATGCAATGTTGTGATATCTCTGTCTCAGTGCTCCAGTTCTTTGACAACTTTTCCAGTTCTTGAGTTCAATGTCATTCAAGAATAAACACCACAGAAATCCATCCATCTATGTTGTTGAATTGATAGAGCAGTGAATATTTTCTTTGGGATATGTCATTGTTGTTTCCATTCACAATCTCATCCATGGTTGTGGACGGGTGTGACAGCCTTGGACTTTGCACTGGAGCATCAGCAGGTGTCCACCCTCCCTGTCTGTCTCACGAGAGGAATGCTTTCTCAGGGGCATCCTATAAACAGTGTCCTTTTATGCTCTCTGATTTCCTTCCCGGCTTTACAGTGAATGCTATAAATCTATCCATTTATTTTAACTTTATTTCTCACTTCATTAGTTTCTGGGACACTGTGTGGCTGGCTCGGAAAAAAAGTTTGGCTCCTTTGAGAGATAAAATGTAATTTCACAGTCAACTTGCTGTGATATAGTCTTTCAAAACAATAGAGTGGGGGCAGATATGAGTCCCACTTGGTTCAGTACTTTGGTGTAGCAGTACATCAGATGTGTCTCTAGGGGGGAGTGAGTGGTGGCAGGTAGCAAACATTTCCAAACACCCTCTGCAATTACTATGGTGTCAGCCATGGCAACTGAACACATTTTGGTATGAAATATGACTTAGCCTTTTGCAGAAAATAACCAATTCTACATATACTGTAAATTAAATTAAAAATGTTAAATCTCTTGCGAGTACAGCTCATTAAAGAATAGCCTGATTGATCATCAGTAATTCAATCAAATCAATCAAATGTATTTATAAAGCCCTTTTTACATCAGCTGATGTCACAAAGTGCTGTACAGAAACCCAGCCTAAAACCCCAAACAGCAAGCAATGCAGATGTAGACACATTATTAATTAACTGATTAGTAGAGATTGTAGGGTGACAATCAGTGTTCGAGACAATATGGTACTGTATTGCTGTACATCATTCTATACAATGTGGGTGTCTGTTCCCTTTTTTTTTACCTGCCCGGCTCTGCACGATCACACACACACACACACACACACACACACACACACACACACACACGCCTCTTTGCAGCTAAACAGATCAGCCAAATGATCAAAACATGGTTTATTCCAGTAGCTCTGCAGCCTATTTGCTGTGCTACAGCATCACACACATTGTCAAGTAGAAACATGGCACGACCTGATATAGTGGCTTGCGAAAGTATTCACCCACCTTGGCATTTTTCCTATTATGTTGCCTTACAACCTGGAATTAAAAATGTTTTTTGGGGGTTTGTATCATTTGATTTACACAACATGCCTACCACTTTGAAGATGCAAAATATTTTTTATTGTGAAACAAACAATAAATAATAAAAAAAAACTGAACTTGAGCGTGCATAACTATTCACCCCCCCAAAGTCAATACTTTGTAGAAACACCTTTTGCAGCAAATACAGCTGCAAGTCTCTTGGGGTATGTCTCTATAAACTTGGCACATTTAGCCACTGGGAGTTTTGCCCATTCTTCAAGGCAAAACTGCTCCAGCTCCTTGAAGTTGGATGAGTTCTGCTGGTGTACAGAAATCTTTAAGTCATACCACAGATTCTCAATTGGATTGAGGTCTGGGCTTTAACTAGGCCATTCCAAGACATTTAAATGTTAACCCTTTAACCACTCGAGTGTTGCTCTAGCAGTATGCTTAGGGTCATTGTCCTGCTGGAAGGTGAACCTCCGTCCCAGTCTCAAATCTCTGGAAGACTGACACAGGTTTCCCTCAAGAATTTCCCTGTATTTAGCTTCATCCATCATTCCTTCAATACTGACAAGTTTCCTAGTCCCTGTTGATGGAAAAACATCCCCACTGCATGATGCTACCACCTCCATGCTTCACTGTTGGGGATGGTGTTCTCGAGGTGATGAGAGGTGTTGTGATTGCGCCAGACATAGCGTTTTCCTTGATGGCCAAAAAGCTACATTTTAGTCTCATCTGACCAGAGTACCTTCTTCCATATGTTTGGGGAGTATCCCACATGCCTTTTGGCGAACACCAAACGTGTTTGCTTATTTTTTTCTTTAAGCAATGGCTTTTTTTCTGGCCACTCTTCCGTAAAGTTCAGCTCTGTGGAGTGTACGGCTTAAAGTGGTCCTATGGACAGATACTCCAATCTCCGCTGTGGAGCTTTGCAGCTCCTTCAGGGTTGTCTTTGATCTCTTTGTTGCCTCTCTGATTAATGCCCTCCTTGCCTGGTCCGTGAGTTTTGGTGGGCGGCCGTCTCTTGGCAGGTTTGTTGTGATGCCATATTCTTTCAATTTTTTGCTATGTTCAAAGTTTCTGATATTTTTTTATAACCCAACCCCGATCTGTACTGCTCCAACACTTTGCCCCTGACCAGTTTGGAGAGCTTCTTGGTCTTCATGGTGACGCTTGCTTAGCTAATGGTGCCACTTGCTTAGTGGTGTTGCAGACTCTGGGGCCTTTCAGAACAGGTGTATATATACTGAGATCACAGATCATGTGATAAATAAAGTCCACCTGTGTGGAATCTAAGTAACTAATTATGTGACTTCTGAAGGTAATTGGTTGCACCAGATCTGATTTAGGGGCTTCATAGCAAAGGGGGTGAATACATGCGCACATCTTTTTCATTTTTTAAAATATTTTTTATTTTTTGAAAGTATTTTTTTTTAAATTTCACTTCACCAATTTGGATTATATTGTGTATGTTCATTACATGAAATCCAAATAAAAATACATTTAAATTACAAGTTATAATGCAACAAAATAGGAAAAATGCCAAGGGGGATGAATACTTTTGCAAGGCACTGTAAATGTCTCTCGCTTCATTAGCTGTAGTCTCTCACACCATAAAACACCGGGAGTCTATCGGAGATGATAACACCACATACCCACCCCAGGAAGGAAGGGAGAGGAAAATCCATGCGCTACATGGGCTAGATTGTAAAAAGAAAATAACAAAATAAATGAATATCATTCCACAAATTGTCTCCATGTTTTGAACGTGTTTTGTTTTGGCACATTAGATCAGAGCCGTAAAGTCAGCCAGTCCTGGACCTAGAGGCATCTTTGATACCAAGTGTGTGTGTGTGCGTGTACATGGGTGTCCATGGAGCTCAGAGTTTGCTGTTCTTCTGAAACTGTGAGACCAAGCCCAGCACCTGTTCTGTAACTGTGATGACTTTGTTGTGCATGTAGGCAGCGCTGTTGGACGGGGTCTCCTGCAGGAAGTATCTGTAGTTCACCATGATGCCACAGGAGTTGGCCACTCCCCGGGGGCTGGTGTCTGCATGCCAGTTCAGCCTCCACATGGTGGCACCATTCTGCAGGTGGAAGTTGGCCACAGGGTTCAGGGTATAGCCGCGCCGCTTCTCTCCGTAGAGGTACCAGGCACAGAGGCGCATCAGGGCAGGCTCCAGGACGTGGACCAGGCGTTCAGAGCGGGTCCACTCGCCACTGCTGATCAGCTTACGCAGGGCATCCAGGGCGTTGGTATCGGGGGCTGTGTTTGTGACATCTGCCACCTCCCTCCACTCACGTTCAGTTAGCAGTTCCATGCGGCCCTCCTTCCGGTGCTGGCTGAGCAGGCCCAGTAACCAGGAGGAGAAGCCTGGGATGGGAGACAGGCTGGAGAACTGGGACATGTGGGGGAACTCACTCTGCAAAAAGATAGACAGAGAGGATAGACAGCCTCAGTCTAAAACAACTTTGTCTACACCAGTTAATGAATAATACCAATGAGGTATTACAGAGAGAAAAGTACATGAAAAAGTAACATTAAGGAAAGGGTTAGATAGGTTGGATAATACAGGTTCAATAATACATTTTCATCCTGTCAAATTTAAATGTTCTGTATCCATCCAAGGGAATGCACTTTCCAAACACTTGATAATGAACCCAGTATATAATACCCCAGTGTCTCGCGGAGGAGCTGAACCCAGTATGTAATACCCCAGTGTCTCTTGGAGGAGCTGAACCCAGTATGTAATACCCCAATGTCTCTCGGAGGAGCTGAACTCAGTGAACTACCTATCAGATACAAACGGCTTTGTTTCCCACTGCAACACAAAGCAACAGCACCAATCGACTCCATCACCACATATCTGCCATTGGGATTGATAGAGATGGATGACCCCCTCATTCTCTTGCTCTACCCTGCCCTCCCTTTCTCTCTCACTTTTAATACCTTCCAAGCTCTTGACTCTGGTCCCTAGTGCCTCTCTGCCACCATCATACACTGCCTGCCTGCCGCCTAGGTTTCACTCTCTCCCCCCTTTCTTTCACTTCTTCACAAGTTCTATTTCTTGCTCTCTCTCTCTCTTCTATTACCTGCCCTCTCATGTTGGATCTTTCTTGTCTAGGCTGATAAGGTACAGAGCTGTGTGGTGTGTTGATTCACAGGAGGCAGCAGAGGAGGCAACGTGTGTCAGACAACCCCTGGAGGCAGATGTTGGAGTGAGCCTTTCCTTCTAACTCTCCCTCCCTCCCTCTTTCTCATTCATTCCTCTGTACTTCCATCACACGAGTCAGTAGATCTGAGCATAACCATGTCAAGAGGTCACTTTCTATTCATCAGTTCAATTTACTGTAAAGCCTTGGTCAGCAGGCTTAGAGCAGGCATGCAATCCACAGAGAAATAAGTAAGAACAAATGATAGGGAGACAGAAAAGGCCCTAGAGAGTAATGCTGAAAGACAACGGGATCCTCCTCCCTACTTCCTCAACCACACTGTGACCTTCTCTTTCCCTCCCCATCATCCATCCATTGCAGTGGTCCCTCAGTGGCTGTAGAGGTGTTCTATTGCCCTTAATATGGGGCATAACACTGTAATGGCACTGCACACAGTCACAATGTCATCTTTCTTTTCTCTTTTGTCCTACTGATATGAGGGGTTATCAGCATGACCTCGGGATAAAGCCAGAACTCATTGGTCACAAGAAAAGGCGTGGTAAAACAAAATTACATTTCTGCTTTAATTCAATATCTGCAGAGTTCAGATGGAATCGAGACTACAGATAAAAAAGTTCAAGCCCTACAAAACAATGTACATCCCTAGAACTTCATAGATCGATTCACCAATGTCAAGAACGCAGATTGAACAATGGAGACGCTAGAATACTTAGACCAGACTACTGTACAATTCAACAAGAAACACACTACATACTCTTATCCCAACCAAGTCTATACTCTGCCAGACTAACAACTACACTCACAGAAAAAATCTCTTCAAAAACAGTCCATATTTACTATAAATAAAGATTCAAATAAATAAAGGCTTTCACGATCACTTGCTTTGCATGTCATTAAAGCAGGATATGACCATTTCAACCTTTCAGACAAGCCTCCCAGCTATGTAAATCCATGAGGTTGAGTGGCTCTTGTTTTTCCATTCAATGTTCCAATCATTTAATAAGAGCTATAGCTGGATCACCCTGACAGGGAGTGGTTTCCTCTCCTCTCGACATGATTAGGTCTGACAGCTGAAATGTCAATATTCCTCTCTCTATCTTGGCTGAAATGTGGAGAAGAGCATTCAATCCTACCGCAATCCCCTCTTTACCCACAAGCACACACCTAACATGCAGGTGGAAATACAGGATTGTGTGAGTATTTAGTTTAATTTAGCTTGTCTAGGTTAAAAAGAGCATGTCTAGGTTATATTACAAGAAATGTTGATCTTATAATAATTACCACTCTTCCCACACTGAAATAGCCTCCAGCTTATGTTGAACTACTGTTGTGATTGACTGCCATCTGTTTCTTGGCAATGGCCAGAAGTGTTGGGGTGTCGTGAGTGGTTGTGGTTCTAAGAACTTGGTGGAAGTCTGGAGAGAATGGAATCCATCAGGTGACACTGAAGCGAGTGACAAACAGAGTGTAAAAAAACTCTGACCATGGATATGGCTAATAAATCACGTATTATGACGCAGGGGAGCAGCTGATTGACTCAGGAGACGTTCCACAGTGTTCAGATATGGGGCCCCATGAGAGGGGCAGTCCGACTTTGCCTGCCATTCTGCTCATAGAAACAGTGGTGTGATATTATTCTCCACCCACCTGCAGCTCCCGCACCACTCTCTTGATAAGAACGTTCCCCAGCTCCACCCCCTGCAGGCCAGCCTGGCTGGAGGAGATGGAGTAGAACACTGCTGTGTTGACCTTGTTCACATCCTCCTCCAAGTCCAGGGTAGCCAACTCTCTCACGATACTCTATGGGACAGGAGAAAGAACATTGTTGGAGTCAGACATACAGTCTATTATCAAATTGTGGTCTCCAGTACTATAAAGAGGAATGAATCTACAGAACAGCTAAACCAACGTCTCAATTTCTGCATTCTCTCTCATATTCAATAAATGAGGTATTCCATATAAAACCTCTCACCTGTATGTTATCAGAGATGTCCTCTGTGAGTGCCACATGCAGGACGACCAGTGGTTCCCCTGGCATGGCAGCGTGAGTGAAGGCATAGCAGCGACGGTACGGCCCCACCCTACGTTTTATATCGGTCCAGTTCCTCACAGGGTGGACAGCCTCGTACCTGCCAGGACATACACAGTCAGACATGGGTTTACTGCTATAAGTGTCGGTGTGTCGGTGTGTCTGTGTGTGTACTACAGGGGCTTCTTACTGGCTGATCTTCTGCAGTATCTCGCAGGGGGACTGCCAGGTGATCCTCTCCAGATGCAGCAGACCCACAGAGAACCACTCCGACAGCAGACTCTTCAGAGTGCCATTCAGGTCCTACAACATCAGAACCCAGAGGTAAAGCTCCTGTGTGCTCTGGCCAGCTACTCAATAATTAGTTAGTCATGAGAGAGACTAATCAGAACCAAATACAGGATGTAGCTGCTAGAGTGTGGCTGCCAGAGACAATCTATTTCTATTTACCTACTAACAAAAACATTTGCTTACTGATTAAAGTGATCATTTAAAGCATATTAGTGCCTCAGGAGCCTGACACTCCCAGTCCCAGCACCTAATGCCATCCAAATGGTTTTAGCACACTGACAATGAGCTGCCATAGTGCTTACAGGTGTTATTTTTTTTCTCAATCTGTAACTAGTGAACAGCTCAATCAGTTCACTTAAGTAGAATTCATGACTGAATGTCATCACACTATCTAGTGACTGACAGCAGCATTAATAACGTCACAGGCTGGTATCAAAAGCATGGCTGTCACATAATCCTGCAGTTCCATGATCACCTACAAGGCCTACTTTTTGTGGGTGTATGTCCTCCTGGGCATTTGTTTGTTTTCATTATCCACATCTCCACCCTATCCACATCGACGGGACAGTAGTGGAGAGGGTAGTACGTTTTAAGTTCCTTGGCGTACACATCACGGACAAACTGATTTGGTCCACCCACACAGACAGCGTTGTGAAGAAGGCGCAGCAGCGCCTCAGCAACCTCAGGCGGCTGAAGAAATTCGGCTTGTCACCAAAAGCACTCACAAACTTCTACAGATGCACAATCGAGAGCATCCTGTCGGGCTGTATCACCGCCTGGTACGGCAACTGCTCCGCCCACAACCGTAAGGCTCTCCAGAGGGTAGTGAGGTCTGCACAACGCATCACCGGGGGCAAACTACCTGCCCTCCAGGACAGCTACACCACCCGATGTCACAGGAAGGCCATAAAGATCATTAGTGGCTGCTGCCAACATACTGACTCAACTCCAGCCACTTTAATAATGGAAATGTATGGAAATTGATGTAAAAAATGTATCACTAGCCACTTTCAACTTTCACTTTCAACTTAATATAATGTTTACATACCCTACATTACTCATCTCATATGTATATGTATATACTGTACTCTATATCATCTACTGCATCTTGCCATCTTTATGTAATACATATATCACTAGCCACTTTAAACTGTCACTTTATGTTTACATACCCTACATTACTCATCTCATATGTATATACTGTATTCGATACCATCTACTGCATCTTGCCTATGCTGTTCTGTACCATCACTCATTCATTTATATTTATGTACATATTCTTTATCCCTTTACACTTGTGTGTATAAGGTAGTAGTTGTGGAATTGTTAGGTTAGATTACTCGTTGGTTATTACTGCATTGTTGGAACTAGAAGCACAAGCATTTCGCTACACTCGCATTAACATCTGCTAACCATGTGTATGTGACAAATACAATTTGATTTGATTTATATCTGTTGGTAGTGATGATGGCACAGGTGGATCTGGAGCCTACGGTACTGTATATGGGGAGACATAGGCCTCACACTTCAATAAACACATTGTCATATGAGCAGGGTATAGTCCTCCTCCAAGGATCTGACTTCATTATAGCAGAGAAAGGCTCTCTCAACAAACAAACATACCATTATACCTGCATAAACTCACACTGAGTTAAGACTAGACGTACTCTATTCTGTCCATCTACAGCAGCACCTGGCAAGTCAACAGCCAAACACTGTACCTGCCAATAATAATGTGCATTATACATTGCCCCCCAAAAAATAAACATTGATAACTGTCGGGCCTAAATATAGTTGATGCCAATCCCTTCCAAAGTAGCTGAAAGTGCTTGTGAATTCTACACTTAACAAAAGCTAATTACAAAACTTAGAATTATACACCAAACATTAATTATACTGAAAGAATATATATATATTTTACTGAGTTACAGTTCATATAAGGAAGTCAGTCAATTGAAATGAATTAAATTGGGCTCCCGAATGGTGGCCATTGCTCCCAGCATGCTCCCTCAAAACTTGAAACATCTGTGTTGTGAGACAAAACTGCACATTTTGTGACCTTTTATTGTCCCCAACAGGTTCACCTGTTTAATGATCATGCAGTTTAATCAGCTCCTTGATATGCCACACCTGTCAGGTGGATGGATTTTTTTGGCAAAGGAGAAATGCTCGCAAGTAGGGATGTAAACAATTTTGTGCACAAGCTTCTTGTGCATTTGAACAATTTTATTTCAGCTCATGAAACATGAGACCAACACTTTACATGTTGCATTTTAGCTCATGTTTTTACAGACACAGTATATTTTACATTAGTTATCTTGTATTTTGATTGTTTTTGCAATTTTTTTTTATCCCATCCATATTTTCGTATCTAGCTGAATTTCACACTGGAATTTTTTAAACATATTTTTTTATTTAACTAGGCAAGTCAGTTAAGAACAAATTCTTATTTTCAATGACAGCCTAGGAACAGTGGGTTAACTGCCTGTTCAGGGGCAGAACGGCAGATTTGTACCTTGTCAGCTCGGGGACATGAACTTGCAACCTTTCAGTTACTTGTCCAACGCTCTAACCACTAGGCTACCCTGCCGCCCCATAAATACACTCAACTGAATTATAACCCTGCTCTATGTTCGCTACATCCTGTACCTCATTGCGGAGAAGAAACTAACATCTATGGGTGTGGCGTAGCTTTTGGCCGGAATAAGGATTTGGGGTAGCCAGGGCCAAAAACGTATCCAAAACGTATTTAAAAGCGTGTCGGTGTGTGTGTTTGTGTGTCTTTGATGACTCACACAAAAAAAAGACAAACTTAGAATCTGACAACAGGAGCAAATAAATAATTCTGAGATTGATGATGAACCCTGAAAAAGCGTTAAGACATGCTATGTCGACACATACAAACGCAGCTACCGCCTTGCCTCTGGGTTAAAGAAGCTCCCAATTCTTAGTCACACAAAATAACAGCAAACTCAGGGACAAATCTGTATTTCGTTGACCTTGCGGCAGATGAAAACCTTTGAAATGGAAGAGTCGCAATAGTCAGGTTTAGTGACATGGAAGTAGAAGGGAGAGCAGGTGAAGAGGCTGAGGAATCAAAGACCTTGAAATTAAACTGGCCTGAATGGCTGTGACAATAATGTGAGCCTTTGAAAAAAAGCTTGAGAGATTCTAATCCTTGAGAGAAAATTAAATTTTCTTTCATTGGCACTGTACCAGTAAAATTTGAAATTTGTGTTACAGTATATGCCGTTGAGGACATTGATTTGGAATTTGCACCGTTGTTACACAGTTGCTAGTATTGCATGCACAAAGAGAACTATAAGGAAACTGTGATGCATATGACACAGGAACCAAAGCCAAAGTTATTCAGTTGTGCATTCAAAGTTTCCAGGGTACAACAGGACAGCCTCCCAGCCCCTACTACACGATGTGCCTTTTGCTCCAGTAGGCCTAGATGACATGTGACAGGCTTAGGCTAAAATTGCCTCTGAGAAACCACAACCAATATACAGTGCCTTGCGAAAGTATTCGGCCCCCTTGAACTTTGCGACCTTTTGCCACATTTCAGGTTTCAAACATAAAGATATAAAAGTGTATTTTTTTGTGAAGAATCAACAACAAGTGGGACACAATCATGAAGTGGCACAACATTTATTGGATATTTCAAACTTTTTTAACAAATCAAAAACTGAAAAATTGGGCGTGCAAAATTATTCAGCCCCCTTAAGTTAATACTTTGTAGCGCCACCTTTTGCTGCGATTACAGCTGTAAGTCGCTTGGGGTATGTCTCTATCAGTTTTGCACATCGAGAGACTGAAATTTTTTCCCATTCCTCCTTGCAAAACAGCTCGAGCTCAGTGAGGTTGGATGGAGAGCATTTGTGAACAGCAGTTTTCAGTTCTTTCCACAGATTCTCGATTGGATTCAGGTCTGGACTTTGACTTGGCCATTCTAACACCTGGATATGTTTATTTTTGAACCATTCCATTGTAGATTTTGCTTTATGTTTTGGATCATTGTCTTGTTGGAAGACAAATCTCCGTCCCAGTCTCAGGTCTTTTGCAGACTCCATCAGGTTTTCTTCCAGAATGGTCCTGTATTTGGCTCCATCCATCTTCCCATCAATTTTAACCATCTTCCCTGTCCCTGCTGAAGAAAAGCAGGCCCAAACCATGATGCTGCCACCACCATGTTTGACAGTGGGGATGGTGTGTTCAGGGTGATGAGCTGTGTTGCTTTTACGCCAAACATAACGTCTTGCATTGTTGCCAAAAAGTTCAATTTTGGTTTCATCTGACCAGAGCACCTTCTTCCACATGTTTGGTGTGTCTCCCAGGTGGCTTGTGGCAAACTTTAAACGACACTTTTTATGGATATCTTTAAGAAATGGCTTTCTTCTTGCCACTCTTCCATAAAGGCCAGATTTGTGCAATATACAACTGATTGTTGTCCTATGGACAGAGTCTCCCACCTCAGCTGTAGATCTCTGCAGTTCATCCAGAGTGATCATGGGCCTCTTGGCTGCATCTCTGATCAGTATTCTCCTTGTATGAGCTGAAAGTTTAGAGGGACGGCCAGGTCTTGGTAGATTTGCAGTGGTCTGATACTCCTTCCATTTCAATATTATCGCTTGCACAGTGCTCCTTGGGATGTTTAAAGCTTGGGAAATCTTTTTGTATCCAAATCCGGCTTTAAACTTCTTCACAACAGTATCTCGGACCTGCCTGGTGTGTTCCTTGTTCTTCATGATGCTCTCTGCGCTTTTAACGGACCTCTGAGACTATCACAGTGCAGGTGCATTTATACGGAGACTTGATTACACACAGGTGGATTGTATTTATCATCATTAGTCATTTAGGTCAACATTGGATCATTCAGAGATCCTCACTGAACTTCTGGAGAGAGTTTGCTGCACTGAAAGTAAAGGGGCTGAATAATTTTGCACGCCCAATTTTTCAGTTTTTGATTTGTTAAAAAAGTTTGAAATATCCAATAAATGTCATTCCACTTCATGATTGTGTCCCACTTGTTGTTGATTCTTCACAAAAAAATACAGTTTTATATCTTTATGTTTGAAGCCTGAAATGTGGCAAAAGGTCGCAAAGTTCAAGGGGGTATGTAAGGGACCACTAAACTAAAGTCACAGCAGAAGTATATTATGAATCCCAGTTATTTTCCTAATCTCTCACCTCCCAGGTTATTCTGTGCACAGGTAAAGAAGAATGAAAATAGTGATTGATAAAAAAAAATTGATAGACCAACAGCAGGAAACAAGTCTACTATAGAAATGTGAGACACTTCTAAACAACCTTGGTAATTGCAGTCTTGGCAATTCAGAACTTTTATAAGGCCTTTTGATTCTGCTTGACTCGCTGTTTTAATTACTATCATGTTCATGAACACCTTTCTTTCCTCCCACAGTAGGTGAGAGGCTCTTATTTTACTCTAACCTATTCCATTTTTAAACCCCAATTTCTCTTTCCTGTTCTCGCCTACTGCATTGACAGTGCCACCTTTTTAAAGGAGCTCCTGTTGGTGAAATAGTGTATATCATATTTAGCATCATTCTCAAACACAGGTAAAGAGCTGATGAGGCAGAACATAAACGGATAAACAAATCCCTGTGTGAGCTAACATATATATAAAGAGGCCAAATAATAACTGCGGGAAGATGCTGGTAAAATGAGTCAAGCTGAGCAAGCATTTCCCAATTGATGACCAATTAGATTTTAAGCAATTTTCGCATTCAGTACAAATGTCCTTTCACCTCCATGTCCTACATCACCCAAGATGGAGAAAGGTAGGCCTTTGTCAGATAGACTGATGTGGGTACAAGTTGGTAACTTGCCTCAATAGGAGATGGGGGAGTTATGGGATCAAAACAGGAAAAGATCTGATTCGATAGATATTTAAACAGCTGGCACAAACAGTTGTGGCCAAATATATTGGTGCCCTTGCACTTTTCTTTAAAAAAATCTCCTTTTCTACTGAAATTGAAAAAAACTGTCTCCACGCCATGTTATTGGATTTTCAACAATACAGAACCAATTTTATTTTTGAGATGTTTCCACAACTTGGTAACACCTGTGGTAAATTCAATTGATTGGACATGATTTGGAAAGGCACACGCCTGTCTATATAAAGGTCCCTTAGTTGACTGTGCATGACAGAGCAAAAACCACACCATGAGCAATTTCTGCAGCATTGTTGGTCCCCAAGAACCCAGTGGTCTCCATCTTTCTTAAATGGAAGAAGTTTGGAACCAACCTAGAGCTGGCCGCCAGGACAAACTGAGCGCCTTGGTCAGGGAGGTGACCAAGAACCTTGCTTACATTTGTATACGATCACTTTTACATGTTCATATCCAAATCATTCTAAAGTATCTGTAACTCAAAGATGTTACTTATAGATGATTTGGATATGAAGCATGAAAATGCTAATATAGGTAGCATTGACTTTCATTGGATTTGTGCAGCAAATTGTAAAAAGTTAGCATTTGAAACAGTGCCCAAGAATGGGTTGTGGTCATACATTGCCCATAGACTGCTTACAGGCTAAGGAAACTAAAATGTAATTTTGTAATTTGGTTGAACTATCCCTTTAACATGGAGGGGGGCAGCACTATCTCATGGTCAGAATCTGGTAATATCAGGATGTAGGATGGGGCATAAACCTAACAACTTCAACGACTAACTTCTCTGAACGGGGGACAAAGCATTACCAAATTCCATGAGAGTCCATTACATAGGATGACGAAACAATACTCCGAGCTACAGCTCCATACTATTTGTCAGACATAGAGAACTGATACTGTATACTGGTTGTTGGGGTGGGATAGGGCTGGGTCTGGGAGGGTCCGTGGGTAACTTTTGACCATTTATTTTGATTCCTCATGTCTTACTCATTGGTAGAAAAATGTTTGGCACAAATCAGATGATGGGTGCTATATTTATTAAATATTATATGAATCCTATAAATTAAAATGGCTTAAATTCTCAGATCGAATCATATTTCAACTAAATAACGATGCAGGAATGCTAATCTTAACTACAGAAACAATTTCAGAACAATCTGAAATGGTAGGTGTCAGGGCTTGCTGAAATGTCATGGAATAACCTTCATGACACTTAAAAAAAAAAAAAAATGAAATGCTTGGATCAGTCACAGTTTCCTCACTAGGGCAAAAGTGATCAGAGATGAGCTGCTCTAGCAGTCAGTTGAAATGGGACACCCATACCAATGTAGGTCAAAGGGGGCTTCCATGTCATACAGCGTTGTCAACACCTTTATTTAGTATAGTACATTAGGCCTGCAACTGATTTGCCTTTGACACACACGTTTTAAATGTGCTGTACCTACAGTATACATTGGTTACATTGTATAAGGCACCTACATCTGTTTTGTTTCTTAGCATTAAATATAGAAACATGTCATCTATTAGCTTGTTTGTAAACAAATCACGTGTTGTATGTTATTTTCCATTGGAAAAACTTCAATTTTCTATAACACTTATCTGGTTATGGCAGTAGAACTGGCTCCATTTAGTGAACGTTAGTTTTTGAGCAGGCGCAGTCAGATAATTGTTTATCTATTTCACGATAACTCAGAAGAAATACAAAATCGATTCCAAGTACTGAAATACATATACTGTTGTGAATAATTCCTGCCTGCACCTGTCAATTATTTCCAAAACGCGCTACGCGAATTGACATTAGCAGGCCACCATATAATATTGTAAACAGTGGCTTTACCCGAATGTGAGGACTGTCACTTCCTTTAGATGATATTATTTCAAGCAGATCGGCACGTAGGTCCACCAGGAACTTCACTCCCCCCTCAACCCTGCTTATGTGATTAAGCAACTGTTTATAGCGCGGAGTCAGACTGTATCGTAACCTGTCCTCTACTTGCAATATTGTAGCCAAGTCCCTTAACTGAGTGTCGAGCAGCTTGCCTGCTAGCTCTGAAACTCCTTTGTGGTCCACACCAAAATCGTGTGATAGCGTTGCTAGTAATTGTGACTTCTCTTCCTTTTCAAGGCTTTTGTAGAAATGCATAAATTCCACACTGTTCGATTCGGGTGGAGGCGGGGACTTATCTCTCGTCTCGTATGTAGGTAACGGTACCACAACCCTCGTCAGTATGTCCTCCATGGATCTGACAGTACCAGGTGCCGAGGTAAACCGACAACGCACGCTTCGAAAGTCCAAGGCCTGGAGCCTTAAAGCCGTTACTAAAACACTTCGATGTCGCCAGAAACTCACACCACTGCGCAATGTAGAAATTATCATCGCAATCTGTAAATTGTCTCTTTCCAGTTGTAAATAATACCAGTACCACCCGGTGCGCAACCTGATCCTTCACGGTATATTATTAAAGAGACAGTACAACTATCACAGCGAGCCTGAAGGAAATAACGCCCCAACCTATTTTCCCAATGTCACTCTCCCCACCACAAAATACCTGGTTTAGTTTTTGAATCTACTTTTTATTCCACGTCGTCGACCTTTGCCTCTTGTGTGTATGGGAGAGCAATTATGTAACAAAAAGAGAACGCTTGGATTGGAAATGAGTGAATAGGTAGCCAACCAAAAACTAGGACCCCCAAATACTATATTAAATAAATATTTAATTCCTCCATTAAAATAATCACTGACCTTCAAGAACAACTTTGTTTGCTGAAATGATGATAGCTGCATCATTGAGGAAAGTGTTTACTTGCTATAACTGTGATACGTGGTTGTTTTGTGTAAAATGCTTGCTTACGCCAATCCAGTCGTCAGATCAATTAGAACCTACTTCAAGGGAGAGGAAGCTAGGACTCGGGAATAATGCATAATATTTTTAGAAAAGGGCTTGTCAGAAAGAAAATAGAAGTGCATATTTAAAATAGATAAAATTATACCATATTATTAATTTAACATATTTACTGTTGTGCTATGAGTGTCCTTGTTTACTTTATTATGTACTTTCATTCCTCATTATATTCCCCATAAAAAAACACATATTAGCTGCAGTAAGGCGTATTCGCAGACAGAGGGCGTTGATCGCCAGCTAATTAATTTATTCAGCCAATCAGACTCAATAGCGTTGAACTTTAAAAATCTCGCGCTACTTTCTACAGACAGAGCGGTTTGGAGATTTTAGCCGTACACTAAGACAGCTAATTCGCCATTCGTAGCAAAAGTAATCAGTCAAGGCCAAATTTAGCACACAGAAGAAGTGGTAAGCTTGTGGAACTGACAATTATATTTTCCAGCTAACCACACACCGCTAGTTAGCTAATGTAGCTAAGCAAATATGGTTTAGTATAATACAGTAGTACGTATGCTAACCCATGTGACCGGGATATTTTGCTTACGCTAGCAACCCATAGTATCACACTATATTTTGTGGTTCAGAGCTAATTACGTGCATTTTTGAAAATGCATGTATGTAACGTTAGTTTGTCATTTTTACTGCACTTCCATGCTTGTCAGGTTAGCGCTGCCATCTGAGTTAACAAACCATTCTGCACCAAGCAAATCATTCTGCTACCTAATGAACGGTCTGTTTTACAGTGCTCTGTAGGAGATGGGCGGAGAGAAGAATGTTGGCCAAGCCAGAGGAGGGAAGGCCAAAGCGAAGACACCCAGACAGAGGCTGAGTGATAAGGAAGGAGGCTCGGGTGGAGACGCACCTAGGAAAAGGTGAGTCCAGACAGTGACATACAATATCCTATATTATGTGCAATATCAATCTCAGTAACAAATTCGCATAGGCATCCATGAAATTGTCTTCCTCACTATCTCTAAGACCCAAGTAGTACATATTGCACTAGCTAGGCCTAATCTGAAACATATGTTCACTGCAGCATTAACTTTTTGTTGTTGTTGTATATCTCATTATGTAAAGATGGTCTTTGCATGTAGGTAGTTAGACACTACCTTTCCACGCACTGCATCCTAACTTTCTTCATGTCTTCTATACTTCTGAATTACAGTTAACTGAAACAACAGTCAACATCTTCCCAATAGTATACACATCACAGCTCTGTGGTGTAGACACACAGAATGTTGCAAAAAAATTGAGAGAAATTAAGTCCCCAAACAAGCCAGCAATTGTAAATCTAGCAACGTGCTACAATGTGTGTGGATGCCTGCTTTCATTACCCAGAGTAGGGTACTCCATCTTTATATGAATACATTAATTCTCCTTGATATTGGATGCATTATATGAGCAAACAAATGAATCCAGAGTCATCTGTCACTGGCATGTGTAATTAATGGGATGAAAGAGAAGAATAGACACCTGTAAGCATGACTGGCAGCAGCCTTCTGTGACAGTCCCCGATGACATTTCATGGCAGACTAGAGTTAAGTTGGAGGTACCAACTCGGGGAGAGAAATATGACAATCTCTATTTTTCTCCCTGTCTTTCTGTTCTGATGGTCTGACAGTACAAAGCCCAATAAGGAAAGAACTAAAGCCACAGCAAAGTCTCAGCGGGTGGAAAAAGTAAAAGTTCAGAAAAAGGTAAGTACCTTTTTCTTAAATCATACACTACATATTGTGTGTTGGTAGTAGCCTAATAGTTATGGCAGTGGTGTTATCAACAGGAGCAGTTCCAAAACTACTATCTTATAGACACAAGTGTAAGGGGATAAAGAATATGTACATAAAGATATATGAATGAGTGATGGTACAGAGCGGCATAGGCAAGATACAGTAGATGGTATTGAGTGCAGTATATACATATGAGATGAGTATGTAAACAAAGTGGCATAGTTAAAGTGGCTAGTGATGCATGTATTACATAAAGATGCAGTAGATATAGAGTACAGTATATACATATACATATGAGATGAATAATGTGGGGTATGTAAACATTATATTAGGTAGCATTGTTTAAAGTGGCTAGTGATATATTTTACATTTCCCATCAATTCCCAAGTGGCTGGAGTTGAGTCAGTGTGTTGGCAGCAGCCACTCAATGTTAGTGGTGGCTGTTTAAATCACCACCGCTACATCTTATGGGACTTACATTTGTACTACTGGATAGTTTTTCCTGAGAAATTTGACTGCAGGTTACATCTTCCCAGCCTGTGCTGCCAGCGTGTCCCTGTGTGAACCCCATGATAGTTGATTCCAGAAGCTCCCCAAACCAGCTAGATAGAAATGGATTTCCTGATACTGTACTTGGACTGGTGCCCAAGGTCCATTACCCTCATACTGAATCTCTCAACATAGGGATTTTCTCATACAGTGCCTTCGGAAAGTATTCAGACCCCTTGACTTTTTCCACGTTTTGTTAGGTTACAGCCTTATTCTAAAATGGATTAAATATGCTTTCTCATCAATCTACACACAATACCCCATACAGACAAAACAAAAAACAGGTTTAATTGTTTTTAGCATATTTATAAAAAAATATATTAAAAAAACATACCTTTTTAGTATTCAGACCCTTTGCTAAGACTCGAATTTGAGCTCAGGTGCATTCTGTTTCCATTGATCATCCTTGAGATCTTTCTACAAGTTGATTTGAAGTCCACCTGTGGTAAATTCAAATTGATTGGATATGATTTGGAAAGGCACACACCTCTATATTAGTTCCCACAGTTGACAGTGCATGTCAGTTAAAACCAAGCCATGAGGTCAAAGGAATTGTCCGTAGAGCTCTGAGACAGGATTGTGTTGAGGCACCGATCTGGGGAAGGGTACCAAAAAGTTTCTGCAGCATTGAATGTCCCCAAGAACACAGTGGCCTCCATCATTCTTAAATGGAATACTTTTCCTAGAGCTGGCCACCCTGCCAAACTGAGTAATCAGGGGAGAAGCGCCTTGGTAAAGGAGGTGACCAAGAACCTGATGGTCACTCTGACAGAGTTCCTCTGTGGAGATGGGATAACCTTCCAGAAGGACAACCATCTCTGCAGCACTCCACCAGTCATGCCTTTATGGTAGTGGCCAGACAGAAGCCACTCCTCAGTAAAAGGCACAAGACAGCCCTCTTGGGAGTTTGCAAAAAGGCACCTAAAGGACTCTCAGACCATGAAAAACAAGATTCTCTGGTCTGATGAAACCAAGATTGAACTCTTTGGCCTGAATGCCAAGTCTCACATCTGGATGAAACCTGGCACCATCCCTATGGTGAAGCATGGTGTTGGCAGCATCATACTTTGGGGATGTTTTACAGCTGCAGGGACTGGTAGACTAGTCAGGTTCAAGGGAAAGATGAATGGAGCAAAGTAGAGAGAGCTGTGATAACCTGCTCAGGACCTCAGACTGGGGTGAAGGTTCACCTTCCAACAGGACAACGACCCTTAACACACAGCCAAGACAACGCAGGAGTGGCTTTGGGACAAGTCTCAATGTCCTTGAGTGGCCCGGCCAGACCTGAATCCAATCGAACATCTCTGGAATGACCTGAAGATGGCTGTGCAGCAATGCTCCCCATCCAACCTGACAGAGCTTGAGGAACTGCAGAGAAGAATGTGAAAAACTCACCAAATACAGGTGTGCCAAGCTTGTAGCTTCATACCCAAGAAGACTCAAGGCTGTAATCGATGCCAGAGGTGCTTCAACAAAGTACTGAGAAAAGGGTCTGAATACTTATGTAAATGTGATGTTTCAGTTTTATTTTATTTATGTTTGCAAAAATGTCTAAACCTGTTTTTGCTTTGTCATTATGGGTTATTGTGTGTAGCTTGATGGAACAAAAACAATTTAATACATTTTAGAATAAGACTAATGTGGAAAAAGTCAAGGGGCCTGAATACTTTCCGAATGCACTGTACATACTACGATTTATTTTTGATTGAATTGCTACGTTATTCACAGGTCCATTGTTTCTTGATATGTGTCAATTTACTTAGTAAATTATGTTGTCCATTATATAGATTAATTCTGTATTAGGTCAAAACACCACTTTCAGTACCTCTTTGAGGTGTCTGTTTTTGTCCAATATGAGTATTTAGAAAAATAATATAATCAGTGGAGGCTGCTGAGGGGAGAAAGGCTCATAATAATGGCCGGAACCGAGTGAATTTGGTGTATTTGATACCATTCCACCGATTCCGCTCCAGTCATTACCACGAGCCCGTTCTCCCCAATTGTTGTCCACACCTACTCATTCAAAGGTTTGTTCTTATTTTTACTATTTTCTACATTGTAGAATAATACTGAAGTTATCAAAACCATGAAATAACACATGGAATCATGTAGTAACCAAAAAAGTGTTAAACAAAAAAACATTCTTCAACATTCTACTTCTTCAAAGTAGCCACCCTTTGCCTTGATGACAGCTTTGCACACTATTGGCATTATCTCAACCAGCTTCATGAGGAATGCTTTTCTAACCGTCTTGAAGGAATTCCTACATATGCTGTGCACTTGTTGGCTGCTTTTCCTTCATTCTGCGGTCCAACTCATCCAAAACCATCTCAATTGGGTTGAGGTCGGGTCATCTGATGCAGCACTCAATCACTCTCCTTGGTCAAATAGCCCTTACACAGCCTGGAGGTGTGTTTTGGGTCTTTGACCTGTGGAAAAACAAATGATAGTCTCACTGAGCTCAAACCAGATGGGATGGCGTATCACTGTAGAATGCTGTGGTAGCCATGCTGATTCATTCTAAATAAATCACTGACAGTGTCACTAGCAAAGCACACCACCACCTTCATGTTTCACGGTGGAAACCACACATGCGGAGATCATCTGCTCACCTACTCTGTCTCACAAAGGCACGGCGGTTGGAACCAAACATTTCTGATTTTGACTTATCAGACCAAAGGACAGATTTCCACCGCTCTGTCCGTTGCTCGTGTTTCTTGGTTTCTTTGCAGAAATTCGACCACGAATGATCCACACAGTCTCTTTTGAACAGTTCATGTTGATGTGTCTGTTACTTGAACTCTGAATCATTTATTTGGGCTGCAATCTGGGGTGCAGTTAAATCTAATGAATTTATCCTCTGCAGCAGAGGTAACTCTGGGTCTTCCTTTCCAGTGGCGGTGCTCTTGAGAGACAGTTTCATCATAGCTCTTGGTTTTTGCGACTGCACTTGAACAAACTTTCAAAGTTCTTGACATTTTCCAGATTGGCTGACCTTCATGTCTTAAAGTAATGATGGACTGGCCTTCTTGCCATAATATGGACTTGGTATTTTACCAAATAGGGCTATCTTCTGTATGCCACCCCTACCATGTTTCAATACCACCGATTGGCTCAAATGCATTAAGAAGGAAAGAAATTACACAAATTAGCCTTTATCAAGGCACACCCTTCAATTGAAATGCATTCCAGGTGACTATCTCATGATGCTGGTTGAGAGAATGCTTAGTGTGCAAAGCTGTCAAAGGCAAAGGCGGCTACTTTGAAGAATCTCAAATATAAAATATATTTTGATTTCTTTAACACTTTTCTTTTTGGTTACTAAATGATTCCATGTGTTATTTCATAGTTTTGATGTCTTCACTATTATTCTACAATGTAGAAAATAGTAAAAATAAAGAAAACCCCTTGTATGAGTAGGTGTGTCCACATTTTTGACTGGTACTGTACATGCAGACCACAAACGGAGTTGAGTGAAGAGCTTGGGTATTTTATCTTTTGTGCTGAGCTCTGACTTGTTTTTCTGTTTTCCCTCTATTAGGTCAAGGCTTTCAAAATGGAGAGCGTGGAGAGCTTTGATGATGATGTGAGGTGGGCATTTTCCTCTGAGACTGCATCCTGTTAACAGTATTGGTAATGAGAGAGCCAGCTAATTGTCATGGCTTTGCTCAACTACAGCTCTGTTGAAGTTGTGTGGCTTGATATCGCTCAAAGTGTCACATCAGCACATTTCTGCTGCCATTGGAAATGTAGTTTTAATCCATTAACGTTTCAAATAATAGGGAGGTGATCAAAATTAATTCTTGTGATTTGGATTTCCAAGAGCCTGGACAGGATCCATTCCCCTTTTTTTCAGGGAGTGTTTGCTGTCTATCAGAAAATGTATTTCCTGCTGTATTGAAGAAAAGTGTCTGTGGCTCGTCAGAAAAGCAATAAATTAAAAACCGCTGTGTTCTGAGGGGATGGATGGTGGGAGTTTAGGCTAGGTCTGAAAGGTACAATCCGCTACAGATAACAGTATCGGTTTTGCTTCCTTATAGTCACACTGACAAAGTGAATGACATATACAGTTAAATCTCTGTTTATGGACTCTCTCTTAGACTTACTCAGGCTGTTTCTCCCTCACAGACGAACCTATTGGCATTTCAACATTTTCCTAATCCTATTGAAGTCTACCTCTCTTGCTTAGGAAATGGAAAGAATATGTTGATTTGCCATACAGGAATGAGTTGTTCAGATGAGTTAGGTGACATTCAGACAGAACGTTGGAAGAAACTGAGAGAATATCCAATCATTACCCATCTGTACTGTTGTCGGTGACAAGAAAAGGGGTGAAGTGAAGGGTTGGAGGTCCTTAAACGGAATGGTCGGGATTTTGGCAATTTACTTCCCCAGATTCAGAAACTCGGGAATACAATTTTTATGTATCTGCGTGCAGTTTGAAGGAAGTTTAATGACTGGATGTTCCTGTAGACTTCCAGTCGTTGCACTAACGCTAAGTTAGCATTGGCTTGCAAAACTACCTCTCTATTCCTTCATACTGGACACAGATACATAAAAATGGTATCAATATATCTGACTATTGGGAAGTATATAAAGGACCTCTGACAAATTCCCAAACTATCCCATTAAATGCATTATCTGCGCTGCCAACTCTCATGCATTGGGTGCGAGTCACGCATTTCGCCCTGTTCTCACACCACACCTCTTTCTCACGCATTGAAACAAAGTTCCCTATTTAATTTTTTTAATTACTCCACTGAATTCAGTGTAACTTTTTTTTCAAATCGGAGCATATGCACCTGCAATTCTACATCATGAGTGTTGTATCTGCACCAGCTTCACCTGGTAGATCCATCATTTTCCTGCCATTGCACTGTGAACCGCGGCAGATTGAAGCTTGTGATTGGTTTAGTAAGGACCTAGGCGATTTGCTGCGCATTTGTAAAGACGCCCCTCACGATTTAGAGTGGAGTGCAGTCACGTCAGACTGGACAGGCATGTTCGCTCTCCGCTTATCAAAGTTTAGAACCTCAATTGTCAAAAGAGCAGCACGGCAACTTGTAGTGCTGTTTTTGTCTATAATTGTTGCAAAATGCTTTGTGTGATAATATAGCCTACTACTAGGGATTTATTCCACAATTTAGATTAGCCCAGATCTATAGCCCACATTATTCCCCTTGTTTGATCATTGGCAATTTAGGACTAGGTTGATAAGGCTATAACAACGAAAAGGCAGCATTTAGAATAAATGTTGTTAGGGTGACCTGATTTGTGTAACTATATTATGAACACTATTTTGCCCTTACAAATTGTGAACCCAAATGTAACTGATTCTAGTGGGAAAGGGGGATACCTAGTCAGTTGTACAACTGAATGCATTCAACTGAAATGTGTTTTCCTCATTTAACCCAATCCCTCTGAATCAAAGAGATGCGTGGGGCTGCCATAATTGACACCCATGTCTTCGGCGCCCGGGGAGCAGTGGGTTAACTGCAGAACAACAGGGGCAGAACAACAGATTTTTACCTTGTCAGCTTTGGGATTTGATCCAGCAACCTTTTGGTTACTGGCCCAACACTCTGACCACTGACCACACTAATTAGTCTATATTTTAGCCCATTGTAGGGAAAGGGAATTGTTCTAGTGATGATGTAAGTTCTAGTGACTTACATCATGTAAGACCAAACAAATTACCAAACAAATTACAGAAAATCTTCTGAAGACGACATAGCCTAAATCTGTTGCTACACCAAACCCAAATGATCTTTCAATGTATTGTCCCTTCCGGGACTATTGTTATTTCCCCATACTTTTCTTATTATTTAACTTATTAATATTTCTTAAGAATTCTTCTGGTGTAATTGGTCTATTCAAAATCGGATTTGCCATCTTGTCCTCAAACTCTTTTTAAAATTCTATTTATTTTCAATGAGGGCTGTGCATTTTTGTAAGCATTTATGGACAGTTTTGAAAACAGTGTGGTGTGGCTGTCATAAAATGAGAGTAGGCTATATTGAAATGCCCCTTGCCTCAAATATCTTGTTTTGTCATTTATTCCTAGCGAAATGGTAGGCAAGATATTTTGCATTTATTCCTATGGAGAGTAAGATTTTGCACATTGGCCTCAACCACCTGTAAATTAATATTTATTTGATTTTTCTTGATTGTATGTTAATTTAGTAGAAATGAAAAGTTTTTGGGGAACATACAGTGGGGCAAAAAAGTATTTAGTCAGCCACCAATTGTGCATGTTCTCCCACTTAAAAAGATGAGAGGCCTGTAATTTTCATTATAGGTATACTTTAACTATGACAGACAAAATGAGAAAAAAAAATCCAGAAAATCACTGTAGGATTTTTAATGAATTTATTTGCAAATTATGGTGGAAAATAAGTATTTGGTCACCTACAAACAAGCAAGATTTCTGGCTCTCACAGACCTGTAACTTCTTCTTTAAGAAGCTCCTCTGTCCTCCCCTCGTTACCTATATTAATGGCACCTGTTTGAACTTGTTATCAGTATAAAAGACACGTCCACAACCTCAAACAGTCACACTCCAAACTCCACTATGGCCAAGTCCAAAGAGCTGTCAAAGGACACCAGAAACAAAATTGTAGACCTGCACCAGGCTGGGAAGACTGAATCTGCAATAGGTAAGTAAGCAGCTTGGTTTGAAGAAATCATCTGTGGGAGCAATTATTAAGAAATGGAAGACATACAAGACCACTGATAATCTCCCTCGATCTGAGGCTCCACGCAAGATCTCACCCAAAGGGGTCAAAATGATCACAAGAACGGTGAGCAAAAATCCCAGGACCTAGTGAATGACCTGCAGAGAGCTGGGACCAAAGTAACAAAGCCTACCATCAGTAACACAATACGCCGCCAGGGACTCAAATCCTGCAGTGCCAGACGTGTCCCCCTGCTTAAGCCAGTACATGTCTAGGCCCGTCTAAACTTTGCTAGAGAGCATTTGGATGATCCAGAAGAAGATTGGGAGAATGTCATATGGTCAGATGAAACCAAAATAGAACTCGTCGTGTTTGGAGGACAAAGAATGCTGAGTTGCATCCAAAGAACACCATACCTACTGTGAAGCATGGGGGTGGAAACATCATGTTTTGGGGCTGTTTTTCTGCAAAGGGACCAGGACGACTGATCCGTGTAAAGGAAAGAATGAATGGGGCCATGTATCGTGAGATTTTGAGTGAAAACCTCCTTCCATCAGCAAGGGCATTGAAGATGAAACGTGGCTGGGTCTTTCAGCATGACAATGATCCCAAACACACCGCCCGGGCAACGAAGGAGTGGCTTCGTAAGAAGCATTTCAAGGTCCTGGAGTGACCTAGCCAGTCTCCAGATCTCAACCCCATAGAAAATCTTTGGAGGGAGTTGAAAGTCCGTGTTGTCCAGCAACAGCCCCAAAACATCACTGCTCTAGAGGAGATCTGCATGGAGGAACGGGCCAAAATACCAGCAACAGTGTGTGAAGACTTTTGACCTCTGTCATTGTCAACAAAGGGTATATATATAACAAAGTATTGAGAAACTTTTTGTTATTGACCAAATACTTATTTTCCACCATAATTTGCAAATAAATTCATTAAAAATCCTACAATGTGATTTTCTGAATTTCTTTCTCTCATTTTGTCTGTCATAGTTGAAGTGTACTTATGATGAAAACTACAGGCCTCTCATCTTTTTAAGTGGGAGAACTTGCACAATTGGTGGCTGACTAAATACTTTTTTGCCCCACTGTAGATCAGGTGTGGGCCACCAACCCTCTTGGAGCGGGACCTCTAGTCAGGAGATTTTGAAGGGATAGTTCACCCAAATTACATTCACATTGGTTTCTTATGGACAAAGAAACTGCAGTCTATCCTGTGGTTAGCCACTGCTAATATTAGCATTTTCTAACAAAAAAAAACGATTTTAATTCGGTGTCCCCCAGTTAAGGACCCCCTGGCTAGGGGTGGAGACAATGACATTCCCCATAGGAAATCTCACTCCAACAATTTTCAAAACTTGGCAACCCTGTACATTATCCTGTTCCGTTCTGCCTGTAATGGGAATTAGCATCTACAGCTGTTTTCTTTCTTTTCCTTCCATCCAACCATTTGAAATGAAGCAGTACTGTAATTAAGTTGCAGTGGTGGTTGTAATGTTGATTTATTAATTTGGTCAATTTCCTTCCCACTTCCAAGGCATACTGCAGGGAAATACAAGCTTGCCGTCCTATTATTATACTATCATCAGGCCCTTTTCTATAATGTTTAATCACTGTAATTATGTAATTACATGTGGTCACTAAATGGTGTACTTTTGGATTGAGGTATTACTCTATGAATAGCTACGTCTTACTGGGAAGTAAAAGGTGGACCGCAGCAGGATGTGTTCATGCTTTCCAACCACTTGATATGGGAGTGAAAGTGACTGGTCATTGTTCAGTGTCTCTTCGTGCTTCCCTCAGGTTTAATTTGGCTGTAAAAGAGGAGCCTGAAGATGGAGACTTTGTGCCAGAAAAGAGGGGGAAAAAGAGGAAAAGACCAGAGGATGAACCCATGGAAGGTCCCTCGTGTTCCAGTGCAACCCCAACGTGAGCAGGTCTCCCTTATTTATATGCCCTCACTCCATCTGTCATTCAGTTACCCTATGACTAAGTGTTGGTAACATGCGAACATCAGTTCCACCACACCACACCTCTTCACCTGTGAGCAAATAGTGTTGCGCATTGTTGCTGTACACAGATGTTATTTGCTGCCCTCAGGTTAAATAGGAAATTGAAAGAGAAGGACGAGGCTGACCCGAGGACAGAGAATAACACAAAGGAGGGGATAAAGAAAGAGAAGGTAGGCATCTTCCCCGCAGTCAAATGTTCTAGTTTTTAGCTGTTTATGTAGTAGCATCATTTCCCCCCACTTTTCACATGAACTGAGAAGTGGAAATTATATCTGAACAAAAATAAACGCAACATGTAAATTGTTGGTCCCATGTTTCATGAGCTGAAATAAAAGATCCCAGAAATGTTCCATGTGCACAAAAAGCTTACTTCTCTCAAATTTGTTTACATCCCTATTTGTGAGCATTCTCCTTTTGCCAAGATATGCCACACCCGTCAGGTAGGTAGATTATCAAAAAGCTGATTAAACATGATCATTACACAGATGCACCTTGTGCTGCGGACAATAAAAGGCCACTCTAAAATGTGCACTTTTGTCACACAACACAATGTCACAGATGTCTCAAGTTGAGGAAGTGTGCAATTGGCATGCTGATTGCAGGAATGTCCACCAGAGCTGTTGTCAGATAATTAAATGTTAATTTCTCTACCATAAGCTGCCTCCAATGTTGTTTTAAATAATTTGGCATTATGTCGAACCGGCCTCACATCCCGCAGACCACGTGTAAACACACCAGCTCTGGACCTCCGGCTTCTTCACCTGCGGCAGCATCTGAGACCAGCCACCCGGACAGCTGATGAAGCTGAGGAGTATTTCTGTACATAATAAAGCCCTTTTGTAGGGAAAAACGAATTCTGATTGGCTGGACCTGGCTCTCCAGTGGCCCCTGCCCAGTCATGTGAAGTCCATAGATTAGGGCCTAATTCATTTATTTCAATTCACTGATTTCCTTCATATGAACTAACTTAGTAAAATCTTTGACATTGTTGCATTTATTTTTGTTCAGTAAATATTTTATTGTGGAATGTTAGTGCTTTGCGAATTTGACTCAGATGGGTACAGCTGAAATAACAAACAAGCTTTGTTTTGGGACATTTTACAATGGGCTCACTGATTGTGTAAATCACCTACTGTGTAAATTGTCTTGTTTCTGTGCTGCTGTCTTGATCTCCCAGAAGCCAAAGAAAGAGGAGGCGGAGCATCCAGTCACTACAAAGAAGAAGTCAAAGGAAGAGATTGAGGCAGCAAAAGCGTTGAAGATCAAAAAAAGAGAAGAAGAAGAGCAGCAGCGCTGGAGATGGTGGGGCTTGTTTGTTTTTCTATATGCCCGATGTGTGGGAGGTGGTTGTATGAACCTTTTTATGAAAGAGAGGCTCATTCTGAAACGCACTCTTGTCCCTCAGGTGGGAAGAGGACAAGTATGAGGATGGTGTAAAATGGAAGTTTCTGGAGCACAGGGGTCCCTTTTTCCCACCGGAGTACCAGCATCTCCCAGACAACGTTAACTTCTACTACAATGGTCAGTACAGCCCTGCTGGTCTGAAGGTTTATACTCACCTTGTCAGATCATCGACCATTTAGAAGTAAACACTTAACACTTCTCAAAGCGAGGCTCTTCACTCTAAATATGTAAGTAGATTCCCTGGCATGAGAGAGTTTCGCTAGGAAGGGCTCACTTTCAGACTATCCAAGCATTCTGTCTGGGTCAGATTGAAAGTTGAATGTTGTTGACACTTTCTCCTCTATCTACGACACTCTGGGGAGGATCCTTCCTTTCATCATTCACCCCAGAAGATTGTTTCTCAACTCTGTATTGATTTGCATGGATCAACAGCTGCCCACAAAAGATCAGCCTCCTTTTATTTATTTATTTATTTATTTATGTCTGGATCAAACATTTTGATTGAGAACCATAGTTTTTACATTTTGTCCCCCATAGTGCAGCCCTGACAGCACCTATGTCAAAAGAGTGGGTTTGATAAGTTAATTCCTGTGTGTAGTGAAGTCCCTCTCTGGGGCCAGGCCTCCACAACTAATTCACCCATTTGGAGTGGTATGGAATGTAAATCCACAGCCGCTCACTGCAGGCCTCTCTCTCTCTGGGCATTGATTGGCCTGCTGAGCCGGCTCCTAGGGGACCTCTGGGGATGATATTATGGCGGGGAATTGCCAGGGACCTCATTATACGATATTATCACAATACTTAAGCGTCTGATACGATATGTATGCAATTCAATACTGTGATTATTGTGATTCCATGGTCCAAACATGTTGCTCACCATTTGTCTGCTGCAGAGGGACAAAAGAGCAATGAGAAAACGAGTTTTGATCAGTCATGGAAATTTGAAAACATTTTGGCTTCATATTTAAAAAGATGGAGAACAAGCTATGAAGGACAATTACTGGAGTTTTGGTGCAGGTACAGCCAACTAGCGCAACAATCATATAATCCCCATCACTAGTTGATATGGTGCATTTTGGTTCTGACTAAGCTCCAAAAGCCTGACTGAGGTCACAGCTCCTCTAGTCACTTCAGCTACTCATATAGTGGTGCCACTTCGCTCCCCTATTTAGAGAACATGACAAGGGCAAGATTTACCAAGAATTTGCACCTGTTAGTTTCAGACAGTAATACAAGGGGGAAAAAGTAAAGCTGAGTCCTAAACTATTCTACAACATTATATATTTTTCCCTCCTAGGACCTGCAAGCTGCTTACTGAAAATGTAGCCCAGCTAAGATGATGGATCTTATGGGAACTGTGTGTGTGATGTGCTTGTTCACCAGGTAAAGTTGTGAAGCTGGGCCTTGCTGCAGAGGAGGTGGCCCTGTTCTTTGCTCAGATGCTTGACCATGAATACACCACAAAAGATGTGTTCCGAAACAACTTCTTCAAGGACTGGAGGAAGGTGAGGAGGAAGAAAAGCCTAGAGAGACCAGCCCTTGAAACATCTTACTTTGTTTTCTAAGCTTGTTCTTGGAATAACATCAGTGGCTCAAGTTGTCGGTATAGCATATTTAAGATTAAAAAAACAAACAAAAAAACTATTTTGGAGTTGGAAGTCCAACCGAGAACCAAACAAGTAGTGGTTGAGAGTGTGAACATGGTACTCGGGACCCTATACTGTTCAACTAAGAGATGTTGAATGTCCCTGCAGAGTTAACTATACTGAACAAAAATATAAATGCAACCATTTCAGCGATTTTACTAAATTAAAGTTCATATAAAAAAATTAAATTAATTAAGCCCTAATCTATGAATTTCATATGAATGGGCAAGGGTGCAGCCATGGGTGGGCCTGGGAGGGGGTGCCAGGCCCAGCCAATCAGAATGGGTTTTCCCCACAAAAGGGTTTTATTACAGACATAAATACTCCTTTGTTTCATCAGATGTCCGGGTGGCTGGTCAAAGACGATCCCACAGGTGAAGAAGCTGGATGTGGAGGTCATGGGCTGCCGTGGTTACACGTGGTCTGCCTTAGTAAGGCTGGTTGGACATACTGCCAAATTCTCTAAAACAAATGTTGGAAGCGGCTTATGGTAGAGAAATTAACATTCAATTCTCTGGCAACAGCTCTGGTAGATATTCTTGCAGTCAGCATGCCAATTGCACGCTCCCTCAATTTGAGACATCTGTGGCAGTGTGTTGTGACAACCACATTTTAGTGTCCTTTTATTGTCCCCAGCACAAGGTTCACCTGTAAGGATCATGATGTTTTAATCAGTTTCTTGATATTCCACACCTATCAGGTGGATGGATTATCTTGGCAAAGGAGAAATGCTCACTAACAGGGATGTAAACAAATTTGTGCACCAAATCTGAGAGAAATAAGCTTTTTGTGAGTATGGAACATTTCTGGGATCTTATTTCAGATCATAAAACATGGGACCATCACTTTACATGTTGCATTTCTATTTTTGTTCAGTATAGATGCAGTATGACAGACATGGGTGTATGTGGGGTGTCCTCTGTACACAACACTCCACCAGGCCCAAAGGCGTATCATGCAGAATTAATTTCGTGCTGCTTAGTGCCCAATGCTCTTGAAAATATGATTTGTGTAAAGGCATTGATATGCTAATCCAGACAAGTCGCTCCCCGCATATGAACAAATCCAATTAAACTGTTTTATTATAACGGGAAACCTCTCCTCGCCTGACTGCCCCCAGTCTCCGCCCACCCGCTGCCTGTCAATCATGCTTAGAGGGAAGGTCGGTGGCTCCAAGTGTCCACACGGTCATTGGAGTGTCTGGACTGGATCTGCATAAGGGAAACTATCACAATGTTACTGGTGCCAAGACAATGCATTAGCGCTCGTTATCCCAGATTTTTATATTTATCTATAGCTAAACTCCCCTTCCTTTAAATAGGTTGATGTGCTGCTAGTATGGATTCCTTGCTCAATGAATATCCCCAATTATTTTGGGGGTTCTGGATTCTGGATATGTTGACATGCTGCTCTCATAGAATCCTTCATCAAATAAGTGGAAATAAATTAGTCATATAGACCAAGTGTATAAAACATTATGAACACCTCTTTCCATGACATTGACTGACCAGGTGACACTATAATCCCTTATTGATGCCACTTCTTAAATCCACTTCAATCCGTGTAGATAAAGGGGAGGAGACAGGTTAATAATGGATTTTTAAGCATTGAGACATGGATTGTGTACGTGTGCCATTCGGAGTGTAAATGGGCAAGACAAAATATTTAAGTGTCTTTGAACGGAGAATGCAACGCTGCTGGGCTTTTCATGCTCAACAGTTTCCTGTGTGTATCAAGAATGGTCCACCACCCAAATGACATTCAACCAATTTGACACAATTCTGGGAAGCATTGTGTTCCTAATGTTTTGTACACTGTACATTGACATTTACTCAAATAGGCTTCCTGATTTATGGACAGAATGAGGTGGCCATAGTGACATCCCTGGGGCTGTGCAGGCCAAATCGTCTGCTGTAGGAGTTCACATTAAAGGGAGTCAGTGTTGTCATGACATTTTACGGCAAAAAAAAACCCATTTAAATTAATCATAACTGAATAAAAGGGCTACTTGTTTACCGTCCCTGTTGGAGGGACCTGTTGGCATTCTGTGTTTTACTAGGTAGGTCTACTCTGAAGATTTCTGATTGACTGAGGACAATTCGGCAGTGAATCTGTTTCTCTCGTTTTGTCCCTGTGTTTGTCTGAGCAGGAGATGACCCTGGAGGAGAGGGTGCTAATTAGTGACCTGAATAAGTGTGATTTTCGGGAGCTCCACACCATGCACAAGGAGAAGGTGGAGGCTAGGAAGGCCATGAGCAAAGAGGAGAAACTGGTGAGTGGAACTTGGACAAAACAGGGCGATTACTCAAGGTAGATCTAAATGGCTACTTCAATATTGGATTGAGTGTAATTGCTATGGATACAGAATATTATGAGAGTGAAGGGGGTTCATAGCATTATTGGCATAGCTGATAACCAATATATATATTCCAGGTGATGAAAGAGGCCAATCAGAAGATAGTGGAGGAGTATGGCTTCTGTATACTGGACCACCACCGGGAACGCATCGGCAACTTTAAGATTGAGCCGCCAGGTCTCTTCCGAGGACGGGGGGAGCACCCCAAACAAGGCATGCTTAAGAAGAGGATCCAGCCGGAGGACGTCATCATCAACTGTGAAAAGTGAGACCGGCTCAGATCAGAACATGAATGGCTAGTAAAGGGGAGGTTTCAGAAGTGAAAAGGGTTCATAAAAGGGAAGGTTACTGCCTGGAGAAACACTATGGAACAGTCCCACAACAGGTTTGGATTTGCAATATTCATCCCCTCCATTAGGTTTAGTAGTTGTACCTAGAGGAAGACCACAGTATGGTAGTTCGCCACACTTCTCCACTCCTCTAAGAACTGTCTCTTGACATTATGATCCAAGTCTGTGATTAACCTCCCAGTCACAGGTCTAGATTAGTGTCAGCTAAGGACTGATTTGTACCCTACGGAGACAGACCCTACGGAGCATAGCAGTGTCGCAATGTTTTTCGTCACAAAAGGGACGACTCCTTGTAGTGTGCCCCAACATTTGACATGCTTCCGTGTCACATGAATATTGTAACGTTCTGTATCACTCCTTGTGTAGCAGTGGGGGCAGTGTTGTGTAGGCAATGAAGCTCTCTTGGTTCCTTCAAAACATGACATGCTATTTTTAGCTGATATGGTAGTGAATACATTCAAGCAGCATATTAAACTGGGATAATGTTGTCGGTTACACCGGCAAGTATAGTATTATAAATCTGATTATTTCACATGGCGTAAATATACTAATCTACTTCAAAACCACTTCAAGATTGCTGTCTTGGTTTAGCTTGGCATTAAATAAGCATTTTATTTTGCATTGGTAACCAAAATAATCTGTGACTGCTCAAACCTTAAAATATTCCACCAAACTGACTTGTTGCAGATAAAATCAGTGCGTTATGACAGTGCACACAAAATCCACTTTTTCACAAAAGTTTTCATGTAACATATAAAAAAAAAAAGAAACTTGAATGTGTTTCCATCACATTTTCAACTCTACCGATAGTTTAGTCACAAACTGTTGCGTTAAATAGGATTTGTGCACAAACAGGTCACAGATACAGTGTGTAGGCTGTGCGGGTAGGCTAGATTTACATGAGGTAATTATGGATAAGAGCGAGAATATTTAAATTTGTATACATCGATCATCATGCCACCAGAATAAGACCTTTGATATTTATACCAAGCTCATCATCGTTCACTTTCACCACCCTGTGAAGTTCATTTGTTTTATTTCTTCTGTAGCCTAATAAACTGAGGGTTTCCCCGAGTCGTAGTGGGAGGACCACATATCACCGTGTGCCTTAAAGTTTACTTCGATATGATGGTCATTAGTGTTGGGCCAGTAACCGAAAGGTTGCTGGATTGAATCCCGAGCTGACAAGGTAAAAATCTGTTCTGCCCCTGAGTAACCCCATGTTCCCCGGGCGCCGAAGACGAATGTCGATTATTGCAGCCCACCGCACCTTTCTGATTTAGAGGGCTTGGGTAAAATGCGAAAGACGCATTCAGTTGTACAACTGACTAGGTATCCCCCTTTCCCATTATATTATGTACGCATAAAGGCATTTCCACCGCCATTTATCGCATAATCCATTTTACCGACACAACGAGATCCCACCATGTCAAACAAACAAATGATTTGTCTGCATTTAAATTGTACTTTAAACTGTTTCCATCACAGCTATTGTGATTTAATTTTATACGGTAGGACAGTACGTTCATAACAGTGGACGAAAACATGGTTTGATAATGAAATTATGACATATTTTTAGCTGTTATGGATGTGAATACATTGAATATAAAATTAGGATAATGTAGGTTACACTGCCAAGTATAACAATATTTGCCAGGGCATATTATTTAATTATGAATCTGATTATTTCATATGGATATGTGGGAAGCTAAAAGGCTAGCTAGCCTGCTGTGTTCAGCCAACTTGCTAGTAAGGGAAGACGAGACTCTTTTGCTTTCACCACAAATGAGAAGACGACAAGAAAATCTGTCACCCCCATGGGAATGTTGTTTTTTGGGAGTCTGGACCAGCACAGTATTATGTTACCAAAAGGTGCACTTTGCTCAAAAAAAAATCTGACTCCACCCAGCACATGCAGATCTATGCATGTGAAGCTTGTAGAGGGCTTTGGGGTCTTTATGTAAATCAGCAAGCTTCGCAGTAGTCAGGGTTAAACTTCAGCCCCTGTGTAATGATCTTCACTAGTTAACACAGGCACAAAATCATAAACCTTGCCTATTTTTACAATTTCTCTTAATGTCATTTTAAACCTAACCGTAAAGGGAAACTTCACAATTTTTAAACTTCATATTCATCATCCCCACCACCCTAGCATCAACATATGTGAAAATGGTGCATTTCTATGTGTTGTAGTTAAAAAAATTGAGTAAGCATTGTCTACTAATTAGTTGATGCCACTTTAAACACTTATATTTCAGTCTTTTTTACTACAAAACATAAAGGTGTCATTTTCAGACTATATATATATATATATATATATATGTGTGGACACCCCTTCAAATGTGTGGATTTGGCTGATGGGTGTATAAAATCAAGCACACAGCCATGCAATCTCTATAGACAAACATTGTCAGTAGAATGGCTTTGTCAGTAGAAGAGCTCAGTGACATTCAACGTGGCACCGTCATAGGATGCCACCTCTCCAACAAGCCAGTTTGTCATATTTCTGCCCTGCTAGACTTCCCCTGTCAACTAAGTGCTGTTATTGTAAAGTGGAAACATCTAGGAGCAACCACGGCTTAGCTGCGAAGTGGTAGGCCACCCAAGCTCCCAGAACGGGACCGCCGAGTGCTGAAGCGCGTAGCGTGTAAAAAATCGTCTGGCCTCGGTTGCAACACTTACTACTGAATTCCAAACTGCTTCTGGAAGCAACGTCAGCACAAGAACTGTTCGTCGGGACCTTGGCCAAGCAGCCACACACAAGCCTAATATCACCATGTGCAATGCCAAGAGTTGGCTGAAGTGGTGTTAAGCTTGCCACCATTGGACACTCGAGCAGTGGAAACGCGTTCTCTGGACTGATTTTAATCTTGCTTCACCATCCAGCAATCCAACGGATGAATCTGGGTTTGGCGGATGCCAGGTGAACGCTGATTGCATAGTGCCAACTGTAAAGTTTGGTGGAGGAGGAATAATGGTCTGCGGCTGTTTTTCAGGGTTCGGGCTAGGACCCTTCGTTCCAGTGAAGGGAAATATTTATGCTACAGCATAGAATGACATTCTAGACGATTCTGTGCTTCCAACTTTGTGGCAACAGTTTAAATTTATAAATAATAAGTTTAGGCATAAGGGAAATAACTAATTTTAACACAGCCAAAATTGTCTATCATAGTTATCTAGTGGAAACCCTGTGTAATGCTGTCTCTCATGCGTACAGTATCTGACCCTTGACCTCTCCACCCCCCTTAGAAAGTCTTGTATCCCAGAGCCCCCTGCTGGTCACCACTGGAAGGAGGTTCGCCATGACAACACAGTGACCTGGCTGGCCAGCTGGACTGAGAATGTTCAGGGCTCCTGCAAGTATGTCATGCTCAACCCCAGCTCCAAACTCAAGGTATGAGGCATGTTTTTCAAATATTACCCTATGATCTCTGGAGCCTCCTGATTTTTCTTTTCTATCTGATAATTAATTGCACCCAACTGGTATCCCAGGTCTAAATAAGTCTTGAATGGGGGGAAAAAAGCAGTGCAACTGGCTTCGATGTCCAGATTTGAATTTGCGGAACATAGGTAGTCAGGGTGGTGCAGTAACTGTGGACAACAATTGTCTGCAAAGTAACCATTCCCATATACAGTGCCTTAAAGTATTCATACCCCTTTTTGATGTGTTACAGCCCGAATTCAAAATTCATTGACTTAGTTTTACTCACCCATCTACACACAATACCCCATAATGGCAGTGAAAACATTTTTGAAAATGAAATGCTGAAATATTTAATTTAAATAATTATTCACACCCCTGGGTCACCTTTGACAGCTATAATAACTGTCAATCTTTTGGGGGTAAGTCTCAAAGAGCTTTCCACACCTGGATTGTGAAAAATGTGCCCATTTTTTATTATTTTCAAAATTCTTCAAGCTCTGTCAAATTGGTTGTTGATCATTGCTAAACAACCATTTAAGTCTTGCCATAGATTTTCAAGTAGATTTAAGTCAAACTATAATTTGGCCACTCGGGAACATTCACTGTTTTCTTGGTAAGCAACTCGTGTCGATTTGGCTTTGTGTTTCAGGTTATTGTTCTGAAAGGTGAATTAATCTCCCAGTGTCTGGTGGAAAGCCACATTTTTTTGCTGAATTCATTTAATGCCTTGTTGCAAACAAGATGCATCTTTTGTAGGCTTGGGCAATATTACCGGGGTATTTCAAAATACAGACTGTGTGATTTTCAATACTGCTTCGCAGGGGCTGTGGGGGGTGCTACGGCACTGCTTATAAGTTAAGTATAACTACAGTACCAGTACCACTATTTTCAACATTGTAGAATAACAGTGATGACATCAAAACTATGGAATAACACCACAATCATGTAGTAACCATAAAAGTGTTATACAAATCAAAATATATTTGATATTTTCAAAATAGCCACCCTTTGCCTTGATTACAGCTTTGCATACTATTGGCGTTCTCTCAATCAGCTTCATGAGGAATGCTTTCCAACAGTCTTGAAGGAGTTCCCACATATGCTGAGCACTTGTTGGCTGCTTTTCCTTCACTCTGCAGCCCAACTCATTCCAAACCATCTCAATTGGTTTGAGGTCGGGTGATTGTGGAGGCCAGGTTATCTGATGCAGCGTCCACCACTCTCCTTTGTCGAATAGCCCTTACACAGCCTGGAGGTATGTTGGGTCATTGTCCTGTTGAAAATCAAATGATAGTCCAACTAAACGCAAACCAGATGGGATGGTGTATCGCTGCAGAATGCTGTGGTAGCCATGCTGGTTAAGTGTGGCTTGAATTTCAAATAAATCACCGTGTCACCAGCAAAGCACCCCCAGATCACACCACCACCTCCATGCTTCATGGTGGGAACCACATATGAGATTTTCCATTTCGCTACCCTGTTTCTCACAAAGACACAGCGGTTGGAACCAAACATTTCAAATTTTGACTCATCAGACCAAAGGACCGATTTCCACCGGTCTGTCTGTTGCTTGTGTTTCTTGGCCCAAGCAAGTCTTCTTATTATTGGTGTCCTTTAGTGGAATGTTAGTTAAAAAGACTGTTACCCAGACTAGAGACATTCAAGGGGCGGCAGATAGTCTAGTGGTTAGAGCGTTGGGATCAAATCCCCGAGCTGACCAGGTAAGAAATCTGTCGTTCTGCCCCTGAGCAAGGCAGTTAACCCAGTGTTCCCTGGGCGCCGATTATGGCAACCTCTGATTCAGAGGGGTTGGGTTAAATGCGGAAGAGAACTGAATCCATCTTTTTCCCCTCCTTTAAAACATTTAATTAGCGCCCCTTGTGTGCTTTTCCGGTAATACCCTGGTATGGTACAGAAACGGTATGACGATATGAGAATCTGGATACCTCCCAACCTTAATGTTTTGGAATATTTTTTTTCTTTACTGGCTTCATTTTCACTGTGTCAATTAGGTTAGTATTGGGGAGTAACTACAATGTTGATTCATTTCTCAGAGTTTAATGGCTGTGATACGAAAAAAAAACTGTTTTAAAGTCACCAATTGCCTCATGGTGAAATTCCTTAGGTTTCCTTCCTCTCCGGCAACTGAGTTAGGAAAGTCGCCTGTATCGTTGTAGTGACTGCATGTGTTGATACACCACCCAAGGTGAAATTAATATCTTCACCATGCTCAAAGGGACGTTCATTGCCTGCTTTAAAAAAATATAATGTATCCACCAATTGGTGCCTTTCTTTGAGAGGCATTGGAAAACCTCCCTGGTCTGGGGTTGAATCTGTGTTTGAAATTCACTGCTTGACTGAGGGACTTTACAATTATCTGTATGTGTGGGGTACAGAGATGAGGTAGTCCATATACAAAAATCATGTTAACACTATTTTTGAACACAGTGAGTCCATGCAATTTATGTGACTTGCTAATCAACTTTTACTCCCGAGCCTATTTAGGCTTGCCATAACAAAAGGGTTGACATACTTGACATTTCAGCTTTGGTAGAAATGTCTAAACATTCCACTTTGACAAATTGTCATCACTGGCCTACACACACACAATCTCAATTTAATATATTTAAAATTCCGGCTGTAACATAACAAAATGTCGACGTGAATACTTTCTGAAGGCTCTGTAGGTGTCTGCGTACGAGAGGTGTACGTGTTTTGTATGTCTTTGTCTTCGGAGCTACCAAATTCCTTAACTTGTGAGCAGAATGTTCATGGTTGCCTTTTAAGAATGAGCCATCTGAATGGAGAACAGGCTACCATTGTGTGTGTGCAGTTGTAAGAATCTAACAGATATTTCAATCAATTTAGTTTATCGGAACCTCTAAGAAAGCACAAGAAATTTTATTGCAATGGCCTACAATATCTCCAATGCCACAAAGTGGTAGCCTTGTTCATGGGTAAAACATACAGCAAAACTTGTATCAGAAACCCAAGGCTAGTTGTTAGTCTCTCCAATTGTCCTGAACAATGTTTTATAAGATATATAGTTGATGACCTTCCATTCATTCAAGCGCGCACAGATTGCCATAGAGTGCATTTGCTTGCTTCGTACAGTTAGGAAAATGACTCTCAATTTGATCTCGAAATTGCTTCAATTATTTGCATAGAGTAAGTTTGAAAACTGCATGGCCATTATGATTAGGTTCTGCAGCTGTTGAAATGTTTAGTTTATTTTGTCATAGAGCAGTTGGGTGTACGTTGTACTGTATTTTACCAAGGCATATTGAATAGAGCAAACCTTTTAAGTTGAAGTTGAGGGTGTGATTTGTGCTTTTGAATAGTTGAATAGGCCTAGAAGTCACACTGGGAACTTCTGAAGCTTTGTCTATTGTGAACAATTGTTATGATTTTTAAGGAGAGGTCTGTGGGGAGCACATGTTTAGAAGCCATTTTCTTTTGTGTTGCTTGAGAGGAACATGTCGGGATTCAGTGCAATTTGTCACCTTTGTTGTGTTAAGTGGTGTATATGGATCAGAGGTGTGTGCCTGTGATTCAAATCGCCATCTCTCCACCACTGCTTAGTGAGAGAAGTATGCATTGAGATTTGTTGGGTAAAGCGGGTGCTGCTGCTGAGAGATCAGATAGAGATGTACTGGTCTTTGACCATGTTGTTTACAGGACATGTAAACCCACTCTGTATCCAACCTTTCATCTCCACTGTGGTGATGGTCTGCTCTGCTCCATCTCCCTGGAGTCTTTCAGAGATTAACAAGGTTACTCAGAGGCTTAAAATAAACAGTCCCCTCTTCTCCATCGCTATCCTACCCATACAACTCCCACAAATCTCTTCCTCTACTGCATTTCTGAAGGATTCCATTTCATGACATTCTGCCAATACACAGAGGGAAATAAACTAGTACTAGGGTCTATGATTCTTCTCTCTCTCACTGTTCACTACCTCTCATTCCCTCACAATCAAATCGGAATGTAATATCAACATGGCTAGTTCCTGAGCTGAGCCTCTTGGTCCTCTCACATCACCATCTCCTCTCTTCCCTTCCTCCTTCCACATACCTCCTCCCTACTCGTATCTCCCAGTTCTTTATTTTGAAGGTTAAGTTACTCCACAATTTGTCGCCATGACGTTGCGGTGGTGGCAACAGTGAGATGGGAGTCAGGTTGTGTGGGGCTAGCTAATTAAACAGCCGCTGGCTAGCTCTACACTACTACGCAAACACAATGTCACCCTTTCTGACTGGCTCTCTCCATTAGACATTTAACAGGTTAGACACGTGGAAGAATAGGATTACTAGACACATGACTATGAATACATTATTTTAGCCACAATCTCGTGAAATACTAAAAGGGCTATGATTGAGTGTTGGCGCTCGGTTGTAGCAAGTGCAAGGCTTTTGAATGGAATGAGAAGGCACTGCCTGGAGGCTGCACCTTACCATGTAATAAAACCCATGTGGAGAGACGATGTAAAGAAGATGTGACCATAGTGTTCCTAAGGCTCAGTGTTGTGGTTCCCCAGGGTGAGAAGGACTGGGAGAAGTATGAGGTGGCCCGCCGGTTGAAAAGCTGTGTGAATGGGATCCGCCAGCAGTACCAGCAGGACATCAAGTCCAAACAGATGGAGATCCGCCAGAGAGCTGTGGCCCTTTACTTCATAGATAAGGTCTGTCTCTCTGTGACCCTCCCCTGCCATACACAGGTTGATGGTTATTAAACCACAGCCAAGGGAAAATGTAAATACTCCAGTTCTTTAGTCAGTCACCCCATTCTGCCAGACCATATCCCCTGTGTATGCTAACTCTGGTGGTTTCCTCCAGCTGGCCCTGAGAGCGGGTAACGAGAAGGAGGAGGGCGAGACGGCGGACACGGTGGGCTGCTGCTCCCTGAGGGTGGAGCACATCACCCTCCACGACCTGCTGGAGGACAAGGAGTGTGTGGTGGAATTTGACTTCCTGGGTAAAGACTGTATCCGCTACTACAACAAGGTTCCCGTCACCAAGAGGGTAAGAAGCCAGCAGCCTCAGTACTACTAACAAGGTTCCTGTCACCAAGAGGGTAAGGAGCCAGCACCCTCGGTACTACTAACAAGGGATGTCTGAAATTGCACCCTAAATGTACTACTTTTGACTGATTTTCCCATCATGCCCAATATTAAAGTAACCGTCCATAATTTCTATAAAATATGACCTATCATTAAAGCTGGAATCCTTAATGGTGAAACAGCCACATCCGGTGGCGATATTACATCAACAAAGTTATTGCAAACAACGAACACTGTTTTTTCCTCCCTCGGACATCAAGGCACATGTGATAGAAGAGCACAATATGTGATGCTATTTTGTATCATTTTTCCCATGCTGCGCTATGGTCAGCTTGGAAGCAAAAACAACGGTGGTGCAGCGACCAGTGGCCCCGTTTCCCGCTACTGCAGATTGCATCTTTAATTGCAATATGAGTGAAATAGTTTTCCTTCCAAAAAATGGAAATTAGGTATGTTAAAAAGCAGCTTTTCTGTGTTTCAATGGTGTGGGTGTATACCGGTCATAATTTTTTTTTATTAATGACAAGTAAACAGCTCAGCCAAAGAGCCATCTCGGACAAAAAACATAACGTTACACGAGGAAATGGCAAGCATTTTGGGAAAGGTCTGTTTGAGATACAAGTTTAAGGTGTGTTTAAAAAAATATTTAAAAAAATCTCAATGCTTTGGCCACATGAATATAGGCCAAGTCCACATTATTTGTGTACGAGTTAACAGAATGAGTTTTTAAAAGGTGAGATTTTCAAAGGATAGTTATGTTACTTTAAATCCATCAAAGCAATTCTGACACAAAAAAAAAACAGAATAGAGAAATGTATTTTTCAATTTTCGCCTGGTTCCGTTCTGTGTTCTGCCAAGCAGCTGCCTGTCAGGTGGAAATGAGGCTAAACAACATTAGCTGGTGAGTGTCAGGATTCAGCTCCAGTATGATTCAGCCATGATTCCGCCATGCTATCTCCAAGATCGAATAGGAAATGTTGCACCTGACAGACAGACAGTTCTTTTTTTTTTTTTTTTTGGCAGAAGGTGTAATTATTCAAATGAGAGTATATTTAAAAGCAACACATCAGGTAAAGTTAATGAGTGTTCTGAATATTTCAGCATGTTTATTCCGAGGGAAGGGGATAGATAGCTGGTTAATTTCAGATTAGATGGAAGGAATTCTCATTCCAGCTCCATGGGAGAGCCTGATGAATTGCAATGCAAAGTGTTGGATAGCCAGATCATCACAATCATTCATTATCTGTTTACCAAGCTTCACTTGCCAGCATCTGCATTCTGTGTCTGGTCACTTTGCTTATCATCTCAACAGAATTTAGAATGTTGAACCACCATACTGCTGCATTCTCCTATCAAACATAGCTGTGTCGTAGACATCTGTTCATACATAAACAGCCTGTGATGAGTGCAGATTGTTGCCATGTTTTCAGGTCCATCCTGATGACACCGACACATTGGTTGATCAATCAGCCGTTGTCTCTGTTGCTCCACTCCAGACACTGAGTCTGGAATAAATCTTTCGAAATCCTCACGCGTCCATCCGTTCATCACAGGCTCTTATTTCCCTATTAATTTAGTTCTGGCACAAGAATAAATTGTCATTCAAATCAGTCTGTTTTGAAAAGCAACACATCTGCTACCATTAATTAGTTCCTTGCATATTTTAGCTGGTTTATTTAGAGCAGGAGGAAAACAGGACTTCTTGGAAATGTCAAATATAATTGAGTGGATCATTTTTCCTCTCTCCCCTGTGAGCTGGAAGAATGGGGTAGACAGCCCTGGGCTCTCCTATCATGATCAGTGTGTAGACTAGCTGTGAGCAGCGGTTTCTGGTCCGGAGGTCTAGGACCGACAGGGTGGGATGTAAAACCAGTCTCTCTTTGTCTTGTCCTTGTTTTGTTTATCCAGGTGTTCAAGAACCTCAAGCTCTTCATGAAGAACAAGGAGCCTGGAGACGACCTGTTTGATCGCCTCAACGTGAGTCGCACAGAACCAGTCTGGCTTGTTTATCTCAACATGTAAAAAAGAAAACATCCCTCACAGCATGTTGCTGTGCTGTAGACGGCTGTAGCCTGACGATATGGTAAAGCCCAGTGAGTGACCATAACAGCCGCAAGTGTGAATTTAGCCTCAGAGATCCCTCTCCATCCCGCTGTGTGTTTGCCTGTAGCCTCTGTCTACTCCCAGCCTCTCCGGTGCCTTAAAGGGAGAGCGGGAAGGCAAAGAGGCCAATATTGGGTGGGTGGATTATATATAAATCCTCTGTCCTTTCACCTCTCCTTTCGTCAGAAGGAAGGCATCGTCGCCAGGCAGTGGAGCAGGTCTTGCCCGGTGGGCAAGGTTATTGCTATGATTGGTGTGAAATGACATGGTTGTGATCCGCTCCTGAGAGGCGGGCGGGGGGCCTCCTTTGTGACCTATGGCATCAAGAAATGGAGGGGCATGTTGGAGGGTGAAATGTTAATCGCTGCTCTGAGCCCAGCTGATGGACACTTTTTAAAAGGCCAGGTGAGCGGGTGGGAGATGATGTAAGCACCAGCCACGGAAGAAATTGGTACAGGCTCTAATAACTGCCTTCCCTCCACCACGTTTAGCTGGGCCAGGCTTGAGACCTGTTTAGCCACCTGCTACAGACGGCAAAAGGGTCTGAGTTTGTGTGACTGTCAGTGTGCATGTACAGTAGCCTATATAAAGGAACCGCAGTGGGTAGTACAGTACATGTCTGACTCAACGTTGCTACCGGAGTGAGTGGTTGGTTCAAACTTCTACCTCCCGTGTGGCTGAGTTGGTAGAGCATGTCACTTGCCATGCCACGCATGTGGGATCAATTCCTACGGGGGGGGGGGGGGGGACCGGTATTGAAAAACTATGGGGAAAATTAACACATGTTTTGCTCACTACTGCAAGTCGCTCTGGATAAGAGTGTCTGTTAAATTACTAAAACGTCAATATATTCAGGCTGAGAACTAGGAGTGTGTAATATGGAGTTTATATGTTAGCATCCCACCATCAGCAGCTTCTCAAACCCTTGTGATGTACCTGTCCTGCTGTCCAAACCTTCTCCACGGCATTCTTGACCCTTTATCTCTGGCAGTCAGAGCAGGTTCAGGGAGAACATAACACAACCAGACAGTAGCTGACCACAAGGCTAGGCTGAGGTATCTCTGCAGTCCAGAGCCACGGTATCAGTGAAGGCCAGATGGATGTGGTCTGATACGGTCTCACCTCCATCCATCGCCTCTGTCAAGACTTCTGTCAGGGGTCAATATCACTACACACCTGGATGCTCACAGATAGCAGATCACACCTGTCTGTGTACACACACACACACACACACACACACACAAACGCAGTGTGAGAACAGGTAAGAGAGAAGCTCCTGCTGTTAGTGTAACACTGTAATGACACCAGCATGTACAGGACAACATTTGACCCCCATATTCACAGCCAGTGTCATTATAGTCTCTGCAAGGGCAGGAAGACAATTAAGGACTAATTAAGAATGCAGATGTGTGTGTGTGATGGCATCCTGGGTTTTGGGCTCCCCCAGTGGGTGAGGAATGGGTGGAGGAGTATGAAGGTTGTTCTACCCAGCAGCCTCCCTGTATGAGGGGAAGGGAGGGATGGGTGTGTGTGATGGCATCCTGGGTTTTGGGCTCCCCCAGTGGGTGAGGAATGGGTGGAGGCGTATGAAGGTTGTTCTACCCAGCAGCCTCCCTGCATGAGGGGAAGGGAGGGATGGGTGTGTGTGATGGCATCCTGGGTTTTGGGCTCCCCCAGTGGGTGAGGAATGGGTGGAGGAGTATGAAGGTTGTTCTACCCAGCAGCCTCCCTGTATGAGGGGAAGGGAGGGATGGGTGTGTGTGATGGCATCCTGGGTTTTGGGCTCCCCCAGTGGGTGAGGAATGGGTGGAGGAGTATGAAGGTTGTTCTACCCAGCAACCTCCCTGTATGAGGGGAAGGGAGGGATGGGTGTGTGTGATGGCTTCCTGGGTTTTGGGCTCCCCCAGTGGGTGAGGAATGGGTGGAGGAGTATGAAGGTTGTTCTACCCAGCAGCCTCCCTGTATGAGGGGAAGGGAGGGATGGGTGTGTGTGATGGCATCCTGGGTTTTGGGCTCCCCCAGTGGGTGAGGAATGGGTGGAGGAGTATGAAGGTTGTTCTACCCAGCAGCCTCCCTGTATGAGGGGAAGGGAGGGATGGGTGTGTCCTGAGTGACCCAGGTCTGTCTGCGATTTGAGATTTTCATTATACCAGCATCACCCTTACTCCACAACACTGTCGTGCTCTAGGATCTCACTGGGATTGCTTTAGTTAATTCATCGTCTATACACACACCCATGTGACGCCCATGTGATTGTGTGTACTGGGTGTCATTACAGCTGTAAACCTTTGCTCTTAGCCTCCAATGCATATTTTGTTATTTACAGGAGCAATTGGGGTTAAGTGCCTTGCTCAACGCTTTTTTTTTCAATGATTCGAACAAGCGACCTTTCGGTTACTGGCCCAACGCTCTTAACCGCTAGGCTACTTGCCACCCTGTTATTGGTGAGGAGAGCCTTACTGTGTGGTGGTGCAGTTAATGGAAATGTAACTCTTGTCTTTTAGGCAGATCTAACTATTTAAGTCAGAGGAAAGTAATATGATGGCCTTTTTTAATCTACTCCTTATTCTGAATGATGATAATGCAGAGACAGTATTTTTCATTTTCTTCCTTTTTTGATAAAGGTCCAATGCAGACTTTCAAAAAAATAAAACATCGATATCAAATAATTTTAGGGTAACTATTCAGTACCTTTATGTGATTTGTTTTCAATTAAAATGGTCAAAAAGAAACATCATCTTAGAAAATAGCAATCTTTCAAGCAAGAATTGGACAGGGACTGTCTGAGTGGAAAACTGAAAACTAGCGGTTATTGGCAGAGGTTTGGAACCCTCTTTCTTATTGGTCTATTAACTAATGAAACGCCATACCACAGACAGGCTGAAATTTCAGCCTGTCTATTCATAGTTGTGACACTAAAAGGGCATTATCATAAATGTCATGGTATTATTCCAACCTCAGTGAGGGAAAATATATAAAACAGGCAAATCATGTTCTTGACTACTCTGGGCCTTTTATGGAAGACTGAGTTCAAACATCAGGACTATACTGCCATCTAGTGTTTATGGACATACTTTTTCACACCTGTCTCGATCCAATCCTCGATTCTTGCGTATGTGTGTCTCCTCCCTCCAGACGTGCTTGTTGAATAAGCACCTGTCATCCCTGCTGCCTGGCCTGACTGCTAAGGTATTCAGGACTTTCAACGCCTCCATCACCCTGCAGGAGCAGCTCCAACAGCTGTCCAACAGTATGTCCCCCAAACACCACACATACATTTACATGCCATCCTTACAGGTGCACCTGTTTATTTATTTATTTTTTATAGCATTTGTTTACCAGACATGTCCATCAACCTGTTCAAATGTCTGTGAATGCAATGGCTGTGTTTAGAACTCCTGCAAGACCCCGCTATGGAGCTGCATCTCATGCCCTGCCTGTTAATTTCAGCAGTGATTCATTCCTTTAGAACACTGTTGTGTATCTCAGTCCCAGCAGGTTCTGTGTTCACTCAGTGTTAGTGTCCCTGCGAGCAGTATGTTGGCTGAGATTCTCTCAGCGTGCTTAGCTATTACATTGTTAGTCCCTATGTTTTGCTGGGGCCCAGTATCGCCCTCCCTCCCCTCTTTCCCCTCTCATGGTGGGATGTTTCTCTCTGGATGGCTACTGAGATTAAATCTGTTCAGTGTGGGTAGCAACCTCCTAATTAAATTAGACATGTGCATGTGTTCAAAGGCAAGCAGGTGCAAGTGAGAAAGATCTGTGTTGGGGAAGAGTACATTGGCCAGGGGGGGGTCTCTGGAGGTACAGAAAGGAAATGGAGTGCTCCCTGGTGGTCTGGTAATCAAACATTCGCTCACCCCCTCTGCACATTAAAAGTTTGATAGACCAACCATGGACAACAGGGCTTCCTGCCTCCTGCTCTGTATATATTGCTTGAATTAATTAAGCCATCCACTTGTAATGACCAGTGAGCTTATGTATTTCCAATGAGCTACGGTATTAACTCCACTCACCACCAACATTCATAGTCCTTTGTTCCCCTGTTGCTACACAGTGACCGACAAGCCGGCAGAGAAGCTGCTCTCCTACAACAGGGCCAACCGAGCTGTTGCAGTTCTGTGTAACCACCAGCGGGTGCCGCCAAAGACCTTTGATCAGTCTATGGCCAACCTCCAGTCCAAGGTGAGGAGGATCAACAGATACTTGATACATAGACAAACCAAGGGGTGATATGATGGTGATGTTGTCGTGCCCTATTTTAGCTCAATGTTTACTTCAGTCTGCCCTCTCTCTTCATACACCACTTCCAGATTGATGGCAGGAGGGAGCAGTTGGCCCTGGCCAAGAGTGAGCTGAAGCTGGCCAAGAAGGAGGTCAAAGCTCACAGTTCAGACAGCAAGCTGCAGGCGTGAGTTGTTCTTACTGGCAGCAAACAGACGGAATATTATTGCTCAACAGGGCAGACAATATTCAGACTGAACTCTTGTGTGTGTTCAGGGTGGTGGAGCGTAAGAAGAAGGCTGTGCAGCGCTGTGAGGAGCAGCTTATGAAGATGGAGGTTCAGGCCACAAACCGAGAGGAGAACAAGCAGATCGCACTGGGCACCTCCAAACTCAACTACCTGGACCCACGCATCAGCGTGGCCTGGTGAGGGTGCACACACACATACATACACACACACAGGTCTGAAATATGACACTGTATGTGCATCTGACACCTAAATAATGTACTCACATGAATTTGCAACATACATTATTATCCAGTAATTAATGTTGTGCATTATTTTCTTATATGTTTTGCCCTCACCATAGGTGTAAGAACATGGAGGTGCCCCTGGACAAAATTTATAATAAATCTCAGAGGGATAAGTTTGCCTGGGCTGTTGACATGACCGGGGCAGATTTTTTATTCTAAGTCAGCCTCTACCCTTTAGTTCTACCTAAATGTAAAGAGTAGGAGGCAGGTTTTATCCTCTGGTTTTAACTGCCCATGTGTTGAACTACAGAACCCTTGAATTTTTCACTCCACTTCACAGCAAGTTTTTTCCAAGTTTAATTGTTGTATTGCTGTTGGCACTTTATTTTATTTTTTTACTATTATTAATGGTAAACCAAGATGATCTTATAGAAAGTATGGATAACATTTCCTTTTATAAACATTTAATAAAGTTTCTTAAGAAAAGAATGGCAAAGCCTCTTCTGCGTTTTTTGCATGTCATCTCCTCTGTTATCAGACATGCCTTTAGCATGTCTCACCGAAGATCATCATGAATGGATGTTATCACCAGTCATAGAGCTGGCCATGTGGATGGAGTGATGTCAGGTGTGACTTGGTGTGCAATGTAAAGAGTCAGGAATTGAAAGTGTAAGGGTCTGATTGTTGTTTAGTCAAGATGACCTCTAGTGCAGGGATCAGCAACTATACTGAACAAAAATATAAACGCAACAATTTCAAAGATTTTACTGAGTTACAGTTCATATAAGGAAATCAGTAAATTGAAAACTTCATTAGGCCCTAATCTATGGATTTCACATGACGGAATACAGATACCTTTAAAGAAATATGCCTCATTGAGCACGACACATCTCCTTCAGAAACTGGAACATGCTGTTGTACACGTTGATCCAGAGCATCCCAAACATGCTCTATGGGTGACATTTCTGGTGAGTATGTAGGAACTGGGACATTTTCAGCTTCCAGGAATTGTGTATAGATCCTTGTGACATGGAGCCATGCATCATCATGCTGAAACATGAGGTGATGGTGACGGATAAATGGCACGACAATAAGCCTCAGGATTTCGTCATGGTATCTCTGCGCATTCAAATTTCCATGGATAAAATGCAATTGTTCGCTGTCCGTAGCGTATTCCTGTTCATACCATAACCCAATTTGAGACATCTGTGGCATTGTGTAGTGACAAAACTGCACATTCTAGAGGCCATTTATTGTCCCCAGCACAAGATGCACCTGTGTAATGAAGATGCTGTTTAATCAGCTTCTTGATATGCCACACCTGTCAGGTGGATGGTTATCTTGGCAAAGGAGAAATGCTCACTAACAGGGATGTAACTAAATTTGTGCTCAGAATTTGAGAGAAATATGTTTTTTTGTGCATATGGAACATTTCTGTGATCTTTTGTTTCAGCTCATGGAACATGGGACCAACACTACATGTGGCGTTTTATATTTTTGTTCAGTGTAGATTTAGCCGCGGGCCGTTTAAAAAAATATATATATATTCTTGAGCGGATGTTCTTGGCCCCCTGACCATACTTAAAAATAATTTGTAGACTGCAAATTGACCTGCAGATAAAATATTTGGTTACGTTTGTAAACGATCACATCTCTATATTGTGCGTGGGAATACGTTGGAACAGATTTCCAGTTGGAGTTGATTTGCTGTTTTTTTAAAAACTTATTTCCAACAGTATGAAATCTAACTTGGGGGCCAAATTTGGCCTATGGGGCACCAGTTAGGGAACTCTGCTCTAATGCGACATTATCCTGATGCACACATGAAGGCACGATTCTCAAAGCCCCATCAGATAAAGTGCTTTGCGAAAGTATTCGGCCCCCTTGAACTTTGCGACCTTTTGTCACATTTCAGGCTTCAAACATAAAGATATAAAACTGTATTTTTTTGTGAAGAATCAACAACAAGTGGGACACAATCATGAAGTGGAACAACATTTATTGGATATTTCAAAAAATTTTAACAATTCAAAAACTGAAAAATTGGGCGTGCAAAATTATTCAGCCCCCTTAAGTTAATACTTTACATAGCTGTACATAGTCTATTGGTAAATAGCCCACCCATTTTCACCTACCTCATCCCCATACTGTTTTTATTTATTTATTTTTATTTTTCTGCTCTTTTGCACACCAATCTCTACCTGTACATAACCATCTGATCATTTATCACTCCAGTGTTAATCTGCATAATTGTAATTATTTGCCTACCTTCTCATGCCTTTTGCACACAATGTATATATAGACTCCCCTTTTTTTCTACTGTGTTATTGACTTGTTAATAGTTTACTCCATGTGTAACTCTGTTGTCTGTTCACACTGCTATGCCTTATCTTGGCCAGGTCGCAGTTGCAAATGAGAACTTGTTCTCAACTAGCCTACCTGGTTAAATAAAGGTGAAATAAAATAAATAAACTTTGTAGCGCCACCTTTTGCTGCGATTACAGCTGTAAGTCGCTTGGGGTATGTCTCTATCAGTTTTGCACATCGAGAGACTGAATTTTTTTCCCATTTCTCCTTGCAAAACAGCTCGAGCTCAGTGAGGTTGGATGGAGAGCATTTGTGAACAGCAGTTTTCAGTTCTTTCCACAGATTCTCGATTAGATTCAGGTCTGGACTTTGACTTGGCCATTCTAACACCTGGATATGTTTATTTTTGAACCATTCCATTGTAGATTTTGATTTATGTTTTGGATCATTGTCTTGTTGGAAGACAAATCTCCGTCCCAGTCTCAGGTCTTTTGCAGACTCCATCAGGTTTTCTTCCAGAATGGTCCTGTATTTGGCTCCATCCATCTTCCCATCAATTTTAACCATCTTCCCTGTCCCTGCTGAAGAAAAGTAGGCCCAAACCATGATGCTGCCACCACCATGTTTGACAGTGGGGATGGTGTGTTCAGCTGTGTTGCTTTTATGCCAAACATAACGTTTTGCATTGTTGCCAAAAAGTTCAATTTTGGTTTCATCTGACCAGAGCACCTTCTTCCACATGTTTGGTGTGTCTCCCAGGTGGCTTGTGGCAAACTTTAAACGGCACTTTTTATGGATATCTTTAAGAAATGGCTTTCTTCTTGCCACTCTTCCATAAAGGCCAGATTTGTGCAATATACGACTGATTGTTGTCCTATGGACAGAGTCTCCCACCTCAGCTGTAGATCTCTGCAGTTCATCCAGAGTGATCATGGGCCTCTTGGCTGCATCTCTGATCAGTCTTCTCCTTGTATGAGCTGAGAGTTTAGAGGGACGGCCAGGTCTTGGTAGATTTGCAGTGGTCTGATACTCCTTCCATTTCAATATTATCGCTTGCACAGTGCTCCTTGGGATGTTTAAAGCTTGGGAAATATTTTTGTATCCAAATCCGGCTTTAAACTTCTTCACAACAGTATCTCGGACCTGCCTGGTGTGTTCCTTGTTCTTCATGATGCTCTCTGTGCTTTTAACGGACCTCTGAGACTATCACAGTGCAGGTGCATTTATACGGAGACTTGATTACACACAGGTGGATTGTATTTATCATCATTAGTCATTTAGGTCAACATTGGATCATTCAGAGATCCTCACTGAACTTCTGGAGAGAGTTTGCTGCACTGAAAGTAAAGGGGCTGAATAATTTTGCACGCCCAATTTTTCAGTTTTTGATTTGTTAAAAAAGTTTGAAATATCCAATAAATGTCGTTCCACTTCATGATTGTGTCCCACTTGTTGTTGATTCTTCACAAAAAAATACAGTTTTATATCTTTATGTTTGAAGCCTGAAATGTGGCAAAAGGTCGCAAAGTTCAAGGGGGCCGAATACCTTCGCAAGGCACTGTAGGTTCAGGGCATTCGGGCTGTTTTTTAAAACAAGCAAACAAGAAACGAATATGTTGATTTATTTCCTAAGAATGAGACTGGTTTAAGATTGCTCTATTAAAGTTATTAATACAAACCAAAGTCAGTTGAATTTGGAATGCATTCTACTTGGCACAGAGTGCTGTTTATCACTGGCTTGCCTGAAAAGTTCTGAGGGAAATACAACATTTCAAATAAATCTTCAAGTCACTACATAAGAACTGTTACTTTTATTGCAATAGTTTATATAAAAAATAACTTTACAACACGCCAAATCAAAATAATGAATGGTTACAGTGGAAAAGTGTGCTACTCCTGGAGAAAATCCTTGACATCTTGTTACTTGGCAACCTGTAATTGACACTGTTTTTTTTAGTTGGTTGAGCATACACTTATCTACTGTATGGGAGAGATGCATTAACTTTTCCAGACGGGAATTAATTTGGTAAAATGACAGCAATTTTTTACAGTTCCTTACTGCAATCATCTACCTATAGACCTACGAAGCACTTTCCATCAATTCAAGTCAAAGGAAGTTCAGAGATTCTGAATAATTCATTTTGAAATGACTTATAACTAATAAACAGTTGTCCATCAATTACATATTTGATCAACTTAAATTGTAGTGGCATCAAAAGGTAGGCCTAAACTATAATTTAATTTAGGCATGTAAATACTACCCATAAGACATTTTCTAAATGGTATATATCAATGTTCGCCAGCCAGGATATTTACACAGCTTAAATTATAGATATTTTCTTTCACCTAAAATCTTAATTTTTCCAGGACTACTACTGACTTGGATACAGCGATGCGTGCCAGAAGGTGAGTACTAATGATAATTTATTGCAACATACAGAAATAGAAAACATGTATTAAGATGCTGTCAAATTACCTTCATGACCCTTGCCCTTCTTTCATCTGTGGTTCTTTGACCCCTTCTATCTCCTCCACGCCCGCCTGGGTCATGAGGTCGGCAATGTTCTTCTCCAGGTCATCAATGCGGGTGCTCATCTCATCGAGTGAACATGGTTGAGGAAGACAATGGGCCGGCCCATAATAGGCCTTTGGATAACACTGACCAGTGGGTTGTGCTGGCTGGAATTTCTCTCCATAATAACATGAATGATGACCACCCACAGATATTCCCCAGACTACAACTGGTAAGACATATATCTAATGTATTCCTCCTATGCACTACTATACTATGTTATTACCGTTTCATTCTGTGCTGTAATGTAAAGTGCTACCAGCAATATTTGACAACTTAGCCTATGTTAAAAAAAAAACATCAAAAGGGAGTAAAGACAGGTAGTTGTTTGGCAATATAATGGGGGTGTGACTGTATGACACCCCTATTTATAAATGGGCCTTATGATTTGAAAGATCTAGGCCCATACCAAGTTTCCTAAATATGTGGGGGATGCTGCTGTCCCCTTCCTGATCAGTGCATTTAGCTCATAACTGAACTGACAGTTCTGAGTGATAGATGTCTGGAAGGATATTTCTCCCGATGATCTGGTCAGACATGGTCTGGAACTTGTCCTGCATCTGTTGCAGCAGCGTCTGGACCTAACAACATGAGGGCACAGTTTAGAGAGCAGTATCAACATAAAACAGGCTGATGTTATATCTAGTTACCGGTATTCAATGACCAAATGTGACCATTCTTGCATGCAATTTATGAAGATGGTCCAAAAGGCAAATTAGCCTATACTGCAAGGCTGGTTTGGGGTCAATTCAGAATCATTTGGTCGAACTTTATTTAGCATGATTCAAAGCACATACAAATTGGTCGTTTTGTAATCAGTTTGTTTACACTAGCTAGCAAGCTATGCAGAATGATCATGGGAGATGAAGCTACAGCAGTAGGAGCCATTGGTGGTGATGAGCTATTTTGCTGATCGTTGTAGAGTTCGATTCACTACTCCCGAGATGTTTCATACGATCCAATGTATTGGCTATAGGCTATTGAAATCATTGGCTAATGCACATTGACAAATATCCATTCCAGGCCTGGTTGAATGGTGTTAGCAATCTAATTTGGCTATCTAGCCACACTGTCATTGTAATAAACTCACCACATTAGTAAGGTCCTGAACTGACTTTGGATCGGTTTCTGCCATGTTTTTCCTGTGAACGATACTTGTGTTATGAAGTGGTGTACAATGAACTCTAACTAGCTAAAAATAGCTTTGGCTGAAATAAATTCAGGATCCCTTTCCCTACCAGCAGCTCTAGATGCAAAACACGTTGTCTCGCGAGAACACTGAAGCAGGAAACTGACGGAATGGAGGATTGTGGAACATAGAGTTTTTTTTTGGTATGCAGAGCTTCATAACCTGGCCACACTGATTATAATCCCGTGGTTTTCACGTGTGTACACATTAAAACTAGAGGTTGGACTCAGAACACTGTGAACTGCATTGTAATATGACAATAATAAAGACACCATATTTGAGAAACGAATAATCATTGTGTCATGCAGTGACTCCCATAGATGTTTTCCCATAGCCAATAGTTGCGTTGGTTGAAGTCAAATTGTGAAGACAGTATACTGTATACGGTATATCTAATTTGTCTATGAACAGGTTGGATGGAGCGCATGACTGAGGAGTTGTCAATAAATCTGCGCGTAAATGGAAGAGGTATGTTCAGTGGAACAACGTCTGCAACCGCAGTATATTTGAAGTAAATAGAAAGTTATTTTTTTTCTCACTTTCTATGTTACTGAGTCATTGTTCAGGATATTCGAAGACCATACGCGTAACCGGCCATGCAGGTAGGCCAGCTGCCTAAAACCTAAAGGAAAATGTGCACGTTTTCTTAGTGTACACAATGTACATCAATTTCCTCCAAGCGAAACTGTCGATGGCCGTCTATCGGCGCGCACGCTGCAATTATATATGTTTCTATGGTCTTGTATTCATTCTTTGGTAATTTTTTTCTTTCACCGTGTTACCAGTTTATTATCCTGTCGATGTACAGATTACTTACTACATTGCCCCGGGAATATTATCTCAAGGACAGCTTCTGCCAGGTGTTTAGTCAATCTAAAGAGATTTAAATTGAAATGGGGGAATCCATTGCTGGGAGATGTCTTTATTCCTCAAGACAAAATCTGGTTTCTTCACTTTATACCTTGTACAAAAAGTTCAGATTTTGGGTAGTACAGGCACTGGAATTTTTGAATATTTGGAATTTTTCATGCAACTAGGCATATGATAATTAACCTGTACATTGAGGCATGTTGAAGCCCAACCCCTTCATGCTTTGCTTACATAAGTGTTTTTCCCCCAAGTCTTCCAAATACAGGTATCCTAGTATGACAAAGACATTGAATGACACCTAAACTCTGTAGCCTAAAAGCACATGGTAAAGAAAACACTGGAACATTTTATTTTGGGTATTATTGGATAGTCTATCAGTTATTCGCTGTAGCTTGATGTTCAACTGAAAAAGTAAGCAAAGAACATTCAACTTGTGACCTTTTGCTAAATTGTAATGACTCTGAGCTCTTGCACACTCACGTTTCACATGCTGCTCTATATGAAATTACAAAATGTGTATTTTCCCCGACAGACTTTGAATGTCACCAAAGTATCTATTGCCTGTGAAATGTCACCCACTCTTTCTGTATTCCCAGTTCCCTCTTCCTTTATTGCCTGCCGTCCCCCTACTGAATGTTTCATTGAGAGGAATCCTGGAAGTATGACATGATCTGGTAGAAATCATGTCATACTTAGACACTTAGTAGAGTTGAGTTATGCAGAGTGTAATTAAGTATCTCTGTTTATGCTCTAGATGTCTCGATCAGTCACTCTGTGGGGACATGAGGAGGTAGTATTAAGGCAAATGTGTACATTGTATCAATATGGGCCTTGTGGTCTACATTGCTCAGAACAGTTCAACAGCCATATTTTCTTCAGCACACCCTAAGAAGGGTGGTCAATCAAATGTATTTATAAAGCCCTTTTTACATCAGCCGATGTCACAAAGTGCTACACAGGAACCCAGCCTAAAACACCAAACAGCAAGCAATGCAGATGTAGAAGTGACATTTTGTTGTTTCAATATTCTTCCTCTGGTTTCCTAGGGAAAAAGGTGAACTTTTGTTTTACTCTACCCTCTCAAAAGTCATTTGAGAGATTGGGCCGAGAGGGAAAACTTAAACATTTTTGTATTTAATTTTTTTATCCAATGTAAATACTGGCAGTTCTGTATGCATTATATTTAAGAGGACTCCATATTTGGCTTCTGCAAATATTAAGACAGCGTGCTGCATTTTATGTAGAGGAGACTAGTAAGAGAGAGATAATGCTATCTTATCCCCTCAAGAATGCTCTCTATGGAAAAGGCAACTCAAGTGTAGTGGTATGTATAGTAGTAATGTTTACTGTAAAATGGAAGGACAATAGTAACAGCTCATGGACTGTTCTGGAAACATTTGCATTCTCAAAGCTTTAAACCCTTTAGCAGCAGTTCTGTGTTCCAGCAAAGAGAGGCAAGGCAGAGTGTGTCAGAGGGTCTGTCTTCAGGGTTATGATATAGCAGTGTTGCTTAGAGGAAAACCTTGGTCTCTTTACAGGTTTGCGACATTAGTAATATGCCAGAGGGCTTTTTGGGATATCCTTCATTCAGATCAGGGTGTGAGAGAATGGGTGTGGGTGGCAAGTTGACTCATGTTTTAAAGCTCCAGTGCAATCAAAAAGGTTATTTTCGTGTGTTATATACAGTACCTGTCCAAACTTGTGACACATACCTACTCATTACAGGGATTTTCTTTTCTTTTTGCCGCAGAGTGAAGGAAAAGCAGCCAACAAGTGCTCAGCATATGTGGGAACTCCTTCAAGTTGGAAAAGCATTCCTCATGAAGCTGGTTGAGAGAGTGCCAATAGTGTGCAATGCTGTCAAGGCAAAGGGTGGCTACTTTGAAGAATACAAAATGTTTTGATCTGAATAACACTTTTAGTTTTAATGTCTTCACTATTATTCTACAATGTAAAAAATAAAGAAAAGCCCTTGAATGAGTAGGTGTTCTAATACTTTTGACCGGTAGTGTATGTACAGTCGAAGTCGGAAGTTTACATACACCTTAGACAAATACATTTAAACTCAGTTTCCACAATTCCTGACATTTAATCCTAGTAAAAATCCCTGTTTTAGGTCAATTAGGATCACCACTTTATTTTAAGAATGTGAAATGTCAGAATAATAGTAGAGAGAATGATTTATTTCAGCTTTTATTTCTTTCATCACATTCCCAGTGGGCCAGAAGTTTACATACACTCAATTAGTATTTGGTAGCATTGTCTTGAAATTGTTTATCTTGGGTGAAATGTTTCCGGTAGCCTTCCACAAGCTTCCCACAATAAGTTGGGTGAATTTTGGCTCATTCTTCCTGCCAGAGCTGGTGTAACCGAGGTCAGGTTTGTAGGCCTCCTTGTTCACACACGCTTTTTCAGTTCTGCCCACAAATTTTCTGTAGGATTGTGGTGAGGGCTTTGTGATGGCCACTCCAATACCTTGACTTTGTTGTCCTTAAACCATTTTGCCACAACTTTGGAAGTATGCTGGTGGTCATTGTCCATTTGGAATACCCATTTGCGACCAAGCTTTAACTTCCTGACTGATGTCTTGAGATGTTGCTTCAATATATCTAAAAATGTTCCTACCTCATGATGCCATCTATTTTGTGAAGGGCACCAGTCCCTCCTGTAGCAAAGTACCCCAACAACATGATGCTGGCACCCCCGTGCTTCATGGTTGGGATGGTGTTCTTCGGCTTGCAAGCCTCCCCCTTTTTCCTGCAAACATAACAATGGTTATTATGGCCAAACAGTTCTATTTTTGTTTCATCAGACCAGATTACATTTCTCCAAAAAGTACGATCTTTGTCCCCTTGTGCAGCTGCAAACCGTAGTCTGGCTTTTTTATGGCAGTTTTGGAGCAGTGGCTTCTTCTTTGCTGAGCGGCCTTTTGGGTTATGTCGATATAGATAGTTTTGTACCTGTTTCCTCCAGCATCTTCACAAGGTCCTTTGCTGCTGCTCTGGGATTGATTTGCACTTTTCGCGCCAAATTATGTTCATCTCTAGGAGACGTAACGCATCTCCTTCCTGAGTGGTATGACGGCTGCGTGGTCTCATGGTGTTTATACCTACGTACTATTGTTTATACAGATAAACGTGGTACCTTCAGGTGTTTTGGAAATTGCTCCCAAGGATGAACCAAACTTGTGGATATTTACAATTCTTTTTCTGATGTCTTTGCTGATTTCTTTTGATTTTACCATATTATCTCAAGCAAAGAGGCACTGAGTTTGAAGGTAGGCCTTGAAATACATCCACAGGTACACCTACCAATTGACTCAAATTATGTCAAAAAGCCTACCAGAAGCTTCTAAAGCCATGACATTTTCTGGAATTTTCCAAGCTGTTTAAAGGCACAGTCAACTTAGTGTATGTAAACTTCTGATCCGCAGGAATTGTGATACAGTGAAATAATCTGTCTGTAAACAATTGTCTGAAAAATTACTTGTCATGCACAAAGTAGATGTCCTAACCGACTTGCCATAACTATAGTTTGTTAACAAGAAATTTGTGGAGTGGTTGAAAAACAAGTTTTAATGACTCCAACCTAAGTGGATGTAAACTTCCGACTTCAACTGTATGTATGTATATTTCTACACTGATGTTGGAATGATACTGTGAAAAAGCGGAGGTGCATAATGATGGCAGCCCCCATCCACTTACCATAAATTCCTTGTTTTGCCATATTGTAAATTGCTCTCCGTTACTCTTTATTTTTTATATGATTATTAGCAGAGTGTACATGATTTACAGTTTATCTTCCAGATCTTGTCAATTTTAAAAAACTAAGTAGATTGTGCTGATGTATTGGCACATTGAACCAACCATATCACGCTCCTTAGTTGAAAAACTTAGTGGATAGTGCTAGAACAATGACGTCATATCTGAATTCTACCATATTTATGCACGTTCGCCCTCGTGAAAATGATAATGCCTCTTTAGTGTAAGAGCTGTTTGAAAAGGCTGTCTGAAATGTCAGCCTGTTTTGGTGGGCTGGAGTTTTGGCCTGCTTGGTGAAATCACCAGGCAGTAAATGAGTTAATAGACCAATAAGAGAGAGTTTCTAACTTCTCTGCCAATAACGGCTAGTTTTCAGTTTCCGCCTCCCCACTCAGACCAACCCAGACAGTCTTAGCAAAATACTTGTCTCTTTGCTAAGAGCTATTGTTGTCGTTTTTGACCATTTTAATTGATAATCACAGTAAGGTTGTTAGCCAGAAATAATTTGATATGGAGGTGCATTGGCATTGTTGAGTCTTGACTGAGTGGGAGATGGTGCATGCAGTTTGTTGGTAACTCATCTTTTAAGGGTACAAGAGGGTGAAGGTAAAGTTCTCTAACAACACATGTTATTTAATTCTAAGCTTGGTCATCAGGAGTATCTGTTTGTCCACTCCACAGGGCTGGGTGTGACTGAGGCCAGGCTGCCGTCTGTGAGGCCCTAGCTAGAGATGGACATTGAGGTGGGCATCCTGGAGGAGAACATGGAGGGCTCGTGGACCTTGCTGTCGTGGCTAGCCTCCTGTGTGATGGTGTTTGGAGGGGCCCTGCCTTACGTGCCTCAGTACCAGGAGATCCAGAGGAGCAGCAACACTGAGGGATTCTCCACCCGTGTTTGCCTGCTGCTGCTCATCGCCAACATCCTTCGCATCTTCTTCTGGTGAGGCCAGGGGAGAGAAAGGTCACTGGGACTGTTTTCAAAGTGAACAGAATAAACTATTGAATGCTCACTCACATGTTGAAACAAATCACTTGGGAGCATACAGCAGTTTGCAGGTTATCGTGTTTACATTAAACATATGGATAGAAAAAAACTAAGTGGTTAGAGGAAGTGAGCATTGTCTGTACAGACACTGAATTTTGATTAGTTACTGTAATATCTACCTACAGGATAGGGAAGCAGTTTGAACTGACTCTGCTCCTCCAGAGTGTGGTGATGATCATCACCATGCTAGCTATGCTCCACCTCTGCTGCAACATCCAGCAAGCCAATCGGATCAGCACCAACCAGCACCACTTCACAGGTAACCAAACCATAACCACATCAGGCAAATATCCCTACTTCACTTGTAGGTTACTGTAAAAACACATGTATTACACATTTATTAAGTCCCAACCATTAAGTCCACACACTCTTTAATATCACCTGAGAGGCAATATATATGGCTAAATATGCTGCATGTACAGTACTTGCCAATTACAGCTCATCACATTTGACAAATGATCACTCATCACATACAGTACATATAAGCCTATGTAGTGGAGCTCTGTTTCAACACTGAGCTCTTGCCTAAAGGGGGGGCCATAGGAGAAGGTATAATCACTTGGGCCTCTGGAATATCTTTCTTCAAATCAAATCAAATCAAATGTTATTTGTCACATACACACGGTTAGCAGATGTTAATGCGAGTGTAGCGAAATGCTTGTGCTTCTAGTTCCGACAATGCAGTAATAACCAACAAGTAATCTAACTAACAATTCCAAAACTACTGTCTTGTACACAGTGTGAGGGGATAAAGAATATGTACATAAGGATATATGAATGAGTGATGGTACAGAGCAGCATAGGCAAGATACAGTAGATGGTATCGAGTACAGTATATACATATGAGATGAGTATGTAAACAAAGTGGCATAGTTAAAGTGGCTAGTGATACATGTATTACATAAGGATACAGTCGATGATATAGAGTACAGTATATACGTATGCATATGAGATGAATAATGTAGGGTAAGTAACATTATATAAGGTAGCATTGTTTAAAGTGGCTAGTGATATATTTACATCATTTCCCATCAATTCCCATTATTAAAGTGGCTGTTCTATTTCTCACTTTCTCGCTTGCTCTCTTTCTCTCACACACTATCATTAAGTGATTTTATTATTATTTTTAGATATTATTACGAGGATTAGTGTGAGAAGGGGAAATGTTGGATGGATATATGCATATGGCTGTCACGTAAAAGAGAACAGCGGCTGCGGTCAACAGAGCAGCGGCTGCTCCTCGACTCTTGATTGAGAGTCTGAGGAGCAGAGTTCCGAAAGAGATTTCTACTTTTCAATTCACGTTACATCCTTTCCTTACATTTCACGGTGGCAGGGTTTTTACAACTAATGCTGATTTGCCTGAGGCTGATGCCGTGCAGGTGTTTGTACCCATGCATATACACACACTCTCATTCAAATAAACACATACAAGAACACACAGTGCCAGACCTGCACACAAACATATAAAGTAGGCATTGCTGTTATGATTTCAGTTCTCCTTGATGTCCTTTGTTTTAAATTAGTTTTTATTTTTACATTTTTTTGCATTGTTTGTTGTTTTCTTCTGTCTTTTCCTTTTTTCTCTTCAGTTCATTCTCTTGGTTGTTGGTGGGGAATGTAATTGGGGGGGGGGGTTTCTTCGGGGGGGGGGTCTGTGGGAGGGGTCTCGAATGGTTGAGGGAAAGATGTTTGGGGAACTGTGGGGGGATCTTGGAGGGTTCGGGATTCACAAGATTGTGATCATGAAAAATATGTCATAGTTTACTTTTTCATCACTATCATGCACACGCACTTTCACACACAAGGATGGCTCTGTTGCGGAAAGACTGATACATGTTTGATAGTGTCTTGATGCTGTATTGTTTGTCCTTCATGTTCTAATGCTTTAATGTTACCCCTTGTGTTTTTTGTAATAAATAATTATAAAAAGAAGCAAAAAAAAGCAAAACAAACACGACATTCTTGGTCCGCAACTCAAATTGACCATAACTATCACAATGGCCACTAGCCAGTTAGCACAAACTATTTAACAATCGGACAACTTTTATTCTGAAAAGTACAGTATTACGATATTAAATCATGCAACCAAACCATATTACACTCTTGAATAATGCAACATTCCACAAGCATGTGCAGGCAAATAAAGGGTTTATTTTCTAAATTAGCTTACAATACACCTCTGACTCCTACTCGCTAACAACATGCTTCATGATCAAGTAATGTTAGCATATCGATAATGAATGCTTACCCCTTCCATACGGCTCTAAAAGTAGAGTAACGCTGTCATAGTGTCGTACATATTATTGTAATATAGGCTACACAGCTAGGTAACGTTAGCTAGCGAAACAGAATCATTTCTATATCTTCACATAAACATGCTGGCTGTAGCTGAATGCTGACGTTTTGCTGAACCATAGCTAGATGGTTGCTCTTAACTTTAATGCGGTAGGTAGTTTAAGGTTATCTTAGAAAAAAACAGGCTTCATTTGATCAATATCATGGAAGTCATTATATGAGGTAAAAGCAAATTTGCGAATTTTAAAATATTAATAATTCCCTGGGAAGTTGATTCATGCCTGGACCTCAGTGTCACAGTGCGGTATAGCAACAAACAAAAAAAACACTGCGACATTTACAGAATGTATCCGGCTGTTACTATTTCAGGTAAAAACTCAAAGCTGTTTCAAAAACATTGCTTTGCTATTATGTGTTGACTCAATGAGACATTTCTGTTTAAAGGGGGGCGGTTGTGTCGTGCGTTACCTCTGAGGTAGCGGTCGAGACGTGACAAGGTCACAAGTTTACAGTGCAGTATATGTGTAGCATGTATGTGAAGACCCTTTTAGAGTGACTGGCTGTACTCTAGTAGCCATTGTACTGGGGACCCGGGAGGGCCAGAGTCTGCCCAAGTTCATGCTCAGTCAGCTTTTATGGACTGGATTTATGGGTAATTATGTTTGCACACAGATTTTAATATCTTTCAGCACAATTACAGAGCCAATCTTAAGGCAGCTTTTTATTAGGCTGCAGACTGAGAACGAAATGAAATCTCGTAATATTCCAATAATTTAAAAGTTATTAGATCTCTAACTTCTTGGCACTAATAATGTACCTTTCATGTTGATTGATTAGTGAAGAGAGGTTAAGTTATTCATGGTGAGGTTATTCATGGTGTAGATATCGGTGAGTAAGTATGGGGAGTACCCATGCGCGCGTGTCTGAGATTGTGTTATACTGTAGATAATCCTTACTGGGGATGTGAGAGCGAGTGTGTCGGAATGAGAGTTTAATTTCCTGGTAGTCTTGTCATGAGTATAGTCTTCTAAGGCAGAGTTCCAGACTGTCTCAATTTGTTGTCCCCTGTTGGGAGCTGGAGAGTCACACTATTTACTCCATCCATTCTCATCGTGCTCCCAGGAGCTCAGCATCCAAACCAATAGAGAATTCTGTTTTGACTGCTCCTAATCACCCTGTCCACAGACACTACAGTAGACTGTCAACGACACAAGAACGCTACTTCCTTCTGCTGAAGGGCAGGCAACGTGTCTGATTTCAGAGGGGATGGAGGGGTGTGATGGTATATACTCAGAATAGCCCTTAACCCCCCCACCTATCCCCTCCCCTCGCTCCCCATCTGAGACCTGCTAATCACTGCTGTACTTTCCTTACCTCAGGGACATCCAGCTCTATGGCAGCCAGCACAGCAGCACCTGTCTCCATGTAACCGTACTACATACAGTGGTTGCTCCACTAAAAGTTTTGCGATTATGCTGCGGACTAAGAGGTAATTTGTGGTTAAGTACGATACCCTGCGTCACCACTTCATTGCTCCAGACCAGTGCTAAAGGGGAGTTAGAGCACTGATTACGCTTTTGGGTCCTACTGTGTCTCATTCCGACAATGAATGGGCGACATAAACCTAAATAGAAACGTATAATTGTGCCCGACTTCAGTAATACTTACTAAAACTGTTGTTATACTAAGGTTTTTATTCTTTTATTTTGCTCTTACTGTAGTACTGTAGGCCACTTCCGACCGGTCATGTTGTACAGCACCTGAGTGGCGCAAAGGTCTAAGACACTGCATGGCAGTGCAAGCTGTGTAGCTACAGATGCTGTTTCAATACCCGTGCTGGCCTCGCCTGGGAGACCCATGAGATGACTGTAGGTTTTTGGTTTCTCTCCCTCTACAAATGGAAATAAATCATTCTAAATAACATACTGGCTTTATTTACAAATTAGTAACAATGTTTAAGAATGGCCTTTTTCTCACTCATTTTACATCTCCAAAATATAATTTTTTAAACCAAGCGATTTATTATTAATTTAGATTTATATAAAAGCCCCTTGGATATTCTCACAGATATATTACTAACCCTGTTATTAGCAGGACTGTACAGTTGACGTCGGAAGTTTACATATACCTTAGCCAAATACATTTAAACTCAGTTTTTCACAATTCCTGACATTGAATCCTAGTAAAAAATCCCTGTCCTAGGTCAGTTAGGATCACCACTTATTTTAAGTATATGAAATGTCAGAATAATAGTATAGAGTGATTTATTTCAGCTTTTATTTCTTTCATCACATTCCCAGTGGTCAGAAGTTTACATACACTCAATTAGTATTTGTTAACATTGCCTTTAAATTGTAGCCTTCAGGTTACAATAAGTTGGGTGAATTTTGGCCCATTCCTCCAGCCAGAGCTGGTTTAACTGAGTCAGGTTTGTAGACCTGTTCAGAAGTTCCAAAACATCCGGTGATTTTGCAGAGAGCCACATCAATTTACAGAAATACTGATAATAAACATTGCTAAAAGATACAAGTGTTATACATGGCATTTTAGATCCACTTCTCCTTAATTCAACCACTGTGTCAGATTTCAAAAAAACTTTACGGAAAAAGCAAACCATGCAGTAATCAGAGTACGGCACTCAGACGACAAATCAAGCCAAATTGATATTCACCATGTTGGAGTCAACAGAAGTCAGAAATAGCATTATAAATATTCACTTACCTTTGATCTTCATCAGAATGCACTCCCAGGAATCCCAGTTCCACAATAAATGTTTGTTTTGTTCGATAATGTCCTTCATTTATGTCCAAATAACTAATTTGGTTTCGTTACAGTCCGTAGAAACATGTCAAACGATGTATAGAATCAATCTTTAGGATGTTTTTAACATAAATCTTCAATAATGTTCCAACCGGAGAATTCCTTTGTCTGTAGAAAAGCAATGGAACGCAAGCTAACTTTCACGTGACCGCGCATGGTCAGCTCGTGGCTTCTGGCAGACCTCTGACTCATTCCCCTCTCATTCGCCCCCACTTCACAGTAGAAGCCTCAAACAAGGTTCTAAAGACTGTTGACACATAGTGGAAGCTGTAGGAAGTGCAATATGACCCCATAGACACTGTGTATTCGATAGGGCAAGAGTTGGAAAAACTACAAACCTCAGATTTCCCACTTCCTGGTTGGATTTTTTCTCAGGTTTTTAACTGCCATATGAGTTCTGTTATACTCAGACATCGTTCATACAGTTTTAGAAACTTCAGTGTTTTCTATCCAAATCTAATTATATGCATATTCTAGCTTTTATGGCTGAGTAGCAAGCAGTTTAATTTGGGTTTTCATCCAAAATTCCCAATGCTGCCCCCTACCCTAGAGAAGTTAAGAACAAATTCTTATTTACAAGGACCGCCTACTCCTTCCTCCCTGTTGGGGAATTGAACCCCGGTCTCCCGCATGCCCGCACGACACATGAGATTCTTTAGCTAAATAGTCCAGCACTGTAGCCAACTCCCGACCATCACGTTGTACAGCGCCATATTTTCGGTTCCGTCCTAACGGACACCTAGAGGGTTTTTCTTGGAATATAAACACCATAATATTAATCAAATGAATCCCAAACTTTAAAAGTAATTGGAAAGGTAGGTACAAATTATTTGTGACATTATGGTTACAATAAAGAATGTAAACAAGATGCTGTGTTTTTATTTACAGTATTGATGGACAGCTGGAGGCAAAATGAAAACTCAGGTTTTCAAACACTTGTAGACCGATTTAGCAGTAGACTCTTTATAGACTCTTTATAGACTCTTTATAGACTCTTTATAGACTCTTTATAGACTCTTTATAGACTCTTTATAGACTCTTTATTGACTCTTTATTGACTCTTTATTGACTCTTTATTGACTCTTTATTGACTCTCTATAGACTCTCTATAGACTCTCTATAGACTCTCTATAGACTCTCTATAGACTCTCTATAGACTCTTTACAGCAGTAGACTATAGACTTCTTTTTTTCTTTTTTTTTTTTGACTGCTTTTTTTGCCCGGCTACTGTAGGTGTGAACATCCCTACCTGCAATGTATTCGATGCTTAAGTGCTCAAAACAGTGGTACAGTATTTATTCAACGTCTTTATGCTTTGGTTTATAAAATGATTAGAAAAAAGACATTCAAAATGCTGATAGTTATTTAAACTACAATTTAGTTGGAGTTAATAAAATGATGATTAAAATACTCTTTCAAAATGCAGATGTTTATTTAGTTATGATCATAACGAATAACTGGGAATAAATATCACTGAATTACAGATATTGGAACAAAGTTGTCTAATGAAGGTAACAAATGGTTGCTTACTGGAAAATACTCAAACACACACGGTCACGTTGTACTGCGCCATTGTGGCTATTAGCAGATAGCTGGACAATAGACTTGCCTAGAAGGTGGGTAGGGGAGGAATTCTACCGTGAAATGTATTTCTAAGTTTGGTTGGCTGTATCAACCGGCTGTGATTGGTTGCAATTTTCAGTTTAATCCATCAGAAAAGACAAAACAAAAAGTATTATTATGTATCACACGGTGATTGGGAGTCCCATAGGGCAGCGCACAATTGGCCCAGCATTTCTCTATAAAAAGAAATTAATGTTTTGGCCTTTCTGAATATTATTTTGTCCATTATTCAAATTACTATCGCTTACTTTTGTATTTTTTTAACGAAATATAGATTTATATATGTATATTATCAAGTTGATGGCACAGTCATATAGCCCGTCACCTACATAAAGCTGAGTGACTCATTCATGGCTCTGGATTAAAATAAATAAGTATAGCATTCTTTCTGATAGTCTTTAAAATAAAGAAATGTTTTGGTTATCCTGACCTGGACACCATGTATAGTATTATAATAGCCCATTGTGGGCTATTAGCAGGACAATATACCTTTACCAACACCTCTCTGTATTTTGATACTTTGTGGTGGGGACTCCTGAGTGGCGCAGTGCAAAATGCATTGCTACAGATGCAGGTTCAATACCTGTGCCGGCCACCACCGGGAGACCCATGAGGCGGCTTTTGGTTTTAATTTAGAATCCTCCAATCCTCTGTGTAAATATTAGCGGAGAGTCACGTCATATTTGTCTAAATACTATAGGCCTACAGTAGGCGACATGAGTCTCACTAGTGTTGAGTAATGTGCTGTTAAAAGTGGTGTAGGTCTTATTTAAAGAGCATGTTGAAGTTCCATCCTAATGGAAACTCAGAGGGTTTTTCGTTTTGCTTGGAATAGAAACACTGTAAAATTAAGCAAGTAGCAGTCAAAAGTTTGGACACCTACTCATTCCAGGGTTTCTTTATTTTTACTATTTTCTACATTGAAGAATAGTAGTGAAGACATCAACTATGAAATAACACATATGGAATCAGGTAAGTACAAATTCTTATAAGGACAGCCTACTCCTTCCTCCCCATCGGGGAATTGAACCCTGGTCGCCCGCGTGCCCGCACGACACGGGGATTCTTTAGCTAAATAGCCCAGTATTGTAGGCTACTCCCGACCGTCACCTTGTACAGCACCATGTTTTCCGTTCCATCCTATTGGAAGCTCAGAGGGTTTTTCCTTTTTTCTTGGAATAGAAACACCATAATATTAATCAAATTAATTAATCAACATTTCTTAAAATCAGACACGTATTCTATGTTCTTACAAAAAAGGTTTTAAATTCTCTAGTACAACCACTATTGACGGCTATCAAATGCCTCTCAAAGATGCCCTCTGGTGGTCAAACTAGCACTAACTAGTATTCATGATACCAGTGGTTCACACTTAAATAACGTGCCATAGAATTCTGCAGCACTATGCAAGCTGTGCCTTAGTACTCTGCAACTTTCAAAGGACGAACCACTGAACACACACACACACACACACACACACACACACACACACACACACACAACAATAAACCAAAAACACACATGCAGACAAGTGCCTGTGTTGAGAGATGCCATTTTGCTTCCTTTATTGGGGGTTACCTGAGGTCAGTAGGTAGTAAATGTGCATAAGATACCCTAAAGGCACTCAACGGTAAAACTAAATATGTCCTAGCAGGTGTTTTCTCAGCACATTATTTGGAATAGCACCTCAAGGACTAGTCCATTAAAATACCACCAGGAAATAATGAGAGAGTGCTGTATAATGTGTTGTAATGTGGACTGCACTACGTTCAGTGTTATTGTCTCTGCTCAACACTTGAATGACTTTGCTCTGACTTCCACTGACTGCCCAAAGGCCATACATAACAGGTTGCCCTTATGATGCAGGTTTTAGATGTGGACTGAGGAAAAGGAAATACAGATGTGTTATTATAACCCTTTTAGCAACTTTTAAGTTGCAAAAATGAATGATGAAGGTACCGTTTTTTTCATGCTGCCGAGTGCTCCAAAATAATGTTTCAAGAATTACAAACTAATTGAAACTTACTGATAGATGGGGAACTCAATGGAATGAAATGAGCATTTCTCCTCAATACATCAAGGTCCCTAAAGAAAGGTTGACTCGCTTTATTGTCGGTGAGAGTCAACATCATGTGTCTGGAGCGGAGTTTTCTTTTGCAGTTACATTTGCTCTGACTGTTTCTGAAAGACAAAAACAATTCTAAATTGTTGTGGACCTGTAAACAGAACGTTTGAATCAATAATGTTTTACGTTTACTTTTTCCCAAACCTAAATATACGGCACTGCCCGTGAATTCTGAAACATTGTCTATTTGGATTACAGTAGGCCTACTTACAGTTGTAACGCACTTCCATGCAAAAGATCAACCCATGCGCATCTATCTGTCTGTTCACCTGTTAAATTATACTGCATGTTATAAACTGCTCTCCTTTTCAGATGCGTAGAGCAAAAAAAAACTGGAATTATAATAGCCTGTTTAATAGGTCCAATTAAATGACAGATGCGTATGGGTGTTGTATGGCTACTAAGGGAATATGAACTCACCATGGCCAGAAAAGATGAGGAATTTATTCTGCATTGGTTGTGTTATAAATCGATTTTCGCTCCTCTCACTAACACCAATCTTGTTGCATCTTGTTATTATATTTAGCTACCTGCTACCTCCCCATTTGCACAAGGCTACTACGCCACTTTTGTCTTGCAATTCAATACTTCAACCACTAGAAACAGTGCATACACACGGTCTAAAGCACATTCTCTCGTCAAGTTCAGTTTTTATTAATGCCAACTTCTGCGTGACCCTAAGCATGATGGGACGTTAACTGCTTAATTAACTCAGGAACCACACCTATGTTGAAGCACCTGCTTTGAATATATGTTGTATCCTTTGTTTTGGCAGTTACCTGTATGTACTAATGAATTAACAGAGCCATCTACTGGTCACAACTGCACCCACCACCCTGTCTGTTCATTGCTCTTTGCTATACACTACCTGTAACTGTGTAGAAAATGAGGTAATGGACAGCGGCTGTGTTGTTGACTCAGAGGTAGGCTTCCTTGAGTAGTGATGACTGTATACAGTGAGTACTTATGCCAGGTGCCTTAATGGAGTGGTCTGTTTGTTTTGGATGAGTTTGGCTGTGCTGCTCAGTATAGTTCGGGTCTACTCTACTGCGGTCTGGACTGGGACCGCCAGTCTGTCTGCCGCTCAGGTGTGACCGCTCTCAGCACAGGCTGAGCGTTTATTACTCCCCTGTATTTACACAGAGGTGTACACTGTGTGTAATTAAAGCCTAGATAAGTCAAATGAAGCTAGCGGGTGTGTAAGTAGAGTACAGTTGGTGACATAAGCTGAATATAATCAGTAGCCAACCCTTCAGTTTTGTTGTTCTTCAGTTGGTTTTGCTGAAGTTAACTTAATTGTTATGTTGTGCTTTTGTCCACGGCTCTGACTGTGTGCTTGTTTTAGAATCATCCCCATGGGAATGTTTGCATAAGCTCTGTTTCTGGTTAGGTGTTGGTGATATGCCTGGGCTCTCTTAAACATGGAGAACTCCGAGTGCTCAGTCCTCTTCTGGGAAAGGTCGAGTCAGACTACTGCCAGTGGCTACTCCCACAGGGTCATATGAATTATTAAAAAGGGCAAGAAACACAGCAGATAGCCTACGCAGCAGACTGACTTGTAGTTAGAGAGTGTAGGAAGTATCTTAGTGTGACCCCGGTGTTTGTACTTTATTTTGTTGATGTTTTTCATCGACATTTTTGTGGCGCCTTTAATAGTGTCGCACCGTATTGACATTGTGCAGAATTCCAAATCACGGTGCCTCCTATCACCAATACATATTGACAGTTGCTGCACTGTGGGCCTGTCAGAATACCGTTGGTTATTTGTGGCCAATTTATTTATTCATGAGCTCATCTTTGACCTAAGTGTCCTGGTTCTCCCCCCCACCCACCCACACACACACACACACACACACACACACACACAGTAGTGTAAGATGGGAAAACAGGACTTATTACACCAACACCATTGATCACTAGTTCTCCCATGACTCTGACAGTACTGTCAATCCAGAGCAGACAGAGGGCTCTATATGTTTTGTATGCTCCCAGAGGGCTGTCTATAGATGGGCTGCAAGGCTAGAGCTCCCTGTTAACTACAGTATATCTCAATCCCCTCTTAGCAGACACTATTCTCTTTCCACCACTGTTCCAATTTCCCCCTGCCTTCCCTCTTATCTCCAGTCATTGAGGCCTTAATTAATCTCTTGTCTTCCCCCCTCTCGCTTCCTGTGAGTCAGAGGATGACAAGGTACAGGTGTGACAGACAGGTTGCTGAAATTGGCTCCCTAGAGCAGTGGTTCCCAACCTTTTTTTAACCTTGGCACACCTTGATGGGATAGAAAATTCTGCAGCATGTCTAAAATGTCCCTATTAATTTATTGAGTGGTAATGACCTCCATCTCATCCATTCTGCAAATCATCTATTTTCTGTGACAAATGTTTTTTATAGATTAAACAGGGTTTATTTTAAAGGGAAATGTCTACATTTCTGAACTTTATATTCATCATCTCCAGCACCACCCCAACATATCTGAAAATGGCACGTTTCTATGTTTTGTGGAAAAAAGATGGAGGAGGATAAGTGTTTTCAATGACCTCATCGGTGTGCATTGGGATTTTAACCAATTATGAGTAGGCATTGCCTACTAATTGTCTGTCATTGGAAACACTTATCCATTTTTTTGACTGCAAGACAAACTCACTATTTTCACATAAGTTGGAGATGATGAATATCAAGTTTCTTCTGGGAAGGCTTCCATTCAGCCACAAGAGCATTAGTGAGGTTGGGCACTGATGTTGGGCAATTAGGCCTGGTTCGCAGTTGGCATTCCAATTCATTCCAAAAGTGTTTGATGGAGTTGAAGTCAGGGCTCTGTGCAGGCCAGTCAAGTTCTTCCACACCGATATCGACAAACCATTTCTGTATGGACCTCGCTTTATGCACAGGGGGATTGTCATGCTGAAACAGAAAAGGGCCTTCCCCAAACTGTTGTCACAAAGTTGGAAGCACAGAATCGTCTAGAATGTAATTGAATGCTGTAGCATTTAGTTGGCACTATTCATTGGGGCAGGTAGCGTTCTCCTGGCATCCGCCAAATCCAGATTTGTCCGTCGGACTGCCAGATGGTGAAGCGGGATTCATCAATCCAGAAAACACGTTTCCACTGCTCCAGAGTAAAATGGTGGCGAGCTTTACACCACTCCAGCCGACGCTTGGCATTGCGCATGGTGATCTTAGGCTTCTGTGCGGCTGCTCGGCCGTGGAAACCCATTTCATGAAACTCCCAACGAACAGGTCTTGCGCTGATGTTGCTTCCAGAGGCAGACGATTGTTATATGTTACGCGCTTCAGCACTCGGCTGTCCCGTTCTGTGAGCTTGTGTGACGTACCACGTCACACAGCTGAGGAGTTGTTGCTCCTAGATGTTTCCACTTCACAATAACAGCACTTACAGAAGACCGGGACAGCTCTAACAGGCCAGAAATTTGACGAACTGACTTGTTGGAAAAGTGCCATCCTATGTCAGTGCCACTTTGAAAGGCACTGAGCTCTTCAGTACGGGCCATTCTACTGCCAATGTGTGTCTATGGAGATTGCATGGCTATGTGCTTGATTTTATACACCTGTTGGTAGGGTTGCACATTTTGAGGAATATTTAGAGGTCAAAACTTTCCGTGGGAATTAACGGAAATAAATGCAAATTAATATTAATACCATTTAAATTGAGATGTTTTTTTGCGTAAGATATATTTACCATGTCATATGGAGACAGAAACGTAAACCTTTTACCTTATCATAAGTAGACATTATTTGCAAATGATGAAATCCTTCCAATATAACTATTTAGTTACGAATTGAACTTTAATTAAATTAGTTGACTCTTCACATGGGATGATTTCACTGAACAACAAAAGGGAATATTGAATGATCCCCAATTATCCATCGCATCTCCCAAAAATATTTTCAACATACATCTGTAAAATTATAGTCCAGAAACTAAAGCTTTGGTTAGTCTTCCTCTCGGGCTTCGATGTCTTCACCCTGGACCTCCTCAATGTCCACCTCTTGAACATCAGACTGAGACCTCATCTTCACTGTCACTTTCAAACCTTGTTGAGGTTGTCAGGCTCAAAAAGCCTCCAATTTGTCCTGATGGCCACCAATTTTTCAACCCTTGTATTGCGTGCTTTGGTGTGTGTGTGTGTTCCCAAACAAGGACCAGTTGCACTCTGAGGCAGCTGATGTTGGTGGGATTTGGAGGATGATGGAGGCAACAGGGGAAGGAGTTTCAAGTCCCTTCCACCAGGTGGCTGATGAGATACGTTGGCACGACTGCCATATTGCATCTCCATCCCAAAGCCCTTGCTTGGAATTGTACTTCACCAGACCGCCAAGAACCTTGCCCTCAACCAGGTGGTGAGACATGGTAGGGATGACACCATAGACCTTGTTGATCTCTGCACCAGACAGGATTCTCTTGCCTGCATACTTTGGGTCCAACATGTATGCTGCGGCGTGTGTGGGCTTCAGGCAGAAGTCTTTACGCTTTTTGATATATTTCAGAACTGCAGTTTCATCATGTCTCCCTCAATCTGTGCAATGGCTACTGCTATAGGTTTCAGGCTGCTTACCACTTTCTCCCAAAATACATCATCCAGGAGGATCCTCTTGATGGGGCTGTCCATGTTGTCAGACTGTTATATGGCCATTTCTTGGAGAGACTCCTTCCCCTCCAGGAGACTGTCAAAGATGACGACAACACCACCCCAATGAGTGTTGCTGGGCAGCTTCAATGTGATGCTCTTATTCTTCTCACTTTGCTTGGTGAGGTAGATTGCTGCTATAACTTGTTGACCCTTCATATACCTAACCATTTCCTTGGCTCTCTTGTAGAGTGTATCCATTGTTTTCAGTGCCATGATGTCCTTGAGGAGCAGATTCAATGCATGGGCAGCACAGCCAATGGGTGTGATGTGAGGGCTGAAGCAAGCAGCCATCATGTTCGCAGCATTGTCTGTCACCAGTGCAAATACCTTCTGTGGTCCAAGGTCATTGATGACTGCCTTCAGCTCATCTGCAATGTAGAGACCGGTGTGTCTGTTGTCTCTTGTGTCTGTGCTCTTGTAGAATACTGGTTGAGGGGTGGAGATTATGTAGTTAATTATTCCTTGCCCATGAACATTCGACCACGCATCAGAGATGATTGCAATACAGTCTGCTTTCTCTATGATTTGCTTGACCTTCACTTGAACTCTGTTGAAGTCTGCATCCAGCAATTTAGTAGATAAAGCATGTTTGGTTGGAGGGGTGTATGCTGGGCGAAGAATATTCAGAAATCTCTTCCGTTATATATTGCCTGTGAGCATCAGAGGTGAACCAGTTGCATACACAGCTTGAGCAAGACATTCATCAGCATTTCTCTGACTACGTTCCTCCATTGAGTCAAAAAAACGTCTTATTCCAGGAGGACCGTGGGATGTTGCTATCGATAAGGTGTCTGCTTCATCACTTTCACCTCGAATCGAAGTAGAGGGACTTTTGTCAGGTTGCTTGTTGTGAGTGCTGAGGGAACTTTATATGTACTTGGCCAGATGATTCTGCATGATTCTGCTTTGTTGCATTCTTCTCATATGATTTGGCACAGTATTTGCAAATGTACACAGCTTTTCCTTCTACATTAGCAGCAGCTAAATGTCTCCACACATCAGATTTTCCTGTAAAGATTAGAAAAAAAGAGTTTAAAAAAACAACAAATACAATTCCATGTACAGATAAATAGTTAAGCAGTTAAACAACTCATTGGTAAGGAAATGTTTTTACATGAAACATGTATGGAAACAGGTGAATTAACACTACTCAGTTAGCAGGTTCAAGCAAGCTAAAACCCACAAGGTAGCAAAAACTAACTAGCAGAAATTGTTAAGTTAGAAATGATTTAAACACACTTTCCTGTAGGCTACTATTTACTAGTCAACAAAAAATTATGTATGTCATAAAATATATTCACCCCACCCAGTATTGTAATCAAAACTTAACAGAAAGCATGTAGTCCTTGGTGTATCCCACAAAAAAAGGTTGACTGTTAGCTTATAACTTATTTGAATTTAAGCAAAACTCCCTAAATTCCCTAGCTTAACTTCCCATGGAAAATACCAGAAATTTACTAGTTAGTTTCCGACCCTTTGCACCCCTACCTGTCGGCAACAGGTGTGGCTGAAATAGCCAAAGTAAAATGATACAACTGACTTTGCTTGTGATGTGTGCCACAGAAATGATACAAATATAATAGCCTGAGAGCACTGGACTTGAAACAATGATGTACAGATGTAACCACAAGCCATTTTAATGTATTATGATGGGCACTAGTGCTCCGAAGTCTAAATTACATGTGCATTCCACAGGTCACGTTTATAAGTGTTTATGAGTGTTCAATTTATTTTATCAGAAGCCCGTTCCTCTACCAGCTGAAACAGACAAGTAAATGAGGCAAAGCATGGCTGACCATTCAACCAGGGTCAGTGTTGGGTCAAACTTTAGTCTGTCAAAAATGTCAAACATAATATGGTGTTCAGCGGCAAAGACTGCTCGCCTTGTGTCAAACCACAAGTTCTCATCTGTTCTTGAAGTAATGGAGTATTTCAATTTTTTTTCCTGTTCTGATTCTGGGAAGTTGCTAGTGTATGTCTCAGGCTGAACCCTCACCTCTCTGGATGCCTCATTTTAAATAACCTCATCACACATTGCACACAGGGAGCCCCTGGACACCTGCCGAGATCATCCTACTGCCACACACCACACTGCTCGCTGTTCTCCTCTCGCTACCATTTTCTCAAATCTTCAACAGATTTGATACTGGAAGTACTAATTTCCAAATTTAAAAGGCAGAGAGATACATACACACAAACTTAACACCTTCTTTGCCTGCATCGAGGAAAACAGAGTTTATGCTTATGAGGACTGTGGGCTCCCATTCTCTGTAGTCAATGTGAGTAGAAGTTTCAAGTGTGTTAACCCTTACGAGGCTGCTTTCCTGGACGGCATCCCAAGCCGCGTCCTCAGAGCATGCGCAGACCAGCTGGCTGGAGTGTTCACGGACATATTCAACCTCTCTCTATCCCAGTCTGCTGTCCCCACTTGATTCAAGATGTCCATCATTGTTCCTTTACCAAAGCAAGCGAAGGTAACTGAACTAAGTGACTATCGTTCCATAGCACTCATCTCGGTCATCACAAAGTGCTTTGAGTGGCTAGTTCAGGACCATATCACCTCTTATATTGCCTGACACCCTGGACCAGTGGTCGCCAACCGATGATCTTCAAGGATTTCCGAGTCAATTCAATCCCAGTCCTATTGACGACAGTTTACCCAAAAGTATTGCATGGTCTACAGCGTCAAACGCTTTAGACAAATCTATGAACAAGGCGTTAAAGACCTCATCCACCCGAACTAAGGTATGTTCACTCTGCCACCATCTAGCAGACAGAGACGGTACAGGTGCATCAGAGCCGGGAAGGAGAGACTGAGGAACGCCTATCACCAGGCCATCCGACTGTTGAACAGCCATCACTAGCCGGCTACCTGCCTGGGACTCAGCCCTGCACCTTGAGACTAAGCCCCATGTACACTGAGTACACAAACATTAGGAACACCTTCCTAATATTGAGCTGCACCCCCTTTTGCCCTCAGAAGCCTCAATTAGTTGGGGCATAGACTCTACAATGTGTCAAAAGTGTTACACAGGGATGCTGGCCCATGTTGACGCCAATGCTTCCCACAGTTGTCAAGTTGGGGGGTGGAACATTCTTGATACACACAGGAAACTGTTGAACATGAAAAACCCAGCAGCGTTGCAGTTAACACTCAAAGGGTAGCATTCCAGAGAGACATAAGAGACTGTAACGTTCTTTGCTTCACGGAAACATGGCTCACTCGAGACACGCTATCGGAGTCGGTACAGCCAGCTGGTTTCTTCCACGCGTCGCGCAGACAGAAACAAGCATCTTTCTGGTAAGAAGAGGGGTGGGGGGGTATGCCTTATGATTAACGAGACGTGGTGTGATCATAACAATATACAGGATCTCAAGTCCTTCTGTTCACCTGACTTATCTACCAAGAGAATTCTCTTCGATTATAATCACAGCCGCATATATTCCCCCCCAAACAGACACATCAATGCCCCTGAACGAACTTAATTTGACACTATGTAAACTGGAAACCACATATCCAAAGGCTGCATTCATTGTAGCTGGGGATTTTAACAAGGCTAATCTGAAAACAAGACTCCCTAAATTCAATCAGCATATCGATTGTGCAACCAGGGCTGGTAAAACCCTGGATCATTGTTATTCTAACTTCTGCGACTCATATAAGGCCCTCCCCCACCCTCCTTTCGGAAAAGCTGACCATGACTCCATTTTGTTGCTCTCAGCCTATAGACAGAAACTAAAACAGGAAGCTCCCACACTCAGGTCTGTTCAACGCTGGTCTGACCAATCTGATTCCAAGCTTCAAGATTGCTTCGATCACGTGGACTGGGATATGTTCCGCATTGCGCCAAACAACAACATTGACGAATACGCTGATTCGGTGAGTGAGTTTATCAGCAAGTGCATCGGCGATCTCGTACCCACAGCTTCTATTAATACATTCCCAAACCAGAAACCGTGGATTGATGGCAGCATTCGCGCAAAACTGAAAGCGCGAACCACTGCTTTTAATCAGGGCAAGGTGACAGGAAACATGACCTAATACAAACAGTGTAGCTATTCCCCCCGCAAGGCAATCAAACAAGCTAAGCGTCAGTATAGTGACAAAGTAGGTTCGCAATTCAATGGCTCAGACAGAAGAGGTATGTGGCAGGGTCTACAGTCAATCACGGAAGAAAACCAGCCCTGTCGCGGACCAGGATGTCTTGCTCCCAGACAGACTAAATTCCTTTTTTGCTCGCTTTGAGGACAATACAGTGCCACTGACGCGGCCCGCTACCAAAACCTGCGGACTCTTCTTCACTGCAGCCGATGTGAGTAAAACATTTAAACGTGTTAACCCTCGCAAGGCTGCAGGCCCAGACGGCATCCCCAGCCGCGTCCTCAGAGCATGCGCAGACCAGCTGGCTGGTGTGTTTACGATTGTGTTATATTCAATCAATCCTTATCCCAGTCTGCTGTTCCCACATGCTTCAAGAGGGCCACCATTGTTCCTGTTCCCAAGAAAGCTAAGGTAACTGAGCTAAATGACTACTGCCCCGTAGCACTCACTTCCGTCATCATGAAGTGCTTTGAGAGACTAGTCAAGGACCATATCACCTCCACCCTACCTACCTGACACCCTAGACCTCACCTCAGGAGGTTGAAGAAATTTGGCTTGTCACCAAAAGCACTCACAAACTTTTACAGATGCACAATCGAGAGCATCCTGTCGGACTGTATCACCGCCTGGTACGGCAACTGCTCTGCCCACAGCTGTAAGGCTCTCCAGAGGGTAGTGAGATTTGCACAACGCATCACCGGGGGCAAATTACCTGCTCTCCAGGACACCTACACCACCCGATGTCACAGGAAGACCTTAACCTTTCTGATCTCCCCATCCCGGATCCGGGTTCGTGAATACAGACTCAAGCTCATTACCATAACGCAACGTTAACTATTCATGAAAATCGCAAATGAAATGAAATAAATATGCTAGCTCTCAAGCTTAGCCTTTTGTTAACAACACTGTCATCTCAGATTTTCAAAATATGCTTCTCAACCATTGCAAAACAAGCATTTGTGTAACAGTATTGATGGCTAACGTAGCATTTAGCATTAGCATTCAGCTGGCAACATTTACACAAAAAAACAGAAAAGCATTCAAAAAAATCATTTACCTTTGAAGAACTTCAGATGTTTTCAATGAGGAGACTCTCAGATAGCAAATGTTCAGTTTTTCCTGAAAGATTATTTGTTTAGGACAAATCGCTCCGTTTTCTGCGTCACGTTTAGCTATGAAAAAACCCCTGTATCCAGGATTGTGTAAATCTATCAGCAAGCTCATTAGCATAACACAACGTTAACTATTTATGAAAATCGCAAATGAAATGAAATAAATATGCCATCTCTCAAGCTTAGCCTTTTGTAAACAACACTGTCATCTCAGATTTTCAAAATATGCTTCTCAACCATAGGAAAACAATAATTTGTGTAAAAGTAGCTAGCTAGAGTTAGCATTTCGCGTTAGCATTTAGCGTTAGCATTAGCGTTAGCATCCAGCACGCAACATTAACAAAAACATAAAAGCCTTCAAATAAAATCATTTACCTTTGAAGAACTTCTGATGTTTTCAATGAGGATACTCTCAGTTAGATAGCAGATGCTCAGTTTTTCCAAAAAGATTCCTTGTGTATTAGAAATACCTCCGTTTTATACATCACATTTGGCTACCAAAAAAAATCCATAAATTCAGTCCTCAAAACGCAAACTTTTTTCCAAATTAACTCCATAATATCGACTGAAAACATGGCAAACGTTGTTTAGAATCAATCCTCAAGGTGTTTTTCACATATCTCTTCATTGATACATCGTTCTTGGAAAAATGCTTTCTCTCCTGAATCCCAGGAGAAAATGCCCGCACCTGAAGATTACGCACAAATTTAGACAAAGGACACCGGGCGGACCTCTGGAAAATGTAGTCTCTTATGGCCAATCTTCCAATGATATGCCTACAAATACGTCACAATGCTGCTAAGACCTTGGGCGAACGACAGAAAGTGTAGGCTCATTCCTTGCGCAAACACAGCCATATAAGGAGAGAATGGAAAACAGAGCTTCAGAAATTCTGCTAATTCCTGGGTGATGCATCATCTTGGTTTCGCCTGAATGAGTTCTGGGGCACTTACAGACAAAATCTTTGCAGATTCTGAAACTTCAGAGTGTTTTCTTTCCAAAACTGTCAAGAATATGCATAGTCGAGCATCTTTTCGTGACAAAATATCGCGCTTAAAACGGGAACGTTTTTTATCCAAAAATGAAATAGCGCCCCTAGAGCTCTAAGAGGTTAAAGATCATCAAGGACAACAACCACCCGAGCCACTGCCTGTTCACCCCGCTATCATCCAAAAGGCGACGTCAGTACAGGTGCATCAAAGCAGGGACCGAGAGACTGATAAACAGCTTCTATCTCAAGGCCATCAGACTGTTAAATAGCAATCACTAACATTGAGTGGTTGCTTCCAACATACTGACTCAGGGTAGCCTAGTGGTTAGAGCATTGGACTAGTAATCGAAAGTTTGCAAGTTCAAATCCCCGAGTTGACGAGGTACAAATCTGTCGTTCTGTCCCTGAACAAGGCAGTTAACCCATTGTTCCTAGGCCATCATTAAAAATAAGAATTTGTTCTTAACTGACCTGCCTAGATGAATAAAGGTAAAATAAAAAATAAAAACTCCAGCCACTTTAATAATGTAAAATTGATAAAATGTATCACTAGCCACTTTAAACAATGCCACTTCATATAATGTTTACATACCCTACATTACTCATCTCATATGTATATACGGTATTCTATACCATCTACTGCATCTTGCCATCTTGATGTAATACATGTATCACTAGCCACTTTAAACAATGCCACTTCTATATGTTTACATACCCTACATTACACATCTCATATTTTACCCAATACCATCTATTGCATCTTGCCTATGCCGTTCTGTACCATCACTCATTCATAAAATTTGTATGTACATTTTCTTCATTCCTTTACACTTGTATTCCTTTACATAAGGTAGTTGTTGTGAAATTGTTAGGTTAGATTACTCGTTGGTTATTACTGCATTGTCGGAACTAGAAGCACAGGCATTTCGCTACACTCTCATTAACATCTGCTAACCATGTGTATGTGACAAATAAAATGTGATTTGATTTGAACCAGTGCGCCTGGCACCTACTACCATTCCCTGTTCAATGGCACTTAAATATTTTGAATGGCACACATGTCTCAAGGCTTAAAAATAATTTTTTAACCTGTCTCCCCCCCTTCATCTACACTGATTAAAGTGGATTTAAATCAAATCAAATCAAATGTATTTATATAGCCCTTCGTACATCAGCTGATATCTCAAAGTGCTGTACAGAAACCCAGCCTAAAACCCCAAACAGCAAGCAATGCAGGTGTAGAAGCACAAGTGACATCAAGGGATCATAGCTGTCACCTGGTCAGTATGTCAAGGAAAGAGCAGGTGTTCCTAATGTTTTATACGCTCAATGTACAGTGCCTTGCGAAAGTATTCGGCCCCCTTGAACTTTGCGACCTTTTGCCACATTTCAGGTTTCAAACATAAACATATAAAACTGTATTTTTTTGTGAAGAATCAACAACAAGTGGGACACAATCATGAAGTGGAACGACATTTATTGGATATTTCAAACTTTTTTAACAAATCAAAATCTGAAAAATTGGGCGTGCAAAATTATTCAGCCCCTTTACTTTCAGTGCAGCAAACTCTCTCCAGAAGTTCAGTGAGGATCTCTGAATGATCCAATGTTGACCTAAATGACTAAGAGCATTTGTGAACAGCAGTTTTCAGTTCTTTCCACAGATTCTCGATTGGATTCAGGTCTGGACTTTGACTTGGCCATTCTAACACCTGGATATGTTTATTTTTGAACCATTCCATTGTAGATTTTGCTTTATGTTTTGGATCATTGTCTTGTTGGAAGACAAATCTCCGTCCCAGTCTCAGGTCTTTTGCAGACTCCATCAGGTTTTCTTCCAGAATGGTCCTGTATTTGGCTCCACCCATCTTCCCATCAATTTTAACCATCTTCCCTGTCCCTGTTGAAGAAAAGCAGGCCCAAACCATGATGCTGCCACCACCATGTTTGACAGTGGGGATGGTGTGGTCAGCTGTGTTGCTTTTACGCCAAACATAACGTTTTGCATTGTTGCCAAAAAGTTACATTTTGGTTTCATCTGACCAGAGCACCTTCTTCCACATGTTTGGTGTGTCTCCCAGGTGGCTTGTGGCAAACTTTAAACAACACTTTTTATGGATATCTTTAAGAAATGGCTTTCTTCTTGCCACTCTTCCATAAAGGCCAGATTTGTGCAATATACGACTGATTGTTGTCCTATGGACAGTCTCCCACCTCAGCTGTAGATCTCTGCAGTTCATCCAGAGTGATCATGGGCCTCTTGGCTGCATCTCTGATCAGTCTTCTCCTTGTATGAGCTGAAAGTTTAGAGGGACGGCCAGGTCTTGGTAGATTTGCAGTGGTCTGATACTCCTTCCATTTCAATATTATCGCTTGCACAGTGCTCCTTGGGATGTTTAAAGCTTGGGAAATCTTTTTGTATCCAAATCCGGCTTTAAACTTCTTCACAACAGTATCTCGGACCTAACTGGTGTGTTCCTTGTTCTTCATGATGCTCTCTGCACTTTTGACGGACCTCTGAGACTATCACAGTGCAGGTGCATTTATACGGAGACTTGATTACACACAGGTGGATTGTATTTATCATCATTAGTCATTTAGGTCAACATTGGATCATTCAGAGATCCTCACTGAACTTCTGGAGAGAGTTTGCTGCACTGAAAGTAAAGGGGCTGAATAATTTTGCACACCCAATTTTTCAGTTTTTGATTTGTTAAGAAAGTTTGAAATATCCAATAAATGTCGTTCCACTTCATGATTGTGTCCCACTTGTTGTTGATTCTTCACAAAAAAATACAGTTTTATATCTTTATGTTTGAAGCCTGAAATGTGGCAAAAGGTCGCAAAGTTCAAGGGGGCCGAATACTTTCGCAAGGCACTGTATATAGTCATTGAACGCTGGTCACTTCATATTCTGTTTATTTACTGTTGTTTACTCACTGTATGTATATACTGTATTCTCGCTCACAGCTCATTCTAATATACCTGCTTCTGTACATATCATTTTATTTTCCGAGTTATATACTGTCTATACACACCACATATACACACCACATATTCTGGATTCTCACACATGTTCACTATCTACTATGGATTGTTATTCCTTGTTTAGATAAAAAAATAAAAAAAAAGTGAAATTTGTATTGGTGAGACATTCTACGTTAACATTTTGCTGCACCTGCTATAACAATAAACTTTGATATTTGCTCCTCCCTTGTACTTGATTGATTAATTACGGTCACTAATTAGTAAGGAACTTCCCTCACCTGATTTGTCTTAATTGAAAGGAAAAAACAAAAACCAGCAGAATGAGTTTGACACCCCTTATTAGACTACACCTGCAGCCATCAAAAGGAAATGAAAAGATCTCTATTTCATTAGATGGCCCATAAAAGCCCATCTCTGTATGGTGTTTGCCTCTGTACTGTATAACAGCTGTGATATGTCTGGCAAAAGAATTGTGAAGCGGTGAGGGTGCGTGTGTGTGGGTTCGTGCACGTGGACGCAAGATGTCTGGTGACTGTTTTTGTGGGTTTTGGTTGTGACGCAAAAATGGGCTGAAAAATGTCCAGCACTGTTTGCGCCTAGGGCTCTCCCTGAGGCGTTGAACGTCTCCCGTCTCCTCCACCTTGTCTCACACTGGGCTCACTGAGCTCACTGAGAACAGCCCTGAGCAGCACCCAGCCCTCCATACAAACCTCTCACTCTAAGAAACACAACACCTTCCAGAGTCTGTGTCCCAGAAATATCAGGTCCGGTTTAGTGTAACGCCAGTCTGGCATTTTACAGTGGGCTGCTCTAACCTTGCATTGGCGCTGATACCCAGTAAGGGTGTGATTAGGCAGAGTAGTGTGGTGCCTCCAGCCCCTTGACCCTGACAAGCTCCTATTAATTAGCTCTATTGGCAGGAAGGATCCAACACACACACTTGACGCATCAATTGGCTGAACTCTGTCCCAATCTCAGAATGCTGTTTCAGATCAAAGTAAGAATAATATATGCCAGAACTGACAGACTGAACAGGGAATGCAGAGAACTTAAAAAAACTGTTCGGACATAAGGAAGCGCCTATTGTCTATGCTATGCAACCCCTGTTAATGGAGCGAGGATGGAAAATGCCAGAGGGAAGTAGAGAGACAGAGGAGTGAAAAAGGCATAAAAAATATACAGTTTGGTGGAGTTCTAGAGATTCAGACAGAAAGGCTGACAAGATTGAGGCAACCGCTTATGATTTGTCATGCAGGGGAATGGTAAAGGATATGTCCACATCCACCAGAATAAACTGGCCACACTGTCCTCAATGTCTGACCCCACTGTCCTCAATATGTCTTGGTTGGTGATGTGATCGTCCCAAGCCATTGTCAGAGAACGCCGCCCCCCCATCCCATCGTCCACCACCATGTCCTTGCTGTCTCATTGCTCCATGATGCTCTGTGGTTGCCCCGGGAGGGAGGGAATAACGGAGGCCTAACTGCTGTAACCCCCACTGCCCCACCGTCTGACCGGAATATATACTGAACAGAAATATAAACACAACATGTAAAACGTTGTTCCCATGTTTCATCAGCTGAAATAAAAAAATCCCAGAAATGTTCCATACAAAGCTTATTTGTCTCAAATTTTGTGCACCCATTTGTTTACATCTCTGTTACTGAGCATTTCTCCTTTGCCAAGACAATACATCCACCTGACAGGTGTAGCATATCAAGAAGCTGATTAAACAGCATGATCATTACACAGGTGCACCTTGTCCTAAGGACAATAAAAGGCCACTCTAAAATGTGCAGTTTCGTCACACAACACAATTCCACAGATGTTTTAAGGGAGTGTGCAATTGTGGCATGCTGACTGCAGGAATGTCCACCAGAGCTGTTGCCAGATCATTTGTTTATTTCTCTAACATAAGCCGCCTTCATTGTTTAGAGAATTTGGCAGTATGTCCAACCTTCCTCACAACTGCAGACTCTGTGTAACCACACCAGCCCAGGACCTCATAAGTCTTCTTCACCTGCAGTATCGTCTGAGACCAGCCAACCGATTAAACTGTGGGTTTGCACAACCAAATCATTTTTGTTGTCAGAAACCATCTCAGGGAAGCTCATCTGCATGCTCGTCGTTCTCACCAGGGTCTTGACCTGACAAATGCTCACTTTTGTTGGCCACTGGCATGCTGGAGAAGTGTGCTTTGACGGATGAATCCCGGTTTGGCAGACAACGTGAATGGGCAATGTGGGCAAGCGGTTTGCTGATGTCAACGTTGAAACAGAGTGCCCCATGGTGGCAGTTGGGTTATGGTATGGGCAGGCATAAGCTATGGGCAACAAACACAATTGCATTTTATCGATGGCAATTTGAATGAACATTTGAATGCCCCGATTAGGGCCTAATTCATTTATTTCAATTGACTGATTTCCTAATATGAATTGTAACTCTGTAAAATATTTTAAATTGTTACATGGTGCATTTATATTTTTGTTTTAATTGTCCATTTTAGACTGACATTGAAGCAAGATCAGAGTAGTTGGCATACCTCCACACTATTGTCTCGTTCCCCATGTAATGTAATGTCACTTATACTTTATTTCTCTCCCTTAATCTTTGATGTTGCTTTCACTCATTCCCCAACCCCCTCCAGCCATCCCTCTTTCCCAAATCAACTAGTCATTTTGCATTGCAACTACAGTGCATTCGGAAAGTATTCAAACCACTTCACTTTTTCCACATTTTGTTACTTTACAGCCTTGTTCTAAAATCGATGTAATAATTTTTTTACACCTCACCAATCTACACACAATACCCCATGATGATAAAGGGAAAATTGTTATATTTCGAATGTATATATATTTTTTAAACATACATGTACCTTATTTACATAAGTATTGAGACCCTTTGCTATGAGACTCAAAGTTGAACTCAGGTGCATCCTGTTTCCATTGATCATCCTTGAGATGTTTCTACCACTTGATTGGAGCCCACTTGTAAATTCAATTGATTGGACATGATTTGGAAAGTCTAAATAAGGTCCCACTGTTCAGTGCATGTCTGAGCAACAACAAAGCCATGAGGTCGAAGGAATTGTCCGTAGAGCTCTGAGACAGGTTTGTGTCGAGGCACAGATCTAGGGAGGGTACAAAAAAATGTCTACAGCATTGATTGTCCCCAAGAACACAGGAAAAAGTTTGGAACCACCAAGACTCTTCCTAGACCTGGCCACCTGCCAAACTGAGCAATCGGGGGAAAAGAGCCTTGGTCAGGGAGGTGACCAAGAACCTGATGGTCATTGACAGAGCTCCAGAGTTCCTCTGTGGAGATGGGATAAGGACAACCATCTCTGTAGCACTCCACCAATCAGGTCTATATGGTAGTGTTGACTCCTCTGCCCGCTTGGAGTTTACCAAAAGGCACCTAATGGACTCTCAGACCATGAGAAACAAGATTCTCTGGTCTGATGAAGCCAATACTGAACTCTTTGGCCTGAATGCCAAGCATCACGTCTGAAGGAAACCTGCCACCATCCCTATGGTGAAACATGGTGGTGGCAGAATCATGTTGTGGGGATGTTTTTCAGCTGCAGGGACTGGGAGACTAGTCAGGACAGAGGGAAAGAGGAATGGAGTAATGTACAGAGAGATCCTTGATGAAAACCTGCTCCAAAGTGTTCAGGACCTCAGACTGGGGCAAAGGTACACCTTCCAACAGGACGACGACCCTAAGCACACAGCCAAGACCACGCAGGAGTGGCTTTGGGACAAGTCTCTGAATGTCCTTTAGTGGCCTGGCCAGAGCCCGGACTTGAACCCAATCAAACATCTCCGGAGAGACCTGAAAATAGCTGTGCAGCAACGCTCCCCATCCAACCTGACAGAGCTTGAGACATAAATGAGTTTATAAGTTAGTTAGTTGGCCCTAAATGGGTCCCAGTCAGGTGTGTAGCTTGGCATTGTATAGATTAGAGTCTGGAGCCTGGCTGGTGTCATCTGCCTGCTGCGGTAGGAAACCCAGCTGCGGTAGGAAACCCTGCTGCAGTGCGTGTGTTGCTGTTATGCTTTGCCCTTGAAGCCACTCACTGTCTGGCTTGCATTGTTCTTATGTAACTCTTATCAGAACTGCTTTTTTCTCTCTCTCGCTCGCTCTGTCTTTCGCTCTACGCGCTCTGTCTGTCGCTGAACGCGCTCTGTCTGTCGCTCAACACGCTCTGTCTGTCGCTCAACGCGCTCTGTCGCTCTCGCACTCTATCGCTCGCGCTCTGTCGCTCTGTCTCTCACGCTCTCATCATCCTGCAGTCTTAATCCTGCTGTGTAACTTCCATTTAGCTCAGAGAACTAGAGATAAAAGCCCTTTATTGTCTCTGTCCTTGTCTTGTCCTGATTCTACCCATACTAAGTCATTACTGACTCCCCAGCTACCACTTGCCCTCAAAACATTGTTGAAAAAGTATTATTTTTATTTTTCCCCCTCAGGGCTAGGAATTATAATTTTTTTTCTCCAGAAAGGCATGTTGTAGGTAAGGATAAAATGGTGACTTTTCCATAATGTTTCTCCTGACCATAAGGTCACGGTGACATTACAGCCCATGCTCCCTTTGTCCCCCCAGGACACTTCACTGTAATAGCACACAATCGGGAACAATGTGGAAACGAGAATATAGAGATTAGAGTTAAATAAATAGAGTTTAATGACTCATCATTCCCTGTATGGCAGGAGAGTTCAGGTAAAACTCACAAATGGATGAGGCTGTAATCTTGCTGTGCTCTTGTAGAAGTGGTTAGAGGGAAGGCTGTTATGTAGGCGCAGGGCAGACCGATTGTAATAGCAGTGTGTGGAGGGAGGAGAGTGTGAGGTGATGCGGCATGTTGCACACTGCACTGTGAGGTATGTTTTATTTGAACATCAGCCGGGGTAGGCAGGCCAGCTGCATGTTTAGAGGATGACATCAGGATAGGAGAGAGGAGTGGTTGAACACAGAGGATTGACCTTGGTGAAGGAGGGTGGTCAAGCGTGTAGTGTACTGCTCTGTACGTTTTTAGCATTCTAAGAGGTAGGCATAACAGTCAACAAAGAGCCTAGTAGACAAGGTTTGGTCAATTCTTATTGCTGGTGTGTTTACACACACACACACACACACACTTAATCCATGTGAAGGTGACTTGTGTGATAGTGATCACCAGGTGAGCAGCTGGAGCAGTGAGGAGGGTCCTGATAAGGGAAAATGCACAGAGGGACTAGCAGGTCCTGCTCGATATGACGCCTGTGAATTATCTGCTACCCAGCAGACACATTATCAATAGAAGACTTCCTGGTCAGATAAGACCGGTGTAAATAATAGATAATCTGAGAAAAGGCTGAGGGGGGTGAGTTTAGGTATTTCTGGTCAGACAATTGAATCTATCTATCAGACCACTTTCCAGACAAGGCTCTTTTCTTGTCGAAGATATAGAAATGGCAATGTCACCTTGACTATGCCTGGTGGTGTTTTTTTTCTCTCATTTGGCTCGTGACTGGACAGCTAGACAGTGGTCAAAGGCTGTTGTTGAGGAATGACCTTGTCCTCTGTTTTTGTATCTCTGTCTTGAACCAAGTCTATGCCATGAATGTGTGTACAAAGACCATTAAAGGATTGTTGTGATAATGTTTACTTTATGCTTTCCAATATGAAGACTTTAGAACATATAAATGAACTGACAACTCTATAATAGGGACTGTTCTACACAGTGCATTTGGAAAGTATTACAGACCCCTTGACTTTTTCTAATTGTGTTATGTTACAGCCTTATTCTAAAATGGATAAACAATTTTCCCTCATCAATCTACACACAGTACCGCATAATGACAAAGCAAGAACAGTTTTTTTGAAAATGTTGCAAAAAAACTTTTAAAAAAAAATGAAATGAAATAAAAAATGAGCAGCTAACCGATCGCTGCAGCTGTACATAGTCCATCTGTAAATAGCCCACCCAATCTACCTACCTCATCCCCATACTGTTTTTATTTGATTTACTTTTCTGCTCTTTTGCACACCAGTATCTCTACTTGCACATCATCATCTGCTCATTTATCACTCCAGTGTTAATCTGCTAAATTGTAATTATTCGCTCCTATGGCCTGTTTATTGCCAGCCTCCTCATGCTTTTTGCACACACTGTATATATACTTTCTTTTCTCTACTGTGTCATTGACTTGTTTGTGTTATTGGCTTGTTTATTGTTTACTCCATGTAGAACTGTGTTGTTGTCTGTGTCACACTGCTTTGCTTTATCTTGGCCAGGTCGCAGTTGCAAATAAGAACTTGTTCAACTAGCCTACCTGGTTAAATAAAGATGAAATAAAAATTCAGACCCTTTACTCAGTACTTTGTTGAAGCACCTTTTGGCAGTGAATACAGCCTCTTCTTAGGTATGACGCTACAAGCTTGGCACACCTGTTTGAGGAGTTTCTCACTTTCTTGGTAGATCTTTTCAAGCTCTGTCAGGTTGGATGGGGAGTGTGCCTGCACAGCTATTTTCAGGTCTCTCCAGAGATGTTCGATCGGGTTCAAGTCTGGGCTCTGGCTGGGCCACTAAGGGACATTGAGACTTGTCCTGAAGCCACTCCTGCGTTGTCTTGGCTGTGTGCTTAGTTTCGTTATCCTGTTGGAAGATGAACCTTCACTCCAGTCTGAGGTCCTGAGCGCTCTGGAGCAGGTTTTCATCAAGGATCTGTCTGTACTTTGCTCTGTTCTTCTTTGCCTTGATCCTGACTAGTCTCCCAGTCCCTGCTGCCGAAAAACATACCCACAACATGATGCTGCCACCACCATGCTTCACTGTAGGGATGGTGCCAGGTTTGTTCCAGACGTGACACTTGGCATTCAGGCCAGAAAGTTCTATCTTGGTTTCAGCAAACCATTTCTCATGGTCCGAGAGTCCTTAAGGTGCCTTTTGGCAAACTCCAAGCAGGCTGTCATGTGCCTTTTACTGAGGAGTGGCTTCCTTCTAGCCACTCTACCATAAAGGCCTGACTGGTGGAATGCTGCAGAGATGGTTCTCATTCTGGAAGGTTCTCCCAGGGCTCCAGTGTTCCTCAGTGGAGATGTCAGATTGACCATTGGGTTCTTTGTCACCTCCCTGACCCGAGGCCCTTCTCCCCTGATTGCTCAGTTTGGCCGGGCAGCCAGCTCTAGGAAGAGTCTTGGTGGTTCTAAACTTCTCCCTGTGTTCTTCAAATTTCTTCGACCTCATGGCTTGGTGTTTTCTCTGACATACACTGTCAACTGTGGGACCTTATGTACAGGTGTGTGCCTTTCCAAATCATGTCCAATCAATTGAATTTACCACAGGTGGACTCCAATCAAGTTGTAGAAACATCTCAAGGATGATACATGGAAACAGGATGCACCTGAGCTCAATTTCGAGTCTCATAGCAAAGGGTCTGAATACTTATGTAAATAAGGTATTTCTGTTTCTAAAATCCTGTTTTAACTTTGTCATTATGAGGTATTGTGTGTAGATTGATGAGGATTGTTTTTTTTAAATGTAATCCATTTTAGAATAAGGATGTAATACCAACAAATGTGTAAAAATTCAAGGGATCTGAATACTTTTCTGAATGCACATTCCAGCTGCTGCTCTGTCAGAACGTTACCAAGGTGGCAGGCGTTCTCGGGGTGTGATTACCGCATCACCCAGTCTGACCCCTGTCTAATTACCATCCGGCCTTCATTAAAAAGTCATTATTTAGATGAGGAGTGCATTGACCTGCCTACTTCCTCCTTCCGCAGTCTATAGTTTTTCACTCTGTGTGGCGTCAGAGAGCTGCACGGGCCTTTACCAGGATGTGTTCAGGGAGTTGTCAGAGTGCTGCACAGGCCTTTACCAGGATGTGTTCTGGGAGGCGTCAGAGTGCTGCACGGGCCTTTACCAGGATGTGTCCTGGGAGGCGTCAGAGTGCTGCACGGGCCTTTACCAGGATGTGTTCTGGGAGGCGTCAGAGTGCTGCACGGGCCTTTACCAGGATGTGTCCTGGGAGGCGTCTGCACGGGCCTTTACCAGGATGTGTTCTGGGAGGCGTCAGAGTGCTGCACGGGCCTTTACCAGGATGTGTTCTGGGAGGCGTCTGCACGGGCCTTTACCAGGATGTGTTCTGGGATGCGTCAGAGTGCTGCACAGGCCTTTACCAGGATGTGTTCTGGGAGGCGTCTGCACGGGCCTTTACCAGGATGTGTTCTGGGAGGCGTCAGAGTGCTGCACGGGCCTTTACCAGGATGTGTTCTGGGAGGCGTCTGCACGGGCCTTTACCAGGATGTGTTCTGGGAGGCGTCAGAGTGCTGCACAGGCCTTTACCAGGATGTGTCCTGGGAGGTGTCAGAGAGCTGCACGGGCCTTTACCAGGATGTGTTCTGGAAGGCGTCAGAGAGCTGCACAGGCCTTTACCAGGATGTGTCCTGGGAGGTGTCAGAGAGCTGCACGGGCCTTTACCAGGATGTGTTCTGGGAGGCGTCGGAGTGCTGCACAGGCCTTTACCAGGATGTGTCCTGGGAGGCGTCAGAGTGCTGCACAGGCCTTTACCAGGATGTGTTCTGGGAGGCGTCAGAGTGCTGCACGGGCCTTTACCAGGATGTGTTCTGGGAGGCGTCAGAGTGCTGCACGGGCCTTTACCAGGATGTGTTCTGGGAGGCGTCAGAGTGCTGCACGGGCCTTTACCAGGATGTGTTCTGGGAGGCGTCAGAGTGCTGCACGGGCCTTTACCAGGATGTGTCCTGGGAGGCGTCTGCACGGGCCTTTACCAGGATGTGTTCTGGGAGGCGTCTGCACAGGCCTTTACCAGGATGTGTCCTGGGAGGCGTCTGCACAGGCCTTTACCAGGATGTGTCCTGGGAGGCGTCTGCACGGGCCTTTACCAGGATGTGTTCAGGGAGGCGTCAGAGTGCTGCACGGGCCTTTACCAGGATGTGTTCTGGGAGGCGTCTGCACGGGCCTTTACCAGGATGTGTTCTGGGAGGCGTCAGAGTGCTGCACGGGACTTTACCAGGATGTGTCCTGGGAGGCGTCAGAGTGCTGCACGGGCCTTTACCAGGATGTGTTCTGGGAGGCGTCAGAGTGCTGCACGGGCCTTTACCAGGATGTGTTCTGGGAGGCGTCAGAGTGCTGCACGGGCCTTTACCAGGATGTGTTCTGGGAGGCGTCTGCACGGGCCTTTACCAGGATGTGTTCTGGGAGGCGTCAGAGTGCTGCACGGGCCTTTACCAGGATGTGTTCTGGGAGGCGTCAGAGTGCTGCACGGGCCTTTACCAGGATGTGTTCTGGGAGGCGTCAGAGTGCTGCACGGGCCTTTACCAGGATGTGTTCTGGGAGGCGTCTGAGTGCTGCACGGGCCTTTACCAGGATGTGTTCTGGGAGGCGTCAGAGTGCTGCACGGGCCTTTACCAGGATGTGTCCTGGGAGGCGTCAGAGTGCTGCACGGGCCTTTATCAGGATGTGTCCTGGGAGGCGTCTGCACGGGCCTTTACCAGGATGTGTTCTGGGAGGCGTCAGAGTGCTGCACAGGCCTTTACCAGGATGTGTTCTGGGAGGCGTCAGAGTGCTGCACAGGCCTTTACCAGGATGTGTTCTGGGAGGCGTCAGAGTGCTGCACGGGACTTTACCAGGATGTGTCCTGGGAGGCGTCTGAGTGCTGCACGGGCCTTTACCAGGATGTGTCCTGGGAGGCGTCTGCACGGGCCTTTACCAGGATGTGTCCTGGGAGGCGTCAGAGTGCTGCACAGGCCTTTACCAGTATGTGTTCTGGGAGGCGTCAGAGTGCTGCACGGGCCTTTACCAGGATGTGTCCTGGGAGGCGTCTGCACGGGCCTTTACCAGGATGTGTCCTGGGAGGCGTCTGAGTGCTGCACGGGCCTTTACCAGGATGTGTTCTGGGAGGCGTCAGAGTGCTGCACGGGCCTTTACCAGGATGTGTTCTGGGAGGCGTCAGAGTGCTGCACGGGCCTTTACCAGGATGTGTCCTGGGAGGCGTCTGCACGGGCCTTTACCAGGATGTGTTCTGGGAGGCGTCAGAGTGCTGCACAGGCCTTTACCAGGATGTGTTCTGGGAGGCGTCAGAGTGCTGCACGGGCCTTTACCAGGATGTGTTCTGGGAGGCGTCAGAGTGCTGCACGGGCCTTTACCAGGATGTGTTCTGGGAGGCGTCAGAGTGCTGCACAGGCCTTTACCAGGATGTGTTCTGGGAGGATTCTGGATGATTGATTGATCAGTTCTAACCTGTTTGGCCAATGAGGTCATTGCAATCCACATTGTCAAATATACTAGTCTATCTCTGCTGCTCTGACAGAATAGAAACATTTGTTATTGTAGTAGGTTAGGTGACTGTGTCTGTCTTGTAGGCTACCTCAGAAAAGGAGTCGAGGACAAATCCTAACCATACTTTTATGGAAAGTATCTTGAAAAGGCCCATCTAACATGACCTGCTTTAGTGAGCATTCAGGGATGTGATTGCCTTGGTTTGTGTTGCCTGTGAAATTATCTTCCAGGATAAAATTGTGTACTACCATGTGTATGAATATTATAATGACATATAATGCAAATCAGTCCTCATTATTTATTTGAATAAATGTTAATTGAACACAGGCAGGGGTTGATGTGTGACTGACCCAGGTCAGAACCATAGGACACTGCAGCAGGGCCACAATACAATAGAATAGTACTGCAGTCATCTAATATATATAGCAAAATGCAAATATGGATATGCCTGAATGGCTAAATGATTTAGAAATTGTATTTTAATTCCAATTTAATCGGTGTACTTAGAGCTGCTTAATTGAATATAAGCTTAATAACATAGCTATATCAGCACGGTCTTTGTCCTTGTTCAGAATATTCAAAGAGCTTATGAGAAGGGTACAGTACATTTTCTTTCTCCGGTAGAATTTGAGTAGAGCCACTTTCAGGCGCACATTACTGCTCTCTGATCAGCAGTTATGTCCATGTCAGTCTGTCTGGTACCCAGTCAGTCTCAGATGCTGTAATACAGCTGTAATCGAAACCCCCTGTCACATTCGTTCAAATTCAACTTGATGAATACAAAAAAATCCTACATTTTGACTAGGGGCAAGATTTTAATGACTTTTTGGGCTCTGCAGTGTTCCTATGTAAAGTCTGACGTGAAAGAGGTGAAGCTTGAAGAGGAAACATATTGTATGTTTTGTTTCCATGTTGAGTATGTGCAGTAACATACCTACTTGTGTAATATGAGACAGGACAGTGGTCTAGTGTTTCCTAATGAGAGGCCAATCAGTCCCACTGCTGACTGAGGAAAATCAGCGTGTAAAATCAGAATTTTATGCAGGTGGAAATGAAGTCCTGGGAGGATTATTTTTTTAGTAAGGCCTCTCTGCTAGGCCCTGTTCAGATTCTATCAGTGTCAGCGTCTGGCTCTACAGATATTATTCATGGTGGTGGGCCCTGGCCCTCCCTGCAAGGACGGACGCGACACTGTGTGTGCGTATGCGTGTGCGTGCTGTCATAAGCGAGTGTACGCGTCCTGTCCCCCTCTCTGTTCTTCATCCATCCTGCCCCCCCCCCCCCTCCCCCCAGATCCTATCTCTGTGTTGGATCTGTAGGAGCGTAATCATTAATCATGCACGCTGCTCGGTGCTCGCTATGAGACGTCTCACTCTGCCTCTTCCACAGTGCCGTGGGCCCGGCAACGGAGGTGGTGTGTAGCGGTCTGTGTTCCTGACAGGTGTGTCCCACCGTCGCCACTGTTCCCCCTGGCAGGTGCTGCCGTGTGTTGTGTGCAGGTGCTCAGAATGCAGAACCTAATGACAATACGCGGAACACAACCACTTCCTATATGGAAGGTCACAGTCCAGTCGGCTCACTAACAAATGGGCTCTTATTTAACTATCAATCCCATTCAGCTGATGTCAGCTCATTCTATTCCCCCCTCTCCAGTAATTTCAAAGGAATATGAGGCCATTGATCATGTGGTATGTCTTGTGAAGAGCTGACTGGTCCTATATATACCATTACCAGACAGAGAACCTCTGACACTGTATGCATGTTTGTCTCTGGATTTTAGGTCACTCCTAGCCACTCTTATTTCAGCTTGTGACCCTCAGGGGGGTCTCTTTAGTACTCTCTCTTTCTGACTGTTCTTGGCTTTATGTCATGCAGTCTTCCTCATTCTCTCTCCTTTTAGGTTGTTTGTCCATGAATTACATTAGAATACAGTTAGATGAACAATGGCAATAATAACGTCACTGAAGCAGATCTGGAACTGTATTTAAATGCCTCTATTTTCTGTGAACAGTCTTCTCTCTAGGGCTCTGCTACTATATACAGTAGGCCGACCCTATTGGGCTGCCAGTGCAAACAGAAAATAATGGATGGAAGTTTAAATATTCTTAGAATATCTGAATAATGAATATTTGTTACAGTGAGAAAAGAGCTCTCGGTCTGTGACCACATTTTCTTTCTGCTGCCATGTTGCGTCCCTTTCTCATTGGTCAGAGTGTAGGCTTCGCCTCAACGGCTACATTTGACTTTACTTTGAAAAAGCAGAGCTTGAAAGCACAATCTGGTTAAATGATTTAAGGAATAGCTCTCTATAGCTTTGTATTGGCTCTACGTGGTGGAAAGGGCCCAGTGATGACACTTGCAGGGTCCAGAGCCAGATTGTTTTTGATTTGATGAAAAAGCTTCTGAGTCTCTGTTTCATTCACTTACTTGCAATCTATTGATTTGTGTGGTGTGTTCAATGAATGTCTGTGATGGTGCATTTTCTAATGAAGGTATCTCTCCCCCTCCCCTTCTCCCTCTATCACTCCCTCTCTCTTCCTCCCCCTTCTCTCCCCCCCTCTCTTAGATCTGGACCTGCGCTACTTCTGGAGCTGGAGTGCGTTTGAGGACTACCTGCTATTCTGTTTTGCCTTCACGGTGCTGTGTGCCTTCCTCACCCTTCTCCTGCTGGACTCTGTGCTGTTCGTGGAGGGCCTGGGCTCCCTGGCCGTGCTGTTTGAGGCCATGCTGGGGGTGCCACAGCTTCTGCAGAACTTCCACAACCACTCCACCCGCGGCATGAGGTGAGTGAGTGGCCTGGCAGGCTGGCACACACTCCATGAAACCTCTGTGTGGTACACTGAGTTTACAAAACATTAGGAACACCTTCCTAATGTTGAGTTGCAGCCCCTTTTGCCCTTAGGGCATGGGCTTGACAAGATGTCGAAAGCATTCAACAGGGATGCAGTTGTATCAAGTTGGCTGGATGTCCTTTGGGTGGTGGACCATTATTGATACACACGGGAAACTGTTGAGTGTGAAAAACCCAGCAGCGTTGCAATTCTTGACACACTCAAACCAGTGTGCCTGGCACCTACTACCATACTCTGTTCAAATGCACTGACATCTTTTGTCTTGCCCATTCACCCACTGAATGGCGCACATACACAATCCATGTCTCAATTGTCTTGAGGCTTAAAAATCCTTTAATCTGTCTCATCTTCATGTACACTGATTGAAGTGGATTTAACAGGTGACATCAATAAGGGATCATAGCTTTCACCTGGTCTGTCTGTCGTGTGTGTGGGTGTGTATACAGTAGGAGTCAACATTTCAGACACACCTACTCATTTATTTGTATTATTTTCTACATTGTAGAATAGAATACGCTAGGGAGCCAGCCAGTTAACGTTAGCTAGCTAGTTAACAGTGCACTTTAGCTTAAGACATATAGCTAGCTAGCTAGCAAGGTAAACCATGAATCTAGCTAGGTAAACAGCGTTTAAGATCACACACGTAATGTTAGCTAACGAGCCAGCCAGCTGACATTAGGTAGTTAAACAACAATGAACAAAGTGCCAACAATGCCACAGTGTTGGGAGCTAGCTAACATTAGACTCTAACTAGAAAAGCAAACAGCTCTGAGAAACAAATAGTAACGTCAGCTAGGGAGCCAGCCAGCTAATGTTAGCTAGTTAGCTAACAGTACACTTTAGCTTGAAATGAAACCACTTTCTGTCAAAATTAAAAACGTGTAATATCTAAAAAGGTAGATAGCTATTGCTAGACTATCTTACCTGTATACATCATCATGCATGATGAACGCTTCTCCCTGTCAGGAATGCCATACCACAGTTGCCCTTAGTTTGAAGATGTAATCCGGAGACAGGTGTTTTCTCCATCTCTTTAGCTATCATACTCTAATTCCACAGATTTCAAAACTTGATCCTCCAGAAAGTGGAGAGCAACACTTATGCAGCTCCACTACACAATACATAAAAAAGCAGTGTTTGACAGGATTACCAACACAGACTGACGAGCTCAAATAGACAGCAGCCTTCAATATGGCAGACCAATCCGCTCTCCTCTCTCGGCATGTCCAGCCCACTAATTTATATCAGCCAATCATGGCTAGTGGGAAGGTTGCTAACTTTTTCTGTGGCTTAACCAACAAGGCTCGTAATTTCGTATTTACAGATGGCATACAGATGAACCACACATGCGGAGATCATCCGTTCACCTACTCTGCGTCTCACAAAGAGACAGCGGTTGGATCCAAAAATCTAACATTTGGACTCATCAGACCAAAGGTCAGATTTCCACCAGTCTAATGTCCATTGCTCATGTTTCTTTGCCGAAGCAAGTCTCTTCTTATTATTGGTGTCCTTTAGTAATGGTTTCTTTGCAGCAATTCGACCATGAAGGCCTGATCCACGGTCTCCTCTGAACAGTTGATTTTGAGATGTCTGTTATTTGAACTCTGAAACATTTATTTGGGCTGCAATCTGAGGTGCAGTTAGCTCTAATGAACTTATCCTCTGCAGCAGAGGTAACTTTGGGTCTTCCTTTCCTGTGGCTGTCCACATGAGAGCCAGTTTCATCATAGCGCTTGATGGTTTTTGCAACTGCACTTGAAGAAACTTTCAAAGTTGTTAATGTTCAGTATTGACTGACCTTCGTGTCTTAAAGTAATGATGGACTGTCGTTTGTCTTTGCTTATTTGAGCTGTTCTTGCCATAATATAGACTTGGTATTTTACCAAATAGGGCTATCTTCTGTTTACCACTCCTACCTTGTCACAACACAAATGATTGGCTCAAATGCATTAAGAAGGCACACCTGTTAATTGAAATGCATTCCAGGTGACTACCTCATGAAGCTGGTTGAGAATGCCAAGAGTGTGCAAAGCTGCCATCAAGGCAAAGGGTGGCTACTTTGAAGAATCTCAAATATAAAATATATTTTGATTTCTTTAACACTTTTTTGTTTACTTCACATGCTGAAGCTGACCCTGAAGTTAAGCGAGGCAATACGGAACAGAGGCTGGCCTCCTAGAAAGAGGGACCACACTTAGGTGAGCATAGTAGTGATAGTAGCTATAGTACTAGAATAACACACTGAGAGAGCATGCTACCCACTGATCCACCACTGTAGAGACACCCAGAGACAGAGATGAACCGGGCCTCATGTTCTCACTGATTGGGTGAGCAAGTTGCCGCCCAGAGCCACGGTGCAATCACGTCAAGGACAAAGACATTACAGTCTAGCACTAGGGCTGTGACATATTTATTGTGTTAATATAAAATATGAATTACAGTTGGAAACCATATAAATGAGCCCTCATTCCTCCGTTGCATGCTTAAACTGTGCTCTTGATGGTTAATTTGCCTCATAAAAGGCTGTGCTGCCTGAAGCATGTCTCCACTCTGACTTATCTACATGGAACTGAGGACGGACGAGGAAGGATAGCTTCTGTTAATGTGCTGAGCTGTGACTGCTGTCTCATAGTATGGTTATTCTGTCTTGAGGAGAAATGTAACTGATTGTATTTGGACTACAGTAGGGTTGGGCAGTATACCGTATACCAGGGTATTTGGAAATACCTATGGGATGGTTTTCATATACCATCAATACCATTGAAACTATTTATTGGAAGTTTTTTAATACTTTTTAATGTTTCTAACTACTTTTTAAGTAAATACCTGCAGTCAACTTGTGCAATATGTTACGAGAGAAAGCAGATTGAGTTAATTTCATCTTGTCACATTATTTTACATTATGAAGCTTTACCGTACTTCCCCAGAATAGTTTGTTTTAAAGAGCACAATGGGAGAAAGTGGGAGCTGATGAGTCTATAGCGTTCTACATTGCATTTTGGAAAGTATTCAGTCCCCTTGACATTTTCCACATTTTGTTACGTTACAACTTTGTTACGTTACAAATTTTTCCCCTCATCAATCTACACACAATACCCCATAATGACAAAGCAAATCAGGTTTTTTGAAAAAAAATTATGAAAATTAATTTAAAAAATAAGAAACTGAAATATCAGATGTACATACAGTGGGGCAAAAAATTATTTAGTCAGCCACCAATTGTGCCACCATAATTTGCAAATAAATTCAATAAAAATCCTACAATGTGATTTTCTGGATTTTTTTTATCATTTTGTCTGTCATAGTTGAAGTGTACCTATGATGAAAATTACAGGCCCTATCTTTTTAAGTGGGAGAACTTGCACAATTGGTGGCTGACTAAATACTTTTTTGCCCCAATGTAAGTATTCAGATCCTTAACTAGTACTTTGTTGAATCACCTTTGGCAGCGAACCACCGCATTTAACCATGGCAAGGTGACTGGGAATGTGGCAGAATACAAACAGAGTGGTCATTCCCTCCTTAAGGCAATCAAACATGCGAAACGTCAGTATAGAGACAAAGTGGAATCGTAATTCAACGGCTCAGACACGAGATGTATGTGGAAGGGTCTACAGACAATCACGGACTACAAAAGGAAAACCAGCTACGTCGCGGACTCCAATGACTTCCTCACAGTCAAGCTAAACACGTTCTTTGCTCGCTTTGAGGATAACACAGTGCCACGGACACAGCCAGCTACCAAGGACTGTCTCCTTATCCGTGGCCGTCGTGAGTAAGACATTTAAACGTGTTAACCCTTGCAAGATTGCCGGCCCAGACGACATCCCTAGCCGTGTCCTCAGCTGGCTGGTGTGTTTAAGGACATATTCAATCTCTCCCTATCCCAGTCTGCTGTCCCCACATGCTTCAAGATGGCCACCATTTGTCCCTATTCCCAAGAATGCAAATGTAGCTGAACTAAGTGACTATTGCCCCGCACTCACTTCTGTCATCATGAAGTGCTTTGAGAGACTAGTCAAGAATTATATCACCTTACCTGACACCCTAGACCCACTTCAATTTGCTTACCGCCCTAATAGATCCACAGACGATGCAATTGCAATGCACACTGACCTATCCCATCTGGACAAGAGGAATACCTATGTAATAATGCTGTTCATTGACTATAGCTTAGCATTCAACACCATAGTACACTCCAAGCTCATCATTAAGCTAGAGGCCCTGGGTCTGAACCCTGCCCTGTGCAATTGGGTCCTGGACTTCCTGATGTGCTGCCCCCAGGTGGTGAAGGTAGGAAACAACACCTCCACTTCGCTGATCCTCAACACTGGGGCCCCACAATGGTGTGTGCTCAGCCCCCTCCTGTACTCCCTGTTCACCCATGTCTGTGTGGCCATGTATGCCTCCATCTCAATCATCAAGCTTGCAAACACAACAGTAGTAGACTTGATTACCAACAACAATGAGACAGCCTACAGGGAGGATGTGAGTGCTCTGGGAGTGTGATGTCAGGAAAATAACCTCACTCAACATCAACAAAACGAAGGAGATGATCGTGAACTTCAGGAAACAGCAGAGGGAGTACTCCCCTCCCCCCGATCCACATAGACAGAACACCAGTGGAGCAGGTGGAACGTTTTAAGTTCCTCGGCGTACACATCACTGAAATGGTCCACCCACACAGACAGTGTAGTGAAGAAAGCGTAACAGTGCCTCTTCAACCTCAGGAGGCTGAAGAAATGTGGCTTGAGAGCATCCTGTCGGGCTGTATCACCGCCTGGTACGGCAACTGCACTGCCCGCAACCGCAGGGCTCTCCAGAGGGTGGTGCGGTCTGCACAACACATCACCAGGGGCAAACTACCTGCCCTTCAGGACACCTACTGCACCCGATGTCACAGGAAGGCCAAAAAGATCATCAAGGACAACAACCACCCAAGCCACTGCCTGTTCACCCCGTTATCATCCAGAAGGTGAGGATAATACAGGTGCATCAAATCTGGGACCGAGAGACTGAAAAACAGCTTCTATCTCAAAGCCATTAGACTGTTAATTAAACAGCCAAAGAGGAAGCAGCCTACATACACAGACTTGAAATCGTTGGCCACTTTTAATAAATAGGACACTAGTCACTTTAATAATGTCACTTTAATGTTTACATATCTTGCATTACTTGCATTATCTCATATGTATATACTGTATTCGATACTATCTACTGTATCTCAGTCTATGCCGCTCTGACATTGCTCGTCCATATATTTACATATTAATTCCATTCCTTTACATTTGTGTGTATAAGGTAGTTGTTGTGGAACTGTTAGATTACTTGTTAGATATTACTGCACTGTCGGAACTAGAAGCACAAAAATTTAGCTACACCAGCAATAACTAGGGATGCATGATATATCGGTGAACATATTGGAATCGGACGATATTAGCTAAAAATGCCAACATCAGTATCTGCCCGATGTCTAGTTTAATGCCGATGTTATTAACAGATGTCAAAGCTACCGTGCATACCTATATAACGTAGGTACATGACGCCACGTAAAATTTGGCTCTACACGTGCAACACAGCATTCCTAACCTAACCCACAATGTCTGATGTGTGGATCGAGTAGTCAACATGTCGAGCCATCATTTGAAAGAGTAAGAACATTTCAGTGAGACAACTCAAAGGCGGAATCCATTAAAGCCAAGATAATAGAATTCATTGCCCTTGACTATCAACCGTTCTCTCTCATTGGTGCTGTTGGCTTTCGCCAACTGGTCGAGCTCCGGTACACACACCAAGTGCGCTATTTTTCAGAGGTTTCCCTACCGGAGTTGCACAGTAATAGCATCACTGCTCTTAGCTTCATGACATACATACTATGGAACACCGTTTGGGTCTTTGCGTGTCAAAAAAGATACAGCAGCACTGTCAAAGCTGTACAAAAAAAGTCTGCAGACAAGCAAACACCGACCACGAACGATGTGTTTACAATACTGCGTTGGTAATAAAGCATAATTTGTTCGACCGCAACTTCTGGGGTAGCTAGCTTTAGCTTGGTACCTAGCTAGCACCAATACAACCAGCCTGAAAACAATGACCAGTAGAAACTGCAGTAATTTTCATTAATCTTAGCAATGATTTAGGAATCCTTGTGAGTAAGTATTAGGTTTCCACTAGGTTTCCACTTGTTATTTGCCTATTGAAATTTAACTTCAGGTCAAGAAAATAAATAGCTAGCCAGCTACCCTGTTGTCCAAAGCTAACGTTATAAGCAGCCAGCTAGCTTCATCTGGCTAGTGAGGCTTGCCTGGACCGGGTTATGTGTTGTAAAGCTAGCCACAATAAGGATTAGGCACAATAGTGGAATTTGCGGTTTGCCTTCAAATTACAGTCTGTCATTGACAGTGATGCAAATGAATACAAGTAGTATAATTATGCCACACTTTTATTTTGAAGGTTAACCGCAAAGTCCACTATTGTGGCTGATCCTTATTGTGGCTAGCTTCACATACAGTTGAAGTCGGAAGTTTACATACACTTATGTTGGAGTCATTAAAACTTGTTTTTCAACCACTCCACAAATTTCTTGTTAACCAACTATAGTTTTGGCAAGTCGGTTAGGACATCTACTTTGCGCATGACACAAGTAATTTTTCCAACAATTGTTTACAGACAGATTATTTCACCTATAATTCACTGTATCACAATTCCAGTGGGTCAGAAGTTACATACACTGAGTTGACTGTGCCTTCCAGAAAATGATGTCATGGATTTAGAAGCTTCTGATAGACTAATTGACATAATTTGAGTCAATTGGAGGTGTGCCTGTGGTTGTATTTCAAGGCATACCTTCAAACTCAGTGCCTCTTTGCTTGACATCATGGGAAAATCAAAAGAAATCAGCCAAGACCTCAGAAATAAATTGTGGACCTCCCCAAGTCTGGTTCATCCTTGGGAACAATTTCCAAATGCCTGAAGGTACCACATTCTTCTGTACAAACAATAGTATGCAAGTATAAACACCATGGGACCACGCAGCCATCATACCGCTCAGGAAGGAGAAGTGTTCTGTCTCCTAGAGATGAACATACTATGGTGCGAAAAGTGTATATAAATCCTAGAAAAACAGCAAAGGACCTTGTGAAGATGCTGGAGGAAACAGCTACAAAAGTTTCTATAACCACAGTAAAACGAGTCCTATATCGACATAACCTGAAAGGCCGCTCAGCAAGGAAGAAGCCACTGCTCCAAAATCAAAACCAGTCTACGGTTTGCAACTTCACATGGGGACATAGTACTTTTTGGAGAAAAGTCCTCTGGTCTGATGAAACAAAAAAATAGAACTGTTGGGCCATAATGACCATCGTTATGTTTGGAGGAAAAAGGGGGAGGCTTGCAAACCAAAGAACAATCGTGAAGCACGGGGGTGGCAGTATCATGTTGTGGGGGTGCTTTGCTGTAGGAGGGACAGGTGCACTTCACAAAATAGATGGCATCATGAAGGAAGGAAAATTATGTGGATATATTGAAGCAACATCTCAAGACATCAGTCAGAAAGTTAAAGCTTGGTCGCAAATGGGTCTTCCAAATGAACAATGAACCCAAGCATACTTCCAAAGTAAAGCAAAATGGCTTAAGGACAACAAAGTCAAGGTATTGGAGTGGCCATCACAAAGCCCTGACCTCAATCCTATAGAACATTTGTGGGCAGAACTGAAAAGGCGTGTGCGAGCAAGGAGGCCTACAAACCTGACTCAGTTACATCAGCTCTGACAGGAGGAATGGGCCAAAATTCACCCAATTTATTGTGGGAAGCTTGTGGAAGGCTACCCAAAATGTTTGACCTAAGTTCAACAATTTAAAGGAAATGCTACCAAATACTAATTGAGTGTATGTAAACCTCTGACCCACTGGGAATGTGATTAAATCAATTAAAGCTGAAATAAATCAATGTCTACTATTATTCTGACATTTCACATTCTTAAAATAAAGTGGTGATCCTAACTGACCTAAAACAGGGACTTTTTACTAGGATTAAATGTCAGGAATTTTGAAAAACTGAGTTTAAATGTATTTGGCTAAGGTGTATGTAAACTTCCGACTTCAACTGTAGATTGGTCCGACCACCTTCAATCAAATATGAACTGTCTTATAAATGTGGGTTATTTTAGATGATACCTATCTATACAGTTAGCTAGCTAACTATAGCTACTGAAACATGTGTCATATTTCTATGTTTTTGGGGAAGAACATTGTGTCACGATCGTCGTAATGAGTAGACCAAGGCTCAGCGTGAGTAGAGTTCCACATATTTTAATAAACTGAAACTCACGAAAATAAAAAAATAAAGCACAAACGAAACGTGAAGCTACTGGTGTGCACTCAGGCAACTAAATGTAGACAAGATCCCACAAATACCAATGGACTGTGGGTCATCGCTGGAGGCACCGGACCGTGGATCGTCGCCGGAGGAACCGGACTGTAGATCGTCGCGGGAGGCTCTGGACAGAGAACCCCTGCTGAAGGCTCTGGACCGCAGACCATCGCTGGAGGCTCCGGCCTGCCGACCGCAGGATATCCTGGACCGAGGAGACGTACTGGAGACCAGGAGCACTGAGCCGGCACAATCCGTCCTGGCTTAATGCCCACTCTAGCATGGCAACTGCGGGAAGCTGGAATAGAGCGCACCGGGCTGTGAATGCTCACTGGAGACACCGTGTGCATCACCGCATAACACGGTGCCTGACCGGTCACACGCTTCCGTCATTGTACTAACTCCTCGTATCGTCGCCGTTCCGCTCTCGCTGCCTCCAACTGCTCCCTTGGACGGCGATACTCTCCGGTCTGCGTCCAGAGTCCTTCTCCATCCAGGATTTCCTCCCATGTCCATTCCTCCTCGCCACGCTGCTTGGTCCGTTTTAGGTGCGATCTTCTGTCACGATCGTCGTTATGAGTAGACGGAGGCGCAAACGAAACGTGAAGCTACTGGTGTGCACTCAGGCAACTAAATGTCGACAAGATCCCACGAATACCAATGGGGAAATGGCTACCTAAATATGATCCCCAATCAGAGACAACGATAAACAGTTGCCTCTGATTGGGAACCATATCAGGCCACCATAGAAATACAAAAACACCTAGATGACCCACCCTAGTCACTATCACACCCAACCAACATAGAGAATATACAGCTTTCTATGGTCAGGGCGTGACACATTGTTTGAATCCATGAGCTAGCAATTTCTTTTAATGACCAGCACTGTAGGTGCGCGAAACAGCTTTTCCAGCATCATAGCATACGTATCGATGAATTGTTGTGACGTGAAATACGAGTGATAGTGTAATCAAGGTGTAATAACTCCGTAAAAAATTCATGAACGCGTTAAATTATTATGTGACGTGCAGTCATATTCAGGTCCTGATTGGTCAACAAGGTTATTTCACCCATCAAATAGTGTTATTTGACACTTCGAATAGTGTTTTTTGTCACGCAAAGACCCAAACGGCGTTCCATAGAAATCCTGGTTGAGATTGAAATGACTGAACAAATGAACAATGAAACAGCACTGCAAGTTAGTGAAAGAAATAGGTTTGATTATGCTTTACTGGTAATGGGGACATACGTAAATGCCAACAAAATACTTTTTTGGTCAGTGTGTGTGCGTGCATGTGTGTGTGTGTTTAACCTTTATTTAACTAGGCAAGTCAGTTAAGAAGAAATTCTTATTTACAATGGCAGCCTGGACGACGCTGGACCAATTGTGCGCAGCCCTATGGGACTCCCAATGACTGCCAGATGTGATACAGCCTGGATTCGAACCAGGGACTGTAGTGACGCCTCTTGCACTGAGATACAATGCCTTAGACCACTGCGTCCGTGTGTGTGTTAACTATTTAGCTATACTAGAATGCTTAAAAGGTCACTAAAATGTTAAATATCGGTAATCTGGGATTTTTGACTATAATTGTATAACTTCATGAGCTGGATTTGCCTATATTTGCAATTCGTTTTTTAATTTGTGTTCGTTAACATTTAGCTAAAAGCATTCATGAGAATTCACTATTACTTGTCCTAAATATTTTTATAATTTTGGTAATAGACGCCCAAAGGGCTTTTTTTGTGTTTTTAGCCCATGACAGTAATATGAAAATCCTGGGTTGGCAGTATGAAAATCTCGGTACCACCCAAGCCTAGACTACAGTACTGTAGTCCAACTCAGACCCAAGGTCAAGTCAGAGCCAATAAGCTATGTGTTCATAATAATATAAAAGGCCTTTTAATAGAGAGGTAGAGGCTATAACATCAATTATCCTAGGAATTATATTCAGCCTAATACTAATTATGATCGCGTCATTGAGGAACTCCCCAGGGGATAAATATTCCTCACCAATCCCCACAGGCCCCAGAGTTCTTCTATAGAGATACAGGACTCTGTGTATGAAACTAGGGATGTACCATACATGCATATGGTGTGGAACGGGTGATACTCCTGGTGAGATGTCTTCATTCTTTGTGAAGATATCCTAGCAGTTAAGAGTGTTGGGCCAGTGACCGAAAGGTCTCTGGTTTGAATCTACTAGGTTAAAAATCTGCTAATGTGCCCTTGAGCAAGGCCCTTAACCCTAGTTGCTCCAGTAAGTCACTCTGAAGAATAGCTAAATGAGTAATATATATATGTAGACCTACTGCAGCATCCAGCCCAGTGTGTCTTCTGTAGACCTACAGCATCCTCCCTCCCTCCCTCCCTCCCAACCCAGAAACCATGTTTCCCACATCTTCATCTTCCCTACCCCTCTACCTGAAGAAAGCATGCCTCCTGCCCGCTCCCGTCACACCCAGAAAACTAGGTTGCTCATCACGTGTCCATCCCCTGAGTCTCTCCTTACATTCCCCCCAATCCCCCCGCCATCCCCCCACAACGACCAGAGAACCCACCCCTGTATCAACCCGGTCCCCTGTGACTCAAAGTAACAACATTTTAATTAAATATAATTGCTTTGTACAGTGCCTTGGGAAACTATTCAGACCCCGTGACTTTTTCCACATTTTATGTTACAGCCTTATTCTAAAATCGATTAAATAAAACAATTTCCTCAGCGATCTACACACAATACCCCATAATGACAAAGCGAGAAAAAAAAATTTGAATATGTTTGCAAATGTATTAAAAACAAAAAAAAACAGATACCTTATTTACACAAGTATTCAGACCCTTTGCTATGAGACTTGAAATTGAGCTCAGGTTGCACCATGTTTCCATTAAGATGTTTTTTCAATTTGATTGGAGTCCACCTGTCCACCTTTTTTAAACCTTTATCTAACTAGGCAAGTCAGTTAAGAACAAATTATTATTTACAATGACGGCCTACACCGGCCAAACCCGGACGATGCTGGACTAATTGTGCGCCGCCCTATGGGACTCCCAATAACAGCCGGTTATGATACAGCCTGGATTCTAACCAGGTTGTCTGGTAGTGACTCCTCAAGCACCGAGATGCAGTGCCTTAGACAGCTGCGCCACTCGGGAGCCCAATATATAAGGTCCCACAGTTGACAGTGCATGTCAGAGCAAAAACCAAGCCAGAGCAAAAACCAAGCCACGATGTCAGAGGAATTGTCCGTAGAGCTCCGAGACAGGATTGTGTCGAGGCACAGATCTGGGGAAGGGTACCAAAAAACGTATGCATCATTGAAGGTCCCAAGGACGCAGTGGCCTCCATCATTCTTAAATGGAAGACGTTTGGAACACTGAGACTCTTCCTAGAGCTGATTTATTTAGCAGCAGTGCTACCTGCTGGAAGTAAGCTTCTCTTATTTGATTGAGAGATTCAATCATCATTAAGTAACATAATGGTTGGGGACACTGAATATTTACATTCATGCTCTTTGAAATATTTTTTAACAACTTTTTCCCAAAATTGTTTAACTGCAGGGCACTCCCACATAGGGCTGTGGCGGTGATTGTCAAGCAAATATCTGTCGGTTTCATGGTAATTGACCGTTAATTAACATAAACACATAGCCTACAAGCCATTTTAAAAAGTCTAATAAATCCATGACATATAGCCTACACCTTCACTGGGGCTGCTGGGGCTGCTGCTGGTGGGTTGATGGTGAGCTGGGGCTGCTTCTGGTGGGTTGATGGTGAGCTGGGGCTGTTTCTGGTGGGTTGATGGTGAGCTGGGGCTGCTTCTGGTGGGTTGATGGTGAGCTGGGGCTGCTGCTGGTTTGTTGATGGTGAGCTGGGGCTGTTTCTGGTGGGTTGATGGTGAGCTGGGGCTGCTTCTGGTGGGTTGATGGTGAGCTGGGGCTGCTTCTGGTGGGTTGATGGTGAGCTGGGGCTGTTTCTGGTGGGTTGATGGTGAGCTGGGGCTGCTTCTGGTGGGTTGATGGTGAGCTGGGGCTGCTGCTGGTTTGTTGATGGTGAGCTGGGGCTGTTTCTGGTGGGTTGATGGTGAGCTGGGGCTGCTTCTGGTGGGTTGATGGTGAGCTGGGGCTGTTTCTGGTGGGTTGATGGTGAGCTGGGGCTGCTTCTGGTGGGTTGATGGTGAGCTGGGGCTGCTTCTGGTGGGTTGATGGTGAGCTGGGGCTGCTGCTGGTGGGTTGATGGTGATGATTCCCAGATGCCTCCTGTGAAGTTATTTACTTTGTGATGACAGTGTCCCTTTTGACCTATTACAGCTTTTAGATGGTGACATCATACTGGGAGTCTCTAAAAGATTACATGCTATTGCTTTATATCATGCAATATAGTGCTGTAAATAGTGCTGCAGTGTCACTATAGTAGAGACATGGAGAGGAGGATGAAGAGACATGGGGTGGGGGGGTGAGCGAGAAGCAGTGAGAGCAAGGTATTGACGTTTTGGTTTCCATAACAAGAGCCTACCTTGCAGTACTGAATGCATAGCACAGTGCTGGTCACAGTGCTGATCACATAGCACAGTGCTGGTCCTTCTCTTTAAGTCAAATAGGTAGTTAGTGGCTGGTCCCTGCTGTGCAGCTGAGCTGAGAAAGCTTTAATCTGTCTCTTAAATGAGCAGGGACATGTAGACACCTCCCTCCCATGGGGCCACCTGGTGAGGCTGCTTCTCCATGGGCCATTGCTAGAGACGCCCAGCCCATACCGCAGCTGATTACACATGGGAGGCCCAGGGAGAAAAATAACATTTTCCTGATTTACAATATAAAAATAGCCAAGTGCTGCATGGCTGTGTGGAAATTACTCACCATAGGGGACTTGGGGAATCTACCTCACGAGACTAGCTACCTCCACAGATTCACGCCTTGTTTTTTTTAGCATAGAGCCATGTAGTGTGTGTGTGTGTGTGTGTTTTATGTTTGTGTGTGTCATATTCTAATTCCTTCTCCTCTCCAATCATACTGAGCCTGTCATGGAGTCCTGCAGTATGTGAATAACTTCTTTCCTTTGATCAATCCCACTGTTCCTAGGCCGTCGTTGAAGACAATAATTTGTTCTTAACTGACTTGCCTAGTTAAATAAAGGTAAAATAAAAATGCAACATGAAGGGGCAGATCGCCCAGCGCACATACAGTTGTGAACACCACTCTCTGGTGCTAATGTGCGTCTTAGTATTTGGTGATCTATAGGGTGCTATAAAGTTGAGGACATAAGGTTGGTACATTTCACATCTTCTCCATACGGAATGCTCTGGGGATATGGAATAAAGATATGACGTCCTCTGACTACTTCCAGCTGTGACCTGTGAATCAAATCGAATTGTATTTGTCGCATGCACCGAATACAACAGGCGTAGACTTTACTGTGAAATGCTTACTTACGAGCCCCCACCCAACAACGCACAGTTAAAAAGTAAGAAAGAGAAAAAAAAAAGGAAATGGTAACAATAAAATAACAATAATTTGTCCAAGTAAGGGCTCCCAGTCCTCTCCTCTGGATGACTTGAAAGAGGATGCACACACACGTCATGAAACTCTCACCTACTCTCAGGCAATTTCTGGGATAAGCCCTAGCCCAGAGTGACTACCTCAAATTGAGTGAATACCGGAAGAGGATATCGTTTGTTTGTGTGTGGGGTCAAATTCTCTCTTTCTCTCTTGCTTCCTTTCTTTGTTATCTTGCTCTCACTGGAGTGTGACATTTCAAATGTCTGCCTTGCCTTGGTGAGTTTATATCTGTTTTCAGTTCCAGGTGAATGAGTGTATTTGCACCTGTTGGAGAACTGTTTGCAGTGTGTGGTGGTACATTTTATCATGGTGATGGGAGTTTTGAGGGAGTTGAAAGAGCCCACATGTCTTAACCAGGGGATGGAGGCTGATAGGCTGGTGCTGTAGCTGCTGAAGAGTCATTGATCAAACCCGGCCACATGATTGAATTAGAGGCCCTGCCTTTACAGGGAAATCAGCCGAATTATTAATATCCCCTCCAGGCCAGCACAGGAGAGGAGGAAGGGGGAAAGAAGAGAGAGAGGAGCGGGGCAATGAAATGACAGGGGAGAGCTCGTCAGTTTAGCAGTTTCCCTGGCTGACTGCAGCTCACTGTGTGTGTGTGTGTGTGTGTGTGTGGCACTGTCTTTAATAAATTGGAAGTATCTAAATAGCTACTATCCTCCACCTGTATGTTGTGACAGTTTGTAACAGTTTGTCCATGCACTTAAAAACATGTGCTTGGTGGGTTTTTCTTGAATTACAGTGGTATTTGCGGCCCTGGACTTTGCAACCATGAAAAACACTTTAAAATGACATAGTCACACATCATACATGTTTTAGTTCATATTGATCCGTTTATCAATGATAAAACAATGCAAGTCCTTTATTTGCAAAACTTTGTTTATGCAATCTTTAAAGTACTTAAGGTAAGCAAATTAGAGATCTGTTATTTTGAATGCTAGAAAGTGAACAAAAGTATTAAATATAATGCATAGATCAATAAAAAAAAGGCTATTAAAATACTTTCTTTTTTGTTACTTGTGTCATGTATGTCCCTCAGTTTTATGTCATTGTGTTACTGGCTTGAAAATCACTCACTACAAAGATATAGATTAGAGTTGGGTATGTTGAGCCATTTTATACATTTAGCATCATTACATCAAGGGAAATAGTATTCTTTATAACAAAGATATCAACACATATTTCAGCAATTTGTTTATTCCTGGAAATAATCAGAATTCATGTAAACATGTTTTAAAGCATGGCTTGTCCCCCCCAAAAAATTGGTGTCTTGGCACAACTTACAGGGTAAGTTGAGCTGCCTTGGGATAAGTGGGTGATGGTGCTGGTTGGTCGAAGTTTAATTCATGGAATGGGGGTGTGGTACAGTATATTGTATATCTTAAATGGATCTTATTCCAAAGGAGCATAGGGGGTTTCGTGTGTGTGGGTCAGTCACCAGATCTCAACTCAATTGAACACTTATGGGAGATTCTGGAGCGGCGTCCGAGACAGCATTTTCCACCACAATCAACAAAACACCTGATGGAATTTCTCATGGAAGAATAGTATTGCATCCCTCCAATAGAGTTCCAGACACTTGTAGAATCTATACCAAGGCACATTGAAACTGTTCTGGCGGCTCGTGGTGGCCCAGCGCCGTATTAAGACACTTTGTTGGTGTTTGCTTTATTTTGGCAGTTATATCAAATCAAAATCCAATTTTATTAGTCACATGCGCCGAATACAACAGGTGTAATTATTATCTTTGTTAAATAACATTAAACATTAAATAACATTAAAATGTGGCACTTAATGGCACTTAATTCATTGGTCATATGGCGAATACAGCCATTAGCCATGACCATAGTGAGTAACTCTCCATCTCCTCGGTCCTCATGCCATTCATGGCCACCATGGTGACGGCTACCAGGAAGTAGAGGCATGTAGTACAGTCATCGTCCATGGTGACAGTTGCTAGGCCTTACAGTGAAATACTTACTTACGAGCCCCTAACCAACAGTGCAGTTTAAAAAGAGTTATTAAAGTGACTATGCATAGATGACAACAGAGGGTGGCAGGGGTGTGGAGAGGGTGGGGGCGCAATGCAAATAGTCTGGGTAGCCATTTGACTAGATGTTCAGGAGTCTTATGGCTTGGGGATAGAAGCTGTTTTGAAGCCTCTTGGACCTAGACTTGGTGCTCCGGTACCGCTTGCCGTGCTGTAGCAGAGAGAACCGTCTATGACTAGGGTGGCTGGAGCCTTTGGCAATTGTTATGGCCTTCCTCTAACACCGCCTGGTATAGAGGTCCTGGATGGCAGGAAGCTTGGCCCCAGTGATGTACTGGGCCGTTCGCACTACCCTCTGTAGTGCCTTGCGGTCGGATGCCGAGCAGTTGCCATACCAGGCAGTGATGCAACCGGTCCGGATGCTCTCGATGTTCCAGCTGTAGAAACTTTTGAGGATCTGAGGACCCATGCCAAATCTTTTCAGTTTCCTGAGGGGAAATAGGTTTTGTTGTGCCCGCTTCACGACTGTCTTGGTGTGCTTGGACCATGTTAGTTTGTTGGTGAAGTGGACACCAAGGAACTTGAAGCTCTCAGCCTACTCCACTGCAACTGCCTGAGTTACACCAGGAACGCACAATCCCTTTATCAGTGCTCACACTGTCCGCAATAGGCTAAAAGAGGCTGGACTGAGGGCTTGTAGGCCTGTTGTAATGCAGGTCCTCACCAGACATCACTGGCAACAATGTCGCCTATGGGCACAAACCCACCATCGCTGGACCAGACAGGACTGGCAAAAAGTGTTCTTCACTGACGAGTCGTGGTTTTGTCTCACCGGGGGTGATGGTCAGATTCGCGTCTATCGTCGAATGAGTGTTACACCAAAGCCTGTGCTCTGGAGCGGGATCGATTTGGAGGTGGAGGGTCCATCATGGTCTGGGGCGTTGTGTCACGGCATCATAGGACTGAGCTTGTTGTCAATGCAGGCAATCTCAACGCTGTGTGTTACAGGGAAGACGTTCTCCTCCCTCATGTGGTACCCTTCCTGCAGGCTCATCCTGACATGACCCTCCAGCATGACAATGCCACTAGCCATACTGCTCGTTCTGTGTGTGATTTCCTGCAAGACCGGTATGTCAGTGTTCTGCCATGGCCAGCGAAGAGCCCGGATCTCAATCCCATTGAGCACGTCTGGGACCTGTTGGATCGGAGGGTGAGAGCTAGGGCCATACCCCCAGAAATGTCTGGGATCTTGCAGGTGCCTTGCTGGAAGAGTGGGGTAACATCTCACAGCAAGAACTGGCAAATCTGGTGCAGTCCATGAGGAGGAGATGCACTGCAGTACTTAATGTAGCTGGTGGCCACACCAGATACTGACTGTTACTTTTTTTAATAAAACGTGACAGAATGACCGACCCACAAAATGGAGACAGTGGGAAAGTCTGAGGTGGCGACAATCATAGAGACAGACCAGCATCACAAGAACTGTCTCTCCAGACTCGGCAGCGCCATGGACAGCATGCTGGCAACCATCCTGTGCTTGGAGAGGAATGTGCAGTCTCTCCAGTCTCCAGCACCGGTTCCGGCACCAGCCCCCACACAACCACTACCTGCCTCCGTCCCATCTGAGCCGGTCTGCGGAATACCCCTGCGCTTTGACTGCGCGCCAGCGAGATGCAAGGGATTCCTTCTGCAATGCAATCTGTACCTCCAGGAGAGACAGGGTTGCCATCGTCATCTCCGAGGTCAAGTCCTACGAACGCTTCACTCTCCTCTTCCTCTCTGTGTTTTATCATCCTGTGGAGGAGGGTGAGTGTCTACTCTGACTACACCAGGGATCTAGCACCGCCTCAGAGTTTGCCCTGGAGTTCCGGACTATCGCAGCCTCCACCGGATGGAACGAGTCGGCTCTGATCACCGTGTTCCGCAGCGGACTGCGGGAGGAGGTACAGCTGGAGTTAACCTGCCGTGATGACAACCTGTCAGCGCAGTCAGATCATGGCCCATCTATAACTCCGGAATGAGATGTTGGGATGTGCCAGCACGGGAGCCGTGGTGAAGCGTGCCTTCATTGTCTCAAACACCCTCTCCACCATCCAACGAAGCCGCTGGGGACCTCCTCACAGCAGGGAGGTAAGAGGCGCAACCACCGTGCTGAAGCCCCAGATGAATCTCCGGAAATAGTTGGCGAACCCCAGGAATCGCTGAATAGATGGGCCACTCCCTTCGTGGATATGAGGTAACCCAAAAAGGACACAGTCCGCTGGAAAAACAAAAGTTTCTCATGTTTGACATATAGATCATGCTCCAACAGTCTTCCCAGCACAGACTTGATGAACGAGAAATGCTGGGCGCGGGAGATGATGATGATAAAATAATGTATATGTGAAAGATAATGATAAAATAATTCCACTCTGAAACCTTACAACTGTATGAAATTGATTAGAATCATAAAATTATAATCTGATGACGTGTATAGTTTTAGTCAGAGTTTTCTTCTTTAGGTCCTGGATTTCAGTTTTGTAGTAGTTTGTCTTTGCTTATATAAAATAATAAATTTATATAGATTTTTTTTTTTAAATACCCTGCTGTTAGCTTTTTGCACTGCAAATTTAATTATTGACTTAAATATTTTCCTGGTTTTAGGTTTAATGTGAAACAACACTTTTTATTCTGCTCGTTTTACCTGTAATCTGTACCTCTCCTGTATCAGTATTCCTCCTCGTACTCTTCCCTTCATCTTGACCATGCTTCTCACGGGGGCCGTTGATAACAGAAGTTTGACTAATACATTAAAGCTGGGAATTAGAAAGTGTCACTCTGCATGCATATGCAAGTGTTTCTCCTACTTCTGGGCAGAAAAATGACTGCAGGTTTATGTAAATCTGGGCTTTGAGGATCTGGCAACAATATTTGTACACTATTTTTATGGATGGAAATTTGCACAGTCAAGGGCCCCTTTTTGTCTGTCTCACCTGAATGTGGACTTATTTACTTTCTTGTAAAGAATGTGAAATATCTGAGGGCAAACTCTCCCCCCTCCTTCGTTTGAGAAAGCAGATCCATCTTTCTCTGGCAGTTTGCGGACCTTCCAGTGTTTGCTTCCTGACAATCGATACACATGCATATTTCATCCTTTGGGTTAAGAGCAGAATCTTTTCCCCCTGCTGTGCCTTTTGATTTCTGCTCCTCTATCACCCCACTGGGAAAATGGTGTGGATGTCTGCGGTCCCACGGTTAATCACTCCACCAAGTAGCGATGTAATACTGTTTCAACTGAAGGCCTTTCTCTGGGTAATCACACCAGACTCTGGTGCTGAGCCATTTCTGACTCTGAGAAACAGTACTGTAGTACGTTAGCTGGCTAGCATTAATATGACCCCATTAACAGTTACATTCTAGTCTTTCTCAGGGCAGTCTTTGTGTCCACAGGAACAGCGGTTTTGTTCGTAATTGAATTTCATTTGGTAAACGTGTCTGAATTCTCAATGGTAACACTACAGACAGGGCATTAAAGCAGCAGCCTACTGTTTGCTGTCTACTTCAAAACAGATTACAATAGGGCTGGACACATGATATTGTGAACCACTGTCTACTATGCCAATAACCTCTGCCCTATGAGAGGCCAGTGAAAATGTTAAGAGTGTCCTACACTGAGTCCTCTCAGTGGGTTGACTTCCCTGGAGCAGCCCTGTACATCTGTGCCCACATTAGACTGCTGTGTGTCAGTCGCCTCCTCAGCGAAGGGGAGAGCGAGGGAGAACAGGGGAATGAGGGACGTGTCTCAATGTGACCGCAGTGGTTTGAACAGAGCTGCTTTAATAAAGTCCCACCCAGACGCCTCCTTTCCCTCCCTCATATCCTCCCTCTTTCCTCTTCTCTCCTGTCCTTCCTTCCCTTTCTTCCACTCTCCTCTCCTCCACCTCTCCCCCTCACTTATTTCCTCAGCTCCGGCACTCCTCTCTTCTCCCCCACTCCTCCCCCGTCAGTACAGTAATTAGCTCTGGGGCTCAGAAAGAAGGACGGAACAGATGAGCCCTGATGCAGGGAGCCGAGGGGATTGCTGGTCAGGTGGTCTAACTCCTCTGATGGCTCTGAGGAAGTTCAGGAGGAGTTTACTGTAAATGTCGCTATCTGCACTCTTAGCGCCTCTGCAACCTTTCAGATGCTCCATCTATCCCAGGCATCCAAAAGAGAAGCTAATAGGAGGGCTGACAGCTCTGGCTCAACACAGAGTACAATTACAGCCAGAGCCAGGTACCAATCAGGCTACCCTCTATCACCTCACTCACACCCTCCCTCCATTTGTCTCTCGGTCATCTATCCTTGGCATCTGCACCACTATATCCCCCTGCTCTCTCTGCATCTAGTGAAGTGGTGTATAGAGAGATTTGCTGACACTGTGTTTGTGAAGTGTGTGTTTGCGTGAGATGAATATATATTTTGGAGATGAAGATTAGGTGTCTAATCTCTTTCTCCGTCTCTCACACACACACGTTCTCGCTCTCACACATATTTTCTGTTCTTTCCTTCACTCTCACTCTCCCTCTCTCTCTGTTCTCCCTCCCATGCTCTGCTACGTAGGTCAGATGAAGGTGTCAGGTTAGATGGGATCAATAGGGGACTTGTCAGGACTAGTGAGTGGGTAGAGAAAGCGCTTTCAGTATTTCTAATCAATACCATAATCACTTCTCCTACCTACAAAGGCCCCCAAGGCCCCGATCAATTGTTTACTCAGTATTACTTTCATCTCCTGTTGATCCACAGGACAAGTGACATGACTGTTTAAGTGTGTACAGTTGAAGTCGGACGTTTACATACACCTTAGCCAAATACATTTAAACTCAGTTTTTCACAATTCCTGACATTTAATCCTAGTAAAAATTCTCTGTCTCAGTTAGGATCACCACTTTATTTTAAGAATGTGAAATGTCAGAATAATAGTAGAGAGAATTATTTGTTTCAGCTTTTATTTCTTTCATCACATTCCTAGTGGGTCAGATGTTTACATATACTCAATTAATATTTGGTATCGTTGCCTTCAAATTGTTTAACTTGGGTAGCCTTCCACAAGCTTCCCACAATAAGTTGGGTGAATTTTGGCTCATTCCTCCTGACAGAGCTGGTGTAACTGAGTCAGGTTTGTAGGCCTCCTTGCTCGAACACGCTTTTTCAGTTCTGCCCACAAATGTTCTATAGGATTGAGGTCAGGGCTTTGTTGTGGCCACTCCAATACCTTGACTTTGTTGTCTGTAAGCCATCTTTAAGCCATCTTGCCACAACTTTGGAAGTATGCTTGGGTTCATTGTCCATTTGGAAGACCCATTTGCGACCAAGCTTTAACTTCCTGACTGATGTCTTGAGATGTTGCCAATATATCCACATAATTTTCATCCCTCATGATGCCATCTATTTTGTGAAGTGCACCAGTCCCTCCTGCAGCAAAACATGATGCTGCCACCCCCGTGCTTCACAGTTGGGATTGTGTTCTTCGGCTTGCAAGCCTCCCCCTTTTTCCTCCAAACATAACGATGGTGAGTATGGCCAAACATTTCTATTTTTGTTTTATCAGACCAGAGGACATTTCTCCAAAGAGTACGATCTTTGTCCCCATGTGCAGTTGCAAACCGTAGTCTGACTTTTTTATGGCGGTTTTGGAGCAGTGGCTTCTTCCTTGCTGAGCGGCCTTTCAGGTTATGTCGATATAGGACTCGTTTTACTGTGGATATATATACATTTGTACATGTTTCCTCCAGCATCTTCACAATGTCCTTTGCTGTTGTTCTGAGATTGATTTGCACTTTTCACACCAAAGTATGTTCATCTCTAGGAGACCGACTGCGTCTCCTTCCTGAGCAGTATGACGGCTGCGTGGTACCATGGTGTTTATACTTGCTTACTATTGTTTGTACAGATGAACGTTTTACCTTCAGACGTTTGGAAATTGCTCCCAAGGATGAACCAGACTTGTGGAGGTCCACCATTTTTTTTTCTGAGGTCTTGGCTGATTTATTTTGATTTTCCCATGATGTCAAGCAAAGAGGCACTGAGTTTGAAGGTTGGCCTTGAAATACATCCACAGGTACACCTCCAATTGACACAAATGATGTCAATTAGCCTATCAGAAGCTTCTAAAGACATAATTTTCTGGAATTTTCCAAGCTGTTTATTGGCACAGGCAACTTAGTGTATATAAACTTCTGACCCACTGGAATTCTGATATAGTTAATTATAAGTGAAATAATCTGTCTGTAAACAATTGTTGGAAACATTTCTTGTGTCATGCACAAAGTAGATGTCCTAAACGACTTGCCAAAACTATAGTTTGTTTAACAAGAAATGTGTAAAGTGGTTGAAAACAAGTTTTAATGACTCCAACCTAAGTGTATGTATACTTTCGACTTCAACTGTATGTACAGTATGTATGTATGTACTGTATGTGACATTTGTGTGTCAATTTTATTTGTCACATGCACCGAATACAATGGGTGTAGACTTAACCGTGAAATGCTCACTTACTCGCCCTGCCTAACGATGCAGAGTTTCACCTTTTTTTTATAACATTATCTTAAGGATTAAAATACACAAAAACGTAGCTATATACAGGGAGTACCAGTACCAGATCAATGTGCAGGTATTTGAGGTAGATACAGTGCCTTCAGAAAATATTCACACCCCTTGACTTTGCCCACATTTTGTTGTATTACAAATTGGGATTAAAATGATTAATGGAAAATAAAACTGAGTGTACAAAACATTAAGGACACCTGCTCTTTCCTTGACATAGACTGACCAGGTGAATCCAGGTGAAAGCTATGATCCCTTATTGCTGTCAAATCCACTTCAATCAGTGTAGATGAATGGGAGGAGACAGGTCACAGGAGGACTTTTAAGCCTTGAGACAATTGAGACGTGGAGATATGGATTGTGTATGTGTGCCATTCAGAGTGTGAATAGTCAAGACAACATATTTAAGTGCCTTTGATCGGGGTATGGTAGTAGGTGTCAGACGCACTGGTTTTGTCAAGAACTGTAACGCTCAACAGTTTCCCATGTGTATCAAGAAAGGTCCACCACTCAAGGGACATCCAGCCAACTTGATTCAACTGTGGGATGCATTGCGGTAAACATGGGCCAGCTTCCCTTTGGAACGCTTTCGACACCTTGTAGAGTCAATGCCCCGAAGAATTGATGCTGTTCTGAGTGCAAAACAGGGGGAGCTCCCAGCTCCAAGTGTCTGCTGGAAAGCAAACAACCAGGTTTTCCTCTAGAATTTTGCCTGTGCTTAGCTCTATTCCGTTTAGTTGTATCCCCTAAAAAAACGCCCTAAGCATACCCATAACATGCAAGCCTACCCTATCATGTTTTAAGGTATGGCCCAGGTGCAGACAGTGTTGAAGAAACAAAAGTTTATTATGTAACAGGGGCAGGCAAATGACAGGTCAGGTCAGGCAGAGGTTGGTAATCCAGAGAGGGTGTAAGGCACCGGAACAGCAGGCGGGCTCAGGGTCAGGTCAGGCAGAGGTCGGTGATCCAGAGTAGTGGGGCAAAGGTACAGGACGACAGGCAGGGTCAGGGCAGGCAGAACGGTCAGAACCCGGGGAACTAGAAAACAGGAGCAAGGGAACAGGCAGGAGCAGGGAAACAAAACACTGGTAGGTTCTACGAACAAAACAAACTGGCAACAAACAGAAAATACAGGTATAAATACACGGGATAATGGGGAAGATGGGCGACACCTGGAGGGGGGTGAAGACAAGCACAAAGACAGGGGAAACAGATCAGGGCATGACATACCCATAACACTGGGTGTATTAATACACCATCCAAAGTGTAAAATTAGTAACTGCACCATACTCAATGGGATATTTAATGTAAACTTTTCTTACCACTATACCAATAGGTGTAATTTGCAAACCACAGGAAAACCTACATGGTCTTTGTGGTTGAACCTGTGCTTAAAATTTGTTGCTCGACTTTGGGAACTGTTTGTATGTGTGGAGTACAGAGACGGGGTAGTCATTTAAAAATAATTTTAAACACTTATTGCATACAGGTAGTTCATGCAACTTATGTGACTTCTTAAGCACATTTTTACTTCTAAACGAATTTATGCTTGCCATAACAAAAGGATTGAACACTTATTGACTCAATACATTTCAGCTTTTCATTGAGTTAATTTGTAAACATTTATAACAACTTAATTCCACTTTGGCATTATGGGCTATTGTGTGTAGATCAGTGACACAAAATCGAAATGTAATCTATTTTAAATTCAGGCTGTAACACAACAAAATGTGGAAAAAGCCTAAAGGTGTGAATACTTTCTGAAGGCACTGTATGTACATGGCAGGGTAAATTGACAAGGCATCAAGATAGATAATAATACAAGAAAAATAAAGAACGGAGTAGCAGCAGCATATGATACGTGTGTATTTATGTGTGCGTATGTAGTGTATAGACACTTCAACTGGCGTACTCAACTGGCAGCTTCATTAAATAGAACCCGCAAAACCCCAGTCTCAACGTCAACAGTGAAGAAGTGACTCCGGGATGCTGGCCTTCTAGACAGAGTTGCAAAAAAAAAGCCATATCTCAGACTGGCCAATAAAAATAAAAGATTAAGATGGGCAAAAGAACACAGACACTGGACAGAGGAACTCTGCCTAGAAGGCCAGGATCCCGGAGTCACAATTTAACTGTTGACGTTGAGAATGATGTTTTGCGGGTACTATTTAATGAAGCTGCCAGTTGAGGACTTGTGCGGCGCCTGTTTCTCAAACTAGACACTCTAATGTACTTGTACTCTTGCTCAGTTGTGCACCGGGGCCTCCCACTCCTCTTTCTATTCTGATTAGAGACAGTTTGCGCTGTTCTGTGGAGGGAGTAGTGCACAGCGTTGTACCAGATCTTCAGTTTCTTGGCAATTTCTTGCATGGAATAGCCTTCATTTCTCAGAACAAGAATAGACTGACGAGTTTCAGAAGAAAGTCTTTGTTTCTGGCCATTTTGAGCCTTTAATTGAACCCACAAATGCTCCAGACACTCAACTATTAGCTAACATAATGTGCCATTGGAACACAGGAGTGACGGTTGATGATAATGGGCCTCTGTACACTTCAACTATGACAGACAAAATGAGGAAAAAAGATCCAGAAAATCACATTGTAGGATTTTTTATGAATTTATTTGCAAATTTTGGTCACCTACAAACAAGCAAGATTTCTGGCTTTCACAGACCTGTAACTTCTTCTTTAAGAGGCTCCTCTGTCCTCCACTCGTTACCTGTATTAATGGCACCTGTTTGAACTTGTTATCAGTATAAAAGACACCTTTCCACAACCTCAAACAGTCACACTCCAAACTCCACTATGGCCAAGACCAAAGAGTTGTCAAAGGACACCAGAAACAAAATTGTAGACCTGCACCAGGCTGGGAAGACTGAATCTACAATAGGTAAGCAGCTTGGTTTGAAGAAATCAACTGTGGGAGCAATTATTAGGAAATGGAAGACATACAAGACCACTGATAATCTCCCTCGATCTGGGGCTCCACGCAAGATCTCACCCCATGGGGTCAAAATGATCACAAGAACTGTGAGCAAAAATCCCAGAACCACATGGGGGACCTAGTGATGACCTGCAGAGAGCTGGGACCAAAGTAACAAAGCCTACCATCAGTAACACACTACGCCACCAGGGACTCAAATCCTGAAGTGCCAGACGTGTTCCCTGCTTAAGCCAGTACATGCCCAGGCCCATCTGAAGTTTGCTAGAGAGCATTTGGATGATCCAGAAGAAGATTGGGAGAATGTCATATGGTCAAATGAACCAAAATATAACTTTTTGGTAAAAACTCAACTTGTCGTGTTTGGAGGACAAAGAATGCTGAGTTGCATCCAAAGAACACCATATCTACTGTGAAGCATGGGGTGGAAACATCATGCTTTGGGGCTGTTTTTCTGCAAAGGCACCAGGACGACTGATCCGTGTAAAGGAAAGAATGGATGGGGCCATGTATCGTGAGATTTTGAGTGAAAATCTCCTTCCATCAGCAAGGGCATTGAAGATGAAACGTGGCTGGGTCTTTCAGCATGACAATGATCCCAAACACACCGCCCGGGCAACAATGGAGTGGCTTCGTAAGAAGCATTTCAAGGTCCTGGAGTGGCCTAGCCAGTCTCCAGATCTCAACCCCATAGAAAATCTTTGGAGGGAGTTGAAAGTCCGTGTTGCCCAGCAACAGCCCCAAAACATCACTGCTCTAGAGGAGATCTGCATGGAGGAATGGGCCAAAATACCAGCAACAGTGTGTGAAAACCTTGTGAAGACTTCCAGAAAACGTTTGACCTCTGTCATTGCCAACAAAGGGTATATAACAAAGTATTGAGATAAACTTTTGTTATTGACCAAATACTTATTTTCCACCATAATATGCAAATAAATTCATTAAAAATCATACAATGTGATTTTCTGAATTTTTTTTCTAATTTTGTCTGTCATAGTTGAAGTGTACCTATGATGAAAATTACAGGCCTCTCATCTTTTTAAGTGGGAGAACTTGCACAATTGGTGGCTGACTAAATACTTTTTTGCCCCACTGTATGTGTGTATCTTCTGAGTGTGCATAGAGTTGGTGAAAGATGGGGTCAGAGCAGATAGTCCAGGTAACCATTGATAACTATTTAGCAGTCTTATGGCTTGGGGGTAGAATATGTCTCTGAGCCTGTGTAGTCCGAGAGCTGATGCTCCGGTACCATTTGCCGGATGGTGGCGGAGTAAACAGTCTTTGGCTTGGGTGGCTGGAGTCTGGCAATTTTCGGGCCTTCTTCGGACACCGCCTGATGTAGAGGTCCTGGATGGCAGGGAGCTTGGACCCAGTGAAGTACTGGGCTGTCCACACCACCCTCTGTAGCGCTTTGCGGTTGAGTGCGCTGCATTTGCCATACCAAGCAGTGATGCAGTCAGTCAAGATGCTCTCGATGTACTGTAGCAGCCGTAGAAAATTTTGAGGATCATGTCAAATCTTTTCAGCCTCCTAAGAGGTGCTGTTGTGCTCTCTTCACGACTGTGTGGGTGTGTGGACCATCATAACCCTATCAGTCCCGAGACCCGAGCAAAAATCAGCATTTATCTGGATGCCTTATGTTCAATCTCACAGTTAACTATTTAACAATGTTAAATAGGGCTACAAGAAGAACAATTTGATATAAATAGTTTAATTCATGAGTTTTATTTACAAATGTACACTTTTAAAAAAGGTCCACCAAAGCAAAAACCTGATAATAATCTATTTATATGAATGCTGTAAATACAGAAATTGTTTTTCCAACTAGGCAGTAACAACTGTGTAGTGTTTGGAGTTTGTGACAGCAGCTATGTTAGCTTGGGGCGGCAGGGTAGCCTAGTGATTAGAGCGTTGGACTAGTAACTGGAAGGTTGCAAGTTCAAATCCCCGAGCTGACAAGGTACAAATCTGTCATTCTGCCCCTGAACCGGCAGTTAACCCACTGTTACTAGGCTGTCATTTAAAATAAGAATTTGTTCTTAACTGACTTGCCTAGTTAAATAAAGGTAAAATAAATAAAAAAATTATACAGTATAATAATACATTTAATTTGAGAAGCAGGTGCTGTGGGGGTATGTGCTACGCCATTGCTTCTAACTATAAGTAATCTAAGATGTGTCAGATAAATTATGTCCATTTCAGGGCCCCAGCTATACTTTTGTCTAGATGTTAAGATCAAGCTTCTTGGTTACAGCAGAGACATTCAACCCCCTCCTGGATCAAGATCCCTGTTGCCTTAATTGTTTTGTGCGTCAAAAATAGTGCCCCTTGTGTGCACATTCAGTAATACCGTATACCCTGGTATGGTACATAAACGGTATGACGGTTTGAGAATCTGGATAGCGTGACAGGCCCGTTTTAAAAGTTCTGAGTGATCCCCAGTCCACCTGGTCGTGCTGCTGCTCCAGTTTCAACTGTTCTGCCTGCGGCTATGGGACCCTGACCTGTCCACTGTATGTGCTACCTGTCCCAGACCTACTGTTTTCGAAGCTCTCTCTCTCTCTACCACACCTGCAGTCTCTAACTCTGAATGATCGGCTATGAAAAGCCAACTGACATTTACTCCTGGGGTGCTGACCTGTTGCACCCTCTACATCCACTGTGATTATTATTATTATATGACCCTGCTGGTCATCTATGAATGTTTGAACATCTTGGCCATGTACTGTTATAATCTCCACACCGTCACAGCCAAAAGAGGACAGGCCACCCCTCAGAGCCTGGTTCCTCTCTAGGTTTCTTCCTAGGTTCCTGCCTTTATAGAGAGTGTTTCCTAGCCACCGTGCTTCTGTTGCTTGCTGTTTGGGGATTTAGGCTGGGTTTCTGTATAGCACCCTGTAACATCGGCTGATGTAAAAAGGGCTTTATAAATACATTTGATTGATTGATTGAAATTTGATTGATGGAGCGGCTCTCAGATTATTAGGGAAAGCATTCCATAGGTGAGGGGCAAGGGAGCAGAAGGCTCGGTCCCCCATAGTTTGGAGATGTGTTTTGGGGACTTGAGGCAGTGGCTGTAGAGGAGAGTGTCAGGTGGCTCGCTATTGAGATGAGGTTGTAGACATAGGTGGGGCTCAATCCATTCAAGGCTTTAAATGCACGAGAATTTTGAAATCGATCCTGTACACCGAGTATACCAAACATTAGGAACACTTTCCTAATATTGAGAGCTTTGGTAGTGATTGGCTTGGAGGCCCCCAAACAGTGCATTGCTGTAGTTGATCGAAGAGAAATCGAAGGTGTGAATGAGTTTCTCTGCATTTGGCTGGGAGAGTGATGGTATGACCCGGGCAATGTTTTTTGAGATGGGGTCACAGTGGGGTCACAGCCAGGGTCGCCATTGTACAGCGCCCCTGGAGCAATTAGAGTTAAGTGCTTTGCTCAAGGGCACAGCAACAGATCATTTTTTCTCACCTTGCCTGATCTGGTATTTGAACTAGCAACCTTTCGGTTACTGGCCCATTGCTCTAACCTCCAGACAACCTATGGATTGGGGGGTGCTCTCTCCTCTCTCCTGTAGTCACATTCTGCTCGTTGGTCTTACTGACGTTGAGGGAGAGGTTGTCATGGCACCACACTAACACTAAGTCTCTGACCTCCCTGTAGGCTGTCTCATCGCCATCAGTGATCAGGCCTACCACAGTTGTGCCGTCAGCAAACTTGATGTTGGAGTCATGCGTAGGTGAACAGTGAGTACAGGAGATGACTAAGCTCACACCCTTGATGGGCCCCTGTGTTGAGGGTCAGCGTGGCGGAGGTGTTGTTGTCTATCCTCACCACCTGGGGCCGTCCTGTCAGGAAGTCCAGGATATTTTTACAGAGGGAGGTGTTAAGGCTCAAGGTCACCAGCTTGGTGATGAGCTTGGTGGGAACTATGTGGTTGAATGCTGAGCTGTAGTCTGTGGACAGCATATTTACATACACCGAGTGTACAAAACATTATGAACACCTTATTAATATTGAGTTGCACACCCTTTTGCCCTCAGAACAGCCTCAATGTGTTGTGGCATGGACTCTACAAGGTGTCTTGAGTGTTCCACAGGGATGCTGGCCCATGTTGACTACAATGCTTCCCACAGTTGTCAAGTTGGCTGGATGTCCTTTGGGTGGTCGATCATTCTTGATACACACGAGAGACTGTTGCAGTTCCTGACACACACACACCGGTGAGCCTGGCACCTGCTACCATATCTCTTTCAAAGGCATTACATCTTATGTCTTGCCCATTCATCCTCTGAATGGCACACACACACAATCCATGTCTCAATTGTCAAAAATCGTTCTTTAACCCGTCTCCTCCCCTTCAGCTACACTGATTGAATAGGACTTAACAAGTGACATATAAATGTCTCCATTGTGATGTGCTGCTCTTGTACAGATGACCCGCCCCTGTTAATTACCTCGTTAATGATTCATCCTTGTTAATGATGTTTGCCGTCTCTAGAGCAAAGAAATTAGCAAATATGACGGCGGGAGAGAAAAGAGAGGGGGAATGTAAAAAAATCTAACATGTAAGTGGGGGGGATTAGTGGGAGGGTTTCTGCTGGAAAGGAGAGCTCATCTTGTGCGGTAGAGGACATATTCTGAAAACTTTTAGCCCATCAGAAAGACTGGATTTCCCTGTGGAATGGCAATTCGGAGAGTCCCCATCTGTGAGCATAGCCAGCATAACTGTTTTGTACTGTAGCCTATTCACAGATTTGTCTGTATGTGACTTGAATTGTTTATGTATAGTCATCCTTTGTCCACTAATGCATCAACATATGAGTTTTTCCTCACAGCCTTACAGCCTCTACAGTGCAGACTGACCTTTGCTGACCTACACATTCGTGTACAGTGAAGGTATTCTTCCTGGTCTGTATACAAACACATCATATGCTATAGATGTGTCCACATACACATGCCCTCACCTTTATTTCAACCCATACAAACCTCTAAGCATTTACTCATGTACTCAATTGTAGAATAGGTGATAACACATGCTTGACATTGAATATAAATAAGACCTCAGTGATTTGTTTTTCCTCCAGACAACAGACAATGGTAGCATCACAGCATTTTGATCAAAGGAGAGTGAATCAAGCAGGTTTCTGATGTTAAATACAGTATCTTTGAATCAACTCTCAACTTAAGTTTGATAAACATGCAATACAAATCAGCAGAACAGTGAAAGCAAGTCTCAGCTGTTTTAAGTTAATAAGAAACGGTTTACCCTTTGATACTGCACTTATATTTTTTTTACACACAATGATAATTGAGCAAATATCTCATCTGCATGACAACATGGACTCAGGCAAAACTCACAGTAAACAAATCTATAGAATCACTCTACAATAAAGCCTTTAATTGCTTTTCAGCAGTCTGTCTTCAGTTCAATGGTAATCATTCTCACTCAAAATGTTCTTTGAATAAGTTTTGCTGTGGAGATAGCTGCTGTGCTCCTCTTGAGGTTATTAGCCTGCACTGCTGATGTCCAGGCAGCGCTCTGCCTGATCAATCATTGTTTTGCTGGCCACTTGACTCTGTTCCTTGATTGTTTATCTGCTGTTCTCTTTTACTCCTCAGACGTTCTGTTGTGTACTGATTTCAGATTGCATTTAGGAAACAATGATACTGTTGAGTCCTGGCATCAGTTTATTGATGTGCCTATCTTTACGTGTGGACCACAGATGTTGTTTTCCCAAATGTGGATCAAATCTAAATCTAAATTACGTTTTATTTGTCACATGCTTTGTAGACAACAGGTGTAGACTAACAGTGAAATGCTTACTTATGGGTCCATTTCCTACAATGCAGAGTTAATGATAAGATACAAATATAAATAGTGACGCAAGAAATAAATACACAGTGAATAACAAGTAGAAAATAACATGGCTATTTACAGGGAAAATGACCTTAAACATTTATAAAATGGTGGATAATTATTGTTCTTTGTCATAGCTTGCTACATATTTACTCTTTCTCATTGTCTCTCTTGTATCAGTGTGAAGATGGTGCTGCTGTGGACTGCTGGAGACATTTTCAAGACAACGTACTTTGTGATGAACCACAGCCCGTCCCAGTTCTGGGTGTGTGGGGCAGTCCAGATCCTCATAGACATTGCCATCCTGCTGCAGGTGCTCTTTTACGGCCAGGACATCAGGGTCAAACTGGGATGAACCCAGAACCTTATCATCCTCCAATACATCAATGCTCTTAATCAAAGACTTATACCTAAACGTGTGTGCCTTAACATGTATTTTTTTTTAAAGATATTAGATGGAGAATGCCAGAGGTATTGTGTATGTTTTACTATTTGATACCAGTCATTTGTGTCTTCATAGGTCATTTGCATTGCTAGTTACTGAAGGGCAGAGTGTGTCCATCAGTCAATCTCTACCAGTTCCACAGGCAGCTTGAACGACACGACAGGCTACTCTGACTGATGCCTCCTTCACTGTGTACCTCAGTGTGTTTTTAAGATGAAATATAGACATATGCATATGTGTGTCAGTGTGTGTGCGTTTCAGCATGAATTGATTTTAGCCATCGGCATTCTCCAGTGCCACAGGGGCGCAGCGCACAACATCGCAATGCTAGAGGCGTCACTACAGATCCGGGTTCGATCCCAGGCTGTAACCGGCCGTGATCGAGAGTCCCATAGGGCGGAGCACAATTGGCCCAGCATCGTTAGGGGAGGGTTTGGCCGGTGGGGCTTTACAAGTAGGCTGTCATTGTAAATAAGAATGTTCTTCACCGACCTGCTTAGTTAAATAAAGGTTAAATAAATCAAAATGGCAAGGTATTGGTATTTGGTATTTTATTAGAATCCCCATTAGCTGTTACTAAAGCAGCAGCTACTCTTCCTGGGGTCCTCACAGAATATGAAACATGACATAATACAGAACATCAAATCAAATTTTATTGGTCACATACACATATTTAGCAGATGTTATTGCGGGTGTAGCGAAATGCTTGTGTTCCAACATTGCAGTAATATCTAACAATTCACAACAATACACACATCTAAAGGTAAAATAATGGAATTAAGAAATATATAAATATTATGTTGAGCAATGTCGAAGTGGCATTGACTAAAATACAGTATGTAAACATTATTAAAGTGACCAGTGATTCCATGTCTATTTACAGTGGGGCAAAAAAGTATTTAGTCAGCCACCAATTGTGCAAGTTCTCCCACTTAAAAAGATGAGAGAGGCCTGTAATTGTCATCATATGAGAAATGAGAAAAAAAAATCCAGAAAATCACATTGTAGGATTTTTTATGAATTTATTTGTAAATTTTGGTGGAAAATAAGTATTTGGTCAATAACAAAAGTTTATCTCAATACTTTGTTATATACCCTTTGTTGGCAATGACAGAGGTCAAACGTTTTCTGGAAGTCTTCACAAGGTTTTCACACACTGTTGCTGGTATTTTGGCCCATTCCTCCATGCAGATCTCCTCTAGAGCAGTGATGTTTTGGGGCTGTTGCTGGGCAACACGGACTTTCAACTCCCTCCAAAGATTTCCTATGGGGTTGAGATCTGGAGACTGGCTAGGCCACTCCAGGACCTTGAAATGCTTCTTACGAAGCCACTCCTTCGTTGCCTGGGCGGTGTGTTTGGGATCATTGGCATGCTGAAAGACCCAGCCACGTTTCATCTTCAATGCCCTTGCTGATGGAAGGAGGTTTTCACTCAAAATCTCATGATACATGGCCCCATTCATTCTTTCCTTTACACGGATCAGTCGTCCTGGTCCCTTTGCAGAAAAACAGCCCCAAAGCATGATGTTTCCACCCCCATGCTTCACAGTAGGTATGGTGTTCTTTGGATGCAACTCAGCATTCTTTGTCCTCCAAACACGACGAGTTGAGTTTTTACCAAAAAGTTATATTTTGGTTTCATCTGATCATATGACATTCTCCCAATCTTCTTCTGGATCATCCAAATGCTCTCTAGCAAACTTCAGACGGGCCTGGACATGTACTGGCTTAAGCAGGGGGGCACGTCTGGCACTGCAGGATTTGAGTCCCTGGCGGCGTAGTGTGTTACTGATGGTAGGCGTTTGTTACTTTAGTCCCAGCTCTCTGCAGGTCATTCACTAGGTCCCCCCGTGTGGTTCTGGGATCTTTGCTCACCGTTCTTGTGATCAGTTTGACCCCACCGGGTGAGATCTTGCGTGGGAGCCCCAGATCGAGGGAGATTATCAGTGGTCTTCCATTTCCTAATAATTGCTCCCACAGTTGATTTCTTCAAACCAAGCTGCTTACCTATTGCAGTATTCCAGTCTTCCCAGCCTGGTTCAGGTCTACAATTTTGTTTCTGGTGTCCTTTGACAGCTCTTTGGTCTTGGCCATAGTGGAGTTTGGAGTGTGACTGTTTGAGGTTGTGGACAGGTGTCTTTTATACTGATAACAAGTTGAAACAGGTGCCATTAATACAGGTAACGAGTGGAGGACAGAGAAGCCTCTGAAAGAAGAAGTTACAGGTCTGTGAGAGCCAGAAATCTTGCTTGTTTGTAGGTGACCAAATACTTATTTTCCACCATAATTTGCAAATAAAAATCCTACAATGTGATTTTCTGGATTTTTTTTCTCATTTTGTCTGTCATAGTTGAAGTGTACCTATGATGAAAATTATAGGCCTCTCTCATCTTTTTAAGTGGGAGAACTTGCACAATTGGTGGTTGACTAAATACTTTTTTGCCCCACTGTACATAGGGCAGCAGCCTCTAAGGTGCAGGGTTGAGTAACCGGGTGGTAGCCGGCTAGTGACAATGACTAAGTTCAGGGCAGGTTACTGGGTGGAGGCCAGCTAGTGATGGCTATTTAAGAGTCCGATGGCCTTGAGATAGGTGTTTTCCAGTCTCTCGGTCCCAGCTTTGACGCACCTGTACTGACCTAGCCTTCTGGATGATAGCAGGTGAACAGGCCGTGGCTCGGGTGGTTGATGTCCTTTTTGGCCTTCCTGTGACATCGGGGGCTGTATGTGTCCTGGAGGGCAGACAGTGTGCCCCCGGTGATGCGTTGTGCAGACGGTACCACCCTCTAGAGAGCCCTGCGGTTGTGGGCGGTGCAGTTGCCATTCCAGGTGGTGATACAGCCCGACAAGATGCTCTCAATGGTGCATCTGTAAAAGTTTGTGAGGGTCTTAGGGGCCAAAGAGGCTCTGTTAAGGTTGAAGAGGTGCTGTTGTCAATCAATCAAATTTATTTTATATAGCCCTTCGTACATCAGCTGATATCTCAAAGTGCTGTACAGAAACCCAGCCTAAAACCCCAAACAGCAAGCAATGCAGGTGAAGAAGCACGGTGGCTAGGAAAAACTCCCTAGAAAGGCCAAAACCTAGGAAGAAACCTAGAGAGGAACCAGGCTATGTGGGGTGGCCAGTCCTCTTCTGGCTGTGCCGGGTGGAGATTATAACAAAACATGGTCAAGATGTTCAAATGTTCATAAATGACCAGCATGGTCGAATAATAATAAGGCAGAATAGTTGAAACTGGAGCAGCAGCACAGTCAGGTGGACTGGGGACAGCAAGGAGTCATCATGTCAGGTATTCCTGGGGCATGGTCCTAGGGCTCAGGTCCTCCGAGAGAGAGAAAGAAAGAGAGAATTAGAGAGAGCATATGTGGGATGGCCAGTCCTCTTCTGGCTGTGCCGGGTGGAGATTATAACAGAACATGGCCAAGATGTTCAAATGTTCATAAATGATCAGCATGGTCGAATAATAATAAGGCAGAACAGTTGAAACTGGAGCAGCAGCACAGCCAGGTGGACTGGGGACAGCAAGGAGTCATCATGTCAGGTAGTCCTGGGGCATGGTCCTAGGGCTCAGGTCCTCCGAGAGAGAGAAAGAGAGAAGGAGAGAATTAGAGAACGCACACTTAGATTCACACAGGACACCGAATAGGACAGGAGAAGTACTCCAGATATAACAAACTGACCCTAGCCCCCCGACACATAAACTACTGCAGCATAAATACTGGAGGCTGAGACAGGAGGGGTCAGGAGACACTGTGGCCCACTCCGAGGACACCCCCGGACAGGGCCAAACAGGAAGGATATAACCCCACCCACTTTGCCAAAGCACAGCCCCCACACCACTAGAGGGATATCTTCAACCACCAACTTACCATCCTGAGACAAGGCTGAGTATAGCCCACAAAGACCTCCGCCACGGCACAACTTAAGTGGGGGGGGGGGGGGGGGGGGGGGGGGGGGGGGCCAACCCAGACAGGATGACCACATCAGTGACTCAACCCACTCAGGTGACGCACCGCCTCCAGGGACGGCATGAGAGAGCCCCAGTAAAGCCAGTGACTCAGCCCCTGTAATAGGGTTAGAGGCAGAGAATCCCAGTGGAAAGAGGGGAACCGGCCAGGCAGAGACAGCAAGGGTGGTTCGTTGCTCCAGAGCCTTTCCGTTCACCCTCCCACTCCTGGGCCAGACTACACTCAATCATATGACCCACTGAAGAGATGAGTCTTCAGTAGAGACTTAAAGGTTGAGACCGAGTTTGCGTCTCTGACATGGGTAGGCAGACCGTTCCATAAAAATGGAGCTCTATAGGAGAAAGCCCTGCCTCCAGCTGTTTGCTTAAAAATTCTAGGGACAATTAGGAGGCCTGCGTCTTGTGACCGTAGCGTACGTGTAGGTATGTACGGCAGGACCAAATCAGAGAGATAGATAGGAGCAAGCCCATGTAATGCTTTGTAGGTTAGCAGTAAAACCTTGAAATCAGCCCTTGATTTGACAGGAAGCCAGTGTAGAGAGGCTAGCACTGGAGTAATATGATCAAATTTTTTGGTTCTAGTCAGGATTCTAGCAGCCGTATTTAGCACTAACTGAAGTTTATTTAGTGCTTTATCCGGGTAGCCGGAAAGTAGAGCATTGCAGTAGTCTAACCTGGAAGTGACAAAAGCATGGATTAATTTTTCTGCATCATTTTTGGACAGAAAGTTCCTGATTTTTGCAATGTTACGTAGATGGAAAAAAGCTGTCCTTGAAATGGTCTTGATATGTTCTTCAAAAGAGAGATCAGGGTCCAGAGTAACGCCGAGGTCCTTCACAGTTTTATTTGAGACGACTGTACAACCATTAAGATTAATTGTCAGATTCAACAGAAGATCTCTTTGTTTCTTGGGACCTAGAACAAGCATCTCTGTTTTGTCCGAGTTTAAAAGTAGAAAGTTTGCAGCCATCCACTTCCTTATGTCTGAAACACATTCTTCTAGCAAGGGCAATTTTGGGGCTTCACCATGTTTAATTGAAATGTACAGCTGTGTGTCATCTGCATAGCAGTGAAAGTTAACATTATGTTTTCGAATAACATCCCCAAGAGGTAAAATATATAGTGAAAACAATAGTGGTCCTAAAACGGAACCTTGAGGAACACCGAAATTTACAGTTGATTTGTCAGAGGACAGACCATTCACAGAGACAAACTGATATCTTTCCGACAGATAAGATCTAAACCAGGCCAGAACTTGTCCGTGTAGACCAATTTGGGTTTCCAATCTCTCCAAAAGAATGTGGTGATCGATGGTATCAAAAGCAGCACTAAGGTCTAGGAGCACGAGGACAGATGCAGAGCCTCGGTCCGATGCCATTAAAATGTCATTTACCACCTTCACAAGTGCCGTCTCAGTGCTATGATGGGGTCTAAAACCAGACTGAAGCATTTCGTATACATTGTTTGTCTTCAGGAAGGCAGTGAGTTGTTGCGCAACAGCCTTTTCTAAAATTTTTGAGAGGAATGGAAGATTCGATATAGGCCGATAGTTTTTTATATTTTCTGGGTCAAGGTTTGGCTTTTTCAAGAGAGGCTTTATTACTGCCACTTTTAGTGAGTTTGGTACACATCCGGTGGATAGAGAGCCGTTTATTATGTTCAACATAGTAGGGCCAAGCACAGGAAGCAGCTCTTTCAGGAGTTTAGTTGGAATAGGGTCCAGTATGCAGCTTGAAGGTTTAGAGGCCATGATTATTTTCATCATTGTGTCAAGAGATATAGTACTAAAACACTTGAGTGTCTCTCTTGATCCTAGGTCCTGGCAGAGTTGTGCAGACTCAGGACAACTGAGCTTTGAAGGAATACGCAGATTTAAGGAAGAGTCCGTAATTTGCTTTCTAATAATCATAATCTTTTCCTCAAAGAAGTTCATGAATTTATCACTGCTAAAGTGAAAGTCATCCTCTCTTGGGGAATGCTGCTTTTTAGTTAGCTTTGCGACAGTATCAAAAAGGAATTTCGGATTGTTCTTATTTTCCTCAATTAAGTTAGAAAAATAGGATGATCGAGCAGCAGTAAGGGCTCTTCGGTACTGCACAGTACTGTCTTTCCAAGCTAGTCGGAAGACTTCCAGTTTGGTGTGGCGCCATTTCCGTTCCAATTTTCTGGAAGCTTGCTTCAGAGCTCGGGTATTTTCTGTGTACCAGGGAGCTAGTTTCTTATGAGAAATGTTTTTAGTTTTTAGGGGTGCAACTGCATCTAGGGTATTGCGCAAGGTTAAGTTGAGTTCCTCAGTTAGGTGGTTAACTGATTTTTGTCCTCTGGCGTCCTTGGGTAGGCAGAAGGAGTCTGGAAGGACATCAAGGAATCTTTGTGTTGTCTGTGAATTTATAGCACGACTTTTGATGATCCTTGGTTGGGGTCTGAGCAGATTATTTGTTGCAATTGCAAACGTAATAAAATGGTGGTCCGATAGTCCAGGATTATGAGGAAAAACATTAAGATCCACAACATTTATTCCATGGGACAAAACTAGGTCCAGCGTATGACTGTGACAGTGAGTGGGTCCAGAGACATGTTGGACAAAACCCACTGAGTCGATGATGGCTCCGAAAGCCTTTTGGAGTGGGTTGTGCTGTCTTTATCACACTCTCTGTGGGTGGACCATCAGATTGCCAGTGATGTATACGCCAAGGAACTTTTCACCTTCTCCACTGTGGTCCCGTCAATGTGGATGGGGGCGTACTCCCTCTGCTGTCTCCTGAAGTCCTCGACCAGCTCCTTTGTTTTGTTGACATTGAGGGAGAGGTTATTTACCTGGCACCACTCCGCCAGGGCCCTCACCTCCCTGTAGACTGTCTCGTCATTGTAGGTAATCAAGCCTACTACTGTTGTGTCGTATGCAAACTTGATGATTGAGTTGGAGGCATGTGTGGCCATGCAGTCATGGGTGAACAGGGAGTACAGGAAGGGGCGCTGCACTCTTGTGGGGCCCCTGTGTTGAGGATCAGCGTAGTGGAGTGTTGTTCCCTACCTTCACAAGACAAGAACAACTCAAGGACAGAACTACTTGCATTTAAAAATGACTCACGTAGGCTACATATCAATACATACACACAAACTGTCTAAGTCATATAGGGGAGAGGCGTTGTGCAGTGAGGTGTTGCTTTATCTGTTTTTTGAAACCAGGTTTGCTGTTCATTTCAGCAATTTGAGATGGGAGTTATATTTGAGATAATGGCTCTATATAATACTGTACGCTTTCTATGTTTGGGGACTGTGAAAATACCCTTGGTGGCATATCTGGTGGGGTAAGTGTGTGTGTCAGAGATGTGTGTAAGTTGACTATGCAAACATTTTTGAATTGTTTCTTATAAAAACAAGTGATGCAGTCTGTCTCTCCACAACTCTCAGCCAAGAGAGACTGGCATGCATCGTATTTATATTAGCCCTCTGATTACAATGAAGAGCAAGATGTCGTGCCGCTCTGTTCTGGGCCAGCTGCAGCTTAACTATGTATTTTCATGCAGCACTCGACCACACAACTGGACAATGATCAAGAGCCTGCTTGACTTGCTTTATAGAGTGCGGTGTCATAAAAGCGGAGCATCTCTTTATTACGGACAGACCTCTCCCCATCTTTATAACCATTGAATCTATATGTTTTGACCATGACGGTTTAAGTCTCCTCAACTTGTTCAACAGCCACACCATTCATTACCAGATTCAGCCGAGGTACAAATACAATGCTCAGAATGTATACAGTACAGTACATCTACAGGAAGCATGGCCCACATTCATCACTGTCAAACAGCTATTTCTGGAGAGCAGCTTTCTCCTCACAAAGCAGAACTGCTGGCCTGTGACTGAGGGAAAGGAACTATATTGAACATTTAATACTTGGGATCACAGCTACCTAAATGACAGTACAATGATAACAAAGGATCCATTAAAACATACTGTTAGTCATGGATTGTTCCTTTAAGCTTTGCTAACGAGTACTGTAGCCACATTTTAAGAACTTCCAATGGTCAGTGGAGGGAATGTTTTGGAGTAAATCGTGATGGTGTTCTGAGTCTGGTCATTTAGAGAGACTAGAATGGAGGCTTTCCAGCTCAGTTAGTCTCTGTGGTCACACTGGCGTCGTCATCAGTTCCATGCTGTTTAGTTTTATTAAGAGCCATCCGAGAAGACGGAGCCACCTATGATTTGTTAGGGAACAGCTTTATGGTCATCAGACGGACATTTTGTTTTCTCCTTACATTGTTTCCTTAGTAGTTTAACACTAGACACTGCTGAAATGAAGAGAGATCAAGAGATGAATGCTGAATGTCTGTGCCTGCCTACCTGTCTTCCTCAACTGTCCTCCATGAATGGCCAGGCTATATGTGCCTGTGGCCTCCCAGTGCTGGGACAGTGATAATCATTTACGTGGCTAATGTTTGCACAGCGTGCAGAAAGTGTCCCTGTCTCGTTAGGTTTCCCATCTGTAGCTGACGGCCCTGCCTGCCTCTGCCTGGCAATATGAAGCTGAAAACCAGGGACAGATTGCCTGTAAAGTGTGTGTGTGATGCCATCCTCCAAATAAAGAAAATAATTGGCACGACTTCTATTGGTTCTATTTCAAGAGGTGTTAAAATACAGTGTAGGTATACAGTGTAGGTATATAGTGTAGGTAACCCCAATCCCCAAAACCTCTTTGCTCTTGTGTTATGATTTTATGTAAGTATAGAAAAAACAATTACATTATTTATTGTCCTTTTTATTCTGCCATATAATATAGGCTGTTGATGCAAGAAGGCTTCTTGCGTTGTTTTCTTATTGTTTTTATATCCTATAGGCTGTTATCTTGATCTTTATCAGGATGATTGTTTTTCTTTGAGCTCAGCATGTTTGCATACCTGTGTTCCTCCCTATGTTTAAATACGGGGTCTGTTGGCAGCCTTGTATACACCAGGAAATAATGGCCATCTATACACACACCCGTCCAATGGCAAGTTACAGTTGAAGTCGGACGTTTACATACACCTTAGCCAAATACATTTAAACTCAGTTTTTCACAATTCCTGACATTTAAAATCCTAGTAAAATTGATCCTGTCTTAGGTCAGTTAGGATCACCACTTTATTTTAAGAAAGTGAAATGTCAGAATAATAGTAGAAATAATTATTTATTTCAGCTTTTATTTCTTTCATCACATTCCCAGTGGGTCAAAAGTTTTTATACACTCAATTAGTACTTGGTAGCATTGCCTTTAAATTGTTTAACTTGGGTCAAACGTTTCGGGTAGCCTTCCACAAGCTTCCCACAATAAGTTGGTTGAATTTTGGCCCATTCCTCCTGACAGAGCTGGTGTAATTGAATCAGGTTTGTAGGCCTCCTTCCTCGAACACGCTTTTTCAGTTCTGCCCACAAATTTGTTATGGGATTGAGGTCAGGGCTTTGTGATGGCCACTCCAATACCTTGACTTTGTTGTCCTTAAGCCATTTTGCCACAACTTTGGAAGTATGCTTGGGGTCATTGTCCATTTGGAAGACCCATTAGCGACCAAGCTTTAACTTCCTGACTGATGTCTTGAGATGCTGCTTCTATATATCCACGGAATTTTCATCCCTTATGATGCCAACTATTTTGTGAAGTGCACCAGTCCCTCCTGCAGCAAAGCACCCTAACAAAATGATGCTGCCACTCCCGTGCATCAAGGTTGGGATGGTGTTCTTCAGTTTGCAACCCTCCCCTTTCTCCTCCAAACATAACGATGGTCATTATGGCCAAACAATTCTATTTTTGTTTCATCAGACCAGAGGACATTTCTCCAAAAAGTACGACCTTTGTCCCCATGTGCAGTTGCAAACCGTAGTCTGGCTTTTTTATGCCGGTTTTGGAGCAGTGGCTTCTTCCTTGCTGAGCGGCCTTTCAGGTTATGTCGATATAGGACTTGTTTTACTGTGGATATAGATACTTTTGTACCTGTTTTCTCCAGCATCTTCACAAGGTCCTTTGCTTTTGTTCTGGGATTGATTTACACTTTTCGCACCAAGTTACATCCATCTCTAGGTGACAGAAAGCGTCTCCTTCCTGAGCGGTATGATGGCTGCGTGATCCTATGGTGTTTATACTTGCGTACTATTGTTTGTACAGATGAACATGGTACCTTCAGTCATTTGGAAATTGCTCCCAAGGATGAACCAGACTTGTGGGGGTCTACAATTATTTTTTCTGAGGTCTTGGCTGATTTCTTTTGATTTTCCTATGATGGCAAGCAGATACACTGAATTTGAAGGTAGGCCTTGAAATACATCCACAGGTACACCTCCAATTGACTCAAATGATGTCAATTAGCCTATCAGAAGCTTCTAAAGCCATGACATCATTTTCTGGCATTTTCCAAGCTGTTTAAAGGCACAGTCAACTGAGTGTATGTAAACTTCTGACCCACTGGAATTGTGATACAGTGAAATAATCTGTATGTAAACAATTGTTGGAAAAATGACCTGTGTCATGCACAAAGTAGATGTCCTAGCCGACTTGTCAAAACTATAGTTTGTTTACAAGAAATTTGACTTCAACTGTAATGTATAATGAGTATAAAAAAACATTAAGAACACATTACTAATATCGAGTTTTTGCCCTGAGAACAGCCTCAATTTGTCAGGGCATTGATGCTACAATTTGTCTAAAGCATTTCACAGGGATGCTGGCTCATGTTGATTCCAATGCTTCCCACAGTTGTGTCAAGTTGTCTGGATGTCCTTCGGGTGGAGGACCATTCTTGATACACACGAAAACACTCGTGTATACCGTATGTGTTAAAGTACTATCTATCCAGATGTTATGTATGTCAAATTACTATATTCCTGCTATGTAACTACATTGTAAAACCAAAAGTGCAATGTATGTAAAATGTGTGTAGAATGTACATGTAACAAAAAAGGAAAAGCTGTAAAAACAAAGGATGGTGGATGGCCCAATATTTTTTTTACTTCATAGGAAATAATGTATAATAATGTGTGTTATATGATCAATTACTGTCCGTTGTAGGTGATATAATCAAAAGTGTGTATCTAGGAAACATTTGTATTAGCCCAAACAACTGTTTTTATAAACCATTCATAGCAACACCTGGTCATTTGTCAGGTTTGTGTAAGGTGATGTGTATTCAGAGTGAGGCGACAGGCAAGTCTTTTTTTGGGTGGGTTTGATGAGAGTAGGAACCTGCCTGTGAAACACTGTTCAAATCAGTGAAGCTAAAATTGTTACATTTGTCTCTATACTTGATGATTTTGGATTTGAGATTAAATGTTTTATATGAGACGACAGTATAACATGGCACCTTTTATTTGAGGATATTTTCATTCATATCTTTTTTACCATTTAGATATGAAATCACTTTGTGTCTAGTCCCCCCATTTGAACACATTTTTTTAAATAAGTATTTAGACAAATTCAATTATAAGTAGTCAAAAGTTTAGTATTTGGTCCCATATTCCTAGAATGCAATGACTTGCTTGTGGCTCTATAAACTTGCTGGATGCATTTGCAGTTTGTTTTGGTTGTGTTTCAGATTATGTTGTGCTAGAAATTAATGAAAAATAATGTATTATGTCATTTTGGAGTAACTTTTATTGTGAATTGTAAACCTTTTGAATTGTTGTATTTAAATGTATGTTGCTATGTCCTTGAGCTGTTCTTGTTTATTAATGTTCTGTATTATGTAATGTTTTATGTTCTGTGTGGACCCCAGCTAATGGGCATCCTAATAAAATCCTAAATCCTATGAAACATTTGATCTCAAATCCCAAATGCTGGAGTACAGAGACAAATTAAAAGTTTTAGCTTCACTGTCCAAATAAATAGGTAGGGGAGTGTATATCCAAAGCCTCTTCTCCTTGTCATGGTTCAGATGAACTGGATAATGTATTACCATAGCTAGCTATAAGTCTATGTAGAGGAGGTCCAGGTGGACAGTATCTCCAGGAGAATATAAATTAAATATTCAAACCGGAGGGAGGGAGGGTCTCTAGATTATAGATGAGATGTCTCCTCTCTAATTCTCCACCCTCTTCCCCACTTATAGACAGGCCCATCCATTAATGATGGTGTGTCAAATGATCAATGCTGGGATTGCTGGGTAATCATCGTTGACTCCGGGTTGAGGGGTGTGTGGTCCGGGGTGGGAATGCAGACAGTGGGGAAGTGGTGTTGCCACTGCTGGGAACAGGCCAGGACCAGGCCAGGAAGCCCTGCTCTGTGATGGATGGCCTCATCTGACCCTCTGACTTTGGCCTCAACAGACAGCCCAGTGATGGAGAGCTTGGCAGTTTAAAGCACATACTGTATCTCTGACCTAACATATAGCCTAGGCCAAGCAAACAGCTGAGCACACCTAAAAAATAAAATGGCATAGTAGGAAATATAAAGGCATTATTTCTGGTTGTGTAAATTCACAGTAATGTTAAGCCATATTTGATTTTTTATCACATAATGAAATGAGATTTTGAAATGGATAAATGTTTATTTTACTAAGTCTGAATCTTTTACAGTATTTTGGGAGTCAGTCTAACTGAGAAACCCTCCTGTGTCAAATGGGTTTTCTGTATCAAGATATATGGAACTGTTGTCCTTAGCTTTCACTACCATTTTCCCTCCAAGATTAAGTTTGGAGTGGGGAAATATGTTCCGTACATCCATCTTCCGTGTAGAGATTTATATTTCTATTAACCGGCTGTAGTAGGTGGTGTCCCACATGAAATGCAGGCTCCCAGAGTACAGTGTATTTATCACAGGAAAATGCTAGAAGTGTCATATAGCAAGAGGACAATACTGTTGTGTCCGAGTTGGCAAGCAAGATGGAAGATAACAGATAAGCATCGATAGGAAGAAGAGTCAGTAAAGGCTGGATGTGGTTTCTTGATGGAAGAGATGGGGGTTGGGGCTAAGATGCTGCTTTCTCATACTCTAAAAGGAACTCAAGGACTTAGAGATGACCTGAACTCTAGATGGGAAGTGACATGTAGTATGTCGTTGTGCTCATCATGCAAGTCATGCAGCTCTTTCTGCATGCGACTCTCTCCGAGTCATCACATTAAAATCAAATTGTCTGTAAAGCCGTGTTACGAGCAAGGCTGTCCTCTCCATCGCCGTTCCCCAGTTCAAGTTCACTCATTCCAGGCATGCTAAGGGCTCTGTAATACCCTGAAGATTCCACCATGTAACATTTATTTACCAGCCTAACCAACCCTTAACCCCCTACCCCCTGGCACTGGGTAATGAATGACATGAGTAGACACAGTGGATGAGGGAGAGAGAGAGGCACTGGGGTCATATATTTAATTAAGTGATAATGCCCAAGAGGCCGGTGTTTGGAGGATCTTTGGCACAGTTGTTGTTACTGTAGGCCCCTGTGCTACTCAAGCTGGCTGGTTGTTCGTTCTATTGGTTTGGTTTCCAGAGACTCGACCCAGTCGTTCAGTCTTTTTATTCTGTATCTATGGATACAGAACAGTGGTTCGTTCTAAATGTTCCATTGACATACTGGCTGGCAACGTTCTTATCCCTTGCTTGCTACCTAGTCAACTATGGCGAACTTACAGTCACGTCAAATGTCAAAAAGAATAACAACAGTAGCTGCATTTGCATTTGTTTAATCTGTTTTCTAGTGACATTTATTTGGATACATCCATAACAATGACCTAATGAGGCACGATTTCGCCTGGCATAGAAAACGCTCTCTCTCGTCAGGACACTGTTGGTCAGAGGAGCTAGCCAACAACACAGCTAACACAATCACTTCAAACACTGAAGCTGTAAAGACTGCAAACTAGCTGCACTTAGTTTTGTTTGACCTTTTTTCAATTGACCTTTCTTTGTATATATCCATAAGAATGATGCCAGCTGATTCATGATTTCGACTGGCTGAGAAACGCTGCCTGTCTGGCTCATCCCGACTCCCGACACGTTCATTACTATAAGATAGCTGGAGATCAAATTTGAATATTGAAACAATGTTGAAAATGTCGAGAGACAGACAGTAAGGTTTATACAAATCTCCGCTGTTGAAAACTAAATGTTAGTCTAAAAGAAATGTGAGATAATGTCTAGATGCTTTTTATAGTGGAGTTTATAAAGTGCCTGGCTGGGTAGATGAGACCGTGGATTGCGCAGTCAGATGGAACAGAGTAAATAGGCATTTTAACGTCAAAGATCTAGCCGGTGGTAACTTGTGAAATACACACCGTCTGGAATGCGCTTTTAACCAATAAGCATTCAGGATTAGACCCAGCCGTTGTATAAACGCTCATAAGTGCCCCTCCCTGGACTTGGGCTAAATTACTCAATATGGTAGTGTAATGAGAAGGGCCATGAGAGAGGCGGGTAGAGAGAGGGTGAAATATCCACCATGTCACTGGACTGCAGCTGCCCGCCTGATTGGAACATTGAGCCATTGAGGGCGAAGCGTTGGGGTTGTTGCCAGGGAAGATGGAGGCCATGCCTTTTTCTCTTCATTACTTTATCTTTCACTGCTCCTTTCTCCTCGTATGGCATGTAAGGTCATGCGTCAAGCCACGCACACCAGCTGTTCTCTCTGCAAAGACAAAGTACAGTGGCATTCTCAGCAGACAAGGAAGTTGCTCTTGCTGAAACCACACTGCGCTCCACTCCTCCAGCTGCTCACCAGAGCTTTTCCCTGAAGAGGAGAGACCACCAAGGCTTTTCTCCTTAACATGCCATGCCACCACCTCATAACTGTATCCCCAAGCAATTAGCGCTGAATTAGTTTGAGGTCAATTTCAGTGATTCTCAGTCGTCTCCATCCCATTGTGTTTCCATTTTTCTGTAACAATTTAATCAATTCCAATTTCTCTCCCTTGATTCCAATTATTTTTCATCAATTCAGATTCAAATTAAATAACCTCTAATCAGCACGTTGAACATACCAGCGTGATGTGCTGACTATTAATCTGGCACAGGAGCTATTTTTACTCTCAGGTAATTAGAACTTCCTTTTATGCACTGTATAAGTTTATGACGTAGCGCAGGCCTCCGTCTGCAGCACCATTCTCCCCCTGTAATGAAAAAAGAGCAGTTTGGGAAATTGAGCATGGTGATGATGCATACATCAACGTGACTGATATGGGTCATAACCATCACCAGGCTGCAATCCGTGGTTATTATTTCACTCAAACGGGAAGCAGGGAAATTCCTGAGAGTCATGGATGTCACAGTCGATAGGGTCCAACTACCATTACTGTGAATCGGTGGGACCAGGGAAGAAAAGGAACAGAAGGGTTGTTTATGTATTTTTGGCCGATAATTCACCGCAGTGCATTTTGGGTTTGCTAAGCAGGTTACTGCCAGTGCTAGGATGTGATGCACATATGTTGGTGATGCTCTTGAGCTCAGACTTTGGAGGTGTCCTCTCTTTCCCTGCCGTGCTGGACTGAGCTGTTTGTGAGTGGAGGAGGAGATGATGAATGGAGGAGAGGGAAGGGGATGTTGGAGGGCGTGCTGGGTAAATTAATGCACTTTCCAAGTGCACAATGTCCATGTGGTACTTTTACACCCACATATACCTCTAACTAATGGAGAATCAATTCACATGCTACCTATCTAACACACACACACACACACACACACACTGTCTTGCTTTAACCTCTGTAACAATGATGTATCCATGATTAAGGCTGTACCCCCTTCATTCTTCACTGATGATTTTGGTCCCCAGAGGATCAATTCTAAGATGTAGTTAACATGATTTGGTTCTCCTTTGTATTTCATGCAATGAAAGCATGCTTGTTAGTGACGGTGGATAGGAAATTGCATTTCTGTGCTCTTAACTTACATCAAGATAATGGTATATTCAATGGAAATAGAATAGAAATTGAATACTACTGACAGGCTTCCAATCAAATTGCATGCGTCCTCTGTCACAGTGGTTCAGTATTGGACTATGTGTACAGTATCTTTCAGCTATATGCCTTTCTCCATGTCCACTGCCCTCAGTTTCTCCCTCACCATGCTTTCCCCCTGTTGTGTCCTGTCCTTTCCATTGTTCCCCTGTCTTTACAGGATGCCATGCCAGGCTGTCCCACGGGACAGGGCAACACAAACCTCTCTCTGCTGAGTGCTTGAGGTGTGTGGAGGGCAGCCATAGTCCTCATCCAGGAACGATTACACGCCCTCTACCAGACACTAATCCCACAATGACTAATTACCCTGGGCATTATAAATTGCACACACACACAAAAATGTACGCACTCCTACACACACACACACACACACACACACACACACACACACACACAGTACAGTCTGCATGCACTGCGCTTGAAGGTGAAGTTAAAAGTTAAGCTACACCACAGCTGGATCAACCAGAAAATGACTGTTTAGTCCTGTACCTTACTTTTTTATTGATTTGGTCTTGGGATATCATGACTATAATAATTTATTCTCTCTTCATTGCTTCTCTCCTCTTTGCTCTTATCTTGCTGTCACAAATAAAAACACACTCATATTATGTTCTCATTCATTCACATGTCTCATGTGACTCTTTAAGAAAAGATAATGGCTCAGCAATCTTAACTGACACTCTTTTGTCATCTGAACACTCTCTCCATCCAGAGACTATCCAGTGTCCTTGCACTGCAGCTCACAGTAACTGCCAATCAGTGAGGATGACATTATTTTACTAATCACGTTTGGGGTGACTTCAGACACAAAGCACCTCACAAATCACATAACACCTCACCTTACCCTTAACCCAAACTATACAGTATGTTTCATGTATTCATCTCTGCTTGCAGGATGTTGGGTGTAGAGGGGCCCTGTCCTGCTTAAGGGAGTAGGCTGTCTGTCATCTGGCTAGCCAACTGCTCCCTAATGCCTGGGGATCACAGATGGACAGACAGGGGCTTTACAGCTACAGAAGAGGCAGTCATTATTGTTCTGATGGTTCAACTCTCTTCACTTTGAGAAATGTATGTTTAGTTTTTTTTACGTCAGAGAAGTCAACCTCTATAAGGCTTTTAGGCCTGGTCTTCACCTTCCATTCAGGAGAGGTCATAAAAAATTCACAGGCCTGTTGGTGTACAGCAGGACTATGAAGGTACTATGACGGTACTGTGACGGTACTGTGGTTCATGCATAGAGTGTTGATTACAGTTTTTTCCAACTGCTTACACACAAAATCTTTTCATGTCACACGATTTTTGAAACTTCTCACTCAAAGTGAAAAACTACACACCAAATATCCAAAACCATAAGATATTTCTCAGCCTTTGACTCAGTTATCAATTGCATAAAACACTTTTTTCAAAACACTACGCACAATTCCCTACCTAAAACACAAAAATCGAACAGGAAGTGACTCGCTTTCCTTTTCCAAACACAACCAATCAAAATGCTACACTTATTCACCAGGTCACACACACACTCCTCACATGTGCAAACACTAATAGCTTACCACTAATCACTAGCTTTTCACTAACCAATCACTGCTTTACTGTAGTATAGGCCTATAAATAGGTCAAAGGTCAGATGACCTGTTTTGAACAATGGATGCCAACAATGGACAGAGAGCAAGAGGAGTAGGAGGGAGAGGAAGAGGAAGAAGAGGATGAGGGCAAAGAAGAGAAGGAAGGAGAGCCATCTCTGATGAGATTAGGGCAATATTTTTTGATCATGGCAGGGTAATCACTAGCTTTTCACCTAGTGGTTAGAGCGGTGCACTAGTAACTGGAAGGTTGCAAGTTCAAACCCCCGAGCTGACAAGTGGGGTTTGAACTGTCGTTCTGCCCCTGAACAGGCAGTTAACCCATTGTTCCTAGGCCGTCATTGAAAGTAAGAATTTGTTCTTAACTAACTTGCCTAGTTAAATAAAGGTAAAATAAAAATGTGATCAACCACGGTTTGACCATGAGAGAGTCGATTTACATAATCCGAACCTTCAGAAATGAGAACATGCAACTATCTAATGACTATTTTAGCATTACAGTAATGTACTGTAAAATACGTATGACTGCATAGTATTGCATAAACATTTGTAACTCTAAGCCATCCATTTACTGCACTGCATTAAATTAATGAGGTTGGTTATCATGCTGTACTACATTTTTTTGTTCATTGTTTACAGTTCCTATGCTGAACACATACTGTGTTTGAATTCTGTACAGAGTGGAAAGGCAAAGACATCATGGAGGACGAGGACACTTGTTTACAGATGTACAAGAGACTGCAATTAAAAATATGGTTTTGGCCAACAATTCAATTAGGATTTGCGAGATAAGAGAGCACATCTTGAATAATGACATCATATTTAACAACATCAATGCTGTAAGCCTGTCGACCACACAACGCATCCTCCAACGGCACTGAGTGACGATGAAACAACTTTATTTGAGATAAACTCTGACAGAGTCAAGAAAATGCCACATGACTTTGTAGAGGTATGTATGCAACACTACTTCCAGTACTTCAGACATACCATATTTACTCATCTGTATATCATTTTGTTTGTTACAGATCGTTTTGAAGCTGGATGCCATGTAATTCACCATGAATGTATTTATGTGGATGAGGTTGGCTTCAACCTCACCAAAACCAGGCGCTGCGGAAGAAATGTAATAGGACAGAGGGCAATTACCAATGTCCCTGGACAGCGTGGGGATAATATAACTATGTGTGCTGCCATCACTCAAAACGGGGTCCTCCATCACGATGCCACACTGGGTCCATACAACACCGGCCATATGCTCAATTTACACAATGCTTGTCCCTGATCCAGATCAGGAGCCTGCTAGATTTGTGGTTTTATGGGACAATGTTAGTTTTCACCGGGCTGTTCTGGTCCAAAACTGGTTTGCCACCCATCCACAATTTGTAGTTTTGTACCTACCCCCATATTCACCTTTTCTAAATCCCATAGAGGAATCCTTCTCAGCCTGGCGCTGGAAAGTGTATGATCGCCAACCCTATGCCCGCATGCCTCTTCTCCAGGCAATGGAGGAAGCATGTGGGGACATAGAGGTTGCCTCTGTCCAAGGTTGGATACGCCATGCTAGGAGATACTTCCCTCGATGTTTGGCAAAAGAAAACGTATCTTGTGATGTGGACGAAGTATTGTGGTATTGTGGCCAGACCCAGGCCGGAGAAGAGATGAAGCGTAGCTGAGCACTGGTGACTGCCCCCCCCCCCCCCCCCCCTACCAATTCCTGGACTGCCCCCCCTGCCCCCCCGGGACCCCACACACACAATTATGTTCTTTACTGTATTCTAAAGAATATACTTTTGGTTTACATATGTTTATGGTTTTGTTGTATGCTAATGTATACAACAGTAATGTTTGGCCTAATAAATATTTTCTGTTTCAACATTGCATTTGTGTTTACAGTGTACTTGTTACCCCTCTCAGCAGATTACTTTCACTGTAGAACATTGTATTGAAATGTAGATATAAGCCTATGAAAGACCAAAGAGCTTTAGATTTAGAACAGCAGTGTTTACATGGTATATCCAAAAATGTACTATTATGAAAGCAGTGTTTGCCATTTGATGCAAATGCTTCATTCTGACATGTGTTTATGGCATTTTGAATGCAGTGTTACATTTTGAAGGAGATGTGAGGCATTTTGCATTTTGTGTGTGCAGTTTTGGGAATTGTGTGTAGAGTTTTGAAAAAAGGAGACAGTATTATGTTCTCTGCATCACTGGCCTTTACTGGGGAAGGGATTGCTGGCGACCCTCCCCTGTCCTCCCCAAACACAGACCTCATTGCACTTTTTTTTCCTGAATAATTAATGTCCTATTGGAGGGAACCAGATGCCAGGAAAGAGTGAGATCAATGAAAGTGATCCATGGGGTGTGTTGGGCAATGGGGTTACAGCAGCAGGCTTCTTTAAGAAGTGTTCAGGGAACCAGAGAAAGGACTGGTATTGACCTTGTAATGGCTTCACAGTCTCCATGCCTGTTCTGAGGTTACAAAGTGCAAGCACCGCATTTACACTGTAAGCGCGCCTCTGATTCAGTGTGTGGAAATCCTTTGATCATCCGATTATTATGGATCCCCATTTTCTTATGCATGTAGGGGAGAGTGGGGTAAGTTGAGCCAATGGGGTAAGTTGAGCCACCTTTGTTTCTAGGAAACCATACCAAAGTGTATATTTTGACACAATATTTAAGGAAGAGGTCATCATTTCATGAAGTCTGTGAATGGAAGAAACCACATGGAAAAGTTAGGTCCCAAAAACTGATTTTGTGTTAGAGGTGTCATGATGCTTGCATCTAAACCAAAGTAGATACTTTTAAGATTGTGCTACACATCAGTTGGGGTCTCTATGAGCTTCAATATGAGGTCCTTAACAATGCATGAAAATGCATCATTGAAGCTGTGTGGGCTAAAATTGTTGAAATGTTGTGCCAATGGCAAGTTGAGCAAATTGAAGTGTTTTCTCCTCAGGCGTAATGCAAGGAATTATCGCTGGGATATAAAGTAACAACAGAGCCTGGCCTATGTTAAAAGTTAAGGGGGGAAAAGTACAAAGTGTTTGTTAGGTGCTAAGCCTGTCTTAAAAGATGCTTAAAATGATTGAAAGACCAAAAAGCTATTGTAATTGTGTTGTATTGTGTTTGGGAAATAAAGATAGACATGGTTTTAAAAAGGTAGTGGTGATATTTAATTTAGTACCGAAATGTATAGGCGGCTTAACTTACCCTGTCTCGCAACTCAATTTACGACCACTTTTTTTGGGACAAGCTATGTTTTCGAAACTGTAACGTTTACATGAATTTTGATTATTTCCAGGGATACACAACATCCTGAAATATATGTATATGTCTTTTTTTAGAAAGAATGCTATATTTACCTTGACGGAGTGAGGTTGAATGTAGAAAATGGCTCAACTTACTCCACTCTCCCCTATTATTTGTAGTTGCTTGTTAAGTACATTGATAGAGGATTTCATTTCTTAAGGAGATAGAATAGCTAAGAATACTTTTAAAGGGGAAGTCAAGAGGGATATGCAGAGATTAAATTGTCAATTTGTAGATGGTGGATTGTCCGCTAAATTAGTTGCTTTCCATTAACTGAGATCTATTCATGTGCACTGTCTCCCATCTTCAGAAGAACTGCTAAATGTTCTGTTTCTCTGAGTCATGGCTAAACAAGGATATGGACAATATACATCTAGCTGGTTTTTCTATGCATTGGCAGGACAGAACAGTAGCGTTGGGTGGTGGAAGTGTGTGTGTCTTTCTTAACCTGTTTGGGCTAGGGGGCAGCATTTTCACTTTCGGATAAAAAGCATGCCCAGAGTAAACTGCCTCCTACTCAGTCCCAGATGCTAATATATGCATATTATTATTAGTATTGGATAGAAAACACTCTGAAGTTTCTAAAACTGTTTGAATGATGTCTGTGAGTATAACATAACTCAACATAATTCATATGGCAGGCAAAAACCTGAGAAGAAATCCAAACAAGAAGTGGGAAATCTGAGGTATGTAGTTTGTAGGTTTGTAGTTTTTGAACGACGTTCTTTCCGGTGATGTCTGGTGAGGACCTGCCTTACAACAGGCCTACAAGCCCTCAGTCCAACTCTGGCAGTTGTTGTTGCCATCCTGTACCTGTATTTTCATAACTGTGACCTTTATTGCCTACCGTCTGTAAGCTGTTAGTGTCTTAATGACCGTTCCACAGGTGCATGTTCATTAATTGTTTATGGTTCATTGAACAAGCATGGGAAACAGTGTTTAAACCCTTTACAATGAAGATCTGTGAAGTTATTTGGATTTTTACGAATTATCTTTGAAAGACATATTTTTTTGCTGAGTATATCTACCAAGAGAGTTTTCACCTATTTATCATAGATGTCTATCTACCACCACAAACAGCACTCTACAACCTGTATAAGGCCATAAGCAAACAAGAAAATGCTCATCCAGAGGCGGCGCTCCTAGCGGCCAGTGATTTTAATGCAGGGAAACCGAAATCTGTTATACCTCATTTCTACCAGCATGTCACCAGTGCAACTAGGTGACAAAACTCTAGATCACCTTTATTCCACACACAGAAACACATACAAGCCTCTCCCTCGCCCCGTTTGGCAAATCAGACCATAACTCTATCTTTCTGATTCCTGCTTACAAGCAAAAGTGTCTTCACTGACATTTTCAACTTCACCATAGTCCCTGTGCCCAAGAAAGCCAAGGTAACCTGTCTAAATTACTATTGCCCCGTAGCACTCTCATCTGTAGCCTTGAAATGCTTTGAAAGGCTGGTCATGGCTCACATCAACACCATCATCCCAGACATTCTGGACCCCACTCCAAATTGCATACCGCCCCAAAAGATCCACAGATGACGCAATCTCTTTTGCACCCCACACTGCCCTTTCCCACCTGGACAAGAGGAACACCTATGTGAGAATGCTGTTCATTGACTACAGCTCAATACCATAGTGCCTTCCATGCTCATCACTAAGGTAAGGACCCTGGGACTGAACACCTCCCTATGCAACTGGACCCTGAACTTCCTGATGGGGCGCCCCAAGTGGTGAGGGTAGTCAACAACACATCCGCCATGCTGACCCTAAACATGGGGCCCTTCAGGCGTACGTGCTTAGTCCCCTCCTGTACTCCCTGTTCACTCATGACTGCGTGACCGTGCACAACTCCAACACCATCATTAAGTTTTCCGACGACACAACAGTGGTAGGCCTGATCACCGACAACGATGACACAGCCTATAGCAGTGGTCACCAACATGAAATGGGAACACTTTGCCTTCCCGACGCTAGGGCTGCTCCGAGGCATTCCTAGTCAATCACCAAACTTTTTTTTTTTTAAACAGTGATAAAGCCTTGTGTTCCTATTCGTTTTATTTAGTTAATGAGTTAGGTGCATTTGATTCAGCAGCCCTAGCGCCTGGAAGGCAAAGTGTTCCCATTTTGAAGGTAGAACTTTTTTAATATCGAGGAATATTTCACTTTCTCTGGACAACATGAATTGGTTCATGAGGCAGAAATAATGCAGTGCAACTTGAGTTGAGCGGAGGGATGGTGAGTCAAGTGAGAGGCAGCCTCGCCGCTGCTCCCTCCCTTCAGGCCATCAGTCCAGTAAAAAAAATGAAGCAAATTATTATGCTCACTTGTTCCTCACAAGTAATACAACAATTGATCTATTACCAGTGTGATCATATAGTTATTAAAAATATAACTTCAAATGATCTGAGAAGAATAACATTGGCAGGGCAATTCATGCATAGCCAATAGGCAGTGATAATATATTGTGACTATAGCCTACTGCACTAACCTTATTGCCACAGAACTGTTTTTAATAGGTTAATATTGCATAGGCTTAAGTGTTCTAAGTCATGTTTAAATAAAATCTTAATGGTAGATCACGGCTTGCATTTTGACTCAGAAAGTGATCATGACTCATGGTTGGTGACCACTGGCCTATAGGGAGGAGGTCAGAGACCTGGCAGTGTGGTGTCAGGACAACAACCTCTCCCTCAACGTCAGCAAGACAAAAAAGCTGATCATGGACTACAGGACATTGTCATGACGTTGGCCTGGGGGGTAGGTTTATGACAGTCATAAATACCTCTTCCCCCTTTTTCCTCTCTCTACCCTACTGAGGTTACATTTGCAAAACCCTTGGTTAACATAGAGATTCTGGGAACATCAGAAGGTGGGGGGAAATTAACTATATTCTGGTAATCCACAATTGAACATATGCAGTGGTACTTAATGAATATGATGTCAATTCGGTTGTCATCTGAGACATTCTCATCAATGATTGTCACGCGGGACTAGGTGGGTGAGGAAGGAATCAGGCAGAGAGTTCCACAGGGAAAAGGTGTCCACCTCCACTATGAACGCTAAAGAGGGGTCGGATGCGCCAACACGGGTGCATTGATGAACAGCTCCTTCAGATGACTGCCCGCCTCTGCTGACCAACACAAGCGCACCGGTCCTCCCTTCAGCAGTGAGGTAATGGGAGCAGCCACCTGACCAAAACCCCGGAAAACCTCCGATAGTAATTGGCAAACCCTAAAAACCGCTGCACCTCTTTCACCGTGGTCGGAGTCGGCCAATTACGCACGGCTGAAACGCGGTCACACTCCATTACCACCCCGGAGGTGGAAATACGATAACCCAGGAAGGAAACGGCCTGTTTGAAGAACACACATTTCTCGGCCTTGCAATACAGGTCATGCTCCAGCAGTCGCCCAAGTACCTTACGCACCAGAGACACGTGCGCCGCGCGTGTGGCAGAATAGATCAAGATGTCATCGATGTACAATACCACTCCCTGCCCAAGCAGGTCTCGGAGAATCTCATTTACGAAGGATTGGAAGACGGTTGGAGCATTTTTCAACCCATATGCCATGACGCGGTACTCATAATGGCCAGATGTAGTACTAAATGCGGTTTTCCACTCATCTCCTCCCCGGATATGCACCAGATTATACGCACTCCTCAGGTCCAGTTTTGTGAAGAAGCGTGAAATGATTCCACCGCCGTAGAGGTAGTGGGTAACTAAACTCCACTGTGATAGAATTTAGACCTCGATAATCAATGCACGGACGCAGACCTCCCTCCTTTTTCTTCACAAAAAAAGAAGCTCGAGGAGACGGGTGATGCGGAGGGCCGAATGTACCCCTGTCCTAGCGATTCAGCAACATATGTCTCCATAGCTACTGTCTCCTCCTGGGACAATGGGTACACGTGACTCCTAGGAAGTGCAGCATTCTCCAGGAGGTCTATCGCGCAGTCCCCTCGACGATGGGGTGGTAATTGAGTTGCCTTCCTTTTACTGAAGGCGATAGCCAAATCTGTATATTCAGAGGGAATGCGCACGGTGGAAACCTAGTCTGGACTCTCCACCGTAGTTGCACCAACGGCAACTCCTATACACCTGCCTGAACACTCCTCTGACCACCCTTTAAGAGCCCCCTGTCGCCAGGAAATCACCGGGTTGTGCTGAGCTAGCCAGGGAATTCCCAACACCATATGAAACGCAGGTGAATCGATAAGGAATAGACTAATCTGCTCCTAATGACCCCTGCGTTACCATGTCCAGTGGCACCGTGGCCTCCTTGACCACACCTGACCCTAATGGCCGGCTATCTAAGGAGTGCACGGGGAAAGGTAGGTCTAACGACACAAGAGGAATCCCTAGCCTTAACGCGAGCCCACGATCCATGAAGTTCCCAGCTGCGCCTGAATCGACTAGCGCCTTATGCTGTAGAGAGGGAGAAAACCCAGGAAAAGAGGTTAACACATACATATGACCGACAGGAAGCTCTGGGTGAGTCTGGTGCTGACTCACCTGGGGTGACCGAGTAGTGCTCCGCCTGCCCTCCCGACTCCCAGACGAGTTCCTCCAGCACTGGTCGGCCATGTGTCCTTGCCGATCACAACTGGTGCAGGAAGAAACTCTTCCTCCGGTCCCCCTCGAAACAGCCCACCATAACTCCATGGGGATGGGAGCAGGAGGGCCGGGAGGTGGAAACGGCAGGGCCTGTACCGAACGCCCGCGGGCAGCCAGCAGGTTGTCAAGACGGATGGACATGTCTATAAGCTCATCCAACGTGAGGGTGGTGTCCCGACACGCTAGCTCCCTGCGGACGTCCTCCCTGAGGCTACATCGGAAATGGTCTATCAAAGGCCTGTCGTTCCACCCTGCTCCTGCGGCCAAGGTCCTGAACTCCAGTCCTGCGCGCTCCTCGTCTCCTGACGCAGATGGAACAGACGTTCACCCGCTGCATGACCCTTTGGTGGGTGATCGAATACAGCTAAGAATCGGCGGGTGAACCTGGGGTAGTGATCCCTCACAGAGTCTGGGCCATTCCACACTGTTTTTGCCCACTCTAGGACTCGTCCCGTCAGACAGGAGACGAGGACGCTCACGCTCTCCTCTCCTGAGGGAGTAGGACGAACGCTCGCCAGGTATAGTTCAAGCTGTAGGAGGAACCCCTGACACCCAGCCGCCGTCCTATCATACTCCCTTCGGAGCGCCAGCTAACGAGCCCGGAGCCGGTAGCAGGGGTAGGAGGTGCTGGTGGAGGGGGTGTTGGAGATGAGGTGGGAAGGCCACTCCTCTCCCATCGATCCATCCTCTCCATCATCAGATCCATCGCCGATCCAATCCGGTGGAAAATACTGGTAAGATGGAGGACGCTTTCCTCCATCGATGGGAGAGGAGGTGCGGCTGCTCCTGCTGTTTTCCATGACCGGTGCGGGATTCTGTCACGCGGGACTAGGTGAGTGAGGAAGGAATCAGGCGCAGAGAGTTCCACAGCGAAAAGGTGCACTTTAATGCGGCACAAAAATAACAAGCCCACAACACAGTGGACAATAATGTGGACCACCCATAAACACAGGGCGCCAGGTCCAGAACACGAACACCTCTACCTAACGCACACACGTAACACAAATTCCGCACAAAACAAGGGCGGGTACACGTACTTTAAATAAGGAAGCCCATTAAGCACATACAACAGGACACAGGTGAAACGAATAAGACAAAACAAATAGACAACGAAAAAGGGATCGGTGGCGGCTTGTAGGCCGGTGACGACGACCGCCGAGCACCGCCCAAACAGGCAGGGGAGCCAACTTCGGCGGAAGTCATGACAATGATAAGATGACAAACTCTACAGTGGAAAGTCTACACATCAGAGTTATCGGATTCACATGGAATTGTTGTTCAATTTAAATGTTTGAATATGAAATTATTCGTGATGGGATGAAATGTGATTTTAGCTTCCAAAATGTGAGATTTGGGTTTTCATAAGTAAGGGCTATTCTCAATCAGTGGCCCGCCCCTGTGAAGGGACTATATGGACTATAAAACTTTTCAAACACGCCCTCCTCTCCCTTCCTATATAAGCCCTTGACGACAATATAACCTCCTGTTCCGAGAATGTAGGACAATGGTCCGATGTCAGAATGATTCAGATAATAAATACAGAAATCCCGTCTACCACACAACGACGTTACTACAACGTATCCAATTGACAACCAGAGGCATTCTTCAAAGGACTCAGTTGGGCAACACGGCCTTCCATCTACCACCAACCTACTGAAGCGCAGCTCAGAGTAAATATTTATTACATTTTCCTTTTCAAAATGGGCGGTAACTTAGAATGCATAAGAAACTGTATTTCCGATAGCACAGCTTCTCCCTGTGTCCCTCAGTCTTTCCGCTCTTTCACTCAAACCCAGCCCTTTTCCTTTGTGTAACAAGCTGACATATATTTTCCGCCCGCTAGGGACGTTTTCCTTTATGACGTAATTTGTAATCAAGTTATGATTTAATTATGTGTATGTGTAATTCTATGTGGTTAGTTAGGTATTTAGTAAATAAATAATTAAACCCAATTTTGTATTGGTGATTCAAATTGTTAGCCAGGGTTCGTGCAGATAACCAAGAATTTACAACTTTCAGATGAGACTGAATTAAGATGACGATTAATATTGACTGCTATTGATGTAAAATATTACTAGGTCTTTAAGAGTTTATTCGGAAGATAACGACTCTAGTTAATTAAATTTACATGATTAGCTCAATCAGGTAATATTAATTATTTTATAGAATAGCATGTCATATCACTTAATCCGGCATAGCCAAAGACACAACATTATTGGAGTCCCCTGATAGGAATCCAAAATAGAATGACGCTTTCATTTTGATTCAGCCTGTATAAAATTGAAAAACAGATGACATAATATACCAAGTTATTGTACACATTTTTGGAGTGTTAAAGACAAGCACTATTGGGTGTGTGTGTGTGTTGAAGTTTCCCCCGCCTCCGTTGTTGTTCGCTAACGTAGTCAGTGGGTAACGTAAGCGAATAAATTTCTGTATGAGGGCCGAGAAAGCTAATTATAGAAATCTGAGAAATAGAGCGTTTGGCCAAACGCAGGGCTATTTCTGCCTGGCGCGTTTCAGAAGCGGGTAGGCTAGGTTATTATTAATTTCTTGAGCGAGGACAAAGAGCCAGCCGATTGAAATTCAGGAGAGAAAAGCTTGACCAGCGATATATATATATATCTCTGTCTCTCTTGCAAGTAGACCAAGGCGCATTTCGTTGTTGCCGCGTGTTCTCGTTAAAACATCGTAAAAAAAATGCCGAAAAGGGTTTGAACATAATACGTTATAAGTAAAACCTTTCCCTTGCCAAGGGAATCATATGTGCTGCATTTTCAGGCACAAAGGAGGGTTTAGCTTGCATACTAAAGCTAACAAGGGAAAATAGCAATTTTTAGTTTCTTGTGCCACATTGAAATTGCTCCACCTTGCGGAACGGGAGTTCAGCCCCGGGTAGTTCCGTTTGATTTCAGTGTGGGAAGTCATTGACCGCTGACGTGTGCCTACTATATTCGTTCATGAAGAATTATTCAGGTCACACTCAAGTCATTACTTATGATATCCAGATGGATATCAATGTCTTATCCAATTGAACTAATAAGTGTAAATCTGGCAATTTACATTCTGAAATAGATATTTTAAATTATATCCAAATTGATGAGTTTTCTAAATAAGACATTGTAAACTTTTTCCAAACTAACCTACATGAAGCAACTTCTCAGGTTAATTAAAGTTTAATTCCCAAATAGTCTATACAGGTCTGATTTATCATTAAATTGATCAATCAGTAAAATTTGGTTTTTGCAAAACCATTCAGTAATCCAGTACTGACAGAAGCCCCGCCCCAGCGGGAATCCCATGTGGTTTCGGCTTTAGGGAGAAGTGCACCAGTGTTGAATGTTCCCAACATTTGATTTACTGTTTATGTCACAAATCCCGTTTCCTGAGTCTGTTTTTTTGCCTATGTTCTGTCCTGGAGAGTTTTTCCGGCGTCCTGGAACGCACCCTGTCTGGTTGCCGGGCAATGTAGCCAGTTGGGGTTTCTGATTATCCGCACCTGTATCCCATCAGCTATCTACACATCTGGTCCTGATCATCATCTCTCCTCTTCATAAGCCCGGACCTGACATCCATTCCCTGCCGGATCGTTAGCCATGAACAGTATGTTGTGCCAGAGTATCAGCCTCAAGTTGGATAGAAGTTGTTTTGTTGTTTGTTACGTATTGCTTGCCTTGAACTTACCTCTGTTTGTTCTGTCTTCAGTTACTCACCCGGATCATTTACCCCATTCCCGCCTGGTCGTCAGAAGATTCCGCTTCCCCATTGGATCCACCTATTTACTCCCATCAACTCATCACCGCTACCCGCTACACCACCTGGATATATCTACCCATTCACTTGTAAATAAATACTCACCTTTTTCCTACTCTCCTTGTCCTGGTCTGCTTCTGGGTTCGACTTTGAAGAATCGTGACAGAACGATCCGGCTAAGAATCAACCCAGCGGACCTGGATTCCGTTTGCCATGCCATTACCCAGCAGGGGAGGACATTGGGACAACACAAGACGGAGCTACAGGAGATAGCGGTTGCAATCCAGAAATTATCTGCTAGCTTGACACAGATCCAGGATCAGCTCAGTTTGCTGGCGATTCATTCACCACCTATTTCACCCATCTTACCTGCCATGCCTGATGCGTTTTCCTTCCGTGAACCCAAGGTACCGACGCCTGATAAATATGAAGGGGATTTGGGAAGATGCCGTTCGTTTCTTATGCAGTGTGGGTTAGTGTTTGATCTGCAGCCCTATTCTTACGCCACTGACAAGGCTAGGATAGCCTTTGTTATTGAACTGCTGCGTGGAAGAGCTCTGGAATGGGCTTCAGCCGTTTGGGAACGACAGGGGACCTGCATGTCTTCATACCAGGAATTCACGGGAGAGCTGAGAAGGCTTTTTGATCATCCAATCCGAGGTAAGGACGCAGCTAAACGTTTGTTCACTCTTCGCCAAGGAGCTCGCAGTGTGGTAGACTTTATGATCGAGTTCAGGACATTGTCTGTGGAGAGTGGTTGGAATGAGGAGTCACTACAAGCGGCTTTTTACCAGGGGTTGTCGAAGCAACTCAAGGACGAGCTGATATCCTATCCAGAGCCTAGTGATCTAGACAGCTTGGTCACTTTATCTATTCGGGTAGATAATAGAGTCCGAGAGAGGAGGGAGAAGCAGTGGGGCCCATCCAATCAATCAGCAACTCGGTTACCATTCGGTTCAGGAAGTAAACCAGAACGTATTGATCGTTATTCACCACACGGGATTAGTGGAGGGGTCTTGCCACCAGATCCTGAACCAATGCAAGTGGGGCGACACGGGCTAACTAAGGAGGAGCGCCAACGTAGACGTGAGACCAACAGCTGTTTCTACTGTGGTAGCTCAGGACATTACATCTCCACTTGTCCACAGCGCTCGTTAAACTGCCCGGCTCGCTAGTTTTGGGAGGAATTTTAGCGAGCCAGATTCAACCTCTCCAGAATCCTGTCAGACCCCGTTTTCCTGCGACCCTTATGAATAAGGATCAGAGCTTAGAGATTAACGCTTTTATCGATTCAGGTGCCGATGGCAGCTTTATTGATGCCGACTTGGTGGAACAGCTGGGGCTTTCTAAGGAGCAATTGCCGGAAGCCATTGAAGCAACCACTCTGAACGGCAGTAGTCTGGCACGGATCACTATGAGGACTGAACCGGTTAAGATGTTGTTGTCGGGGAATCATTCAGAGTTTATCTCCTTCTTCATTCTGTCCTCACCCCATGTTCCTCTGGTTATTGGTTACCCCTGGCTGAAGGAACACAATCCCTCGTTTGATTGGGTGACGGGTAAGGTAACTAGTTGGAGCATTGATTGTCATGCTAACTGTCTTAGGACTGCCTGTTCTCCTGCCATTTCCAGTCAGGTCAGTGACTCTGTTCCTCCTGATTTGTCCCTGGTTCCAGAAACATATCACGAGTTGGGTGAAGTATTCAGTAAACAGAAGGCTCAGTCCCTTCCTCCCCACCGACCTTATGACTGTGCGATTAATCTGTTTCCTGGAGCTTCCTTACCCAAGGGACGGTTATACAGTATCTCTCGACCTGAACGTGAGGCCTTGGAGACCTACATCAAGGAGTCTCTAGCTGCAGGTCTCATTCGGCCCTCGTCATCACCTCTGGGAGCAGGATTTTTTTTTGTGAGCAAGAAGGATGGCTCTCTTCGACCGTGTATTGATTATCGGGGTTTGAATGATATTACGGTCAAGAACAAGTATCCCCTGCCCTTGATGAGCTCGGCTTTCGATTCTTTACAGGGTGCTACGTTTTTTACGAAGCTTGATTTACGTAATGCTTATCATTTGGTTCGGATCAAGGAGGGAGACGAGTGGTTGACTGGGTTCAATACTCCGATGGGACATTTCGAGTACCAGGTGATGCCGTTTGGACTGACCAACGCTCCTGCTGTGTTCCAAAGTATGGTGAATGACGTTCTGAGAGATATGATTGGTATTTTTGTGTTTGTTTACCTGGATGATATCCTCATCTTCTTGAAGGAGCTTTCTAGCCACGTTCAGCATGTCAAGCAGGTCCTGCAGCGGTTATTGGAGAACCGTCTGTTCGTGAAGGCTGAGAAGTGTGATTTTCACGCCCACACGACGTCCTTCCTCGGTTACATCATCTCCAGGGGAGAGCTCAAGATGGACTAAGAGAAGGTTCGGGCGGTTCGGGATTGGGTCCAGCCCGGTTCGAGATTGCAGCTCCAGAGATTCCTGGGGTTTGCAAATTTTTATCGGAGGTTTATCCGTGATTACAGCCGGGTGGCCGCCCCTTTAACTGTACTGACGTCTTGCACCAGAAAATTCTGTTGGTCTCCTGAGGCAGACCGAGCATTTCTAGATTTGAAGAGCCGATTCACCAACGCCCCGATTCTCTCTCAACCTGACACTTCCCGTCAGTTCGTTGTGGAGGTGGATGCGTCTGATGTGGGGGTGGGCGCCATCCTGTCTCAGCGTAGCTCCACTGACGGTAAACTCCATCCCTGCGCCTTCTGCCACTGAGACGTCCGAGATACTGGTTAGGGAGGTGTTCAGGGTCCACGGGTTGCCCTGTGACATTGTTTCTGACCGTGGTCCTCAGTTTACCTCTGCTGTCTGGAAATCCTTCTGTTTGGCCATTGGAGCTACAGTCAGTCTCACATCTGGATTTCACCCCCAATCTAATGGTCAGGCGGAGAGAGCCAACCAGAAGATGGAGTCCACGCTGCGTTGTCTTGTCTCCTGTGATCCCACCTCTTGGTCATCTCAATTACCCTGGGTCGAGTATGCCCATAATACCCTTCCGTCATCTGCCACTGGGATGTCCCCCTTCCAATGCCTGTACGGATACCAACCTCCCTTGTTTCCTTCTCAGGAGAGGGATCTTTCGGTCCCTTCTGTCCAGGCCCACATTCGTCGTTGCCACCGGACCTGGCATTGGGCCAGGAAGGTTCTCCTTAGAGTTTCTGACCGGTATCAGATCCAGGCGAATCGTCACCGTATTCCTGCTCCCGCTTATACCATCGGAGATAAGGTGTGGTTGGCTACACGGGATCTTCCTCTACGGACTAAGTCGAGGAAACTGTCACCAAAGTTCATTGGTCCGTTCGTGGTGGAGAGAATCATTAACCCTGCTGTGGTCCGACTAAAATTGCCGGCAACGCTTCGAGTACACCCCACCTTTCATGTCTCCTGCCTCAAGCCGGTTCACCTCAGTCCTCTGTTGCCCCCTCGTCCTCCTCCTCCTCGGATGATCGGAGGTGGTCCTGTCTACACGGTGCGCCGCATCATGGACTCCAGACGGCGGGGTCGAGGGTTCCAGTATTTAGTGGATTGGGAAGGATATGGTCCTGAGGAGAGGAGTTGGATTCCTCGGCGTCAGATCCTTGACGATGACCTGCTTCGTGACTTTTACCGCCTCCACCCTGGCGCTCCGGGTAGTCCGCCCGGTGGCGTTCGTCGGAGGGGGGGTACTGTCACGAATCCCGTTTCCTGAGTCTGTTTTTTGCCTATGTTCTGTCCTGGATAGTTTTTCCGGCGTCCTGGAACGCACCCTGTCTGGTTGCCGGGCAATGTAGCCAGTTGGGGTTTCTGATTATCCGCACCTGTATCCCATCAGCTATCTGCACACCTGGTCCTGATCATCATCTCTCCTCTTCATAAGCCCGGACCTGACATCCATTCCCTGCCGGATCGTTAGCCATGAACAGTATGTTGTGCCAGAGTATCAGCCTCAAGTTGGATAGAAGTTGTTTTGTTTGTTACGTATTGCTTGCCTTGAACTTACCTCTGTTTGTTCTGTCTTCAGTTACTCACCCGGATCATTTACCCCATTCCCGCCTGGTCGTCAGATTCCGCTTCCCCATTGGATCCACCTATTTACTCCCATCAACTCATCACCGCTACCCGCTACACCACCTGGATATATCTACCCATTCACTTGTAAATAAATACTCACCTTTTTCCTACTCTCCTTGTCCTGGTCTGCTTCTGGGTTCGACTTTGAAGAATCGTGACAGTTTACACTTATGATATCCAATCAATGGAGATTGTATGGATTATCGTCTCATTCAATTGAATAAGTTAAATTGTTGAACATAACTTAATGTTCTTCCAATCAAATGAGACACTTTTAAACTTCTCATATTAACCTAGATGAAGAAACTTCTCAGGTTAATTAAAGTTTAATACCCAGATAGCCTACCCAGGTAGGATTAATCATTGGCATTGATTAATTAATTCAATTTGCTTTTGCAAATTCATTGACGTCCAACTTCCACATTACTGGTACAGTACTGATAGTTCGTCAACATCTATAAATAGATTAAACTTGTCTTTGCAGCTTCCAATGAATTCCAAACCCAAACTTAAAAAAAAAAGAAGGAACATTTTTCCTCTAAATTTTTCTAATAATGTGCAAGCTATCAAAGGAGGTGGTCACCACTCCTCCGCTAATTAGTGAACCTCCACCCATAAAAGGATTGATCTCTGACCTCAGCAGCGATACCAACCCTAATTATACCATTAGCGAAAAAACAGCTGAAATTGCGAACTCTCTCCAAAATCAACCATCAAACACAGGCTTTGTGACAGTTCTCCCCACTTTTGCACTGATGTATTGCCATAAAAATGTGGCATCGTTCCAATACCACAGTGCACAGCTGAAGCACGTGTCAGACATGTCTAACATGACATGTCATAACATGTCTAACTATTGACAAAAGCAGGAAATAAAAACGTTCTGCTAGTCGAGAAACTGCGTTTGAAATCTGAACAATTAAAAGTAATTGCACAGTTCTACTCAATTCTGCAGACCAAAGACAATCAATTAGTGAACACAATGACTAAGTTGGATGACAAATCAGCAGAACTCATTGAAGTCGCTGATCAAATGAATGATGAGAGAACTCGGGTGATGAAGATGGAAATCTTGATATCTAAGCAAGAGGAAGAAATCTCATCACTGAATCTCTCACTCCGTACTCAGGACCTCTATCTGCAAACCATGACTTTGAGACCGAAAGGAGCAGGTGCGACACTCACGTTTCCAAAATCAGTACTCTAAGCGCTCAAGTGGACTCTGCAATGCAGCAGAATACCACCCTTCAGTACCATCTGGAGGAAATCCAGAATGGTCACGCTCCACAGCGTGACTACCCATCCAAGCAACCGGAGCCCTGCACTCAAAGGAGTGAAGATGATAGGTTTCAGACATTGCCTCCATTAAGTGTCCCTCAGTCTTCTCCTCTTGGCAATTCGTAATATGGCGCCTCTTGGCCAACAAAGCCAAAGCTTGGCGTCTCCTCTTGGCTTTTCGGCCCCACTTTCCCCATAGGATGAAGCCAACCCTCTCCGCTCTCTTGACGTTCCTAGCTGACATAGAGGACGCGTTGGATGGCTACCCGAACGCTACGGGTTCTGACAGGGTTTAGCTGTTGAAGCGAACGTCGAATAGACACGTGACAAGGTTCATTCGCCTACAACAGCAACATGTGCTAAATGACTACGCTAAACTTGCCACAGCTTTGAAATTAGTATTCAGTGGTTCTGCAACTCGCAAACACAATAGCTCACTGGTTAACACGGTCAAACAAGCTTGGAATGAACACCCACAAGCTTACTATCATAGGCTTCGTTCAGCTTACTTACCTACTCATTGAAACAGGCATGGAAGCCCTGTTACCATTTAAACAAATGTTCCTGTCGAACATGTATTCTACCTTCATTACCTACAGTACATGATTAGCTCAATCAGGTAATATTAATTACGGATAAATTATTTTATAGAATAGCATGTCATATCACTTAATCCGTCATAGCCAAAGACACGACAACATGGAGGGCCGAGCACGCCTCCATTAACGGGGCGACGCATGGGGCGACGCACAATTGGCCTAGCGTCGTCCGGGTTAGGAGGGCTTGGCCGGTAGGGATATCTTTGTTTCATCGCGCACTAGTGACTCCTGTGGTGGGCCGGGGGCAGTGCACGCTAACCAGGTCGCCAGGTGCACAGTGTTTCCTCCGACACATTGGTGCGGCTGGCTTCCGGGTTGGATGCGTGCTGTGTTAAGAAGCCATGCGGTTTGGTTGCGTTGTGTTTCGGAGGACGCATGGCTTTCGACCTTCGTCTCTCCCGAGCCCGTACGGGAGTTGTAGCGATGAGACAAGATAGTAACTACTAACAATTGGATACCACGAAATTGGGAAGAAAAGGGGGTAAAAATTTTAAAAAGAAAAGAAAAAACATTGAAGGGGCTGTAGTAGAGCGGGTTGAGAGTTCTTACGCTGTAGAAGAGGTCCCAAATCAGAGATGCCTGCATACTCTTGCGGAAGATTCAGTAACCTATATACAGTACACAGTCAAGTGTTTCCTGCCTTTATTTGGTTTGGTGTCTGCTTTATACATTTTTGATTATATAGGAATAAGTGTCAATTTGACCCATTCGTGATGATACATACTGTATGCTTTGGGTCTAATTGTGATGTGTGTTGCTGCGTTGCTGTGGGTATGATAGGAGATCAGAGCTCTGCATGGTGACTCACTAGTTAGCATAGCGTACCAGACCCTCCGTAGGGGCCAGGGAAACATGGAAACACTGTAGGGGGAAAGTCTGCTGTGTTTCATGTGTTTTCTCCTCTTTCCTTCTCCTTTCTTCTCCCCTTGACTCAGATCCCTTATTATTCTGTGTGCAGCTCCCAGCTCCTCCAGTTCCCTGTTCCGTGTTCTGGGATAGGAATTAATTAGCATTGTGGCTGGAGCTGGGGAGGGAATCAGAGCAGGCAGAGGAGAGGAGTGTGTGATAAAAGGGAGGAGAGGAGAGAGGGAGCCCCACTCGGCCCCCTGAGTAAAGGAGAATCCAGAGGCAGGCTGAAGCTGACCTGCTCCTGATTAAGCCCAATACAGAGGAGACTTAGCACAGAGCCCTGGAGGGGTGCACCGCTGCACCTCACCATCCATATAACCATTACCCACCACCATCATTCTAATCTGACTGCTAACCTCCCTGCCATTTCCCAGGCAGTCTCTCCAACACTGGGAGGTACAACTAATCACATCCACATAGAGGAGCCAAGCCAGATATGGGCAATATCTATGGCCACCAATTAGGAACCAAGAGGGGGTTGGATATGTACCAAAGGACAAATTAGCGGTCATTATGCTCCCTTTTAGAGATGTGTTCGGATTCATTATGCAAATGTTTGTTTATAGTAACATCACATCGGTACTGAGTAAATACTAAAACGGTCAAATGCAGGGAGCTGGTTGAGATTCTAAGGTAGTCCTAATACTTTGATGTAGTCCTAAAAAAGTAGGCTAAAACTCTACAGCATCAATGGGCTGCAGTGGGTTTCTATGAACAGAAGCATTTTACATTCTGCTGGTCTTTCGGAGCAGGGTGGAGATGGATAGCTGATCTGATCCTCTGGGATCAGCTAAAGTTCTGGGCAAAGGATCAGGCAAAATGATTGTGCCCCATGCTCAATCATCCTCTCTCTGTAAAACCTCACCTACCCTCTTTCTACCCACAATTATTCTATCACAAAACTAAAGGCACAGGAATTGTTGAACTTGGAAAATATCAGGTAACAAAACCAGGTTCAGTACAAACAGCAACAAGCAATTTCCGGTAATTCTCAAGCAATTGTCAACCGTTTTTAAGGCAGGTTACCTTCAGCAGTAAGAGTCTATGCTTAGTTCTGCCACTCTAGCCCCATTTATACCTAGTGCTAACATGCATCATTTGTCTTGATCTTGTCTACATTCTGATTGTCCTAAAAAAAATTAAAAGGTGTAGATTATTAAAAGATGTATTGTGATCTGATTGTGATCAGATATTCCTGACCACCTCCGGAGGTAGTCAGGCACACATTGCGTCTGGATATTTTACAAGTGTAGACATTAGAAAGATAGTGCCAATAGAGATGGCAGCTTCGCTTCTAGTCCTTAGGAAACTGGAAACTGTTTTTATATATTATTTCTTACATTGTTAGCCCAGAAAACCTTAACTGTTAATACATACAGCTGGGAAGAGCTATTGGATATCAGAGTGACGTCAACTGGCCAGCACAACTAGCATTACGAATAGGAACACAACTTTCCCAAAGCGGATCCTTTGTCTGCACCTCCCAGGGCATTTTAACTGATTCCAGAGGCCGACCCAAAACAACACCGCCGGAAGAGAGGGTGCCGGAGCGGTCTTCTAGTGAGGCATTAGATGCGAGTACACCACCCACCGCTTCCCAGTATATTACTCACTAATGCCCAGTCACTAGTTAACAAAGTCGACAAAATCAGGGCAAGAGTTGCTTTCCAAAGAGATAACCGGGATTGTGACATACTCTGTTTCACGGCAACATGGCTAGCTTTGGACATGCTGTCGGAGTCAATACAGCCAACATGATTTTCAGTGCATCACGCCGACAGGAATAAACATCTCTCCGGTAAGAAGAAGTGTATGTGTATGTTTCATGATTAACGACTCATGGTGTAATTGTAACAACATAATGGAACTCAAGTCCTTTTGTTCACCTGACCTAGAATTCCTCACAATCAAATGCCGACCGTATTATCTCCCAAGAGAACTCTCCTTGGTTATTGTCACAGCCGTGTATATCCCTTCCGTAAGCGGATACCAAAACCATATATCCTGAGGCTGTATTTATTGTAGCTGGGGATTTTAACAAAGCTAATTTGAGAACAAGGCTAGATAAAATCTATCAGCATATCGATTGCAGTACATGAGCGAGTAACACGCTCAACCATTGCTACTCTAACTTCCGCAAAGCATACAAGGCCCTCCTACAGGCCGAAACTAAAACAGGAAGGGCCTGTGCCTCGGTCTATCCAACGCTGGTCTGACCAATCGGATTCCACGCTTCAACATTGCTTCGATTACGTGGACTGGTATATGTTCAGGGTAGCCTCAAGGAACAATATTGACGTATACGTTGACTCGGTGAGCGAGTTTATAAGGAAGTGTATAGGAGATGTTGTACCCACTGTGATTATTAAAACCTTTCCTAACCAGAAACCATGGATTGATGGCAGCATTCACACAAAACTGAAAGCACGTACCACTGCATTTAATCATGGCAAGGCAACTGGGAATATGGCGGAATAAAAACAGTGCCCTCCATAAGGCAATCAAACAAGCAAATTGTCAGTATAGAGACAAAGTGGAGCTGCAATTCAACGGCTAAAACACAAGACGGATGTGTCAGGGTCTACAGACAATCACGGATTACAAGAAGAAAACCAGCCCCGTCACGGACATCGACGTCTTGCTTCCGGATAAAAAAAAATGTATTTGTGTGCTTCGAGGACAATACAGTGCCACCGACGTGGCCCGCTACCAAAGACTGTGGGCTCTCCTTCTCTGTGGCTGACATGAGTAAATATTTAAACGTGTTAACCCTTGCAAGGCTGCTGGCCCAGACGGCATCCCTAGCCGCGTCCTCAGAGCATGTGCAGACCAGCTGGCTGCTGTGTTTTCGGAGATATTCAATCAATCCCTATCCCAGTCTGCTGTCCCCACATGCTTCACGATGGCCACCATTGTTCCTGTTCCCAAGAAAGACAAAGTAACTGTGCTAAATGACTATCGCCCCTTTACACTCACTTCTGTCATCATGAAGTGCTTTGAGAGAGTAGTCAGGGATCATATCACCTTCACCCTTCCTGTAACCATAGATCCAGTTCAATTTGCTCACTGCCCCAATAGGTCCACAGACGATGCAATCGCCATCTCACTGCACTCTGCCCTATCCCATCTGGACAAGAGGAATACCCGTGTAAGAATGCTGTTCATTGACTACAGCTTAACATTCAACACCATAGTACCCTCTAAACTCATCATTAAGCTTGAATACCTGGGTCTTGACCCCGCCCTGTGCAACTGGGTCCTGGACTTCCTAGGCTTGATTACCAACAACAACGAAAAAGCCTACAGGGAGGAGGTGAGGGCCCTCAGAGTGTGGTGTCAGGAAAATAACCTCTCACTCAATGTCAGCAAAACAAAAGAGATGATTGTGGACAGCAAAGGGAGCAACCCCTATCCACATTGACTGGAAAGCAGTGGAGAAGGTGAAAATTCCTCTGTGTACATATCTCCGACAAACTGGAATGGTCCATGCACATAGACAGTGTGGTGAAGAAGGCGCTATGCTTTACACCTGGCTACTCCCACCCGGTCAACAGCCCTGCACCCCTCACAGAAACTTGCTCAAGCCTCCCCCATTTCTCCTTCACCCAAATCCAGATAGCTGATGTTCTGAAAGAGCTGCAAAATCTGGACCCCAACAAATCAGCTTGGCTAGACAATCAATCTGGACCCTCTCTTCCTAAAATTATCAGCCAAAATTGTTGCAACCCCTATTACTAGCTTGTTCAACCTCTCTTTCGTATCGTCTGAGATCCCCAAAGATTGGAAAGCTGCCGTGGTCATCCCCCTCTTCAAAGGGGGAGACACTCTAGACCCAAACTGCTATAGACCTATATCTATCCTACCCTGCCTTTCTAAGGTCTTCGAAAGCCAAGATAACAAACAGATCACCGACCATTTCGAATCCCACCGTACCATCTCAGCTATGCAATCTGGTTTCCGAGCTGGTCACTGGTGCACCTCAGCCACGCTCAAGGTCCTAAACGATATCATAACCGCCATCGATAAGAGACAATACTGTGCAGCTGTATTCATCGACCTGGCCAAGGCTTTCGACTCTGTCAATCACCACATTCTTATCGGCAGACTCAACAGCCTTGGTTTATCAAATGACTGCCTAGCGTGGCTCACCAACTACTTCTCTGACAGAGTTCAGTGCATCAAATTGGAGGGCCTGTTGTCTGGACCTCTGGCAGTCTCTATGGGGTGCCACAGGGTTCCATCCTCGGGCCGACTCTTTTCTCTGTATACATCAATGATGTCGCTCTTGCTGCTGATGATTCTCTGATCCACCTCTATGCAGACGACACCATTCTGTATACTTCTGGCCCTTCTTTGGACACTGTGTTAACTAACCTCCAGACGAGCTTCAATGCCATACAACACTCCTTCCGTGGCCTCCAACTGCTCTTAAATGCAAGCAAAACTAAATGCATGGTCTTCAACTGATCCCTTCCCACACCCATCCAGCATCGCTACTCTTGACGGTTCTGACTTAGAATATGTGGACAACTACAAATACCTAGGTGTCTGGTTAGACTGTAAACTCTCCTTCCAGACTCACATTACCCATCTCCAATCCAAAATTAAATCTAGAATCATGGGCTTCCTATTTCGCAACAAAGCATCCTTCACTCATGCTGCCAAACATACCCTAGTAAAATTGACTATCCTACCAATTCTTGACTTCAGCAATGTCATTTACAAAATAGCCTCCAACACTCTACTCAGCTAATTGGATGCAGTCTATCACAGTGCCTTCTGTTTTGTCACCAAAGCCCCATATACTACCCACCACTGTGACCTGTATGCTCTCATGGGCTGGCCCTCGTTTCATATCCGTCGCCAAACCCACTGGCTCCAGGTCATCTATAAATCGTTGCTAGGTAAAGCCCTGCCTTATCTCAGCTCACTGGTCACCATAGCAGCACCCACGCGCAGCACACGCTCCAGTTGGTATATTTCACTGGTCACCCCCAAAGCCAATTCCTCCTTCAGCCACCTTTCCTTCCAGTTCTCTGCTGCCAATGACTGGAACGAACTGCAAAAATCACTGAAGCTCGAGACTAATATCTCCCTCACTATCTTTAAGCACCAACTGTCAGAGCAGTTCACAGATCACTGCACCTGTACATAGCCAATCTGTAAATAGCCCATCTAACTACCTCATCACCATATTGTTATTTATTTTATTTATTTTGCTCCTTTGTACCCCAGTACAGCTACTTGCACACTCATCTTCTGCACATCTATCACCCCAGTGTTTAATTTTCCATACTGTAATAATTTTGCCACTATGGCCTATTTATTGCCTCACCCCCCTTAACCTATCTCTTTTGCACACACTGTATATATACTTTCTCTATTGTATTATTGACTGTATGTTTGTTTATTCCATGTGTAACTCCATGTTGTTGTTTGTGTCACACTGCTTTGCTTTATCTTGGCCAGGTCACAGTTGTAAATGAGAACTTGTTCTCAACTAGCCTACCTGGTTAAATAAAGGTGAAATAAATAAATAAATGGAACACTAGTCACTTTAATAATGCCACTTCAAGAATGTTTACATACCTCACATTATTATATGTACTGTATACATACAGTGAGGGGGAAAAAACAGGTTTTCAGGAGACTTGTGGAAGGAGTGCTGATGACGGTCGACCACTGTTTGCACTTTAAGTAGTCTGATTGCGTCCAGACTGTGGAGAAATCTGCACAAAGGGCATCCCTGACCACCTCCTGAAGTGGTCAGCCAGATCTGAACACAATCAGACCATGAAGCAACTTTCATTGCGAGGTTCGTATTCTGATAGCAGAAGTCAGAATTTAAATGTAATGTGTAGACACGCCCATTGGCTGACTCCTAACCCCAGGCAACTCCAGGCAGGCTCCTCAGGTGGCTTTACCTCCACATTCACATATGGGATACAGCCAATGAACAGCAGAGGCAGCGTTTACACAGGCAGCTAAATTCAAAAATGTTTTTCTCAATAATTAGTCTTTAGACCAATCAGATAAGCTCTGAAAAAGATCTGATGTGAAAAAATCTGATGTGATAGGTCAAACGATCAATTAGTGGAAAAAAGAATTGACCTGCCTGTGTGAATGCAGCCAGAGTAACCCAGTAGCCCAGATTTAGACTGTGCAGAGTAATGCTGTTAGGGCTGAATATGGGACTGAAAGGGAAAGGTCCTCCAGATGCATGTGTGTTTGTGGGGTCTTCTATTGTGTGATGGTTTAGAGATGCCTATTGGTTCCCTCTCTCAGCTCCTTCACTGTGAACAGTAGTGTGATGGCAGGGTATAGAGTGAAATTAATCTGGTTTCTGAGTTCAGCAGAGAGAAAATAATCCCTGAATAGAATATTGGATTAGATTCCAACTGAATAATTCATTGAACAAGCTAATCTAATACCCTGAGCATGTTCACCTGTGGAGAAGAATTTGTTGCACCCCAAATTAAAATCAATAATGGTGGTAGGAATTGAAAGAGATTCTCTGGGAATTTCTGATACTTTTTAGCCAGTAGTTCTGAAAGTAGAGCTCATGAGCCAAAAGTGGTCTCCGAAAATGTTGTACTATGTCACATACTGTATGTGCAGATATCTGCACCACGTCATTGCTCTCTCTCTCTCTGCTGTGTGTGTATCTTGCTAGCCGTCACTTAAATCATGAGATGCTGAACTCATTGACTAGAACTCAAATTGCTAGGGGGCTAGCCCACATGGGGGAAAATGTAGGGTAAATGGCACAGCACAGCTTCCACAAAAACAGTCAGTGTTTAAACTCAAATATACTAATTGATTAAAACAACGTATTTTTAGATAAAATTGTTAAAAAAGGTATAATTTTTGTAAATGATATCATAAATAGGACTGGTGGAGTTATGTTACACATGCAGCTAAAACAGACATGGAGATGTCTGCTCTCCCCAAAATGACAACCAACTAATTGCAGCATTACCACAAAAATGGAAGAGGCAAGTAGAAGGGGGAAAAAGTAAAGAACTTGTCTGTCGGACCTGCATTAAAACCCATAAATGGTTAGAGAAAAAAAATATATACCAATTTCATTTAAGGACCAAAAAACTGACAACTGTGCAATATAAATTGCAAAATAGTTGGGAAGAGATTTTCGATGTACCGATTCCATGGTACATGGTTTATGAATTGACACGCAAAACAACACCGGATTAAAAATTTCAAAATTTTAAATTAAAATTATTATACAACATTTTGCAACCAATAGAATGTTATATATATGGGGGATATCATTTTCCGAGCTCAGCAGATTTTACTGCAAGGAGGCAGAGTCATAAAATCATTTATTTTGGTACTGTCCATATGTAGTTCATTTTTGGTCACAGGTTCAAGAATGGCTGAAGAATTGCAACGTTTACCTAGAACTAACCTGGCAGATAGCAATACTGAGTGATTTGAAAAGTCATAGTCAATCAATGAATAATATAATAATTATTTTAACAAAAATGTTTATCTTTAATTTACAATCTGTAGAAGCGATGAGAACAGAAAGGTCCAGTACTTTTGTGAAGCATCACAGCACAGTTGAAAAATATATGGCAAATAGAAATCCAAAATGGATGGTGTTAAGAGATAATGGAGCTGAAGGGTTGGACTAATAACAACAAGATAACCAACGTAAAATATACAGGGTTTGTAAAATGTACAGTGGGGCAAAAAAGTATTTAGTCAGCCACCAATTGTGCAAGTTCTCCCACTTAAAAAGATGAGAGAGGCCTGTAATTTTCATCATAGGTACACTTCAACTATGACAGACAAAATGACAAAAAGAAATCCAGAAAATCACATTGTAGGATTTTTAATTAATTTATTTGCAAATTATGGTGGAAAATAAGTATTTGGTCAATAACAAAAGTTTATCTCAGTACTTTGTTATATACCCTTTGTTGGCAATGACAGAGGTCAAACGTTTTCTGGAACTCTTCACAAGGTTTTCACACACTGTTGCTGGTATTTTGGCCCATTCCTCCATGCAGATCTCCTCTAGAGCAGTGATGTTTGGGGGGTGGTGCTGGGCAACACAGACTTTCAACTCCCTCCAAAGATTTTCTATGGGGTTGAGATCTGGAGACTGGCTAGGCAACTCCAGGACCTTGAAATGCTTCTTACGAAGCCACTCCTTCGTTGCCCGGGCGGTGTGTTTGGGATCATTGTCATGCTGAAAGACCCAGCCAAGTTTCATCTTCAATGCCCTTGCTGATGGTAGGCTTTGTTACTTTGGTCCCAGCTCTCTGCAGTTCATTCACTAGGTCCCCCCCGTGTAGTTCTGGGATTTTTGCTCACCGTTCTTGTGATCATTTTGAACCCACGGGGGGGACCATCTTGCGTGGAGCCCCAGATCGAGGGAGATTATCAGTTGTCTTGTATGTCTTCCATTTCCTAATAATTGCTCCCACAGTTGATTTATTCATACCAAGCTGCTTACCTATTGCAGATTCAGTCTTCCCAGCCTGGTGCAGGTCTACAATTTTGTTTCTGGTGTCCTTTGACAGCTCTTTGGTCTTGGCCATAGTGGAGTTTGGAGTGTGACTATTTGAAGTTGTGGACAGGGGTCTTTTATACTGATAACAAGGTCAAACAGGTGCCATTAATACAGGTAACGAGTAGAGGACAGAGGAGCCTCTTAAAGAAGAAGTTACAGGTCTGGGAGAGCCAGAAATATTGCTTGTTTGTAGGTGACCAAATACTTATTTTCCACCATAATTTGCAAATAAATTCATAAAAAAATCCTACAATGTGATTTTCTGGATTTCTTCCCCCTCATTTTGTCTGTTATAGTTGAGGTGTACCTATGATGAAAATTACAGGCCTCTCTCATCTTTTTAAGTGGGAGAACTTGCACAATTGGTGGCTGACTGTGTACTGTTTTTGCCCCACTGTATGTATGTATGTATGTATGTATGTAGGTAGGTAGGTAGGTAGGTAGGTAGGTAGGTATATGGATATATATATTTAGGAAAAAAGATATGGGGGATTGGAAATGAAATACTACAGTGTTACAGTTACAGTATGAGTAAGGGATCATGAACTATATACCATGCAGCCATACTGGAATGTGACCCCCTTGTCTTATCTGTCCACACATCCCGGTCACCTCTAGCAGACATGCTCTCTGACCCTCTCATGGCCATTGCCATGGCATGGTGCCAGCTCTATTTGGGGTATCTCTCTATCTCTATCGCAGAGTATAGCTGAGGCTGTGGTATGCTGCTGAGGGGCTGATTGCCTGCTCAGCTCCAGTCCCTCTCTTCATGCTAGTGGGGGTGAAAAAGGATCACTCTGCCTGTGTTATAACTAGAGTCGCAAAGGGAGGGTATATTATTAGAAACTTTCGAAGTCTACCAGTAAACTACCAGAATTTTGGTAACTTTCAAGTAACTTTGGAATCTAGTGACTTTTAGGGCGGCACAAAATTGGCCCATTGAGATGTACAAACTATGGCATAAAGGGATTACGAGCAGATAAAAGGCAATCCGTAATTCAGATTACAACATTAATGAGCAAGCTAGGATGGATGTAGTCAATATAACTATTTGTTCAGCACTTTTGAAATGTAGAGCAACAGAATTCAGAACATGGGTAGTTCTTACAGTACACCAAGTCAGAACCGTATGATAAATAAAGGGGTCATATAAGCAGACAAAGAAAGCTCTTATAGTATTCTATGATTATATTTCTCTAAAGCAGGCTATAGGCTACATGGGCAACACCACGTCTGAACAGTAGGCTGTAATGAGAGGAAAAGGGACCATATTATTAGGGTGAGGCATATGGGCTACTAACAACTTACCACACAACATACACTTAGTATTACTTTCTTAGCTATTACTTTCTTAGCTACAGTATAGATATCTCCCTGGCATACTACATAATTTATGCAGCAGCATACAAGAAATGTTTGGACTCAGCTTGTTGTGCTGTGCTGACTTGAACAGGAAGGTGGCACGGCTGATTTTTTTGGGCTTATTTTGTCATCAAACTTTGTCATCAAAGTCTGGCATTCTCTGGATTTATGATGCTTTCAAGACAACTGGGAACTCTGAAAAAACAAGGTTGAATCATGACGTTGGTGATATTCAGGTCGGAACTCTAGAAAGGGTTCCCGACTTGGATTACGAGTTGGATGACCGTTCAAAACATATTTTATATTTAAACATATAGTTAGTTCCCAGTTGTCTTGAACTCACTGAAGCCTGATACTTCCCAGTTCCAAGTTTCCAGTTGTTTTAAAAGCGTCAGAAATCATGCTGGATTGACAGCAGGGCCAATGTTGAATGTTCATCCTTTTAAACTTGGAAAAAAGACCCTTAAACCCAGACTTGGACCACACATCCACTCCACTAAATAGCAGGCTAGTGATTGCTTTGCAATGCTTGCAGTTAGCCGCTGATTCCTTTCAAACCACTCATTGTTGAATTTGCGATTTCCAACTTGTTGTGTAATGTTTATGTCCAATGGCCGATGAGCACCGATAATGTTTTATTAAAAATTTCTCTGCATAATTTCTCTTCATATGACAAGGATTGAAAATGATTTGACAGTAGATTGTCGACTTGATCCATAATGATGACAGCTTGTTACACAAAAGAAAAGGGCTGGGTTTGAGTGAAGGAGCGGGAAGACTGAGGAACAAAGGCGAAGCTGTGCTATCGTAAATAGAGTATCTTATGCATTCTAAATTACCGCCCATTTAGAAAAGGAAAATGCAATAAATATTTACTCTGAGCTGCGCTTCGGTAGGTTGGTGGTAGATGGAAGGCCGTGATGCCCAACCAAGACCTTTGAAGAATGTCTCTGGTTGTCAATTGGATAGGTTGTAGTAACGTCGTTGGGTGATAGACAGGTACTCTGTCTGTTCCTTCCTAACCCTCGTTTGCATCTGCTGTTGCTAACTCAACAGCTAGGAGGTATCACTTCTGTAGTGAATAAGAGTTCAAAATTCATACCATTCGCAACCAAAGCTCACGCTGATGTTGGCTTCGTTCTGTAGTTATTATCTGAATCAAATCAAATTTCAAATCAAATCAAATTTATTTATATAGCCCTTCGTATATCAGCTGATATCTCAAAGTGCTGTACAGAAACCCAGCCTAAAACCCCAAACAGCAAGCAATGCAGGTGTAGAAGCACGGTGGCTAGGAAAAACTCCCTAGAAAGGCCAAAACCTAGGAAGAAACCTAGAGAGGAACCAGGCTATGTGGGGTGGCCAGTCCTCTTCTGGCTGTGCCGGGTGGAGATTATAACAGAACATGGCCAAGATGTTCAAATGTTCATAAATGACCAGCATGGTCGAATAATAATAAGGCAGAACAGTTGAAACTGGAGCAGCAGCACGGCCAGGTGGACTGGGGACAGCAAGGAGTCATCATGTCAGGTAGTCCTGGGGCATGGTCCTAGGGCTCAGGTCCTCCGAGAGAGAGAAAGAGAGAAGGAGAGAATTAGAGAACGCACACTTAGATTCACACAGGACACCGAATAGGACAGGAGAAGTACTCCAGATATAACAAACTGACCCTAGCCCCCCGACACATAAACTACTGCAGCATAAATACTGGAGGCTGAGACAGGAGGGGTCAGGAGACATCTGAACCATTCTGACATAGGACCGTCGTCCTCACATCTTCGGAACAGGTTATATTGTCGTCAAGGGCTTATATAGGAAGGGAGAGGAGGGTGTGTTTGAAAAGATTTATAGCCCATGTCCCTTCACAGGGGCGGGCCACTGATTGAGCAGCCCTATCTTATGAAAACCCAAATCTCACATTTTAGAAGCTAAAATCACATTTAATCTCATCACGAATAATTTCATATTCAAACATTTAAATTGAACAACAATTCCATGTGAATCCGATAACTCTAATGTGTAGACTTTCCACTGTAGAGTTTATGTCATCGTATCATTGATGAGAATGTCTGAGATGACAACCGAACTGACATCATATTCATTAAGTACCACCGCATATGTTCAATTGTTCGGATTACCAGAATATAGTTAATTTCTCCCCACCTTCTGATGTTCCCAGAATCTCTATGTTAACCAAGGGTTTTGCAAATGTAACCTCAGTGGGGTAGAGAGAGGGAAAAGGGGGGAAGAGGTATTTATGACTGTCATAAACCTATCCCCCAGGCCAACGTCATGACACCACAGATAAAATTATGTCAAATCACGTAGCTTTGATTGGACTGATCATGTTAACATCATACTTTCAAAATCGTAGCTAGCAAGCTAGACAAGCAGTCATCGTCATGCATCAAGTCGGCAATCTACTTGCAAATCCTTTTCAATCTTTATCATATGAAGAGAAATTGTAGATAAAACGTATCAGTGCTTATTGGCCATTGGACATAAACATTACACAACAAGATGCAAATCGCAAATTCAACAATGAGTGTTAAGGCGCCACTGCAGCCCCAGGTTCAATCCCAGGCTGTGTCACAGCTGGCTGTGACCGGGACAGCCATGAGGCGGTACACAATTGTCCCAGCGTCGTCCGGGTTAGGTGAGGGTTTGGCCAGCCAGGATGTCCTTGTCTCATCGTGCTCTAGCGACTCCTTGTGGCAGGCTGGGCGCCGGGCGCCTGCCAGCCTGCCAGCTGACCTCGAACATCAGTTCAGGTTAAGCGAGCAGTGTGTCAAGAATCAGTGCGGCTTGGCTCCGAGTCCGTAGTAGAGTTGCTGCAAATAACTACAAATTGGATATCACAAAAAAGGGGGTAGCGCCATGGGCCAGAAAAGTTTTAATACATTGTCCATGCTGTCAATCCAGCATGACTCGGACACATTCAAAACAACTGGAAACCAGGAACTGGGAAATCTCAGACTTCAGGGAGTTCAATACAACTGAGAACTCTGATAAAACTAGCTCCGACTGCGAACATATGGAAAATAATTTTGAATGGTCATCCAACTTGGAATTCCAAGTCGGGATTTCGCACCTCTTTCTGGAGTCCACAAGAAGGACATTTTTGAGTCCAAAAATGTATTGTATGCTGTTGCATAAATTATGTAAAATGCCAGGGAGATATGTATACTGTAGCCAAGAAAGTAATATTAAGTGTATGTTGTGTAGTAAGCTGTTAGTAGCCCATGTGCCTTACCCTAATAATTTGGTCCATTTCCTCCCTCATGGTGCACATGTAGCTTATAGCCTGTTTGAGAGAAATGGAATCATCGTATATTGTAAGAGCTTTTGTTGTCTGCTTATATTTCCCCTTTATTTATCCAGCCAATGTTCTGAATTCTGTCGCTGTACATTTCAAAGTGCTGAACAAATAGTTATATTGACAACGTTCATCCAAGCTCGCTCATTAATGTCTTAATCGAAATCACGGATGACCTCTTATCCGCTTGTCCTTCCCTAATGCCATAGGTTGTACATCTGAACCACATTTGTTTAAGTCAGCCATGTTAGCTATGTTATTTTAAAAGGCAGTAAATGAGGCTGAATTAACTGTTTCGCTGCCAGATAAGGCTCTGCTGAAAGCCAGGTGTAGCGGTGGTAAGGATTCACTCCATGGTGCTGAAAAGAAAGCTCTTCTGATGGGACATATTTATGTAGGTCCTAACAATTGTGGGCTCTGTTTATCACCGTTATAGTGCAATTCATGTATTGTTTAGTGTTGTGTTGTGTAGTTGCTTTGCTGGCATGCGTAAAATATATATATTTTGCCCCACCAAGATTTACATGCTAAAATCGCCACTGGCTAAACTCTAACCAACCTCTAAGTAACCTGGGGTTACCATCACAGATTCTGTCACTCTCAACATCTCCTGCTGGGTGTGCCCCAGTCCATAATCAATGCCAATCACCCACAGTTAATATTGGACAAATTATCATTCTACCTGACTTCCAAAGCAATATAAAGAAATATGTAGGACATGACCTGCAGGATATTTTGCCAAAAAAAAAAAAAAACTTCACTCACAGATCTAAAGGCAAGTTTGTTTGTGACAGCCCTTTCACATAATTTCCTTCACAACCAGACAACCAACCATTGCACTACTAGAGTATCCCCAGCATCATTCAGGTTGGGATAACATTCAAGTTAGTCAATGGGTCTATTTGGTATGCAAGCTGCATCTGCAGTGAACTGTTGAAATGGAAACTGATCACCCCACAGCACCAATAACCTGCCAGTCATTCAGGAAGGATACTACCCTTGTCGCTGCAGAACCACAATCACCTCTGGCTAGTGTGTCTCCTCACCCTTTAAGGACACATTTGTGTCCTGGTCACCTCAAAGACTTTGAATGAACCTTGCGCACTTAGTTGTTGTGAGGAAAAGAGGGATGTGCATACAGTATACACTACTAGAGTAGATTACCGTTGTATTCCTGTAACTTGGTTGCACTACTGTGTGCTTGTGTTGTGCAAGGGTTGTTTATATATTTTGTGGAATTGCCCATTCTTGATATACTGTAAGTGTGTGAATGAGATTAAAACATTGAAAAGCTAGTTGACTTCAGCTATTCAAACAAAACAGAGGCATGGCAAATCCGGCTTTAAACTTCATCACAACAGTATCTCGGACCTGCCTGGTGTGTTCATTGTTCTTCATGATGCTCTCTGCGCTTTTAACGGATCTCTGAGACTATCACAGTGCAGGTGCATTTATACGGAGACTTGATTACACACAGGTGGATTGTATTTATCATCATTAGTCATTTAGGTCAACATTGGATCATTCAGAGATCCTCACTGAACTTCTGGAGAGAGTTTGCTGCACTGAAAGTAAAGGGGCTGAATAATTTTGCACGCCCAATTTTTCAGTTTTTGATTTGTTAAAAAAGTTTGAAATATCCAATAAATGTCGTTCCACTTCATGATTGTGTCCCACTTGTTGTTGATTCTTCACAAAAAAATACAGTTTTATATCTTTATGTTTGAAGCCTGAAATGTGGCAAAAGGTCGCAAAGTTCAAGGGGGCCGAATACTTTCGCAAGGCACTGTATATATATATATATATATAGCCAGAGGTGATTGTGGTTCTGCAGCGACAAGGGTAGTATCTTTCCTGAATGACTGGCAGGTTATATATATACAGGTGAAGTCGGAAGTTTACATACACTTAGGTTGGAGTCATTAAAACTCGTTTTTCAACCACTCCACAAATTTCTTGTCAACAAACTATAATTTTGGCAAGTCGGTTAGGACATCTACTTTGTGCATCCAACAATTATTATTATTTACACACAGATTATTTCACTTATAATTCACTGTATCACAATTCCAGTGGGTCAGAAGTTTACATACACTAAGTTGACTGTGCCTTTAAACAGTCTGGAAAATTCCAGAAAATTATGTCATGGCTTTAGAAGCTTCTGATACACAAATTGACTTCATTTGAGTCAATTGGAGGTGTACCTGTGGATGTATTTCAAGGCCTACCTTCGAACTCAGTGCCTCTTTACTTGACATCATGGGAAAATCAAAAGAAATCAGCCAAGACATATAGAAAATGTGTCTGGTTCATCCTTGGGAGCAATTTCCAAATGCCTGAAAGTACCACATTCAGCTGTACAAACAATAGTACGCAAGTATAAACACCATGGGACCACGCAGCCCTCATACCGCTCAGGAAGGAGACGCATTCGGTCTCCTAGAGATGAACATACTTCGGTGCAAAAAGTGCAAATCAATCCCAGAACAACAGCAAAGGACCTTGTGAAGATGCTGGAGGAAACAGGTACAAAAGTATCTATATCCACAGTAAAACGAGTCTCATTTAGAGTCTATTTCGGCCGCTCAGCAAGGAAGAAGCCACTGCCAACAAAACCGCCATAAAAAAGCCAGACTATAGTTTGCAATTGCACATGGGGACAAAGATCGTACTTTGAGAAATGTCCTCTGGTCTAATGAAACAAAAATAGAACTGTTTAGCCATAATGACCATGTTTGGAGGAAAAATTGGGGAGACTTGCAAGCCAAAGAACACCATCCCAACCTTAACACACGGGGGTGGCAGCATCATGTTGTGTGGGTGCTTTGCTGCAGGAGGAACTGGTGCACTTCACAAAATAGATGGCATCATGAGGGCGGAAAATTATGTGGGTATATAGAAGCAACATCTCAAAGCTTGGTTGCAAATGGGTCTTCCAAATGGGCAATGACCACAAGCATACTTCCAAAGTTGTGGCAAAATGGCTTAAGGACAACAAAGTCAAAGTATTGGAGTGGCCTTCACAAAGCCCTGACCTCAATCCTATAGAAAATTTGTGGGCAGAACTGAAAAAGCATGTGTGAGCAAAGAGGCCTTCAAACCTGACTCAGTTACACCAGCTCTGTCAGGAGGAATGGGCCAAATTTCACCCAAATTATTGTGGGAAGCTTGTGGAAGGCTTCCAAAAAAGTTTGACCCAAGTTAAACAATTTGAAGGCAATGCTACCAAATACTAATTGAGTGTATGTAAACTTCTGACCCACTGGGAATGTGATGAAACTAATAAAAGCTGAAATAAATCATTCTCTCTACTATTATTCTGACATTTCACATTTTTGAAAATAAAGTGGTGATCCTAACTGACCTAAGACAGGGGATTTTTACTAAGATTAAATGTCAGGAATTGTGAAAAACTGAGTTTAAATGTATTTGGCTCAGGTGTATGTAAATTTCCGACTTCAAATGTATGTATGTATATACAGTATATATATATATATATATATATATATATCTTTGAGCATTAATTACACTTTCGGTGGTGTATCAATACACCAAGGCACTACAAAGATAAAGGCATCCTTCCTAACTCATTTGCAGGAGAGGAAGGAAGCTGCTCAGGGATTTCACTATGGACAAAATCCTATGTCACGGTCACGGAAAAAATCCTGGTACTGATGCTCATTCTGTTCACCAGTTCCGGAGGTCTACGTCACTTTCTAGGCTTCACTGAATGGGATTCATTATCATCAACCCCGGACAGTCTTGAATGATTACACACACCTGGTTCCCATTTAGTATGTTATAAATGTTCCCTCTGTCTTTGTCGGTTATTGTTCCCATGTCCGTTGGTGGTGTGAGTACCTATGCATGGTGCAGCTGTTATGCTACGTACTTTATATATTGTGTATTACGGATATCGTCCCGTGTCGTTCAACAAGGTTTACCCTCGCTCTTTTGTTTAGGAACAGCCCAGTGTTTTTGTGTACGTGTCTGTTTTGGGTGTTTTAAAAACACCTATTGTGTATTCCTGCGCCTGTCTCCATATCCTTTATACCAGCATGACATCCTAAAGGAAAACCTGGTTCAGTCTGCTTTCCACCCAACACTAGGATATGAATTCCCCTTTCAGAAGGACAACAACCTATAACCCAAGGCCAAATCTATGCTGGAGTCGCTAATCAAGACGACATTGAATGTTCCTAAGTGGCCTAGTTATAGTTTTGACTTAAATCGACTTGAAAATCTATAGCAAGACATGAAAAAGCTGTCTAGCAATGATCAGCAATCAACTTGATAGAGCTTGAAGAATGTTTGAAAGAATAATGGGCAAATACTGTACAATCCAGGTGTGCAAAGCTCATAGAGACTTACCCAAAAAGACTCACAACTGTAATCTCCGCCAAAGGTGCTTCTACTGTCACGCCTGCTCCCGCTCTTCCCCCCTGGCTCTCGAGGGCACCAGGCTCCCCAGCATTACACACTCCTGCCACCATCATTACGCACACCTGCCTTCCCCAGTACCTGCCAGATAATTGCATGTTCAGATAGTAATTACATAATAGTTACCTCATAATTACCCATTCTTTATATAGGCCTCATTAGATGAAGTATCATTGTGTAAAAGCTTTAGTTATAGTTAGAGCATTAGTTAGTTAAAGTTCATTATGTCCCATTTGTTACGCAATGTTGTATTTATTACGTTTGAACTGTATCATCTGTTCTCTGAATTAATAAAGATAACTAACTACATGGCCTCCGGCTAGCAGGGCTCCTGCAGTAGCCTGTTTCCTCACCGGTCACCTGCCCACCAGCCTCCATCCTCTTAATCTGACTAATGACACATCTGCTTTGAGGGCAATTAGCCTGATCAGAACATGCAGAGGGATCAAATTTATGCCAGTCAGAGTGTGGGTCTTTGGGCTGCCAAAGGATTTTCAGAGATTACTGCACTCATACACAGCGCCTCATGGCTCATCAGATCCCTGCTGTTCCAGCATGCTTGCTGTTGCGATCTCATCTCCCCGCTGCTGGGGATTAGGGCCTAATCCCTAGGATGATTTTATCTATCAAGCCGAGGATCTCTGTTCTGCCGGCGTCACCGGCTACCATCCCACTAATGAGGACACCCACAGTGCACGGCTGAGAGAGCAGGGGGCCAGAGTGGACCCCTGGAACATCACCATTTAGGTGTGTGTGTGTGTGTGTGTGTGTGTGTGTGTGTGTGTGTGTGTGTGTGTGTGTGTGTGTGTGTGTGTGTGTGTGTGTGTGTGTGTGTGTGTGTGTGTGTGTGTGTGTGTGTGTGTGTCTGCCCATATATCTCTCTCTGTAGGTATATGGAGCTGCCATCCAGTTCTATGAGCCATAACGAGTGGATGTCTGAGTGTGTTTGGTTCAATGAGTCTGTTTGTTTGTGTTTGGTGGATGGGCAGAACGGTGGAGATTGCATAATCTGTTTCCCTCTCTCTCTCTCTCTACCGCACCTGTTGTCTCAATCTCTGAATGCTTGGCTATGAAAAATCAAATGACATTTACTTCTGAGGTGCTGACCTGTTGCACCCTCTATAACCACTGTGATTATTATTTGACCCCTCTGATCATCTATGAATGTTTGAACATCTTGAAGAACGATCTGGCCTTAATGGTCATGTACTCTTATAATCTCCACCAGGCACAGCCAGATGAGGACTGGCCACCCCTTAGAGCCTGGTTCCCCTCTAGGTTTCTTCTTAGGTTCCTGCCTTTCTAGGGAGTTTTTCCTAGCAGCCATGCTTCTACGTCTGCATTGCTTGCTCTTCAGGGTTTTAGGCTGGGTTTCTGCATAAGCACTTTGTGACATCTGCTGATGTAAAAAGGGCATTATAAATACATTTGATTGATTGATTGATAATGGTCAGACAGAATGAAAAGGAGAGGTATTGTGAGGCATATAATCTATTTAACTGTGTTATTTGCATAGCTCTTTTCCTTTGTCACAAAATACTAACATGAAACGTACAGTATATGTGTGATTAGTCTTGTGTTTCCTATACTAACCCCCCGGACACATGGAGGGGACAATAAGCTGTGCCTGGGTCACTGTCTGTCTTCCCCACTCTCACTTCTCATCTCTCCCACTAATGTCTCCACTCCCCAGCTCAGCCTGTCAGACATGAGAATTTATAAAAATTGTTTGCATGTTTTAGCATTTCCTCAGGCATTCACAACCTAATGAGCCTTCTCAAAGACAAAGTGGGTGTGGGCACAATTTCCCCTGCAACACTTTGTTTGTAAAACTGCACCTTGTGCATGCATAGACTACTATACTAAACAAAATTATAAACATAACATGTAAAGTGTTGGTCCAATGTTTCACGACCTGAAATAAAAGATCCCAGAAATGTTCCATATGCACAAAAAACGTATTTCTCTAAAATGTTGTGCAGAAATTGTTTACATCCCTGTTAGTTAGCAATTCTCCTTTGCCAAGATAATTCATCCACTTGACAGGTGTGGCATATCAAGAAGCTGATTAAACAGCATGATCATTACACAGGTGCACCTTGTGCTGGGGAAAATAAAAGGCCACTAAGATGTGCAGTTTTGTCAACAACACAATACCACAGATCTCTCAAGTTTTGAGGGAGTGTGCAATTGGCATGCTGACTGCAGGAATGTCCGCCAGATCTGTTGCCAGATAATTTAATGTTAATTTCTGTACCATAAACCGCCTCCAACGCCATCTTAGAGAATTTGTCAGTACGTCCAACCGGCCTGACAACCGCAGATCACGTGTAACCCCGCCAGCCCAGGACCTCCATATCCGTCTTCTTCACCTGCGGGATCGTCCAGAGACCAGCCCCCCGGACAGCTGATGAAACTGTGGGTTTTCACAACCAAAGAATTTCTGCACAAACTGTCAGAAACTGTCTCAGGAAGCTCATCTGCGTGCAGTTCGGTGTCGTAACCAACTTCAGTGGGCAAATGCTCACGCTGGAGAAGTGTGCTCTTCATCGATAAATCCCAGTTTCAACTGTACCGAGCAGATGGCAGACAGCGTGCATGGCACAGTGTTGGCGAGCGGTTTGCTGATGTCAATGTTGTGAACAGAGTGCCCCATTGTGTGGTTTATGGTATGGGCAGGCATAAGCTACGGGCAGTGAACACAATTGCATTTTATAAATGGCAATTTGAATGCACAGAGATACCGTGATGAGATCCTGAGGCCCATTGTCCTGCCATTCATCCGCCGCCATCACCTCATGTTTCAGCATGATAATGCACTGCCCCGTGTCGCAAGGATCTGTACACAATTTCTGGAAGCTGAAAATGTCCCAGTTCTTCCATGGCCTGCATACTCACCAGACGTGTCACCACCCATTGAGCATGTTAGGGATGCTCTGGATCGACATGTGTTCCAGTTCCCGCCGATATCCAATAACTTTGCACAGCCAATGAAGGGGAATGGGATAACATTCCACAGGCCATAATCAACAGCCTGATCAACTCTATGCGAAGGAGATGTGTCGCGCTGAATGGGGCAAATGGTGGTCACACCAGAAACTGACTGGTTTTCTGATCTACATCCCTACATTTTCTTAAGGTATCTGTGACCAACAGATGCATATCTGTATTCCCAGTTATGTGAAATCATAGATTAGGGTCTAATGAATTTATTTCAATTGACTGATTTACTTATCTGAACTGTAACTCAGTAAAATCTTTGAAATTGTTGCATGTTGCATTTATATTTTTGTCCTTGGTGAGTGAGGATGTGACGTTTGCATAATGCTGATAAAGGTAAAATAAAAAAGGTGTACTGTACATCACAATGAGTGTCTGGATTGTATTTAGTACTTTTAGGTGTATGATAGCAACATGATGAGGTGTGTGTGTGGTTGGCTAGATGACTGTAGCACATGCACGTAGGCTTAGCTATCCATAATATAGGTTTCTGTGAATAAATAATTGTTAGGCTATTGACTTCTTGCTGTTGGTGATGATCATGCAATGTTTCCTGGATCTGCCTGCCAGGTACAGTAGGTGATGGTTTTCGTGTTCTTTCTGTTCTGTTGGGGAGCAGTGCTGATGTTGATACACTGACAAGTGACTAAACTAACTGTATAACCCATGTTGACTGTAATAAAGACACATCCTAAAACATAGGTGGTAAGACATGATGAAACCCTTTACCAGAATTCACCACATTCCTTTAGAATGATTTGATGATCATAGGCTACCTCATACTCATGCTAAATATGTTACATTTGATATGAGCTTATCTGTACCTATAGGTCTATATCAGATTAATGCCTAGTATTATCAGACTAAGGACCTTATTTCCCACTGCGACCATGATCCACCGCTGCATAAAAACATTATTGGGATCGAAATGATCCGCGCTCCCCAGTGGGAGGTATGAAGAGTAACAAAGCAGCAGAACCGCTTGCTGGCTACGGGATGGAAAATGTTAGCTTGGCGCCGGAGTTTGTCAATCGATGGAATAACCCTATTGCCCGCAGAACAAGACTAGCATAGGCAGTGCTGCACTGAAAACCAAACACTACATCAGGATAGCCTACATTCGTTTTTTTTGCTGGGGCTGTATGGTACGAGAGGGTCCATCGAATCTATCTCATTGTATTAACGTAGAAATTAGCAGTAAAGGGAAAGGCGAAATGTGGTACTCAAAGTTAGGCTTTGTGAGGTGACTTAACTGGTAAGGGAAAGGCACTTAAGCTACTCACGACACTCACCTACTCTTCGCAAACTTGGGGTAAGCTATACCCTACCCGTGCTCATCTGTGGAGAGCGCGCATCGCAACGCCTCTGCAGTACGGATCTTGTAACGGGACACTCCGCTTGTCTCATTTTCTCTCTTCGTATTTTGAAGACTTTTTAATCGCGTTTACAGGTTGGGACACTGTGGATCCCGTGGATACAACATGTAGCATCTGGTATTTTTCGGTGAGAGTGACTGATGTTGAATGATCAAACGGACTGAGAACTAGAGAGCTCTTCTCTTCACTAATATGGTACGTGACAAGTTTATTCAGTCTTCATTCTTATTATTCAACGTTCACGGTCAAATAATGTAGGCCTATTTGTCATGGTCATTGTGCTTATTGGAGTTTAATGTCATTACAAATCTGATCATATCTTGGAAGTAATAACATGATTATGATGGAATAGTAAGTAGCTTTGATGTTATATAAAGTACAATCACCTTTACACTCCTCGTTTGATAAATTGGAATAACCAAAACAGCTGTTTGATCTGTTTAAAAATAAATAACCAATAGTCTATATGATATATAGTGAGAGCTGCCTCCGCTGTTTAACACGATGTAGCCTACAGTATTGTACAGTGACAGCCAATGATTTAGTGGGACGTTCAAGACAATAAGACAAGGCATTCAACACACACCGATAAGCTTTATAATAAAACATTAAAAGACGATTAGGCTATGGGTTCCAGAAAATAGGCTACTTGTTATAATAGTCTGTAATAACCTATTATTGTCGCCATGTAGCTTTGTAACTTGACGTAGAAATTCCTTTACTTTTTAAAGATGACTTCTATGCAGAATCACCCGTGTGTGTGTGTGTGTGTGTGTGTGTGTGTGTGTGTGTGTGTGTGTGTGTGTGTGTGTGTGTGTGTGTGTGTGTGTGTGTGTGTGTGTATCGGACACCTCCGCAGCCCCCAGCTAGGCGGGTGGGCCCACGAGTTCTGGGGGCCCATGCGCCTGTCATCGTTGTACATTTATTTTACATAGGCTATATATACATCATTTTGATAGTAACCCTCCAAAAACGAATTCAGAAACCTTTTTATTTTCCATATGTAGGCTACTAGGAAAATAAGTGTTTGTTTCTTGGGCTTCAGGAATGTGACTGAAAAAGTGACTCGGGCCTTTAAAAAGAAACAATTCAACAGTTTGAAAGAATAGGGGGATATTGGTGAATAAATGCCGTGGTCAAGGTTATGACGGCGCCAGTGCAATGAGCGGAGCTTACTCACGTGGTCAAAGTACATATCAGACTGATAGACTCATCCTTTTTAGGTAGGCCTAGTTCTTTATGAGTTTTAGTTTATAAAACGATCAGTTCGCAGAAGCGACAGTTACGGTGATGTAAAAACAGCTTGATTGCCATAGCAACATCAGGTAAACTGGGTTGTGCTTCAAATACAGCGTCTCATTCTCCTTAATTGCCGGCCTCAACACGTTACAGAAAGTACATGTATAGGAAGCTCTGGGGACAGGTCGTCTGGATTCTGGACAGCCATTAAATTGGCAGATGCAAATTATATTTAGCGGACAACAGTTCTTGAGGGCTTGAACAAAAAAAGCGGTTTGTGCTTTCGTGCATAGGCTACTGGTGAATCGGAGTTTGAGTTGTGGGGTTGCAGTATCAACAGTCTATGCTATATCTTAGCATGCATCATGCAATATTACATTTTGCGCAGCGCAATGGACATATAATGCACAATGTCTCAGGAAAGACTGTCTGGGTCTACATTATTGCCACCTGCCCACAGTCTAAAAATGGCAGCATTGCGAGACAGTTTCGTGAAATGTTAGGCTTAACATTAGAAAATGTTGACCAAATAGGCCTACCAATAAACATGTATCCGTTAACTAAAGCAAGTATATACGTGCAGTGGCAACACAGAAAGCCTATAATCCATTCAATTTCAGCACCATGGACAGCGATTGGTGGTCTATATGGGCCTAACTTCGACCTCACAGGATTCCAGAGAAACTGCGTTATGCCGGTGGTGTGTGTGTGTGTGTGTGTGTGTGTGTGTGTGTGTGTGTGTCTCTCAGGCTACATGGTTCTTAGGCTATTTCATGAAATGGCACGCAATGGATTTGTAATGGACCTATAGCAGATGGAAACTTGTGTCTCCTGTGTCTGTCACTAGTGAGCGCAGTGGAGGGAATGTTCCTGATAATGCCACTGCGCCGCTAAAACACTTATTTCAATTAACTTTCCACTCGGCAAAGCAACCAACCATCAGACGGGAATACTGTATTGCCAGTTATTCTATTAATAAACAGTGTATAATTCTCTCCCACCACGATGGAAATGAAACACCTTGACAGGAGTGATTTATTGAATCCCCTATGCAGAACTAGAGGAGTTACATTATGTAGCCCACCGCTGATTTAAACTGTAATTATCCACCAACTATTATCCACCTCCCTAATGTTCTCGAAGGTATATGCTAATAGCCCCACATGCTAAATTGACGGTGGCATTTTATATCACAATTAAAATGTGCAGTAGTAGAGGTGTGAAAAGCACTCCACTGTGCAACAAATCTAAGTAGTAGTCAGATCAGTTGGAGTCATAAACATCTTGAGAAAAGAGTAGCCCTGTTAGATATCTGTCACTATACCATATGGCATAAACAGGACCACACATTTCAAGCTTAATCCTCAGCTTTACTCATCCTCACAGGTAGAGATTCACACCCATTCATTATGACAGGTGATGTGTCTGGGCTAGTTTGATGGGAAGAGTAGAGGTGTTCTCTGAAGGGTGATGTCTGATGAGGATAGTCAGTGACTCTACTGACCATTTTCTTACATTTTTTATTTTACCTTTATTTAACTAGGCAAGTCAGTTAAGAACAAATTCTTATTTTCAATGATGCCCTAGGAACAGTGGGTTAACTGCCTGTTCAGGGGCAGAACGAGAGATTTGTACATTGTCAGCTCAGGCATTTGAACTTGCAACCTTTCAATTACTAGTCCAACACTCTAACCACTAGGCTACACTGCCGCCCCCCACCATACTGCTGTACTGTACTGTACTACAGGAAACGGAGGGCAGAGCACACCGCCATCCACATCGTCAGTGCTATAGTGGAGCGCGTCAAGAGTTTCAAGTTCCTCGATGTCCACATCACTAAGGAATGGTCCACACACACCAACACAGTAGTGAAGAAGGCACGACAATGCCTCTTCCCCCTCAGGAGGCTGAAAAGATTTGGCATGGGCCCTCAGATCCTCAAACAGTTCTACAGCTGCACCATTGAGAGCATCTTGACTGGCTGCATCATCGCTTGGTATGCAACTGCTTGGCATCCTACCACAAGGCGCTACAGAGGGTAGTGGGGATGGCCCAATAAATCACGGGGGCCGAGCTCCCTGCCATCCAGGACTTCTATACCAGGCGGTGTCAGGGGAAGGCCCTAAAAATTGTCACCCAAGTCACAGACTGTTCTTTCTGCTCCCGCATGGCAAGTGATACTGATGCACCAAGTCTAGAACCAACAGGATCCTGAGCTTCTACCCCCAAGACTACTAAATAGCTAACCAAATAGCTACCCGGACCCCCTGCATTGACCCTCTTTGCACTAACTCGTTTCACTCATCACATACGCTGCTGCAACTGTTTATTATCTATCATTATCTAGCATAGTCACTTTACCCTTACCTAAATGTACATATCTACCTCAATTACCTTGTACCCCTGCACCTCAACTTGGTACTGGTACCCCGTGTATACAGCCAAGTTATAATTACTCATTGTGTATTTATTTCTTGTGTTATTAATATTATTTTTTTTCTGAACTTTGGGAAGGGCCCGTAAGTAAGCATTTCACTGTTAGTCTACACCTATTGTTTACGAAGCATGTGACAAATACAATTGTATTTTATTTGACAGTGCAGTACTGAGCTCTGATCCATTACGGAGTCACTGATGTCAGTCTCTGGACTAGGGATGTACTGTAGATGAGGAGGAGCCTCTACACCACGGCAGTCTAACTGAGATTTAATGTCCTTCTTCTCTTCTCTCTCTCTCTCAGTGTCTGCATGACGCCACCAGCCTGGGACCCACTTGATCCTTCTGCAGAGCCTGAAGGGACTCACCTGATCCCCAGCCCCGGGATGCCCAACACCAAGACCAGCCACTGAGACCCAGTGTGACCAGCCCAGCCGGCCACCCACCCCGATGCCGCCATGCCTATCATCAGCAATGCAAACCACGACTTCAGCAACCTCTCGGCCAGCGATGATAGCAGCCTCGATGCTATCTTCACCCAGATCCCTGAGACGGAGACGGTCAAGGGTGTCTACTACCAGAGGGCCCAGTTCATCAGACGACCAGAGGACCTACTGTCGGTGGACCATGGTCTACTAGCGGTCATCAACGTGGGAGGCAACCGCTACACTTTTCCCTGGAGCACGCTGGAGCAGTTTCCCTTGACCCGGCTGGGACGGCTCTGTGGCCTCAGCAGCCCAGAGGAGATTGCCGGCGTGTGTGACGACTACGACGAGACACGGCGAGAGTTCTTCTTTGACCGCAGCCCCTCGGCCTTCCGCGTCATTCTCAACTTCCTGGCGGCGGGGAAGCTGCGCATGCTGAGGGAGATGTGTGTGCTGTCGCTACATGATGAGCTGCTCTACTGGGGCGTAGAGATGACCTACATGGAGCGCTGCTGCAAGAGGAAGATGTACACGCGCATCGAGGAGATGAAGGAACACGAGCGGCAGGAGGAAGAGCAAAGGCAGAGGCATGCCATGCTGCGCCCCCCAGTTGAGGAGACACGCTATCGCAAGTTCATGAACCAGCTGAGGGATATGGTGGAGAATCCACAGTCTGGCCTGCCAGGAAAGATCTTTGCCTGCCTGTCGGTGGTGATGGTAGCAGTGACCGTCATCAGCCTGTGTATCAGCACCATGCCAGACCTCAGGGAGGAGGAGGACAGGGTGAGTGAGGCCAATCCCCCGCAACCCCCCGCAACCCCCAAAACATTAACAATGACCTCCATAGTGCTGTAAAGGCTGTAGCTTTAGAAATATCCACCAAGGTAACTTACATTTGTCACCCTCACTGGAGTGTGTCTCGTTTATGTGTGTGTGTGTGTGTGTGTGTGTGTGTGTGTGTGTGTGTGTGTGTGTGTGTGTGTGTGTGTGTGTGTGTGTGTGTGTGTGTGTGTGTGTGTGTGTGTGTGTGTGTGTTTGGGGCCTCCTCGACAGGTTAGTTTTCCTTGGACTCAGATTGATAATGACTTGTGATTAAGGACATTGCTTAAAGCCACAGTGATTCATCCTCACATCAGATTTATTCTGAAAGACAGTATGTCCATTAACAACAATTATCAATATGCTGGCCATAGCACAAACAGGGCATGGACAAGCTCCGGAATTACTTCTCACTTTATTACCCTGCACCCAATGTCAGGTGTGTGTGTGTGTGCGTATGTGTGCGCGTGTGTGTATGCATGCGTGTGTGTGTGCAGTATGTGTATAGTTTTTGTCGTGTTTGTGTGCGTTTCAACTGATTCATATTCTTCTCAGTTGGCTGCATACAGTATAATGCAGCTAAATTGGTCTTTCAGTCACTGACCATCAAAAGTTGCATGCAGGACACGCTTTCCTTCACGCACACACAGACACACACTCTCCCTCTCACACACATATTGACACACACTCTCCCTCTCACACACACATTGACGCACGCGCGCGCGCGCGCACACACACACACACACACACACACACACACACACACACACACACACACACACACACACACACACAAGCTCTCTCTCTCTCACACACACACACACACACACACGGACTGGGATATGTTCTGGGTTGCCTCTGAGAATAACATTGACGTATACACTGACACTGTGACTGAGTTCATCAGGAAGTGTATAGGGGATGTTGGCAGGGAGTCCAGACAATCAGGGATTACAAGTGGAAAACCAGCCACGTCGCAGACACCGACGTCTTGCACCCAGAAAGGCTAAACACCTACTTCGCCTTTTATTGAGGATAACACAGTGCCAACGACACGGGCCGCTCCCGAGGACTGTGTGCTCTTGTTCTCTGTGGCTGAATTGAGTAAGACGTTTAAGCGTGTTAACCCTTGCAAGGCTGCTGGCCCAGACAGCATCCCTAGCCCCGTCCTCAGAGCATGTGCAAACCATCTGGCTGTAGTGTTTACGGAGATTATAAATCTCTCCCTATCCCAGTCTACTTGCTTCAAGATGTCCACCATTGTTCCTGTCACAAAGAAAGCGAAGGTAACTGAACTAAATGACCATCGCCTCGTAGCACTCACTTCTGTCAACATGAAGTGCTTTGAGAGACTAGTTAAAGATCATACCACTTTGCCGTGACTTTACTTTCATTAATCTGATGACTGTTATTTATCGTATCAACTAACTATGTTTAATTGTTACCTGATTAACTTGTTGAGTGTAGGGGGGGCAGTATTTTGATGTTTGGATGAAAAACGTACCCAAATGAAACTGCCTATTTCTCAGGCCCAGAATCTAGAATATGCATATAATTGTCAGATTAGGATGGAAAACACTCTAAAGCTGTCAAAATATTGTCTGTGAGTATAACAGAACTGATAGTGCAGGCGAAAACCGGAGGAAAATCCAACCAGGAAGTGCTGTTTTTCCTGAAAGTTCTCTGTTCCATTGCATGCCTTCTCTCCATTTAAAGGGATATCAACCAGATTCCTTTTCCTATGGCTTCCACATAGTTTCAGGCTTTTATTCTGAAAAAGATCACATCGCGTCATTGGATGGCTGGGTGCCAGCAGCGTTTTGCATGCGCCAACAGAGTGGAGCAGACATTTTCTCTCTCTCTCCTGTTGAAGAAGCTACAGTCCGGTTGAAATATAATTGATTATACATTGTAAAAACAACCTGAGGATTGATTATAAAAAACTTTTTACATGTTTCTACGAACTTTACGGATACTATTTGGAATTTTCGTCTGCCCGGTCGTGACTGCTCGAGCCTATGGATTTCTGAACATAACGCGCCAACCAAATGGAGGTATTTTGGATATAAAAATAGTCTTTATTGAACTGGGAGTCTCGTGAGTGCAAACATCCGAAGATCATCAAAGGTAAGCGATTCATTTTATTGCTTTTCTGAATTTCGTGACCAATCTACTTTGCTGCTAGCTGTTTGTAATGTTTTGTCTGCTGAGAGAGATGTCCTTACATAAACGCTTGGCATGCTTTCACCGAAAAGCTCTTTTGAAATCTGACATGCCAGGTGGATTAACAACAAGCTAAGCTGTGTTTTGCTATATTGCACTTGTGATTTCATGAAATGTAAATATTTTTAGTAATTTAATTTGAATTTGGCGCTCTGCAATTCAGCGGATGTTGACGAAAATGATCCCGCTAACGGGATGGGTGCGTCAAGAAGTTAAATGAACCATGTAACAATTAACTCATTAGGAATCTGGGGCACTACAAGAGTGATTCTTTAAAGAGTTACCCATCTCCCAAATTAAACTCTAAAGGTCTTTACCTATCACATCCATCAAACAGTCAAGGTATTAAATCATAACCTCTTATCATATCATTCTGAACAGTCGTAATGTTCTAGGATATGCAAAATCCCCAGACTTACTCATGATTCAGTACTACACAAATCGGTTAAGTTATTTATTTACTAGCTAACTAAATAATAACACACAATAAACATACACACATAATACTTGAGAAATAGGTCCCAAATAGACGGACAACATATGGCGGCTTGTTACATAGAAAATGAAGAGGGGGGAAAGAGAGAAAAAAGGACACTTATTGTTGATAGATTTTAGAACTATTCCCACAGTAATCATATACTTTGCACACGAACCGCCGCCCATTTTAAGTATGAAATCATTAATGTATTTAACGTTAAGTGTGAATGCCTTCGTTCGCCGTTTATCTCTGTCGGAACCAGCCCTCCTTAGGAAGGTTGTTGGCCTTTCAGCGACAAGCTTGTATGGCTCCGAATGTCCGAAAGGGGTCTCCCCTTTTCTACTGTTGTTCACTCTGGAAGATAGCTAGCCAGCCGTGTCGACGGATCCCATTGGTGATGAGCGTAGTAAGATACTGTGATTTAAGAAGAGTAATACAGTAGGATGATTTGAAGAGTAGTAGGATGATCCAACTTAGATTATCTTTTCTAGATATTTGACTTAGGAACAGCTGATCAGCCGTACCAGTGATTGTCTGTTCTAATGTTAATCTCTGTTGGCAATCCTTTTATGCACTCTGGCCAAAGGGGACATCTCTGTCAGTCTGACACACTCTCTGACCTCACTCGGGGTGCGGCTACTTACTATTCACAGTTTTTAAAGGATAGATTCTCTTATGGCTCCTAAAATCACATTCATATCTTAACAAAAATACTTTCTACATTTTTCATATTTCATGTACAGTATTTCCATTATAACCCTTTTAAAGACATCACAAAATAAAAACCAATAGGACATTATTTTTCTTCAGATCCCCTCTGAACATTCCCCACATTCTTATGTTAGAAATATTTTTCCAGTATTCACTTTTTGAACTTGTTAGAGTTTCAGCGTGAACAGCCAAAGTCATTCCTTTGGATCACACTGGACGGGAAAGAGAGGGCCTGGCTACTGTCATCCACCGCCAAGCTGATCTGACCCATCCTGATCCTCACAGGACAGTCATTACAGTCCTCCTCTGGTGGGTTCAATCTTGGAAGGATTCTGTAAGTTGCAACTTACCATAAAAATGACCACGGGATGTCCTGGTTTGTGGATCATCGTAGCAGTCCCCCTCTGGTGGTTTACCCTGGTAGGATTTCTGCAAGCTGCAGACCCCCACAAGAATGGCCACGGGATGTCAAGGTTGTGGATTGTCGTTCCGGACCCGTCGTCCGGTTGTCCAGGCTGGTGGATCTAGGCAGTAACTTAGACAGACGTTATTAACACACAACATTAACATTGGGGCAGCATTGGGGATGCAGGTAGCCTAATGGTTAGAGTGTTGGGCCAGTAACCAAAAGGTTGTTAGATCAAATCCCTGAGCTGACAAGGTAAAAATCTGTCATTCTGCCCCTGAACAAGGGACTTAACCCACTGTTCCTAGGCCATCATTGTAAAAATGATTTGTTCTTAAACCTGTTATGGCTGCATTCCCGATACCGGGATCGATATGACAACTACCAGTGAAAATAGGGTGCGCCAAATTAATTTCTTTGTATTTTCTTCTACCAGATCTATTGTGTGATATTCTCCTACATTCAATTCACATTTCCACAAAATTCAGAGTGTTTCCTTTCAAATGATACCAAGAATATGCATATCCTTGCTTCTGGGCCTGAGCTACAGGCAGTTAGATTAGGGTATGTCTTTAGGCGGAAATTGAGAAGAAGGGGGGGGTACCCCAAAGAAGTTAATTATAAATAGTAATTGCTATTAGCATATTGTAGTTTCTGTCAGCTGAGTGTTATAAAAATATGACTGCTTGTGTTGTCAATCTTTCCTCAGTTAGCGCTAGGACAAATGTAGCCTACATTTTTCCGGTTTGGATGATTGTGTTATGCTGAAGCTACTTCTGTGAATGTCTGAACATTGCATCCAAAAATAAACTGCTCACATTCTGGATATAACTTTGTAAGGACTGTGTTTGTGCAAAATGTTTCTGAAAAAACAGTGTGGCCAGCTCAAATGCTGATGAGTTATTCGAAACTGGACGTTCTAATCACACCGGTTTGATCTTACGCTACAGGGACTACTGTAGAATGATCACACCCATGTGTTGGTACGTGTGAAAAGGTTAACCATCAGAAGAGTGTTTTGGAGATTCCCTTCTATGTGTTGCAATCTGAGTGACTACTACCTCCTCTGTCGCTGTTATCAAGGGCAATTTGTTCGGTCTCTAACCTTCTTACTGACTGTGGCCGGACTGACCGTTGCTGGCATTGGTACTGGTACCCAAGGGGACCAGCTATCCTACCAATTCATTCAGAAATGTTATCCTATCGGAACACATGATTAGAGCATTTTACTAGTTGCATTATAGTTGAGACGCATGGCAAGGAATGATTCATGTTACCATTTGTTTTTGGAGGTGGAAAAGGTGGACTTCTTTTACGACCAGTGTGGTACACATCAGTGATATCTCAGGTGTATTCTAAGGTTATCCCCGTTGAGGGACTTGTCGGCCCGCTCCTCTCTGTTCTCGTGGGGAAGTTTACAACTTGATTTGTTTCCTGATCAGGTGGCCTCGTAAAGTGTTGCACGTAGTCTCGACCCCCCCACTGGCCTAGTATTCCCCCCCCCCCCCTTTGTGCTAGTATTCCCCCCACCAGTGGTTGGTGTTGGTGTCCAAGGCACAAACAAAACAGTTGAACCCTTTGTACGAGTTGTCAGCAGCCACGTTGATAGTAGATTGGCTGTAACCTTTCAACCAAATCTCCTGGTGTTTGTGCTTCAAAACGTTCAGTGGCTGTTGTGTCCTTCCAGTCACCACAGCGTCCACGTGTGGCAACCATTCCAGTACCTGCGAACTGAGACAAGGATATTTGTCTGCGATATCGACAGTGTTTCACCAGTGGGAGTCATCGGGTCAGTGGTGGGACTGACGTCATTAGTTTCATAGAAAGGGGTTTCAGTCCCTCTCAAACAGAAAATGAAAATGTATAATCGGAAACAGAATCCACTCTGTACGTTGATTCTTTGTTTCCTGAGACGGACGGGGCGCATGCGGATATGTGTAAAGGACAAGAGAAGTTAATCTTAGCAACAGCATCGCATGACTCCAAGGAGGATGGAAGTTGCTCACTCACTCACAGTGACTGCTGGCTCGAAATCATGAAAAGAATAGTCAATCAGGTTTGCTGCTTGAATGTGACGAGATATCGTAGTATCTGTTTGAGTCAGATTCTGGAACCAAGAGCTGTTGAAACGTCTGTTTCCCAAGGGGTCCTGTCGACAGATACTCCTTGTGGATGACTGTGTTGCAGCCAGTTAGGAGAAGACAGTGTGGTCAGTGGAGACGGCACGGTTACCTGTGACCACAATTGGTTGTTTTTTCAATCCATCAGTGGGATCAACCGATCCATCAAGTCTACTTCAAGTAGCAGGTGTTCAGTTTCAAGGCTGCTAACATACACAGGATGAACAAGCGATACCTCTTGGAAGTGTAGTTCCAGCATGAATTGCATTGTGAGAGGCGAGGTAGTCTGAGTGAAACCTTGAAGTGTAGTGTCGCATCGTTACATTTTTAACTAATGTCTTGCTGGGTGCAAGCCCTTTTGAGATCATTGAACAAAATTTTAGAGATGAGCGATATTGTCAAACCGGAATCAATTAGCGCATCACGGGTCATGCAGTCCTCCAGGACTGTTTCCAGGTATGACCTCTTTGAGTTGCATTTTGTGGTCATATTCCCCACAAAGTGGAGTGATTGTTCGCAATGACGAGATGTGTCATTTGTGTTCATGGTTAGAACAGATCGACTTATTGGAGTTTGAGTGGAATTAGCTATAGCTATGTTTACCTTGTGCGTCGCAACATTTGCATCTGAGTCTATAGTCAAAGCCCATCCAAAACCGCCATTAAAAAAGCCAGACTACGGTTTGCAACTGCACATGGGGACAAAGATCGTACTTTGAGAAATTTCCTCTGCTCTGATGAAACGAATATAGAACTGTTTGGCCATAATGATCATCGTTATGTTTGGAGGAAAAAGGGGGAGGCTTGTAAGCCGAAGAACACCATCCCAACCGTGAAGCACGGGGGTTTCAGCATCATATTGTGGGAGTGCTTTGCTGCAGGAGGGACTGGTGCACTTCACAAAATAGATGGTTTCATGAGGGAGGAAAATAATGTGGATATATTGGAGCAACATCTCAAGATATCAGTCACGAAGTTAAAGCTTGGTCGCAAATGGGTCTTCCAAATGGACAATGACCCCAAGCATACTTCCAAAGTTGTGGCAAAATGGCTTAAGGACAACAAAGTAAAGGCATTGGAGAGGCCATCACAGAGCCCTGACCCCAATCCTATAGAAAATGTGTGGGCAGAACTGAACAAGCGTTTGCGAGCAAGGAGGCCTAAAAAAGCTGACTCAGTTACACCAGCTGTGTCAGGAGGAATGGGCCAGAATTCACCCAACTTATTGTGGGAAGCTTGCGGAAGGCTACCCAAAACATTTTACCCAAGTTAAACAATTTAAAGGCAATGCTACCAAATACTAATTGAGTGTATGTCAACTTCTGACCCACTGGGAATGTGATGAAAGAAATAAAAGCTGAAATAAATCATTTTCTCTACTATTATTCTGACATTTCACATTCTTAAAATAACATTCTCTGTACTTTGCTCCGTTCACTTTTCCCTCAATCGTGACTAGTCTCCCAGTCCCTGCCGCTGAAAAACATCCCCACAGCATGATTCTGCCACCACCATGTTTCGCCGTAGGGATGGTGCCAGGTTTCCTCCGGACGTGACGCTTTGCATTCAGGCCAAAGAGTTCAATCTTGGTTTCAGCAGACCAGAGAATCTTGTTTCTCATGGTCTGAGAGTCCTTTAGGTGCCTTTTGGCAAACTCCAAGTGGTCTGTCATGTGCCTTTTACTGAGGAGAGGCTTCCATCTGGCCACTCTACCATAAAGGCCTGATTAGTGGAGTGCTGCAGAGAAGATTGTCCTTGTGGAAGGTTTTCCCATCTACACAGAGGAACTCTGAAGTGCTGTCAGAGTGACCATCGGGTTCTTGGTCACATCCCTGACCAAGACCCTTTCCCCAGATTGATCAGTTTGCCCGGGCGGCCAGCTCTAGGAAGAGTCTTGGTGGTTCCAATCTTCTTACATTTAATAATGATGGAGGCCACTGTGTTCTTAGGGACCTTTAATGCTGCAGAATGTTTTTGGTACACAATTCCTTCAACCTCATGGCTTGATTTTTGCCTTTCCAGATCATGCTCAATCAATTGAAATTACCACAAGTGGACTCCAATCAAGTTGTGGATGATCAATTGAATCAAGGATGATCAATTGAATTTTTAGAAACAGGCTGTAACGTAACAAAATGTGGAAAAAGTCAAGGAATTTGAATACTTTCCGAAGGCACTGTATATACTCCGGACTCTGACACTTCTCGTGCTAATATTTATATATTTCTTAATACCTTTCTTTTACTTTTAGACTTGTGTGAATTGTTAGATATTACTGCACTGTTGGAGCTAGGAATACAAGCATTTCGATACACCTGCAATAACATCTGCTAAATATGTGTATGCGACCAATAAAATGGAATTTCATTTTGACACACACGCCACTCTAATGCCCCAGGAAGATTGCCTGTGGAGGTCTGTTCCCTAGCTTAGCGTGTGCTCCCATCTGTGTCTTCTCATAGCAGCAGGGAATAATAAAGTCAGCCCAGCGAGACCTCCCCAATGTCAGTCAACAGTGGGAAGTAATGAACTGGGACCAGCCAGACCTTCCAATGTCAGCTAACACACACACGGCTAATAATGAACTCGCTGCATTGTAACCGGGTGCTGACACACTGTGGTTTCCTCAGACACTGGAGCTCTATGGGCAAAACTATCACATCATCATGGCAGAAGTCACATTCACAATCATATCATAGTATTCTCTGGCAGTGTCCCCAGTATTGGACAGAGAGCGAGAGAGAGAGAAAGAGAGAATGTTCAAAGTGTGTGTGTGGTGTGTATGCTTGTGTGCCAGCGGGGTGTGACGTACTGTACACGTGAGTGAAGTTGTTTGTTTGTCTATCTATGTGGAAAAGATCTGCAGTCTCATTTATATTTCCAATTGAGGGAAGCTAGAGAAGGTCCAGCAAGATTGGTCTTGCAGGAGCTGCCGGCATGTAATATTTAATTCACACAGTAGGGCTGTTAGTCACTGTCTCTGGCTGGCATGGTGGCATGGGCCAAACTACCCTATTCACTCAGGCATCTCTACTCTGTGTGTATGTGTGAGTGTGCTATTGAGGGTAGTGTGTGTGTGTGTGTGTGTGTGTGTGTGTGTGTGTGTGTGTGTGTGTGTGTGTGTGTGTGTGTGTGTGTGTGTGTGTGTGTGTGTGTGTGTGTGTGTGTGTGTGTGTGTGTGTGTGTGAGAGAAAACCATACACAAAATTATTAATCATTTGACCAAATATTTAGGAAACCATATGGAAAATGTGGTAAGCAAGTAATGTCGAAGAAAAGTCAAATGAATGTATTGTGTTAAGAGTTTTGATCATGCTTGCATCTAAACCAAAGTAGATACTTTAAAGTTTGTTACATCCATCATTTGGGGTCTCTATAAGCTTCAATATGAGGTCCTAAACCTAGCATGAAAGTGCATCCTTGTATTTTGGGGGGCTAATATAGTCAAAATGTTTGCCTTGGGGTAAGTTGAGCCCACTGGAAGCTCCTCAGGGGAAGAAGGGGAGAACCATCCACCTCAGTAAATTTCATAAAAATACAAAGAGTGAAACATTAAAAAAGTTATCCTTTTTAGATAAAACTATACTAAATATATTCACATCACCAAATAATTGATTAAAACACACTGTTTTGCAATGAAGGTCTACAGTAGCCTCAACAGCACTCTGTGTGGCAGCACCATGGTGTAGGCAGAGGACAGCTAGCTTCTGTCCTTCTCTGGATACATTGACTTCATTACAAAACCTAGGAGGCTCATGGTTCTCACCCCCTTCCATAGACTTACACAATAATGATGACAACTTCCGGAGGACATCCTCCAACCTATCAGGGCTCTTGCATCATGAACTGACATGTGGTCCACCCAATCAAAGGATCAGAGAATGAATCTAGTACTGAAAACATAAGCTACAGCTAGCTAGCACTGCAGTGCAAAAACTGTGAGTAGTGTGTGTACCTAAGTGTATGTAAATTCCTGACTTTAACTGTAGCTAGCAAATGCAGCTAGCTAGTTTAGCCTACTCAAACACCCGGCGCAAAGAGCGGGATGCTATGTTAGCTAGCTGGCTATGGCTATGCAACACTGGAACTCTTCCAAGTCAAGGTAAGCTTTTGGTTTATTTGTAAAACGGGCCAGCCGGTGTAACTGCTAAACTGCACACTGTACCACATGATTGTAGTGGGTTTACTAACCCATTATTTATATTTGCTATGTTGACTATGATGTTACTTTAGCTAATATGGTGACAACGATGTAGGCTGTGTGTAGCGTTCAGCTGTTATGATATGGTTTGGCTTGGAAAGGTTTTTTCGCCTTGTGTTGTGCATTGAAGTCCACAAGTGAAGGGAAAAGGTGAGTGGAGAAGAGCGCATAGATGTGAGAATGAATACAACATGGCTGCTATGAAAGTGAGCTGTGCTTACGTGTAATCCGGGGGGGGTATTCATTCCACCGATTCTGTTGAAAAACTTTTCTTAATTGGAAGGAAACGGAACAAAACGGGGATAGACATAGCTGAATTTGGCCAATAGAAACTGTCGTTTGTAACTGTTAGTCTAATGATTACACCCTAGATCAGCTAGATTCAGGCAAGAGTGTGCAAGGTGAATGTGCCACTGTTTGACCATGTGTCACTGTCTTTCACCTCAACTTTTTCTCTCAACCTGTGTGCACCTACGTTCATAGGCTAGGTTGTAGCAACCTCATGATGGGATGGGGACAATTTGAGTATCATGTTGCAGTCTAAAGCTTTCGATGTAACATTGAACTGGATGAATGGAATATGAATGACAGTCATCTAGTATGCTATAATAGAAATAAAGCCATATTCATAAAACAATTATCGTCCTCCCTCAACTTAAAAGGTGCCGACCGCCACTGGTTGAGCCAATGGCCAAGTTGAGCCAATGGTTTAGCCAATGGCAAGTTGAGCAAATGTTCTCTTCCCAGGCGTAATGCAAGGCATTATCTCTGGGATATGAGGTAACAACAGGGCCTGACCTATACCAGTGTAAATTGTGCCAAGAGACTGTCACACCCTGACCAAAGTTTGCTTTGTATGTTTCTATGTTTTGGTTGGTCAGGGTGTGATCTGAGTGGGCATTCTATGTTGGATGTCTTGTTTGTCTATTTCTATGTCTGGCCTGATATGGTTCTCAATCAGAGGCAGGTGTTAGTCATTGTCTCTGATTGGGAACCATATTTAGGTAGCCTGGGTTTCACTGTGTGTTTGTGGGTGATTCTTCCTGTCTCTGTGTTTTGCACCAGATAGGGCTGTTTTTGGTTTTCCACGTTCATTGTTTTGTAGTGTTCGTGTTTATCGGTTTTTACTAAACATGAATCAATATAACCACGCTGCATTTTGGTCCGCCTCTCCTTCACCACCGGAAAACCCTTACAGAGACACTTTTTCTGGACAAGCTATGTTTTCAAAACTAATGTTTACATGAATTCAGATTATTTCAGGGAAACATAACATCCTCAAATATATACAGATATGTTTGTTAGAAAAAAATACTACATTTCCCTTGAAAGAATGATGCTGAATTTAAATAATTGCTCAATTTAACCTTTATTTAACTAGGCAAGTCAGTTAAGAACAAATTCTTATTTACAATGACAGCCTACTCCGGACAACGCTTGTGCACCGCCCTATGGGACTCCCAATCACTGCCAGATGTGATACAGCCTGGAATCGAACCAGGGACTGTAGTGACACGTCTTGCACTGAGATGCAGTGTCTTAGACCGCTGCGCCACTCGGGAGCCCAGAAATTCAACATAGTAAGACTTTGAGGAAAAAGTGGGCATTCCCTGATGTATTTATTAAATGCAAATGCATAGTGTATAAATTCAGGGAGAGTAAATTGAGTGTGGTTGTGTAAACCCCCAGTGAGTCCGTAGCAGCTAAATAAAAAATCCCAACACCCACAGGGCCAGAATGCTTAACCATGCTCTGACCCCAACAACACCCACAGGGCCAGAATGCTTAACCACGCTCTGACCCCAACAGCACAAACCTTCATTGAATCCCACTTTGTCAGACAATGTTGGAATGCTTTGGATTATATTGAAAAACTATTATAATTTGATCCCACAGACAAAGAACTAGGTCTATTCTCAGCATGTCCAAGTGAACATTTTATTTCCTATGTCAGACAACTATTGTCCTTTTCTCAAGTTATTTATACTTTTGCGGCACAGTGTGTGTAGGACACTAAAGTATCTCTCTGATTCATGTCTCCTAACTGCATGGCCTTGTAGCACCAGAAAAGCTCCTAAAATATGCTCCTGTATTTAATTCAGCAACTCAGACAGAGGGAGTAATTGAATGGTGGTTTATGTTCTTATTTGCAGTATATTTGAGTGGGATTATATGTGATGTTTAATAGCATCCCTCCCAGGACATTAATCAGAAGAGGCCAGTGTAAACCAGACCTGCATCTCTCCATCTCCGCAGAGCTGTTTTTTTTAACGACTGTCTCTATCAGAAATAGCCTTCTATCACCTGTGCACCACAAGCTCTATGGTAGCACTCTGACCTGAGCGAGAAGCAAGCGTCGAAGCACACTTACAGTCACTGAACAAAAACATAAACGCAACCATTTCAAAGATTTTACTGAGTTACAGTTCATTTCAGGAAATCATTCAATTGAAATAAATGAATTAGGCCCTAATCTATGGATTTCACATGACTGGGAATACAGATATGCATCTCTTGGTTGCAGATACCTTGGAAAAAGGGTAGGGGCTTGGATCAGAAAACCAGTCAGTAGCTGGTAGGACCACCATTTGCCTCATGCAGCGCGACACATCTCCTTCCCATAGAGTTGATCAGGCTGTTGATTGTGGTCTGTGGTATGTTGTCCCACACCTCTTTGCTGTGCATAGTTGATGGATATCGTCAGGAACTGGAACATGTCGATCCAGAGCATCCTTAACATGCTCAGGGAAGTCAGGAACCAACACACAGTCGGTTAGGAAAGCAAAGGCTAGCTTATTCAAACAGAAATGTGCATACTGTAGCTCTAACTCCAAAAAGTTTTGGGACACTAAAGCCCATGAAGAGTAAGAGCACCTCCTCCCAGCTGCCCACTGCTCTGAAGCTAGGTAATCGAGAATTTCAATAAGAATTTCTCTACGGCTGGCTATGCATTCCTCCTGGCTACCCCAACCCTGGCCAACAGCTCTGCACCCCCCGCAGCTATTCGCCCAAGCCTCCCCAGCTTTTCCTTCACCCAGATCCAGATAGCAGATGTTCTGAAAGAGCTGCAAAACCTGGACCCGTACAAATCAGCTGGGCTAGACAATCTGGACCCTCTCTTTCTAAAATTATAAAAGACAATACTGTGCAGCCGTCTTCATCGTCCTGGCCAAGGCTTTCGACTCTGTCAATCACCGTATTCTTATCGGCAGACTCAACTGCCTTGCTTTCTCAAATGACTGCCTCGCCTGATTCACCAACTACTTCTCAGACAGTGTGTCAAATTGGAGGGCCTGTTGTCCGGACCTCTGGCAGTCTATATGGGGGTACCACAGGGTTCAATTCTGTATACATCTGGCCCTTCTTTAGACACTGTGTTAACTAACCTCCAAACCAGCTTCAATGCCATACAACACTCCTTCCGTGGCCTCCAACTGCTCTTAAACGCTAGTAAAACCAAATGCATGCTTTTCAACCGTTCGCTGCCCGCACGCAGCCCGCCCGTCTAGCGTCACTACTCTGGACGGTTCTGACTTAGAATATGTGGACAACTACAAATACCTAGGTGTCTGGCTAGACTGTAAAATCTCCTTCCAGACTCATATTAAACATCTCCAATCAAAAATTAAATCTAGAATCGGCTTCCTATTTCGCAAACAAAGCCTCCTTCACTCACGCCGACAAACTTACCCTCGTAAAACTGAATATCCCACCAATCCTCGACTTCGGTAATGTCATTTACAAATAGCTTCCAATACTCTACTCATCAAACTGGATGCAGTCTATCACAGTGTCATCCGTTTTGTCACCAAAGCCCCTTATACCACCCACCACTGCGACCTGTATGCTCTAGTTGGCTGGCCCACGCTACATATTCATCTCCAGACCAACTGGCTCCAGGTCATCTATAAGTCTATGCTAGGTAAAGCTCCGCCTTATCTCAGCTCACTGGTCACGATAACAACACCCACCCGTAGCCCGCGCTCCAGCAGGTGTATCTCACTGGTCATCCGCAAAGCCAACACCTCCTTTGGCCACCTATCCTTCCAGTTCTCGGCTGCCAATGACTGGAACGAATTGCAAAAATCGCTGAAGCTGGAAACCTATATTTCCGTCACTAACTTTAAACATCAGCTATTTGAGCAGCTAACCAATCGCTGCAGCTGTACATAGCCTGTAAATAGCCCACCCAATCTACCTACCTCATCCCCATATTGTTTTTATTTACTTTTCTGCTCTTTTGCACACCAGTATTTCCACTTGCCAATCACCATCTGCTGATCTATCACTCCATTGTTAATTTGCTAAATTGTAATTTCCTCGCTACTATGGCCAATTTATTGCCTTACCACCTCATGCCATTTGCACACACTGTATGTTATCTTTCTTTTTTCCCCTATTGTGTTATTGACTGTACACTTGTTTATTCCATGTGTAAGTCTGTGTTGTTGTTTGTGTCACACTGCTTTGCTTTATCTTGGCCAGGTCGCAGTTGTAAATGAGAACTTGTTCTCAACTAGCCTACCTGGTTAAATAAAAGTGAAATAAATACAAATAAATACAAAAAACAGACAAACAGTAAATCCTCCATATGATCTCATAGGACTTATAGTAGAACTCTTTTTACTTGCACACAATATAAAAAATATTTTAAAAATGTCCTCACTGTCACCTGCGTTTATTTTCAGCAAACTTAACATGTGTAATTATTTGTATAAACATAAAAAGATCAACAACTGAGACATAAACTGAACAAGTTCCACAGACATGTGACGAACAGAAATGGAATAATGTGTCCCTGAACAAAGGGGTGGTCAAAATCAAAAGTAACAGTCAGTATCTGGTCTGGCCACCAGCTGCATTAAGTACTCCAGTGCATCTCCTCCTCATGGACTGCACCAGATTTGCCAGTTCTTGCTGTGAGATGTGACCCCACTCTTCCACCAAGGCACCTGTAAGTTCCCGGACATCACCCTCCGAGACCAACAGGTCCCAGACGTGCTCAATGCGCTCGAGATCCGGGCTCTTCGCTGGCCATGGCAGAACACTGACATTCCTGTCTTGCAGGAAATCATGCACAGAACGAGCAGTATGGCTGGTGGCATTGTCATACTGGAGGGTCATGTCAGGATGAGCCTGCAGGAAGGTTACCACATGAGGGAGGAGGATGTCTTCAATGTAACACACAGCATTGAGATCGCCTGCAATGACAACAAGCTCAGTCCGATGATGCTGTGAGACACCGCCCCAGACCATGGCGGACCCTCCACCTTCAAATCGATCCCGCTCCAGAGTACAGGCCTCTGTGTAACGCTCATTCCGTCGACAATAAAGGCGAATCCGACCATCACCTCTGGTGAGACAAAACCGTGACTCGTCAGTGAAGAGCACTTTTTGCAGGTCCTGTCTGGTCCAGTGACGGTGGGTTTATGCCCATAGACGACGTTGTTGCCGGTGATGTCTGGTGAGGACCTGCCTTACAACAGGCCTTACAAGCCCTCAGTCCAGCCTCTCTCAGCCTATTGCGGACAGTCTGAGCACTGATGTAGTTGTTGTAGTTGTTGTTGCCACCCTGTACCAACCTGTGATGTTTGGATGTTCGGATCCTTTGCCGGTGTTGTTACACGTGGTCTGCCACTGCGAGGACGATCAGCTGTCCGTCCTGTCTCATTGTAGCGCTGTCTTAGGCATCTCACAGTACAGACATTGCAATTTATTGCCCTGGCCACATCTGCAGTCCTCATGCCTCCTTGCAGCATGCCTAAGGCACATTCACACAGATGAGCAGGGACCCTGTGCATCTTTCTTTTGGTGTTTTTCAGAATCAGCAGAAAGGCCTCTTTAGTGTCCTAAGTTTTCATAACTGCGACTTTAATTGTCTTCTGTCTGTTAGCTGTTAGTGTCTTAACGACCATTCCACAGGCGCGTGTTCATCAATTGTTTATGGTTCATTGAACAAGCATGGGAAACAGTGTTTAAACCCTTTACAATGAAGATCTGTGAAGTTATTTGGATTTTTATGAATTATCTTTGAAAGACAGGGTCCTGAAAAGGGGACTTTTCTTTTTTTGCTAAGTTTAGATGGGTCGCCCTGTCCTGTCCCTCAGGGTCCACCACCCTGCAGCGCCCAAACCAAACACACCCCACTCAGCTTAAGGATCTTAGTGAAACATTCATTATTAGTTTGGGTGTGTCAGGCCAAGGCCAGAGTGACAACACAGAGGACGGCAGAACTCCAGGGTCAGGACTGAGCAGCCCAGCAGCTAGGTATCTCCCCTGACGTGGGCATGTTTTCAATACAGACTTCTTTAGTCGTACTGTATTCCATATAAGGTATCCAGACCTTATGAATCTTGCCCAGTATACCTTTAATCTTGTAATAAATAAAATCTAGTCATACATAACTTGACATTGTGGGAGGATAACCCATCTTCCATTTAATGGCAATATCTGGTCATTTAACCTATTTCTTAAGATATTTTTGCGCATTTGATATTGCCTATAGGGTGCAACATTTCTGGGACCATGGCTTCGTCACATACACCTAAAAAAGAACATTGCAGGACTGCGGTCTGGTTTGGGCAGACAGAAAGCCAGAAGGTGGGGGCGTAGCAGGATGAAGAAATTGGTCCAGCTTAGACCTCTACTGTGCACCATGACAGTGAAGACTGTAAAGGTAGAGCTGTTTATTACTGTGTCAGTCTGAAAAGTAGGGAATTAGCTAGGGAAACTGCCAGATCAACAACGTTACATTGCCATACTGACTCTTAAACTCACATTGCACTGAAAAAACGTCATAATATCTATTTTCAATCGTTTGGCCGATGGTTTCATCGTTTGATTCAGGTCTATTGTGATTTAGGCAAAAAGAATAGCTAACGTTAGCCAACTTTTGACCAGATCTCTCTCTAATGGTACATCAACTGGCAAAAGCTTGCCAAGTTCATTTACCTCTGAAACGGGACAAAACATTTCCATACAAACAACAGCTGTTAGATAGCGATATGAGGTGGCTAGTATTACTATCTGACAGATAACTAGAGGCTAGAGCTGACCTGGATGAGGTAGCTACTAGCTAGTGTAGCTTATTCATTCAACTCAGTCGAGAGGAGATGAAATATTAGCTAATGTTACATGTCAGTTACAATACTAGCTCAGCACTACAAAAAAAATGTTGTTTATTTCTGTTAGATTAAACAGCAGTTACTTTGCCAGCTACATCAGTCAACTAAATAGTAGCTGTTTTTTTCTCTGCTTTCTATTACAACTCGGTGAAAGAGACACATACACACTGAATTATGCTCAACTCTCCCATTCTGGTCCAGCCAGTGTCACATGCGTTGAAATGAGAGGACCAAGCCGCAGCGTGTGTAGAGTTCCACATATTTTAATAAATCGAAACTCACCAAACACAAACAAACAAACAAACAAACAAACAAACAAACAAACAAACAAACAAACACTAAACGTGACGTTCTGGGCTGCTCACAGGCAGCTACACAAAAACAAGACCCCACAATCTAAGGTGGGAAAAAGGGCTGCCTAAGTATGATCCCCAATCAGAGACAATGATAAACAGCTGCCTCTGATTGGGAACCATACTAGGCCAACAAAGAAATAGAAACATAGATTTGCCCACCCAAGTCACACCCTGACCTAACCAAATAGAGAAATAAAAAGTCTCTCTAAGGTCAGGGCGTGACAGCAAGCCTTCCAGAAGCTTTGCCTTCACACAGCCTGTCATCCTGCTCTGTGTTGTCTGTGGTCCTAAATCCAGCTGACTGAACACTTCAAACAGCCTACCTGTCCACTTGGTGTCCGCATGGTCCTAAAGCACACGGTTGTGTCACGACTTCTACCGAAGTCATTGCCTCTCCTTGTTCGGGCGGTGCTCTGCAGTCGACGTCACTGGTCTTCTAGCCATCATCGATCCATTTTTCATTTTCCATTGGTTTTGTCTTGTCTTCCCACACACCTGTTTTCAATCCCATCCATTACCTGTTGTGTATTTAACCCTCTGTTTCCCCTCATGTCTTTGTCAGAGATTGTTTATTGTCAGTGTAGTGTAATTTGTATAGGTGCGCGACGGGTCTTCGTACCCATATTTGTTTATATTCATTTTTTTTCTTAATAGTGTTATGGAGCATGTTACTTGGACATTTATTAAAATACATTTTACAATCCGTTTGACTCTCCTGCGCCTGACTTCCCTGCCACCTATACACACGTCTCTGACAGAATCTCTGACCAAAATATATGAAGTTAGCAGGAGAGGACACTACTCTCATGGAGGTGGAGGAATGCGTCCGGGAACAAGCGGAGGAGATTGACTGTTTAAGCGCCGTCATGGATCGCATTGTCCAGAATATGGACCGCTGGGAGAGACAGGGAGTTTCTCCAGCGCCTCCACCACCACAACCGGGATCTCCCTTGAACGCTTTTACCCCTCCTGAACCGAAGAAGATCCATTTACCCCTACCCATGGGATACAACAGAGATACTACCGGCTGCCAGGGTTTCTCCTTAAACTGAGTTTGTATCTGGCCACGGTCTCCCCAGTACCATCGGACCGTGAGAAGAGTTGCGCCCTCGTCTCATGCTTCACCGGGAAAGCCCGGGAGTGGGCCAGCGCTGTGTGTAGAGAGGAGGATGCGGCGTTGGACCATTTTGAGTTCACCCGCCATTTCCGGATAGTATTCGACCACCCACCCGAAGGCAAAGCAGCGGGTGAGTGCCTCTATCATCTGAGGCAGGAGACGAGGAGTGCACAGGAGTTTGCTTTGGAGTTTAGGACCTTGGCTGCCGGCACTGAATGGAGCGACAGGGCCCTGATCGACCATTGCCGTTGTAGTCTAAGCGAGGACGTCTGTCGGGAGCTGGCCTGTAGAGACACCACCCTCAACTTTGACCAGCTGGTGGACATGTCCATCAGGCTGAACAACATGCTGGCTACTCGTGGACGTCTAGATCGGGGTTGTTCCATCCTCCCGCACCCTCTCTCCCGAACCTATGGAATTGGGAGGGATGGTGCGCAGGGAGACCGGAGGGGGTTCCCGCTCGAGCACCATCTATGGACACAGAGATCACACTGCTGGTCGGTGCCGGGTTGGTTCCTCTGGGAATAGAGAAGGCAGGCAGGGCACTCTGGCATCACCCCAGGTGAGTAGGCACCATTCTCATCCAGAACCCTCTGTTGCACTAATGTTTGTCTCCGTCACTTTTCTGGATTTTTCCCTGCATTCCCAGTATAAGGCGCTAGTAGATTCAGGCGCGGCTGGGAATTTCATTAATACAAATTTAGCTCATAGTTTAGGGATCCCTATTGTTTCTGTGGATATGCCTTTCCCTATTCATGCCTTAGATAGTCAACCATTAGGGTCAGGGTTTATCAGGGAGGTCACCGCACCTTTGTGTATGATAACGCAAGAGGGTCACAAGGAGAAGAAGAGTCTTTTCCTTATTGATTCTCCTACGTATTCTGTGGTGCTGGGCCTACCCTGGTTAGCTTGTCATAACCCCACTGTTTCTTGGCCACAGAGGGCTCTCACAGGGTGGTCGCTAGAGTGCTCAGGTAGGTGTTTAGGGGTTTCCGTTGGTGCTACTATGGTGGAGAGTTCAGACCAGGTCTCCACTGTGCGCATTCCCCCCGAATTGGCTCTCGTCTTCTGTAAAAAGGCGACTCAATTACCACCTCATCGACGGGGGGATTGTGCGATAGATCTCCTGGATAGACGCGATAGATCTCCTGGATCTCCTGGTAGACACTGCATATCCCAGGAGTCACGTGTATCCCCTGTCGCAAGCGGAGACGGTGGCTATGGATACATATGTTTCTGAATCCCTGCATCAGGGGTACATTCAGCCATCCATTTCACCCGCATCTTCGTGTTTCTTTTTTGTGAAGAAGAAGGATGGCGGTTTACTCCCGTTTATTCCTGATTATCGAGGTCTAAATAAAATCACGGTGAAATATAGTTACCTCTGATAAATACGGTTATTGAGTCAATGCACGGGGCACGCTTCTTCACAAAATTGGATCTCAGGAGTGCGTACAATCTGGTGCGTATTTGGAAGGGTGATGAGTGGAAGACGGCATTTAGCACCACTTCAGGTCATTATGAGTACCGTGTCATGCCATATGGGTTGATGAATGCTCCATCAGTCTTCCAATCATTTGTAGATGAGATCTTCAGGCACCTGCACGGGCAGGGTGTAGTGGTGTATATCGATGATATTCTGATATATGTGTCCCTGGTGCGCAGGGTGCTTGGTCGCCTGTTGGAGCATGATCTATATGTCAACAATCCATCTCCTTCCTAGGGCATCGGATTTCCACTTTAGGAGTGGAAATGGAGAGCGACCGCATTACAGCCATGCGGAATTGGCGGACTCCAACCACGGTAAAGGAGGTGCAGCGTTTTTTTTTAGGGTTTGCCTATTACTACCTGAGGTTTATCCAGGGTTTTGGTTAGGTTGCTGCTCCCATTACCCCACTGCTAAAGGAGGGCCCAGTGCGCTTGCAGTGGTCAGCTGAGGCGAACAGGGCTTTTGGACACCTGAAGACTCTGTTTACCTCGGTACCTGTGTTGGCTCATCCGGCTCTCTCTTTGCCATTCATACTTGAGGTGGACGCATCCGAAGCTGGGACAGGAGCAGTGCTCTCTCAGCGTTTGGGTGTGCCACTGAAGCTTCGCCCCTGTGCTTTCTTTTTCGAAGAAGCTCAGCCCGGCGGAGCGAAACTATGATGTGGGGTACCGGGAGCTGTTAGCTGTCATAAAAGCCTTGAAGGCGTGGAGGCATTGGCTTGAGGGGGCTAAACACCCTTTTCTCATCTGGTCTGGATCTGGCTGTGTTTTTCACTCGTTTTGTGTTTACTCTTTCTTACAGACCAGGCTCCCAGAACATCAAGGCAGACGCATTGTCTCGGCTGTATGACACAGAGGAGCGGTCCATGGATCCCACTCCCATACTCCCATCTTTGTGTTTGGTGGTGCCAGTAGTGTGGGAGCTGGAAGCGGACATTGAGAGGGCGTCACGTGCAGAGCCCTCTCCTCCTGAGTGTCCAACTGGTCGTCTGTACGTTCCGTCTGCTGTCCGCGACCGATTGATCTTATTGGGCTCACACGTCACCTTCCTCTGGTCATCCTGGGATAGGTCGAACAATGGGCTGTCTTGATGGGAGGTACTGGTGGCCCACTTTAGCTAAGGACGTGAGGATTTATGTTTCCTCTTGTTCGGTGTGCGCCCAGTGCAAGGCTCCTGCAAGACACCTGCCCAGAGGTAAGCTACAACCTTTAACCGTTCCTCAATGGCCGTGGTCGCACCTATCGGTGGATTTTTTTTACTGATCTTCCACCTTCACAGGGTTACACCACGATCCTGGTCGTTGTGGATCGGTTTTCGAAGTCCTGTCATCTCCTCCCTTTGCCCGGTCTCCCTACGGCCTTACAAACTACAGAGGCCCTGTTTACACATGTTTTCCGGCACTATCGGGTGCCTGAGGATATAGTGTCTGATCGGGGTCCCCAGTTCACATCAAGGGTCTGGAAGGCATTCATGGAACGTCTGGGGATCTCGGTTAGTCTTACCCCAGGTTTTCACCCCGAGAGCAATGGGCAGGTGGAGAGAGTTAACCAGGATGTGGGTAGGTTTCTGCGGTCCTATTGCCAGGACCAGCCGGGGGAGTGCACCTCACCCTCCGGGTCGTTCCCGAGGCCGGTGTCGACGCGCTGCTGGAGCTACGCGTCAGGGGGGGGGGGATACTGTCACGACTTCTGCCGAAGTCGTTGCCTCTCCTTGTTCGGGCGGTGCTCGGCGGTCGACGTCACCGGTCTTCTAGCCATCATCGATCCATTTTTCATTTTCCATTGGTTTTGTCTTGTCTTCCCACACACCTGTTTTCAATCCCATCCATTACCTGTTGTGTATTTAACCCTCTGTTTCCCCTCATGTCTTTGTCAGAGATTGTTTATTGTCAGTGTAGTGTTATTTGTATAGGTGCGCGACGGGTCTTTGTACCCATTTGTTTATATTCATTTTTTTCTTATTAGTGTTATGGAGCATGTTACTTGGACATTTATTAAAAGACTCCATTTTACACTCCGTTTGACTCTCCTGCACCTGACTTCCCTGCCACCTATACACGTCTCTGACAGGTTGCTACAATTTTACCACAATGCAATGATAAAGCTGTGGGGGGAAAAAAATTGCAACTTCAGAATGTGTGAAAGTTGCGCCCCTGCTAAACAGTGCCTAAGTGGAAAAAGCGACATGCTGGGAGCTCAACTGTGGTTTAATTTCCTCATTGATCAGTGATGATTCGCTAACTGAACATCAATATGCATGCAATATGATAACATAATGTATAGCAAGACGTGTGGTCAAATAAAAAAAATGCATGGATAAAAGCGACAATCGATAAAAAGGAGAATGCATGTTAGCAAATTGCTTTATGAATTAATAAAGTGTCAATATCCTGTCAAAGTAGCCTAAAGAGTATTTTGTATTGAAGCCTACATTATATTGGGCATTGGCTTCGCTCATGCTTACAGAAAGCCATGTGCCTTTATTTACAGTTTGGACATCTTCTGCACTTTATTGATAGCTCTGAAAATGCTAAAATATTCACAGAATATAATGGAATAAAATCGAAAAGGATTGCATCATGTATTATTTTCATATCTGATATAGCAACTGAAAGACTATTCACCAGCCGCCCACTGTTCATTCTGGCTAGATCTAATGGTAGACTACAGGTGAAAATTAGGCCTATGCATTATACCTTGCCATACACTTGTCATGCACTGCGCTCTATCATAGTCCGTCCCATGCATCCACAATACATTTGTAGTTCATTTTAAATTTTGCTATTAGTCCTTGGCCTTTCTTTAGCCTACAATGTTTTCAAATATTTGATTTTGCGCAGGCATTGGAGGGAACTGGAGAACCCTTTTCCTATCATTTGGGACAATATCTCTTCACAGATATCTTTATTTCTATGTATGCCTATTTTTTTCAGAGTCAGATGTGGTATTGCACTGTGGCATTCAATCACAGTGCCAGTAGGCACTTGGTTTCTAATGAAGAACTATGATCTTAACTCAACTTGCCAATCTGATTGTTTTGAGAGGACTTGCCAACTGTGACATTGGCCAAATATACAGTTGAAGTCAGAAGTTTACGTACACTTCGGTTGGAGCCATTAAAACTCATTTTTCAACCTCTTCACAAATTTCTTGTTAACAAACTATAGTTTTGGCAAGTCGGTTAGGACATCTACTTTGTGCAAGACACAAGTCATTTTTCCAACAATTGGTTAGACAGATTATTTCACGTATAATTCACTGTATCACAATTCCAGTGGGTCAGAGGTTTACATACACTAAGTTTGCCTTCAAACAGCTTGGAAAATTCAATACAATTATGTCAAGGCTTTAGAAGCTTCTGAAAGGCTAATTGACATAATTTGGAGGAGTACTTGTGGATTGTCAATTGGAGGAGTACTTGTGGATGTATGTAATGCCCGGGGTGTAGTGGAGGAAGAAGTCAGGCGCAGGAAACTGAGAGTTCAGGGTAGCGATACTTTTAATTCACCACACAGGTGAAATCGACGCCAACCCAAACAAATGCTCCAACACACGGGGAACTAAACAGTCCAGAAAATACACACATACACGGACAACCGTGACCTACAGTCGTGCACAAAATGTACACAGTGAATAATCCCGCACACCCAGTAGGCGGACCGGCTGGATTATAAAGCCCCACCAATAAACCTAATTAAACACAGGTGTAACTAATAAACAGACAAGGGGGAAAAAAGGATCAGTGGCAGATAGTAGGCCGGTGATGACGACCCCCGAGCGCCACCCGAACGGGAAGGGGAGCCACCTTCGGTAGGAGTCGTACCCCCCCCCCCCCCCCCGACGCGCGGCTCCCACAGCGCGCCGACACCGGCCTCGAGGGCGAGGCGCAGGGCGATCCGGATGGAGGCGATGGAAATCCCTCAACATTGACGGATCCAAGATGTCCCCCACCGGTACCCAGGACCTCTCCTCCGGACCGTACCCCTCCCAGTCCACGAGGGACTGCAGGCCCCTCACCCGGCGTCTCAAGTCCAGAATGGCCCGTATCGTGTACGCCGGGGACCCCTCGATGTCCAGAGGGGGAACAGGGACCTCCGGCACCTCACCGTCCTGCAGGGGACCAGCTACCACTGGCCTGAGGAGAGACACATGAAACGAGGGGTTAATACGATAATAGGAAGGGAGTTGTAATCGATAACACACCTCGTTTATCCTCCTCAGGACTTTGAAGGGCCCCACACACTGCAGCCCCAGCTTCCGGGAAGGGGAAGCGGAGGGGTAGGTTTCGGTTCAAGAGCCAGACCCTGTCCCCCGGTACAAACACGGGGGCCTCACTGCAGTGGCGGTCAGCACTCCTCTTCTGCCATCCACTGGCTTGTCTGAGGGATTCCTGGACGGCCCTCCAGGTCTCCTGGGAGCGCTGCACCCACTCCTCCACCACAGGAGCCTCGGTCTGACTCGGATGCCAAGGTGCCAGGACCGGCTGGTAGCCCAACACACCCGGAGGACACCGGAAGACGTGGGTGAATAACACCTCCGCAGTCTGTAGGGATGTAGGGAGACCGGGCAACGGGAGGAGACGGCAGGACTTAGAAAACCGATCCACAACCACCAAAACCGTAGTGTTTCCCTGAGACGGGGTAAGATCGGTCAGGAAATCCATTGATAAGTGAGACCATGGCCGTTGTGGAACGGGGAGGGGGTGTAACTTCCCTCTAGGAAGGTGCCTAGGAGCTTTACTCTGGGCGCACACTGAACAGGAAGAGACATAAACCCTAACGTCCCTAGCCAAAGTGGGCCACCAATACTTCCCCCGGAGGCCCCGCACTGTCCTCGCCACCTCAGGATGACCCGAGGAGGGTAGGGTGTGAGCCCACCGAATCAGTTGGTCCCGAACACCAAGCGACACGTACTTACGCCCAGCCGGACACTGAGGAGGCGCAGGCTCCGCCCGTAATGCCCGCTCGATGTCCGAGTCCACCTCCCATACCACTGGTGCCATGGAAGGATGGGAGTAGGCTTGGTGGACTGCTCCTCCATGTCATAAAGACGGGACAGCGCGTCAGCCTTTACGTTCAGGGAGCCTGGTCTATACGACAGAGTAAACCTGAATCGGGTGACGTACATGGCCCACCTTGCCTGACGTGGATTCAGTCTCCTAGCTGCCCGAATATACTCTAGATTCTGGTGGTCGGTCCAGATGAGAAAGGGGTGCTTAGCCCCCTCAAGCCAGTGTCTCCACACCCTCAGGGCCTTGACCACCACTAACAACTCCCGGTCCCCAACATCATAGTTACGCTCCGCCAGACTGAGCTTCCTCGAAAAGAAAGCGCAGGGGCGGAGTTTTGGTGGCGTACCAGAGCGCTGTGATAGCACGGCAACCACCCCAGCCTCGGATCATCCACCTCCACTATGAATGCTAGAGAGGGGTCCGGGTGCGCCAACACGGGTGCATCCGTGAACAGCGCCGTCAACCTATTGGAGGCTCTGTCCGCCTCTGCCGACCACCACAAACGCACCGCCCCCACCCCCCCCCCTTCAGCAGTGAGGTAATGGGGGCCGCTACCTGGCCAAAACCCCGGATAAACCTCCGGTAGAAATTGGCAAACCCCAAAAAAACGCTGCACCTCCTTCACCGTGGTCGGCCAAATACGCACAGCCTTAATGCGGTCACACTCCATCACCACCCCCGAGGTGGAAATGCGATAACCCAGTAAGGAGACAGCTTGTTTGGAGAACACACACTTCTCAGCCTTGACGGATACGTCATGCTCCAGCAGTCTACCAAGCACCTTGTGTACCAGAGACACATGCGCGGCGCGGGTGGCGGAATAGATCAGAATATCATTGATATAAACAACCACGCCCTGCCCGTGCAGGTCCCTGAGAATCTCGTCTACAAACTATTGAAAGACGGCTGGAGCATTCTTTAACCCATAAGGCATCACGGGGTACTCATGGTGGCCCGATGTGGTACTAAATGCGGTTTTCCACTCGTCTCCATCCCGAATACGCACCAGAGATCCAGTTTTGTGAAAAACTGTGCTCCATGAAATGATTCCACCGCCGTAGCGATGAGAGGTAGTGGGTAACTAAACCCCACTGTGATGGCATTTAGACCTCTATAATCAATGCACGGACGCAGACCTCCCTCCTTTTTCTTCACAAAAAATAAACTTGAGGAGACGGGTGAGATGGAGGGCCGAATGTACCCCTGTCCCAGAGATTCCGTGACATATGTATCCATAGCCAAAGTCTCCTCCTGGGACAATGGGTACACGTGACTCTTGGGAAGCGCAGAGTTTACCTGGAGATCTGTCGCACAACCCCCCCCCCCCCCCCCGGGTCGATGAGGTGGTAATTTAATCGCTCTCTTTTTACTGAAAGCGATTGCCAAATTATAATGTTCAGGGGGGATGCGCACCGTGGAACCCTGGTCTGGACTCTGGCACCGATGGAAACTCCCAGACACCTTCCAGAACACTCCTCTGACCACCCCTGGAGAACCCCCTGACTCCACGAAATCTTAGGATTGTGACTAGCCAGCCAGGGAATCCCCAGCACCACTGGAAACGCAGGCGAATCGATAATGAAAAGACTAATTCGCTCCCTATGATTCCCCTGCGTCACCATGTCCAGTGGAACCATGGCCTGCCTCCCTGACCAACCCTGAACCTAATGGCCAGCTATCTAGGGATTGCAGTTTAAATGTAGTATTTGGCTACGGTGTATGTAAACTTCCGACTTCAACTGTATATGCTTTCATTGTCCAGATTTGTTTTCACTTCAAGGATATACATGCAAGATGTGTCTTCGACTACCTCCGGAAGATCTCAATCTCAATCTCGATCTCAAATCAGATCACAATGCATCTTTTGAATGTCTACATCTGTCAACCAATGTGGGCACAATCAGAATGTGGACGAGATCAGGACAACAGACATGTTAGAACCAGGTATAAACAGGGCTTAACAATAAGACCCTGGTTAGGGCCCTGTCCACCTCCCATGCTATCATTTTCCATTCTCCAAATGTAGAAATACTCACTGAAGCAAACAGTATCATCAATCAACAGCCTCATTTTACATGTAAAAACAGCACCTAATTAAAGATGCATGTTTAAATTTGACATGAAATTGGGTATAAACAAGTCTCCCTCTTAACTTTCTGTGCCGTGCTGGGATGTGGGAGTCAAGCAGACTAAACTGGTGGATGGGACGGCTGAGATAGGACAGAGTAAACACACACTGGGCTGACCTCTTCTACCTCTTCTCCACAGAGGTGTTTATGAGTCATTCTCTTATGAGTCACACATGCATACACACACGCACACCTACAGAGGCACTCAGGCCTGCTCGGTGTCTGCATGTCTGGGTTTAAGAGCTGAGATGGAGCTGGAACAGGGGATTTAACCCTCTATAGAGCCGTGGAGAGCCACAGAGGAGTAGAGGAATGAGGTGCCTTAGAGAGAGGCAGAGCTGTATGGAAGGACTATTATGGATATTACAGCCTATCTGGTCATACATTCAGTATGTAAATGTGTTTTATGGTTGTCAAGTTGTGTTTAGATAAAGCATAGTAGCACATGATGTGTCTATTCACAAACAGTACAGGCACTGCACATATTTCTGCAGACAAGCAGTCATACACAGACAGACACTATATAAGTAATAGTGGATGTACTGTGGTTTGAAGGTGACCCTGGTCGTGGAGGCCCAGGCTCAGGCAGGTGTATTACACTTGTGTTCACTGAGACAGATAGGGTAGACGATGAGAGAGTTGTTCCCCATGTCACCTTCTCTCCCTCGGGCCATACTCAACAGTAGGCAGCCCCCCTGTAGTGCTGCTGTCCCCAGCTAACCAGAGCAGCACATTAGAATCCCATTCCGCCAGGAGCTAGACCGAACTAGACCGCAACCAAGCGCCTCCTCATTCTGCCAGCAGGGCGCCCTAATGCCCCTGTGGTGATGTGTGTGTGTGTGCGATTGCTCAAGGGTGTGTGTGTGTGTGTGTGTGTGCGTGCGTATGTGCACTTGCGTAAGTGTGCGCATGTGTGTGATTGTGTTGAGGAAAAAAAATCCACGTGCCTGATGAGTGTTTGGTAAAAAAAAAAAAAAGATAACTTCCAGAAGTGTGCTTCTATTTGAGGAGATTGTACATAAAAGAGAACGGAAGTTTCAGGTAAGGCACCTGCTACTGCTGTTGCTACTGCTTCCGCCGCTGCTGCTGCGTGACTGAGTGTCAAAACAGAAATAGAGACTTGTGTGAAGGGGACCACATGTTTTCCATGTCACCTCATCTTTATCCATCCCCTCATCCCACTTCTCACCCTGAGCGAGCCATTTTTCTCCATTAAGACACAAAAGGCCGTTGTTAAGGGGAATGCTGTTCTCTCCTGTGGGAGCCAGGATGCTCTCCAGCCTCCCAAACAAGGGAGATTGAGATGAATGCCTATGAGGCTGGGCTACTATACGCTACGCTCCAGGTTAACATAAAGTCTACACTACACTGACAGACAGGAAAGTATAGAGGCATTAGTGTCGGTCTGCCTCATCTACTGTACACTGCATCAAGTCGGGATTATAAATATTCAAGATTTTAAGATGGGTATGTGTGTGCTCAGTCTCTCAGTGTGTGATGATATTTGTCTGTTGAGTTGGTCGTGTACCAGTTTGGCATCTGGCTGTAGTATTTCCTGTGTGTGATGATAACCTAGGAAGTGAACAGACGAGTGGGGACATGAGACATTAGGGCAATCAAACCCCCTCCTCTTTGTGCTTTGGAGATTGAAAAGAGAGCACAATACAGTGAAGTCTATAGATGACATCCATGATAAAAACAAGCAAAAACAGACTGTGTAAAATAAATAATTCAAAAACGGAGCTATTGTATGCTATACTAATACAATTGCTCAGAGAAAAATGTTTTTTTAAATAATTAATTTAAATTATTGTCACCCGTTTTCAATACTCTAGCACCTTCCCTTGCGAGGATAAGAACACTAAGGTTTTTTTAAAATGGTTTATGAGATTGGAGAATACATTGGGAGGGATCTTAGACCATTCCTCTCTACAGAATCTTTCCAGAACCTTGATATTCTTCGTCTGCGTTTATGGACTTCAATTCAAACCACAGGTTTTTAATGGGGTTCAACTCCGGAGACTGAGATGGCCATTGCAACATGTTGATTTTGTGGTCAATTAACCACTTCTTAAATGTGGATTTTGATTAGTGCTTAAGGTTATTGTCTTGCTGGAATATCCTCTTGTGGCCAAGTGTCAGCCTCCTGGTAGAAGCAACCAGGTTATTGGCTAAAATGTCCTGATACTAGGTAAGGTTCATGATGCCGTTGACCTTAACAAGGTTAACAAGGACCAGTTGAAGCATAACATCAAAGATCCACCACCATATTTTCCCTAGTAAAAAAATCCTCTATAAAATCCAATCAGATTTTGGAATCTATCCTATAGGACTGGTTACAAAATCTGATAGGATTATTCTACTGGGTATCTACCAGAAATCATGAAAACGGGGTTGATTTACCTATAATAAAAAGGCACATATATTTAGTAATAACAAACCAGAAAAAACATTTAGCATCTGCTATAACCAACCATACAGTGACTCAAAAATGACATATAAAGCTAGTCAGCTAACAGGCAAAATGTGGCAAAAAGACAAGTACTTGAAACAATAGAACACTATGAAAAATCCAGGATAAAGTACAAATAGAAGTTATATATAAATGCCTGGACTATTTTAATTTTGGAGAATCTCTTATACAATGGGTTAATGTTATGTATAGTAACCCCAGCTGTAAAATAGTAAATAATGGCTACTTCTCAGAAAGTATTAAATTGTCAAGAGGAGTAAAACAAGGTTGTCCACTTTCAGCATATTGATTTACTGCAATTGAAATGTTAGCTATTAAAACCAGATCCAACCATGTAGAGGGGCTAGAAATCCAGGGCTTAAAAACAAAAGTGTCATTGTACACTGATGACTCAAATTTCCTCTTAAATCTGGATCCCTGCACACCCTAATAGAGGATCTAGATCATTTCTCTAACCTCTCTGGATTACAACCGAACTATGATAAGTACCATATCATGTATTGGATCACAAAAATACTTAACTTGTACATTACCGTGCAGTTTACCAATAAAATGTATTAATGGTCTGACAAGGAAGTGGACATACTCAGTATTCATACCCCTTATGAAATAAAGGAACTCAATATAACACATTTTTACAGAAAGTTAACAAAAATAGATATATTGGTGCCATGAATGGAAAAAATAATAATCACCCTGATATATACACACACACACACACACACACACACACACACACACACACACACACACACACACACACACACACACACACACACACACACACACACACACACACACACAGTACCAGTAAAAAGAGGAACATCAATGTCTCTGGAGATGGACTTGTAGCCTTGAGATTGTCCATGCTGGGCTACAATCTTGTGTCTGACCTCATAATTAAATGGGTTGTTTCTCTCCTTGCTTATTGTGGTACACACAGTGATACAAAACACGGGAATTAGTATTTTCTCTATTCAAACCAGTTTAATTAATGATTTTTATATTGCAGGTGCCTGCAACACAATTCCAAAGTAAAGGAGAATCACCTGCTTGAGATCTTCCTTTCCTGTGGAGGTCCTCATGAGAGCCGGTTTCATCACAGCGCTTGATGGTTTTTGGATAATATGGACTTGGTCTTTTACCAAATAGGGATAATTTTTGTATACCACTCCATACTTTGTCACAAACACATTAAGCCCAAAGGCCCAAACACATTAAGGAAAGATATTACACAAATTAACTTAACAAGGCACACCTGCTAATTGAAACACATTCCAGGTGACTACTTCATGAAGCTGGTTGAGAGAATGCCAAGAGTGTGCAAAGCTGTCACAGCAAAGCTGTGATTTCTTTAACACCTTTTTGGTTACTACATGATTCCATGTGGTGCTGAAACTTGAAGCAGTAGCTGCACAATCAATCAGAAATGGACAGCTCATTTCAACCATCTTCAATTTAATTAGAATTTTACTAACAGCAAGAGGGCTTTGTGTTGGAGCCTTTTTCTTCCTATTTAAGATATAAGAGGTAAGCCTACCTGTTCGACACGAAAGTAGGATATAGGCTGCTATAGCCATAGATTTGTCGGTCAATTCCTCGACCCACCATGGACTCTTTAAATAACAGCCCTTCACTGACACAGAGGTAGGCCAAGTTAAAACCAAGACTCTAATTGAGGGTGAATGAGAGGTTACGCCATAGTCTACCTTTTATTAAAGAAAATGTCTAAAAGCACAGGCCTACCCCTTGTTAGCTTAAGATTGAAGAAAATAAAATGGATCCGATTATAAACTCAGCAAAAAAAGAAACGTCCCTTTTTCAGGACCCTGTCTTTCAAAGATAATTCGTAAAAATCCAAATAACAGATCTTCATCGTAAAGGGTTTAAACACTGTTTCCCATGCTTGTTCCAATGAACCATAAATAATTAATGAACATGCACCTGTGGAACGGTCGCTAAGACACTAACAGCTTACAGATTAAGGTCACAGTCATGAAAGACTAAAGAGGCCTTTCTACTGACTGAAAAACACCAAAAGAAAGATGCCCAGGGCCCTGCTCATCTGCGTCAACGTGCCTTAGGCATGCTGCAAGGAGGCAGGAGGACTGCAGATGTGGCCAGGGCAATAAATTGCCATGTCCGTACTGTGAGACGCCTAAGACAGCGCTACAGGGAGATGGGATGGACAGCTGATCGTCCTCGCAGTGGCAGACCACGTGTAACAACACCGGCACAGGATCGGTACATACAAACATCACACCTGCGGGACAGGTACAGGATGGCAACAACAACTGCCCGAGTTACACCAGGAAGGCACAATCCCTCCATCAGTGCTCAGACTGTCCGCAATAGGCTGAGAGAGGCTGGACTGAGGGATTGTAGGCCTGTTGTAAGGCAGGTCCTCACCAGACATCACTGGCAACAAAGTCGCCTATGGGCACAAACCCACTGTCGCTGGACCAGACAGGACTGGCAAAAAGTGCTCTTCACTGACGGTGTTGTTTTATCTCACCAGGGGTGATGGTCGGATTCGCGTTTATCGTCGATGGAATGAGTGTTACACTGAAGCCTGTACCCTGGAGCGGGATCGATTTGGAGTTGGAGGGTCTGTCATGGTCTGGGGTGGTGTGTCACAGCTTCATCGGACTGAGCTTGTTATCATTGCAGGCAATCAACGCTGTGCGTTACAGGGAAGACATCCTCCTCCATTTGGTACCCTTCCTGTAGGCTCATCCTGACATGACCCTCTAGCATGACAATGCCACCAGCCATACTGCTCGTTCTGTGCGTGATTTCCTGCAAGACAGGAATGTCACTGTTCTGCCATGGCCAGTGATGAGCCCAGATCTTAATCCCATTGAGCACGTCTGGGACCTGTTGGATCAGAAGGTGAGGGCTAGGGCCATACCCCACAGAAATGTCCGGGAACTTGCAGGTGCCTCGGTGGAAGAGTGGGGTAACATCTCACAGCAAGAACTGGCAAATCTGGTGCAGTCCAAGAGGAGGAGATGCACTGCAGTACCTAATGCAGCTGGTGGCTGCATTAGGTACTTGTATTACATTAACAATAAATGTTGAGTTATCATAACTAAAGCAACATTTATGTTGACAAATAAGAAATTTAATTCCACATCATGACAGTATAACCGACCATTTTAGTTGAATTAATTTCACATTTTGTTAAGTCAAGTTTAAATTAAGCTATTGTAACTAGTAACACAGTTTTCATACCTATATTTAAAGTTTACATAACAAAATGGTCTAAGCAAGGATAACGTGACATGTTCTGCGCTTGAAAAAGGCCACTCAACTGGATGACTGGAAATAACAAGTTGAAACAACCTTAAAGCTTGAGTTCTGAACTAAAGCCAATTACTTCAATTCATAAGAGTTAACCATTTGCCATAACTTACTATTCTGAACTGAATCTTTTTCCAATTTTGTTACGTCAACTGTTAATAATGTTAACATACAGTGAGGGAAAAAAAGTATTTGACCCCCTGCTGATTTTGTACGTTTGCCCACTGACAAAGAAATGATCAGTCTATAATTTTAATGGTAGGTTTATTTGAACAGTGAGAGACAGAATAACAACAACAAAATCCAGAAAAATGCATGTCAAAAATGTTATAAATTGATTTGCATTTTAATGAGGGATATAAGTATTTGAGCCCTCTGAAAAAGTAAATTGTTCTTTGCTAACTGAACTTGATTTATTTTGTTTACAGCTTTTATTGAGTTGAAGTCAATTTAAATTAACGTGATTTGTCAAATCAACACATTTTTCACATTTAGTTGACTTGAATAGATTAAATAAATTATTTTGACTTAATCCCCCAAACTTTTTTACAGTGTAGATGATGTTTAAACCCAGACAGTTTTTAGAGAAACACCTGTGATCTTCTCTCTTTGGGTTAAGCCACGGAAGAAGAGTAGCCAGCAGTTAAAGCTTACGTTTTTCTGTGTCGGTAGGCCTGCTCTGTCTAGGGTGGAAAGGTAGGCATAACTTTTGAAAATTCCGGGCTCAGATTAAATCTGTCGCTGTTTTCATTTCAGAGGTCGATTTTTGTATGAATAAAGTTCACTGCCTTATGGGTAGGGCTGTTACAGTGAGTCATGACCACAGTCAAGTTCCATGTGACTGATGAATCAGGTCAACTAAGCTTCTGGCATTCAGAATTTGAGTAGGATCACCTGTTGCGCAGCGAGAACTAGGTCCTCATTGCTGGTTGATGCATGCAATGAAATAAACGTTCCTATAAGCCCATGTTGCGCAACATTTCTATAGGCTATGCTATGCAACGGCCTGAGAAAACAGTGTTTTTGATGGCCTCTATTAGAGGTCGACCGATTATGATTTTTCAACGCCGATACCGATTATTGGAGGACCAAAAAAGCCGATATCGATTAATCGGCCGATATTTAAAAAAAAAATGTATTTATTTATTTGTAATAATGACAATTACAACCATACTGAATGAACATTTATTTTAACTTAATATAATACATCAATAAAACCAATTTAGCCTCAAATAAATAATGAAACCTGTTCAATTTGGTTTAGCCTTTTACGGCTAGGGGTTCCGCTAGACAACATCCTGTGAAATTGCAGCGCGCAAAATTCGAAATAAATTATTAGAAATATTTAACTTGCATAAAATTGCAACACACCAAAATACAGCTCAACTTCTTGTTAATCCAGCCACCATGTCCGATTTCAAAAAGGCTTTACGGCGAAAGCAAACCATGGTATTATCTGAGGAGAGCACCCCATCAAACAAACACATGACAATCATATTTCAACCCGCCAGGCGCGACACAAAACTCAGAAATGACTACATAATTCATGCCTTACCTTTGAAGATCTTCTTCTTTTGGCACTCCAATATGTCCCATAAACGTCACAAATGGTCCCTTTGTTCGATTAATTCGTCGTTATATCCCCAATTTGTTTATTTATTAATTTATTTGGCGGGTTCCAACTTGCCCAGCATGACTACACATTATCTAATAAATTACCTGTAATCTTGGTCCAAACATTTCAAACAACTTTCCTAATTCAACTTTAGGTATTTTAAAACGTAATTAATGTATAAAATTTAAGACGGAATAAGCCGTGTTCAATAGCGGATAAAATGAAAGTGGAGCGAGCGCTAGGTCGCACGCCCCAAACACAACAGTACACTAGACTCAACACTCATTCTGAACAGCCGTACTTCTTGGATTACTCAAAAGAAAAACATCAACCAATTTCTAAAGACTGTTGACATCTAGTGGAAGCCCTAGGAACTACAACCAGATGCCTCAGAAATCTAGATTCCCATAGAAAATTAATTGAAAACAGTCACCTCGACAACAAAAATTCCTGGATGGTTTGTCTTCGGGGTTTCCCCTGCAAAATAAGTTATGTTGTACTCACAGACATAATTTTAACAGTTTTAGAAACCTAGAGTGTTTTCTATCCAAATCTACCAATTATATGCATATCCTAGCTTCTGGGCCTGAGTAGCAGGCAGCTTACTTTGGGCATGCTTTTCATCCGGACGCCCCCTATCCCAAGCAGGTTAAATAATGCAAAAACAAAGTGTTGGAGAAGAAAGTAAAAGTGCAATATGTGCCATGTAAAAAAGCTAACGTTTAAGTTCCTTGCTCAGAACATGAGAACATATGAAAGCTGGTGGTTCCTTTTAACATGAGTCTTCAATATTCCCAGGTAAGAAGTTTTAGGTTGTATTTATTATAGGAATTATAGGACTATTTCTCTCTATACCATTTGTATTTCATATACCTTTGACTATTGGATTTTCTTATAGGCACTTTAGTATTACCAGTGTAACAGTATAGCTTCCGTCCCTCTCCTGGCTCGAACCAGGAACACATCGACAACAGCCACCCTCAAAGCATTGTTTCCCATCGCTCCACAAAAGCCACAGCCCTTGCAGAGCAAGGGGAACAACTACTTCAAGGTCTCAGAGCGAGTGACGTCACAGATTGAAACGCTATTAGCGCGCACCCCGCTTACTAGCTAGCCATTTCACATCGGTTACACCAGCCTAATCTCTGGAGTTGATAGGCTTGAAGTCATAAACAGCTCAATGGTTGAAGGACAGCGAAGAGCTACTGGCAAAACGCATGCAAGTGCTGTTTGAATGAATGCTTACGAGCCTGCTGCTGCCTACCACCACTCAGTCAGACTGCTCTATCAAATATCAAATCATAGACTTAATTATAACATAAAAACACACAGAAATACGAGCCTTGGGTCATTAATATGGTCAAATCCGGCATACTTATTTTCCACCATAATTTGCAAATAAATTCATAAAAAATCCTACAATGTAGTTTTCTGGATTTTTTTATTCTCATTTTGTCTGTCATAGTTGAAGTGTACCTATGATGAAAATTACAGGCCTCTCATCTTTTTAAGTGGGAGAACTTTCACAATTGGTGGCTGACTAAATACTTTTTTGCCCCACTGTAGGCCTATGAGCCTATTTTTAAATAAATAACTAATAAAAAACGTAACCTCCATTTGCTATTGGAGTGCAGGCAACAGATTACATGTTGTTGTTTTTTTGTGGCCCATTCCAAATAAAAAATTATTCCACACAATGTAGGCTATATCTAAAGACCAGATTAAATTCAGAATAGACTGATGGGTTAGAATGTTATTAAGTGCTGGTCAAATTGTGAAGAGACTGATTAGGTGTGTGTAGCCTGCTCAAGAAACAGAGCCAAGCATATGCCTTTCATGCAACATCATGAGTTGCATCATGCAGCCTTAGAATGCATTAGAAATCAAATCATATAGTTTAAGGTTTGTATCACAACTTAAGTTCCATAAATATTTCTAAATGAACCATATAAGAGGACCTGTTTCAAATGATCACTTTGTTAACTGCTCAACACAGAATAGCTACATGCGCACTCCCTCGGAAATCGTTTGGGGGAAAATATCCTTTATTTTTTATTCAGCTATGTTCAATTGTATTCTTGTCACCATAAAATACTTCCATGGGAATTATAAGAACATCTTGTCTGCTAAATTAACTAATGTAGCCCACTGCCATATGGCATAGCCAGAACAGGGCCCAACATAAGGAGGAATTCCAGGTCTGTATCAGTGACTTATAGGCTATGCACTAGCCCGGAGATGCTAAACGTGTTTATGTTAATTAACGGTCAATTACCGTGAGACCAGCAGTTATATACATGACAGTTAGCAGCTGACAAAAAGAGTAGAGGCAGAAGCCAAAGTATAGACATTCTTATAAGACTTTCTTCTAAGATAAAGCAGCAGCCCCTGGTTTGTGATCTATCCACTGTGCTCCCGGCTCTGTCTACTGTCTTCACTTATTTATACTGCAGTCTTACTTCAATAAGAGGAGCTTGCTCTTGTTACTCAGGGTGTCTCTGCACAGAAACACGCACGCGCGCACGCACATACACAGCTCTTTGACAATCTGCCCAAATACAGTACTGTATTCACATTCACATACTGTATGTACACAGCCATAGACACAGACAGTTATAATAGCAGACAAAACATAATTTCACTGCAAATGATGGTAATGGGGTTCATCCGGAACAATTTCCTTGTTAGGGCCAGAGAACCTGTGAAGACAAATGATAGAGAGAGAGAAAAATATGGACAGAATCATACAGTAAATCTACATGAGCAATCACAAAATCAATATCTCAGAATATGTTCTTTCTCTTACACTACTTAAGCTTCTATTTCAATGGGTAATTACTTTGTGGAAGTCTTGACTGTGACAATGAGACTTGAATGTTTTTACAGGTGTTTTGTGTGAAGTTAGGCTAGTTTTACCCAATGATTTAAACACATCTTTACACCCAGAACTGAATCAGCTAAGGCTGTCACAAGAGACTATATACAGTTGAAGTCAGAAGTTCACATACACCTTAGCCAAATACATTTAAACTCAGTTTTCCACAATTCCTGACATTTAATCTGAGTAAAAGTTCCCTGTTTTAGGTCAGTTAGGATCACCACTTTATTTTAAGAATGTGAAATGTCAGAATAATAGTAGAGAGAATGATTTTATTTCAACTTTTATTTCTTTCATCACATTCGCAGTGGGTCAGAAGTTTACATACACTCAATTAGCATTTGCCTGTAAATTGTTTACCCTGGGTCAAACCTGTTTCCTCCAGCATCTTCACAAGGTCCTTTGCTGTTGTTCTGGGATTGATTTGCACTTTTCGCACCGAAGTACGTTCATCTCTAAAAGACAGAGCGGTATGACGGTTGCGTGGTCCCATGGTGTTTATACTTGCGTAGTATTGTTTGTACAGATGAACGTGGTACCTTTAGATGTTTGGAAATTGCTCCCAAGGATGAACCAGACTTGTGGAGGTCTGCAATTTTTTTTCTGAGGTCCTGGCTGATTTATTTTTTCCCATGATGTCACATGATGTCATGCAGAGACATAGAGTTTGAAGGTAGGCCTTGAAATACATCCACAGGTACACCTCCAATTGACTCAAATTATGTCAATTAGCCTATCAGAAGCTTCTAAAGCCATGACATAATTTTCTGGAATTTTTCAGGCTGTTTAAAGGCACAGTCAACTTAGTGTATGTAAACTTCTGTCCCACTGGAATTGTGATACAGTGAATTATAAGTGAAATAATCTCTCTGTAAACCATTGTTGGAAAAATGACTTGTGTCATGCACAAAGTAGATGTCCTCACCGACTTGCCAAAACTATAGTTTTTTTTTTTTCCCCAATTTCGTGGTATCCAATTGTTGTAGTATCTTGTCTCATTGCTACAACTCCCGTACGGGCTCGGGAGTTGATGTCTGCAGTGACATCACAGGGGGTTGACTACAAGCATGATAAAAGCAACGTGGACTTTTCCTTTGATGCAGAACTTACTCGGAAACATGTGTGCTATGTTCCTGATTGTCAACTTCTGTCTGCAATTGCATTAATAAAGGTTTTTGAATTATTTAATTAAATATATTGTCATAATGCTAATTTCACCAATGAGCCAATGATGATTGACAAGGACGAAAGGAACGAACCCTAACAGTTGCAAATGTGTCTTCCAAATGGACAATGACCCCAATCATACTTCCAAAGTTGTAGCAAAATGGCTTTATGACAACAAAGTCAATGTATTGGAGTGGCCATCACAAAGCCCTGACCTCAAAGGTTTTAAGGAAGAGTTCACCAAGCAAAATACATTTTTTTTCTTCTCTTTTTTATTTATTAAAACAATTTAATAATAATTAACTAATGGAGCCTTTATCCTGACTGACGTAAAATTAGGTGTTCCAATCTCAGTAGCTAATCCTATTTATTCTCCTCACTCGCTATACTATAGATTCTATAGCCATGTGGATGAAGATTGAATTCATCATCTCTCCATTGCTTAAAGGCTTAAAGGCTTAATAAATACATTGAACATGATCAGAATTGTCTCACTGTCTCTTAACCTCAGATGTTAAAAAACAGGTTTTCCTGAACAGCAGCTCATCTTGAATTATACAATGTGACAGCAATCCATGCTTTGGTTTAGTTTCCCTGGCAGTGTTTCCACATGCAAACATTTTAGCATTTGTGGCACAAATCCCATTCAAGTCATGGGACTGATATTAGAATCTTTCGCGCATCATGTTCAAATAATTTATAAGTGATTTTGTTGAGGTTCACAATCAATTTGAAATACATTTTGATGATTTGGACATGATGCACGAAACATGCTAATATCGGTCCCATGATTTGAATGGGATTTGCGGCACAAATGCTAAAATGTTAGCATGTGGATACAATGCCAGGGAAACTAAACCAAAGCATGAATTGTTGTCATTTGTTGTCCATAGACTGCCTACAAGGTATGGAAACCAATGTGTCATTTTGTAATTTGGGTGAACTATCCCTTCAAAAAAAAAAAATCAAAAGCCTTGGAAATGAGTAGACACATTTCACACTAGAAACTGTGGTGCCATTGAGTGATACAACACTGTTATTCTGTTAGAAGCATCTCTGAGAATGTTGCTAACCCTTTCTGACTGTAGCCAAGTAAGCTGTCATACATGTCAGGCAGTTGGTTGTACACTATGTTACTCCCATTGGCCCTTTTTAATTATTCAATTCCGTCACTACTTGTTACATTCTGACTTTGGAATTTGTCAATACTGATCTTGATGATTTGTTTTCCAGTCAGAGGCAAGTTAGCAGTAGCCGCATTGAATTGACTGCTGCTGTTAAAATGAGACGTCATTGACATTTGTTACAGAACAAGTCAGCGAGATAAGATTAGAGGGAATGCCTTAGCTCTGAGAAATCAAGCATCATGCAGATGAGTGGGAGAGCATCACTCTACCTTAATGTGCTCAAAATCCCAGAGCACAAGGAATATGTATTTACCTCTTAGCCCAGGTCAGCCCTCTGGAAAGAGAGGAGGGGGGAGAATGAGTGAGTGATGAATAGATAGGGTAGAGGTTGAGAAGTCCCAGGGGTTGAGAAATGGGCAAGAGATGGACTGAATGTGAGTGAGAGACAGGAGGAGTAGAGATTAAATATCCATAGGTTGGGAAAGATTCCCAGATCCCTTCGGCTTAGGAAAGATAAAAGTCCTACTGAAAGAAGTACAAATCTCCCCTCCAGTGGCCAGGTGCATGATCGCCTGTAGGAGCTGGAGGGACAGTGAGTAACCTCTCTACATTGAGGCTAATAGCCCTACAGCAAGCATCGGTTTAAAGCAGCTCTAACTCTACCGCCACTGTACTGACTGAAGAAGGCACGAAGTACACACAGAAAGATAACAATGACTCCCGCTCTGAGAGAGCGAGAGAGAGAGAGGGAAAGAGATTAGGGGGAGGGATGTGTGAGAAGGAGAGAAAGTAGGGGAGGGAGGTGAAAAATGAGGGTGAGAAAACAAATGTTTGTGTGAGGGATAAAACAGAGAATGTGTGTGTGTGAGAGGGATGGTGGGAGAGAGATGGGTAGGAAGAGAGGAAGAGGGATAGAAGCCAGCCAGGGAGGGAGTGAGGGATGAGAGGGCTGATGGGAGAGGCAGGGACAGGTGAGGGTGAGGAATGAGGCGTGTGTGTGTGTGTGTGTGTGTGTGTGTGTGTGTGTGTGTGTGTGTGTGTGTGTGTGTGTGTGTGTGTGTGTGTGTGTGTGTGTGTGTGTGTGTGTGTGTGTGTGTGTGTGTGATCAGTGGATATAGCTGGTGGCAGTTTTTTTTCCATTTGGCCTATGAGTGTTTAATTACCTGCCCCACTTAAGGCGGTTAAAGGGGATTCTGGCTTTTTTGTCTTTTGGGGTCATGCCCAGTGTGTCGAATTAATCTTTGATCCTGCGTAATGAATTGATTGTGTCCCACTAAGCTATCAGTGTAGCATGCAGAGTAGGTGTTAGCTGAGGATGTATTAATTACTAGGGGCCCAGTTCAGACTTCTAGGACTTTTTTTTTTACCATTCTTCAACCCATGGTTATGATGGACTGTACATTGAATTATAATAGGGAGCATAGTGTACAATAGTATAAATACAGTGCATTGGGAAAGTATTCAGACCCCTTCCCTTTTACCACATTTTGTTACGTTACAGCCTAAAATTGATTAAATTACTAGTTTTCCTCATCAATCTACACACAAATCCCAATAATAAAAGCGAAAACAATAAAAAAATATATTGAAAAAAATACCTTATTTACATAAGTATTCAGACCCTTTGCTATGAGACTCAAAATTGAACTCAGTGCATCCTGTTTCCATGACCCTAAGCACAGGGCCAACGAAATGCAGGAGTGGCTTCGGGACAAGTCTCTGTATGTCCTTGAGTGGCCCAGCCAGAGCCCGGACTTGAACCCGATCAAACATCTCCGTAGAGACCTTCAAATAGATGTGCAGCGACACTCCCCCTCCAACCTGACAGAGCTTGAGAGGATCTGCAGAAAATAATGTGAAAACCTCCCCAAATACAGGTGTGCCAATCTTGTAGCGTCATACCCAAGAAGACTCGATGCTGTAATCGCTGCCATAGGTGCTTCAACAAAGTACTGAGTAAAGGATCAGAATACTTATGTAAATTATATTTCAACATTTTCTAAAAACCTGTTTTTGCTTCGTCATTATGGGGTATTGTGTATAGATTGATGAGGGATTTTTGTAAAAAAAAATTGAATAAGGCTGTAACGTGGAAAATGCTGTGGAAAAGGTCAAGGGGTCTGAATACTTTCTGAATGCACTGCATATACCCTATTGCCCGCACTGATCATGGAACTGTGTAATGACAACCACCAAGTATTACACCATGCGTCAGGTTCAAACTGTAATAACAGTTTGGTTTGCGCTCCATAATGATTTAATATAATTTTTTCATGTAGAAAACGCTCTTATCTAGAGCGACTTACAGTGCACTCATCTTAAGCTAGCTAGGTGGGACAACCACATATCACAGTCATAGTAAGTACATTTTTCCTCAATAAAGTAGCAATCAACAAGGTCAGAGCTAGTAAAGGGGAAAAAAGTGAAGTACGAGTGTTAGTTCACGAAAGGCTTATTTTTTTGGGAGATGGGGGAGGGTAGCTCTTCAAAGAGTTAGGGTTTCAGATGTTTTCGGAAGATGGCCAGGGACTCTGCTGTCCAAGCTTCAGGGGGACGCTGGTTCCACCGTTGGGGTGCCAGAACAGACAAGAGCTTGGACTGGACTGAGCTGAGCAGGAACTGCCCTCCCATAGGGGTGGGAGGGCCAAGAGACCAGAGGTGTACTTAGTACTCGGGTTAGGGTGTAGGGTTTGAGCATAGCCTGAAGGTAGGGA